>NC_140495.1:28729353-29929353 GCF_964271855.1 Acomys minous
GAGTGGTACCTTCAGTCTGGCCATGATGAAAGGAGAAGGAGCAAAGAAGGAATAATGAATGACACTATTTTTGTGATAGTTATCATTAATAGTTATTAAATACTATTTACTAAATATTTTTTAAAAGTAGCCTGTGTGTTTGGCTCAGTGTATATACGTGTATTATGTGTAGGAAAAGGATGACACAAGTCAGAGGAGGGGTCAGATACCCTGAAGCTGCAGCTACAGATGGCTATAAGTTGCCAAGTGGGTGCTGGGAACCAAACCACAGGGGCTTCTACAACAGCAATAAATGCTCTTAACGGCTGAGTCATCTCTCTGGTTTACTGATTATGTACTTGATGTGTATTTATTTAATTTTTGTAATATCTAAGTAAAATAGGTATTTGTGCTATTATTTCATTCAGTGTGTGAGGAACCTGAGGCACTAGGAAGTTGCACAACGTGTTCAGGGTTACACAGGTGTTTTATCAGGGACAACATTATTGTACTTGATATGTGTAAAAGGGCAAGAGGTTTTTATTGCATGGCTGTGATGGGAGTAGCTTTGTTGGCATTCTAAGGCATGAGCTCTACCGATCTATTGTAGGAATGCTATTTTTTTTCATTTAAATAAGATTATACCAGGGCAAAGAATACACAATTCTAAATTGAGCCTGAACTTTTCATAGAAAAATTTAAGGCCAAAACCATCATAAAAATCTGCATTGTCCAGGAAGTTTCTAAGCAGAGTGGATAAATGAACCTGAGAAAATAGACTCTTGGGCGAATGTTGTATTAGGGTTTAGCTGTAAAGTGTCTCCCTCAGGCTCATGCATTTGAACACTTAGTCTTTAGCTGGTGGTACAATGTGGGGAGTTTACGGAATGTTTAAGATGTAGAGCCTCGCTGGAGGAAGTGATATGCTGGGGTACAGAAGAGAGAGACAGGTTTAGAAATACAAAGCCTACTCCCACTTCCAGGCTTTGAGCTACTTCCTGAGCTATTTTAACATAAGTCAGCTCCCACCACCTTATAGCCACCAAAAACTCTGGCTGCCACACCTCCCCATCCATGATAGCAAATGTAGCCGGTAAGACCATGAGCCTAAACAAATTCTTTCCCTCCTTAAGTTACTTCTTCTTGATAATTTATCACACTGATGAGAAGAATGAGCCATCTGTATTCTGACAGGCCTTCCTATTTATTGAAGAGCCATACTCTCAGTGGTATTGCTGAGACATGGGTTGCTTGAGTCATGTAAAAAAAAGTTGGGAATTTCCAAGATGAGATGAGCCAATGAGTTCTCTCTGTTTCATGTTATTTGAGCTTTGGTGAAAGTGGATTCTCTGGAATTTTTTTCTCTGTGTATACCTTCTCCATCTGAGACAGTCTCCAATGGGAGAGACATACAACAATTTCCCAATGTGAAATTTCCTAAATTTCTGCCATTGGCTTCTGTCTTTCGGCTTTGCCTTAAAGATGAGGGTCATGGACTAGTCATTGCCAAATTTGTCTACTAATTACCTTAATGATTTGTTACTTAATAGTAGTATTAGTTATATTTTTGGAACCAACATAAGAAAAGTTGCTGATAATATTCACTGTTGTGTGTTTTTGTCCAAGGTTCATTGTGTTCAAAATAATGAAGGAAGATAGTGAAAATGATCTCGAATGTTAATTTCACATGACAACGGAAATCTGAGACGATGCTAATGTAACACTGAGAAAAATGTAAATTGCTGGGAATACAACTGAGTGGTAGCAGTTGCTTCACATGCATACATCCCTAGATTTGGTCCTTACCAGTGAAAGCAAACAAACAATACAAAATTAGATGCAGGAGGGTGGTGCCTAATAAATAGGACAACCTTCATATCAAACCTAGATTGGTGTTTGGGGAAACTTATGGCCACTTCCTAAATTTTAAGGATTTGTTTTCAGAACCACTGCATGAGTTGCTCACCTCTGGCTTCCCTATACCTTGCCAGAGTCTTCCATCATTCAGTGTTCACTGTCTGATCAACTGTTAAGAGACAGGTATAGTATTCTCATTTAGAATCTGCAGTCATTGTGTGAGCAATTGATGGGAAAACAGTCTCTAGATAGACTAGAATCTGAGATAGCATATATAGGATGCATTCGAGAGTCCTTTGGAAATCACTCTACAGAGCCGGAAAGGAAAAGAATCAGGTTCTGGTGGATATGAAAACTAGGTATCATGCAGCCTCAGCAAAACAACTCAGAGCCATTCCAAAATGCAATGGCCTCAGAGTTGCCTCAAAGTGGTGGCGTCTTCATCAATATATGCTTCCCTGGGTAATGAGTGGGAGCTTGGACAACCAATTCTTCAGCTGGAAAGATGGCCAACTGTTTAAGTATCAAGGGTTTTCGGGAGTAAAGAGAGATGTGGGAAACATCCACTTGACCGGACTGAGTGTGGCAAGTGGAGCTCAAAACTGGCAGAGTTTCTGGAAGGCCCATCAATGAACATAAATTTATGTTAGAATATAAAGAACTAATAGAAAATATGATAAACAGGCTCACAGGAAGAAGAAAGAAACAGCAATATGATTCTGTCAGTAGACGAGAGAACACTGTCCAGTGGAGCAAAAGCGGAGGTGGGGACAAGGGAAAGGAAGGATAAAAAGTTATAAGAGACTTCTCTGCTGTTTGCTGCTTTAAACAGAACCATTGTTCTTGCTCCAGGCACATTCTCAGTGATGGCATACCTTCTCCTGAGGCTTGGTCTTCAGGTTCAGAGAAGAACAAACATAGAGTAGCCTTGCACCAGTTTTGCTTTCTCTGCTAACAGTGTACCTAGCTTTGACTTGTGACTTGGGTCGATGGCCAAGCGAGTCTCTCCAGGGTTTTGGCTCTTGGGGGATGGGGCGGGTAAATAAGAGGTTGTAAAACACACCCTTTGGGAAAGCTTTTTAAGTGAGAGGTGTTTCTGAAAGTTAGAGCTTGATGTGTGATCCGTATGAGGCCCAGATAAGTGTGATGTTACCACACTGCTCCATATTTGTGATTGGCAAAGCCTTCTGGAGACTGGCAGCCTTTAGCAGCTCTATTTTTATTAGCGCTTATAGCTCCTGACAAATCTATGCTGCCAACTCTCTGCAAGTGATAACTGAAAATCTGTTGGCTAAATTTTCTGAAAGTTAAAAAGACTGGAGAATGTTTTAATATGAAATGCTGAGAAGCCCTTATGTAATCTGAAGAAAATACATACCATTTATATATGTATACCATGACATTAACTTCCAAAAAAATAAAGTCTTTCACGAGTCCATTTTTGCAGGCTGAAAAAGGAATTGTGAATTTGTAAGCTACTGGTGGAAGCAAGCCCTGAAGCAATGGTATCATGAGAGCATCCTCAACATTTGTTAAGTTCAGTTGGAATCAGAATTAGAATGTTTATATGTTAAGAATTTACAAAAAAAAAAGTTGTAAGTGCAAATTCATGTTCTCATGGCACTCCAGTTAACAAGTTCTGATGTGATAAACCCAGAAAGATAGAAAGAAAAAAAAAAAGGAAGAAGGTGGAAAGATGTTAAATGTCTTTGCCTCACACTGAGCAAATGTAACTGTTCTCCCTAGATTAGCACCAGAGTTTCCTTAGAGGCACAAAAAAGACAGTATTCTGCCTTGTATTTTTAGCACATTTAATAGCCAGGGGAAAATGACAAAATACTTTGAAAAAGCTGAAAAGATAGAACTTTACTTGTGGTACTTAGTTTAGTTTGGAACCGGCAAGGGCATTGTCTCAAAACACATTCTTAATTTATTTTTGAAGGAGGCAAAGATAGTGGTCTTCTTCCAAATGACAAAAAAAAAAAAAAAAAAAAAAAAAATGGCAGCAGGTTGATGTTTATATATAACGTGGAAAAATTTGCAACGTACATCCCTCATGTTATTGTTTCTTTGTGCTTCATAATGTAAAATCACCGCTTTTGTGGGATTTCAAACACAATAGTTTTAAATAGGTTTAAATATATGTGGGCTAGCCTGGATTCAATTCAACTGATTAAAACTGAAAATGCTCAAAGCTGTAGATAAAAACGCAACTTTTATCTGTATCACTAAAGAGACCCCTCTTTTCAAAATGACCTTCCTTCTGAGACTCAGCCATTGATAATCAGCCTCTCCCAGAAGCCCAACCCATAATATGCAGGTTTCCTCCAGCCATCAGAAGCTATCCCACTTCTTACAAAAACACCAATTTCCTTGCTCAGTTGGGTGTGGGCCCCTTCACCAACACAGCCGTAGATGACACAGTTCAGTTCTCTGAGAAAGGCTTGTTAAGAACCATTGGTGACCTGCTGCCCCTGAGAGCCAGCTGACACACTTTTTCCAACTCCCCAGTCCCTGGCCACTTGCAGGCCATGGCTTGTCTCTTCCAACGTTGGAATCCTCACAAAATTTGTGGCTGGCACTGATGTATGCGAAATGGACCACACAAAACACTGCCCTCTGAGCTCTTTTCTCTCCTCTGCATTGTCTGCCTCCATGGGCCGACCGCTCCACCAAGTCTCTTCTCATGCACAGAGCCCGCACTTTCTACCACTGAGTTTGAGAATTTAATTGAATGTGAAATTAGAGCAGCTGGCGGCCACCATCTCCTTCTTGTCCTTCCCTATTCAATTTTCACCTCCTCGTTGAGTGTTTTGGAAACCCACTGTTCTCGTCTTTTATGTGTTGTAGCCCGTTCTGCATTCACTCTGCTCGTTGTACCCCATCATCTGCCAGCGCCATCAACATCTGCTGGGAATCCTTCATCTTCTGCCATTAGGGCCTCCAGCCCCCCTCCACCTCTCTCCCTCGCCCCTTTCTTCCCACTGTTGTCTTGTTCCAGCGGCAGGCTCCCCATCTTTCTGGCCCAGTCAATCTTTTCATTTTATCTGTGGATCTCGTTTTATCCTGTTTTTTTTTTTTTATTTTTTTTTTTTGGTCAGAGACACTGATGATATCTCGTTTCCCTGCAACTGTAGATTTCTAAATCTATTTTCTCTCCTGCACGTTCTCTATCAGATTTATCAAATTTCTTCTTTTTCAAAAAATGTAACAACCCTTCTATCTTATTTTCTTCTTTGTGTACTTGATTTATATCTTCCTTTATTTTCCACAGGAAAATTTAGTACAACGTCGAGTACTCGCTGATTTCATTTCTTATGCCCCAGATTTACCACGTAGGCCATCAGTAGAATTCTTTTGATAAATACACTGTGTAGTTTTCACAGCTTTGGCCCACTGGCCCTGTTTTACATAGTTCACCACTGAGTGTTATTTTTCAGTGCAACATTCCTGCCTAAATTTCTCTGTGGTGTTACAGCTGTTCCTTTCCAGTCTCTTTTTTAGGAGACAATAATATTACTGGACTCTTTAATGTCAAGCTTCATTCTCATTTTATTTTCTCTTAATGTGTTTAATAATTCCTGTGGCATCAAAGAGGAAGTAGATGTTGATACTTCCCACATTTACATGGTTGAAATCTCCCCTGGGATCTACCCCGTATGTTCATAAACTTACTCATTGTTTCTTTTTGCACACACATTATTGCTTTTATATCAGTTATACAAAATTGAACTTAACCATCCACTATGGAAAATCTGCTTTTCTTGGCACAGAGAGCAGCATTATCATCTCTGAGGTACATCCTATCATACTAGGAAATTAAGGTCATGGGGGGTCAGGAGGTCAAAGAGAATTTAAGTAATTGTACACTGATAAGACACACTTTATTCTCTCTGGAGGCAGGCTACCATAAGAACCACTGTACAGGGAGATGGCAGCAGGTACTCAGATACATGTCAACACAAACGAGCTACACACAAGCAAACATAGATGCACAGGTCACAGATCTACATGGAGGTTGGCACACATAAGGTCCAACAAAAGTCCCTAACATAAAGGCCATATTTAGGTAGAACCATATAAAGGTAGCTAGCACTTTGCCAAAGACAGCTATAGGACAGATTATTTCACTGTTTACTTCGGGTACCCTGAATATCCAGTGCCAGCAATTTTGTGCTGACCCTTAGCCCCCAGATACCAAGCGTCAGCCCATGTTTTAGGGGACTCACACCAGTTGTTCACACCAGCATCTTGCTATACAAACATAAACTGACCCTGTCAGCCTTCTGTTTCCAACCATCAACCCACATAACCATGTCAGACTCTAGTAAGAAGATGCAAGACACAGCACCTTGACTGTCATTTTCACATGGATCAGTCACCGAGGTTCATGGCTCCTACTTCTTATGTCTCTCAAACATGGCTCTTAGCTCAGTTGAATAGGAAACTTTTGGCCAGACTATAACCGTGGATATTCATATATTTAGTCATTTTCAATACTGTAGTAAGAATATATTTTTAAACCAGACTATCTGATTATACCAGTGCTATGCTTCACACTCTTGAATATGTACTCCTAAGGCTTCTCTGATAGTCTTCATTCTCTTCAATTAGTTCCCGAGCTTTGCTGTTGTGCATTCGTTACCCAGCTCCCCACTTCCCACAACTCACGATACTGTTTTATTATTTTCCTTATCTAATGCTGTTTGGTCGCTTTAAGGTGTAGCTCTTGGTCTGTCATTTATTTTCTCTGCTATTCCGTCTTTCCTGTGCTAGTTAATTTTTTTGTTAACTTGATACAAGCTAGAGTCTGGGAAGAAGGGACTTCAACTGACAAAGTCTGTTGACTTTGCATGCATGGAACACTTTCTTGATTAATCATTGATGGGAGAGAGCCCAGCTCAACGTAGACGGAGCCATACTTGGGCAGGTAGCACTGAGAGGCATAAGAAAACGAGGTGAAAATGAGTTTTGGAACAAGCCAGTTAACAGCACTCCTCCACAGTGTGCACTTCAGGTCCTACCTCCAGGTTCCTGTCTTGCTTGAGTGCCTACCTAGGCCTACCTCAGTAGTAGACTGAAATTGGTTTCATGGTATTTTATCACAGCAATAGGAAGCAAACTAGGACATTTTATAACTTCTTCATCTTACTAGCTTAGCTTATATTTCATGATTCAACTAATATAATTTTCTCTGGAAAGGCTTTCTTCATCCATATCTACTTTCATCTCATGTGCCTTTTATGAATTCTTTCCCTTTATTGTAGAGATGACTGAAATAGTTTCTTTCCCACATATATCATGCCATATAGCTAACCCTCCTTATGGATCCATAGGTCTCTCATCCACGGATCCAACCGAGGTCACACCAAGATTATTTGGAAAAAAAATCACATTGCTAAGAACTTGGATAGATGATATTCAGGCCATCATTGTCTAAGCAGTATATAACTGCTTACAAGCATGTATGCTGCTGCAATCCATCTAGATAAGTTCTGAAAACATACCAGAAGGCATACATAAGTTATTTGCTAATATCATGTTACTTTACTATGGGCGCTTGATGGTCTGAGTATTCTTACCATAGACCGACGTTTTGATGTAAATCTTCCATGGATACTGAGTACTAACCAGGTCATAATTTCACATCACCACTTAACTTCTCTCCATTGTGAACTCCAGTGGGTTTTGTCTCACTTACTCACCATTACATCTCTAGACATGCGGCCTAGATAATAAGCTTTTGTGTCACAAATATCACCAAAATGCTATTGTATTTGAGGATATACAACACACACACACACACACACACACACACACACACACACACACACACACATACACACACACACACACACACACACACACACACACATCCTGAGTCCATGATTGCTCCAGAACCTCGTGCATGCCCTAAGGTGATGCAGGGATTGTGATTTTTTGGAAACAGCTGATTTATAAGCACTGTGTGACTTTTCTTAGTGAGCTATAAACAATCATCTGTTTATCCTGGGTAGAGCATCAATGATAGACTAAATAAACGGTTTTAGCTTATAATAGCTTATATCATATTTAGCTTATAATAAGCCAATGAGTTTATTGTGACTAATTACATGAATTACTATTAGACCATGAATGACTCAAAGACATCTGCATTACTGGAAATCCTACCTCAGGACAGGTGAGGACTCACAGAAGTTAACACCCACATATTTTGCTGATTGGACTCTTTTCTCTTTAGAAATGTTACTACTTATGATCATGAGGAAGATCTTTGTAAATCTTCTAAGTTTTAGGAACTTCCTGAACTTTGAGACATTCATTTATTTCTGTTCTCTTAAGGAACATCCCTCCTCCTTTGTGGGAGAATGTTTTACAGTTATACCACCTTTCCATGCCATGCATATATTTGTTATGACCTGAGCTGTTGCATGCAGGTCATTATAATTGTGATGGACAAGTAATGAGTGGTTACTGGTGGCTGAGGCTTGGTATTAATTACTCTGAATTAATACTCTGTATTAAATACTCAGAAAGAAGGAGAGATGCTATCATCATTTAGTGTATGAAGTTTCTTAGACTTCAGAAGATTGGGACACAAATTTTTCCATCAGGATATAAAATGTTTATGTAGGAATAAGCTTCCACAGCACTGAATTTATGCATTCCAAGCCAAGAGATGTCAGAGTTTCCCCACAACATTTTAATACACACTCTCAGCTGAGAGTAACTCCTGCTAGTTGGAATGTCAGCTGCCTCCTCTGGTAGTAACAGACACCATATGAAATAAGGGCCTCTGTTTTATAGAAGATGATCCATTCTACAAAACATATTAAAAACTGTGGATTACATTTACTGTGTTAAGCCATAGTAAAATTGCTAGTAAAATATGCTCATAACTATTTCACAAAGTATTAACTCTTAATCTGATCAGGTTGTTTCATTCTCTTACCTGTCTGGAGAAATTTTTAAAAATTTCTATCTATAATATTCATAACTCAAAGAGGTGGGATTTAACTTTGTAACAGTGTATCTCAGGTTTCTTGAAATGAATAAAAGGAAAAAATATAATGAAAGTACAGAAAATTCACCCTAAGGAGTATTCACTTGCTTTCATAATTATTTTTCACCAAATAAATGTAAGAAAACAGAAATTATTCAGAAATATTGCACAAACTACTAAGATACATAGAGAAAGCAAAGAACTTTTACATAATTATTTATATTATGCTAACCTCTACACATGAAACCTTTACAAAATTTCTAAAAAATGATTCCAAACTTTATTTTCCTAAATCTTATATCATAAAATGTAGTCATTAAACAAATGCAATGGTTGAAATCTCTTTTTATGGACTATATATATCATCAAAATTTATGCATTTTATTTGTTTACTTAATTGGTATATACACACAAATACTTTCTACAAGCATGGGTGTGGAGATCAGGAGACAACAAAGAGGAATCATATTTTTTTTTCACCACATGGACTCTTAGGATGAAACACAGGTTGTCAGGCTTGGAAGAAAGCACCCTTACTCACTGAGCCATCTTGGAAATAAATAATAAAATGGATTAATCTGATAATATTATTATGCATATAGACACATACACATTTGATGAAAAATGCCTTTGTAAAATAATTTCCCAAATATTATTTTCAGCATTTTAAAACATCAACACTAGGGAAAATGCTACAATGTTTTTTCAGTTTTAGTAGAAGTCATTCAAATTTCAAAAGCTCTGATCTACACTCCTGATCTACTGAGGGAGGGAGACTTGTAAGTACCAGTCTTGTGTGGTCCTCTATTCCCTGGGCCATAGAGTAGCTTGGTGACAGAGCAACTCATGCTAGTGAATATGGATGTTCACAACCAAGAAATGCAGTTATCACAATGAAATTAGGCTCCCCATCGAGATAACTGTGTAACACAGATGCAGAAAACCTACAATGCTGTTTATATCAGAAGCAGCTGCCAATCTCCAGATGTTCTCCATCTTCCCCTGAGCAGGGAGAACCAGCCACAAATCAGTGGCCGTTTATTAGTACACATATTAAGAATGATTTCCCCTTGAATGACTATTAATTGGGTAGTGCAGAAGTACATTTTGTACAGCTTAACTCACTATGGAAAAATCTATTTGTGTGAAAAATGTGTGCAAAATTTATTGAGGAATGTACAAATGCCTTGACTGCTGTATCAAATCATAAGTAGGGCTGATTTAGTATAGAGTTCTGTCATAGTTTGGGTTTTATTGTTGTAAAGAGACAACAAGACCAAGTAATTCTTAAACATTTAATTAGGGCTAGCCTACAATTTCAGTCCATTATCACCACGGCAGGAAGCATGGCAGAGTGTGGGCAGTCATGGTGCTGATGGAGCTGGGAACACTACCTCTTAGGCAGCAGGCAGCAGAAGGAGACAGTGCCCCACAGGGTGAATCTTGAGCATAGGAAACCTTAAATCCTGCCTCCACTGTGACAAACTTCCCCCAACATTGCCATGACTACTAATAGTGCTACTCCTTATTGGCCAAGCATTCAAACACACAAGTCTATGGCGGCCACACCTGTTCAAACCACCACAGATCCTGATAGACAAGATAAAATTCATGTAAATATAAAACATTGCAGGACCATTTATTTTATTTACATTCCAACTGATGTTTTAATAATCTTGTCCTTTGAAAAAAAACTAATTGCAAACACATATCACAACAAACATTGACAGAGGGATAGGAAGTATTAGTGACATAGTATTTTAAGGCAGCATTTGCTTCAATTGCATTTTGAGTGATTCTAAAAATAGTTTGTGGTGGAACTGAATAAATGTATTAGTTCTTGAGATATTCTAATTTCAGTTTTTAATCTGGTAATCATTCTTTGTACTGTTACGGGTAGTGCCAGTGTTAATGTTAACTGATGACACAGGTTGGCAGACCTGGGAAGGTAGAAGGTGTAGCCAGTTGTCTCTAGGTTTTCATTAGTTTCCAACAAGGGATTTCTTACTCAACATAGCTGCATATGTATTGCTCATGATACAGAGGTGGTTTTTTGTGGGGACCCATGCGAAATTCTGCCATGTCAGAAATCCTGTGCTTAGGCTGTATGCTGTGACCTTCGAGTTGCTGACCTTTACCTCACCACAAGGTCTTGTGTTCTAGGCTATCCTTGGACTATTTACCTTGGAAAGAAGTAGAGAAGTCCCAACTTGGAACCACCCAGAGGATCTAGGAAATTCTTACAGGGAACTACTCAGAGAACTAGGAAGTTCTACAGGGAGCGATTTAGGCTATTGCATCCTTGCCCAGGGCTAGGGTGAGTGAGATAAGAATAGATCCTATTGACCTTGCTCTATATATGTTCCTGCTAGTCGGCAATAAAGTGAATCTTGATCAGAAATTTTCTGACTTGATTCGTTATTTCTCGTGTCTCTGTATCCTAATTTCAATCCCCACTCCCTCTTTCAGGTGAACCCTGATTCGATTTTTCCCACGGGCTGGGACCCAACAATTTTTGACAGCAATTTTATTGTGGGACCCCTCTCTCATCCACTTCCCTACAAATTTCTACAAGAATTTATGAGTGAAATTTGACTTTCACAAAAGTATTCCTCTATTGGCTTTGGTCAGTATATCCATAAGCACCTACCAGTGATTGTGCTCCATTCTTTTCTTTCCCCAATAGTCCAATGTAATGTCAAAGGATGGGTGTGAGTAAGACTATAACGTAAGATATGGGACTGATTATGTCAATACCGTGAGGACTAGTTTTATAGACAGGAAGGCCACATAGTGCAGATCTGGCAATCATCTGGTAAGAGATGGGAATTCTCACTCTGTCTGAAGCGAAATATTTGCATGCTGGAAGTCTGAAATACACTTAGAAATGTATTCACCTTGTGTGCCCACAAGTCACTCTTGGAGACCATATCCATCATCTGATCTGTGGACATCTTTTTTTTTTATCCACCCTGACCAGGTCAAAGTTACTGAAGGTATCAAGCTCTAAAAAGAAAGGTAAGAAACACCCTGGGAAGGACACTGAAAGTCTCTCTTTCAATTCATAGCAAGTCCAGAAAATGAAGAAATGCATATAGTAGTTCATCAACTGAAGTTCAAGGCACTATGTAGTTCCACCAATACAACTACTCATAAAGTCCCAGTCTCTCTCATTCTCACCTGTCTGATCCTGTCTGTATGCATACGTGAATATATGTACGTGTCTATGTGCATGTGTGTTTATAATGTGTATAAATGTGTGTGTTTGTGGCTCTGTGTGTGTGTGTTGGATGAAAGTAGTAGAAAAAAAGAGCTGAGATATGACCAAGGCGCTGTAGGACTTCACATTTTAACTCACAGGGGTTGGGAGCTGGAGTTGGGAGCTCCACATATTTATAGTGAAGACAAATGATCCAATCTTTGTTTATATCTTCAAATAAACAGAAGCATGCATATTTAAAACCTGTCTATATATATACATACATACATATATAGATAGATATATAGATATTATACATATATAATAATTTTACTCATGGGTGTCTCTATAAAGGAACATTTTCCTCAAATGTCTACTTGCTGAATATTCTCTTAGTCTGATTTCTGAATAATATTTATAGTTCATGAGGAATTGCAGAATACATTGTTAACACCTACAACGGCATCTTCCTGTTTCCAGAAACTAAAAAGAACCATGCAGAGAACTGACGTCACCCAGACTGTAGAAATGTTTTCTCTTCTGAGCGATAATAGTGCCGGACACCAGAACAAATGAACCAAGAAACACAACCAGAAGCTGGGTTGCTTTTTGCTGCATAAGTTGCCTTGAGCTTTTCTTGAGTGAATTCAGTTCAGTGGTTTGAACACTTGCAATCGCAGGGAGTATTGTTTCCTTTCCCAATGATTAGCTGATCTGTGTTTTTATGTTTTCAAAGGTAAGGCAACTCTTATCCTAGGCATTAAAGCCATGGTCCTGGAAGCACAAGAGGTAACCAAGAAAAAGCTTCACAAAATTTCACAGAAAACACTTAAGCTGGGCTAATACAATTTACCTTAAAAGCCACAAGTATTCAAGTATTTCTAATCTCATACTAAAACTGTGCACAAGTGAAGTACTTTAGAAAGTGTATTATATAAAGGCATTTAAGAAAAGCAAATTCAGTGAGGCAAATTGTAATTTCTCTTTTAACTTTGAAGTGGTACGTGCCTTTCCCAGATTGGGCCAAATCATGCATGGAGACTTACTGTGCTTGCGAACCAGAGGAAAACAGTGCTTCGGTGTGAGCTGTTGCAGGACATCTGTGAAATGGCAGATGTCTTGCACTTGGGCAGAGCTGGGTAAACTCCTGTATTCTTTATGAATCAGCCTTTCTGAAAAAGAGCCTTTTTTGTAGTTGCTTCAGCAGGGCCTAAGCTCACACTTCCCCTTAAACTGATACACAATTTATATTTAATTTAGTAATCTTCCCTTCTTTTCATGATTGCAATGGAGTTTATGGGCTAACTCTTCTCTCCTGTGGCTTTGCTGACTGACCTCAGTCACAGTGTGAGGGCCTTGTGCTTTGGTTAAAGGCCAGTTCCAGAAGACAGGGATGAGTTGAGATTCTAAACCCATCTCCAGGACCTGGACCATCTGTTCTTCTCTTTCATTCCTGAAACCACACTGGATCTGATGACTGTTTCTAGGGATACAGCCGTTGTTGTCAGAATTATTTCAACTACAAACAGACTTCTCAATTCTTCTGTCTTTGTGCAAGCGCCCAAGTTTTAAGCCGTATCTTGGACTTTTCTCTCTCCTTTCTTTGATCTTCTGCCAGGAAACTTTAAAAAGCAAAATGAATCTGTGGAGTTTGCTAGTTTTTATTATTCTAAGGGAAGCATCAGAAACTTTATCCCAGTGACGGTCTCTGCTCCGGCACTGACCCATTTTGAAAGGCTTGTGGGAATGGAGGCAAAAGTGTATCTCTGATGTCATGTCTACATTTCTACTGGTAAACATTTTAAAGTTAGAAAAGCCAGGAGGTGGGACAAGAAGTATTGTGTAAATTGGAAACAACTTTAAAAGGCAAGTGTTGGGAATTTTAGCTTGTACTAGCTTTGAACTTTTTAATTAATAATGCAATGATTGTGTCAAATTGTGAAGGTTCTGTAAAGCAGATGAAATGCATTTTTCTATAAAGAATGTCCTTTATACATAGAAAATATATCTTATATGAAGAACTTTCTTTATCTCTTTATGGTGCTGTGTGGGGAATTTTTTCTTTTTGTAAAGATGTCAGGAGTTTGAAGGTGGTAAACAGAAAAGACAGAATTAGGGAAAATAGCATTATGGATTTTTAAAAAGTCATAAGGAAGCATGCTATTAGCTATATACCTACAAACATATAATACACATAAAAGGCTCAAAAGTTCAGAAAATACCACACAATAAAAGGATGACTGTATGTTCCAGAGGGTAGGAAAAGAGGCTTCAAATGTTGTCTTCTTGGAATGACATAACCATTGTAATCATAAAGCAGATGATGTTGCCACCACTGAGCAAGACAGGGTGTATCATCAGTCAATCATGGATCAGGGATGAGACCATTGTAGGACTGTTGGCTGTGGGTGGAAAGGACAGCCATTGCCTTCAGTTGAGCTCACAGGGGTGATCCCATCAGAGGCCAAGGGACAATTCCAAACACAGCCCTGTTTACCTCAGTGGATCATAAAACAAGACATTTCCATGAGAAAGGGACTGGTTGGAAAGAAGGAAGTGGACATGGATGGGAGGAAAATGAAAGAAGAGTAGGCAGAACATAGTATTTATGTGAAACTATCAGAGAACATTTAATATAAATAATTTTAGAAATTAGTGCTTTTTGTCTTCTTTGAATTTCTACTGAAAGTCTGAGCTCTGAGTTAGACAAAGACAGAATGTGAGATCTACCCAGGCAGGATGGTGACCTTTAACCTTCTGTGACTCACCCAGCCAACCAGAAGAAACATATGCATCTTTTGCCCCCAGTAAGACTCCAAGATCCCTCACTGCCCACTGCTTCCTACGCCTTGCCTGGTGTATCAGACCACTTCTTGTCCTTCACTTCTTAGAGACACTATTCAAAGAAAACAAAAACAGGATAAAGAGAAAAAGAGCTTTAAAAATTGTAAAATGGTTATTTTTTTAAAGAAGGAAACAATGAGAGAGAAAGAGAGAGAGAAAGAAAGAGAGAGAGAAAGAAGAAGAAGAAGAAGAAGAAGAAGAAGAAGAAGAAGAAGAAGAAGAAGAAGAGACTTGACTTGCTTGGACTCTTGGACGTTCTCCAATGCACACTCTAAAACCAGTGTTGTTTTTAAATGCCAACAGGAGTTCTATGAACAAGAACCCTCCCTCAGCAAAGGCAAACATGGCCCCAAACCAAGCTACAAAATTACCGCCGCCACCTTTGGAGAAGAGCTGCTGCAGTACTCATTAATTTGCAGAGGTCTGGTGGCCACTGTTTAATGCCTTTTGCACCTGTCTGCACATTACAGCTTGCTGCTAATCTTTAGACATTTTCTTTCATTCATTAATTTTTTTTTATAGAGCAACAAAGATCTGATAGCTTCCTGTTCTATGATCCAAATCATGATCTCATAAATTAAGCAGGCTAAGTTAATGATGTTGTTGATAGACAGGCAAAGTATTTGTTTCCCCCTGCCACTCAATGTTGTATGTGCCTGTGAGACCTGGTTTTTGTTGTTGTTGTTGTTGTTAGAGGTGGTGGCATTTTTGTTGCTGTTAATTTTATTTTAGGAATTTTTAAAGCTATTGGAGAAGATCAGGTTTAAAGCTCAAACTGATGGTGTTTATGCAAACTTAGGGCATGTGTGGGTGACAGCAGTTAGTTTGCATGACAGATTTGATCAAGTCCAAGTTTTCACTCGGAGGGTTAGTCTGCCACTTGGTATTCTACGTTTTGAAGTTATTTTAAGGCAGGAAGGAAACTTGTTTCCTCTCTCTCGAAATGTGAGTCTCTCCTTTGTGCTTTCTTGATGCGGTCTTGCAGAGATGAATGTTGGAGACACGCATTCTTTCATGCTGAATAACATAAGCAGGGCTTCCAGTGACCAATGGAACCAGATGGACACTTCCATTAACAATTAATTTTTATGAAGAACTCATATGACATTTTGTATTTGAACAAGAAATAATATTGTCTTTAAGATTGCAATTCTCCTAATGCCTCTCTTTTTGGAATATGGAAAACTGACAGGGTGCATGTGCTCAATGAATCAAAGTGAGTCTTGGAAGTGTGATCTTATTTACTCAAACTCAAAACACCTTGTTTTAACCTATTTATCACCTCTCTTTTTCTCTCTCTATCTCTCTATCTATCTATATATTTATATATCCATTTTCCCCTCTTTTTCAATCTATCTACCTATGTGTGTGTGTGTGTGTGTGTGTGTGTGTGTGTGTGTGTGTGTGTGCCCATGTGCACCTGTATACTGCACACATGAACACAGGTATCTACGAACCTGTGTGCTTCCTGAGGTGAGAGATATGCCTTAAGCTGCTGCTCAGGTACCACCAGCATTGTTAACTGTTTTGTTTTGTTTGGGGACAGGGTCTAACTATGTAGTGCTGGTTGACCCAGAACTTGCTATGTAGACCCGGCTACTAGACTCAAAGGCATGTGCCATCATATAGCTTATTTGTTTGTGTGTTAAATCTTTTAGGAGTTCACCTTGTTTTGGAGACAAGATTTCTTGCTGGCATAGTTTTTCAATAAGCAAGTCTGTCTGCATGGGAGGCCTCTGAGATCTACCTGTCTTTTCAGTACTGGCATCACTAACACATATATCACACTTAACTTGTCTATTTGGTTCTGGAGGCTCTGAGTAACTCAGATCCTTACGTTTGCAAGCCAAACACTTTATTGACAACAATCCCCTAGCCTGTTGTGCATCATCTTCATAGGGACAATGCACATTTATTCCCTTATTTGAGAATGTCTATATCTACTGCAGAATAAGAGAAAATATGGGCTGGTGAAATTCATATTAAGTATTAGCAAGTAGAGTGAACATTAGACATAAGCAACAGCGGTACAGAGAGATAAATAATACTTGTATCACAGGAATTATATGTGAGGAACCCCAACAAAATATTCATGGGTGCACACAAGATAGAGGAAGCACTGCTACTCAAAGTATATCAAACACACGTGTGTGTGTCTTAATTGGTGGCATTATGCTATAAGGTGGTGAACTTCAGCTGGTGTCACCCACTCTTGTCCCTGAATGTTGATTATGTGAGTCTTTGTGTCTTCCCCTAGTTTCAACTTAGTGTGCTGTTAGTGGTATACTGAGGTGGTAGGCTTGATGACCAATTAGAGAAAGGAGCAGAATGCGGGAACCCTGTGTATCAGGACTGGAGTTCCATTCTGATTTGTTTCATCTCTTTCCTTGTGATCCTTACTCAGTTTCTAAGAGTGCCCTCATAAACTGTGATTGGAGCATTTTTGTTTTGGTTATTTCTGGTTTATCCCTAGAACAGTGTGCTTGCTTTCTGCTACTGTGAGTAAAATGACCACAAACAGTAGCTTATAACAACATCAATTAGTAATTTTATAAATGTCAGAAACCCTACATGTGTTTCTCTGAGTTAAAAGTCAAAAGTGCCAACAAGGCTATAGTTTCTTTCTATAGGACTTAGAGGAGATTCTGCTCTTCATCACTCTGGCTCGTGAAGTCTGCTCCCATCAATGGTCTAGGCTCCTCCCATTGTTCATGTCACCCCTGGAGGACCAAGTTCTCTCACTACGTTCATTTCTCTTTGGTTCTGGTCTTTCTTGTGACTTCACTGTGCCCACCTGAATGAGAAAGTATAATCTCTTAAGGACACCAATTAATGTTTGGCGCCGTATGGTGTTTCTGAGTTAATTGTTTCTTGCCAAGTAACATAGGAGATAAACATGGAATTGAAAATGAACATTTGTGGAAGGGGTCATGGTTTTGTTATCAACAGCTTCTGGCATGGAACAGAGAAGCCCTCTCACTATCTTGAGGGAAGTTCTCATATTGTTCCCGACCATCACCTTCTTGCTCAATTTTTAACTCAGTTTTGATTTGCTAATGATTGTTCTGTGAGGACAAGGAAAGCTGCTTTGAAGCCCTTCTTCACTTGCACACAACCAGAATCTTACACTCTTTCTCTTTCTTTTTTCCTTCATACCTAAGAAAGTCCCTAAGTTAAGGTGCAGCTCTGCATCACATTCTCAAACCGCAGCTACTAGTTCAAGACTGGAATTGGCCATCCAGTTTGGTTTGTTGAACGTGAATAGATATTTAAGGTTAACTCAAGCAAATCCCGAGCAAAGTCAAGTATAATACTCTATTCAATCTTTTTGTTTATCAAATCAATAGCTCTGCAAAACTCCAGGAATTTTGCCATGGTGATCAGGGTAATCAGATTATTGGGCAGGGATTCTAAAAGCTTATATGTCTATGGAAGACATCAATTAACCTTTGCTTTTTAAAATTTGCTTCATGTTAGAGAAATTGTTTGAAAATGTATCATGTTTTCTTTAAATTCTCTTTCTCTTCTCTCGCTCTTTTACACACATAATATATATATATATATAATTACACAAAATATGTATTATATGAATGTATGAAACTATTACCACATATATGTTATTATATATAACATATAATTTATATGTATATATAAATATAAGTATATATAAATGTAAAACTACTATTACATATGTATGAAACTACTACCAGGCACTTAAGTGGGTTAAAGAGGAGCTCAATGCTTGGGCTATTGTTCTCCCCATGTTACAAGATTCCTGACTAAACCCACAGAGTAGCTGTTTAAGGGGTTCCCACTGGTTTTTGACTATTTACACAGAAAGCACTTTGACTCTTTATATAAAGTCAAGCCAGATTCAAACAAATACTTGAAGTTTGAGGCACTTAAATTTTTTAAATAGAGTAAGTAAGCATATAATTAGGCTTAAGTTTCCCTCATGGCCCAAGGCAAGGCTCATTCCAAGATATTCCAAAGTTCTGCAAGTAATTACAACTTGCTTGTCTGCGCACTGTGGCAGTGGCTGCTTTGGCTGTACCTCCAATGCAAGTATATCAATAAAATGCCAAGGAGGCAGCCTTCTCAAAAAAACATTGGAAAATATCAAAACTGAGATTTTTTTTAAGCATTTGCAGATAAATGAATGATCTTACAGATTTAACTTATCATGACTGTTGAACTGTGTACAGTTAGGATGTACAAGAATTAAGCCATAACAGAAAGGGGGAGGGGCTATTCAAATGCTTCCCAAGCTAGTTCTAGTGTCTTCTTTGGGACTTCCTATGACAAGGAGTTAAACAAATGAAATAAAATACAGGTTAGCATGTGTGTGCTGGGCATAGCAACCCTACATTACATTACCTGTTTATCTCATACTTATCATGGGATTGGTACCTATGTTGTGTGAAAGACTTTTCCCGGGGAGATGCAGAACATGCACATATGTCTACTGACCTCATAGAGGGATCCCACAGCTGACCAGAGTACAGATATTCACAAAGTTCTACTTGGGTGAACAATTGAGTTCTGAGTTTTGGGAGGAGCTACTTTTAGGAGCAGAGACGACTCAAAGAAAGCAGGCAGCACAGCTGGTCTTTGCTTCTTATGAACTGTTGGTTTTGTGTCTGCCTCTTCCAGGTAGCTGGGGATGTCCCTGTCTTTGCAGCCTGTTCTGGGACTGACTGTCAACAGTCTTTAGAGTTTATTCTCAGGGAGGGAGAATCCTAGAGAAACTGGTCAGTTTCAGGGACTTCCCTGAAGATTGTCTTATTGTTTACTTCCTGTCTTAATGAGCTTTCCTACAGGATAGAATGCTTCAATCTCAGAAGAACCTACTGCACATCCTGGAGCTCAGAGCAAGTGTTCAAAGTAGCTCTGGGTGGAGGTACAAAATTCTGCTTTCTTTTAGGATATCCTGCTATCACCCATTTTAATGCCTATGGCAATCGGTCCATATGTAGGTTTGTGACCATCACTTGACCATTGTCCTTTGCATGTGCATCTGGACAGAAGTGTAGGCACAAAAGTCCTTGGCTAGTCCTTGTGGGCCATGGCAAAGAATGTGGCCTGGAGGCTTTGTTGTACCTTGATCCTTATAGGATATTTAGAGAGAGAACCGGAAGAGCAGATTCAATAGGCACATGAACATTTGTGTGTTCGTTTCGGGCTTATGGATTGACTCAGACCCTCCCACTTGCTAGACAAGTACTGTACTGTTGAGCTAATTCACCAACACTATTGAATTTGGCGTTTTGCTGCTATTTGTTTATAAATAACCCAATACTGGATATTCTTACCGGCTTACAGTAAATTCATTTGGAAATTTTTAATTCTGCTTTAAAATAAATGTTTGCTGTTAATCACTTATTTCATATGTGCTTAAAAAAATTAAGAACTGCCTTATGACAATGACTTTCTCCCTCATCATCACTCAACTCTGTTTCACACTACTCTTTACCATTTGGAATGTTTCCACTATAACATACAGAGACTGTCTGTGGCCGGCTTGTTAGGTCATCAGACTCACCAATGAGACCAATCCTAAACCTCACAACCCCGTGAGGACCAGATCCCCCATGTCTCCCGTGTATTTAGCACTTATTTGATCTCTTTGTCTTTATTTGTTACTAACAACTACACCTTCCATTTTTCTGTGTGGGTTTTTATTCAGGCCTGATTTTAATAATTTTATTTCTTCTTTACAGAAACAAACACGCCCCAGCAAAAAACAAAAGGACACTATTTTATAAAAGATGTAGAAATTACACACATGTAACATACTTTCTTGTCTTTGTATATTAATAACAGACACGTTTTCTCTGTGATTATGCTAGCGTGTCAGAGAACATTAATATTTGTTATTGCTGAGTTTAAAAAGGATGGTTTTTCAACTCTGAGATTCCATCTTACACCCATCAGAATGGCTAAAATCAAACATTCAAGTGACAACACATGCTGGCAAGGATGTGGAGAGAGAGGAACACTCCTTCATTGCTGGTGGGAATGCAAACTAGTACAGCCACTTTGGAAATCTATCTGGTGCTATCTCAGAAAAATGGGAATAGGGCTTCCTCAAGACCCAGCTATTCCACTCCTAGGAGTATACCCAGAAGATGCTCCAGCACACAACAAGAAAATTTGCTCAGCCATGTTCATAGCAGCCTTATTCATAATCGCCAGAACATGGAAACAGCCTAAGTGCCCCTCAGTAGAAGAATGGATAAAGAAACTGTGGTACATATACACTATGGAATACTACTCAGCTATTAAAAACAAGGATTTCCCAAAATTTGTGGACAAATGGATTGAACTAGAAATGATCATAATGAGTGAGCTAACCCAGAAGCAGAAAGAGTCAAATGGTATATACTCACTTATTACCGGACACTAGCCCAAGGGACAGGTCCCATGAAAGTCTGCACCTACCAGGAAACGGGGATAGAGGTGAGGACATCCTATTGAGACTCTAGATGAGGAAAATATAGAGGATAGGCAAGTAGGGGGACCCAGAGGGTCCTAGAAACCTACAAGAAGAACATTATGATGGCTAGATCTGAGCCCAGTGATTCTGCTTGATCTAAGGCACCATCCATGGACAAAACGGGCAGTCATCATCAAACCCCTACCCAGATCTAGCCAAGGGACAGAACATTCTCCACAGCTAAGTGGAGACTGGGGACTGACTTTCACAGGATCTCTGGTGCCCCATATTTGGCCATGTCCCTTTGTTGGGGAGGCCCAATGGCACTCGGAGGAAGGATAGCGGTCTACCAAGAAAAGACTTGATACCTTAGCACCATATTCAGGGGGAGGAGGTCCCCCACAGCCACCGTCATAGGGAAGGGGGATTGGGGTGAAAGTGGGAGGGAGGGAGGATTGGGAGGATGCATGGGATGGGATAGAAAATGAGATGTAATAGGAATTATTTTTAATTTTCAATAAAAATGTGTTATTATTAAAAAAAAGATGTAATATGAACAAATTAATAAAAAATGGTTAGAAAAAAGAAAAAAGAAAAAAAAGGATGGTTTTTGTCTTTCTTTGAGACAGGGTCTGTGGTAGCATAGGCTAGCCTCAACGCTGTGTAGCTGAAGCTGGCGCTCTGGATCTCGCTGCCTCCATCTCTCAGGAGCAAGCATTGTAGCTGTGCGTCACCACACTTGCTTGTTGTGCTTAAGTGTATTATTACTGTTAGTGTTTCATTTATTTACATATTTTTAAGCCTAAAGTTGCTATCTTGTAACGTCAATAAAGGGTACGCAAATTGTGTGTGTGTGCATGTGTGTGTGTGTGTGTGTGTGTGTGTGTGTGTGTGTGTATTCACCGACCGTAGTGTGCAGTGTAAGGAAGTAAAACAATTGTAGCTACAGAAAAACGTGTTGCTTAGCACTGCGCACTCTGGGAGATATATCAGAGGTGGACTTGTGAAAAGGTGGAATCTCATCTGGAAGGTAGAATAAGGCACACAAAGAGAAGCCAAAAGAACATTTCAATTTTAAATCTAAACAGCTGCACACATAAATATTTAAATCTGTGTGGTCTGATACCTGCCATGAGTAAATAAGGTGCAGAGTGGGTTTACATCTAGCGTTCTCTCTTTAGCTTTCGCTAACCCAAATATCACTTGACACGCATCCAGGTCGAGGGCAGACCGACTCTTGGCGTCAGATAAGACTTAATAAATTGCCATTTCAATCAGAAGACTACTTTCAAACCTGAGAATTGCCTGTTAACTATTTCTCCAGTCGGTAAATCATGTGAAAACATTAAACTGAAATGTTGCCAAGGAGACAAGGCTGCATTCTCTTTAAGAAGTGTGTTTGTAGCAGGGAAAATTACCCAACCTCTGGTTGAGTGTTGGTGGGGCCAGGCATGTGGGTGGAAGCAGAGCAGGGTGGGAGATGTGGGAGGGAAAAACAATTGTCTTGTAGGACAGAGAGTGAGAGTAGCCTTTGATGAGAGAATCAGAAGGGAAAACATAACAGAAATCTGGTACCAAGATAGACTCACCTGTGCACCCGCCTCAGCAAAATTCACAAGAGAAGTGAGTGCGTTACTGGGAATGTTTGGCTAATTGGTTATTTTTCAATTTACTTCAGATCTTTCATTGTAGACATATAGTGCTGGGTCATATTTTATTCATATTCGATTGAATCACCAAGTTAAAATGTACTTACGTGAGTAAAAATTTTAATACTTCATACTGTTAAAATTCTGTAGGGCTGATGATAGTAACTTTGATCATTATTCCAATTACACTATTTTTAATTTTGTCAAAGAAAACTGTGTGTTGTGTACAACAGTAAATGCAATTGCTCCCGTTTTGGGATATGGACTTCTGCCTGTGTCTGCCCAGAGGGAGGTGGCAACTGTGACAGAGATGACCCCATGACCACTGGTCCACAGTCTCAGGCTGTTTCCTTGGTAACTGGGAGAAATTGAACTTTATAGTTTTTGAGGAAGTTTGCAAAGGAATTTCAATCTGGAAGCTACAAAAAAAAAAATTCTATCACAAGGGACCTCTGCTGAGGGCTGGTGAGGAGCTGATGCACACTGCAGGTGTCAGGGGAGAAGTGGGGGACACAGTTTTTTTCTGAGGTAAAAAGAGCAGATACAAGGATTAGAAACTCCTTGTATGCTATGGAGAAAAGAATGTAACTTAATCTAAAACAGTACTAAGGACTCTCTCTCTCTCTCTCTCTCTCTCTCTCTCTCTCTCTCTCTCTCTTGCTCTCTCTCTCTCTTTTTAACTAAATATTAGTCTCCTGTACTCATGGCAGAAGAACAGTCAATGATAGCCAGATTACTTTCATAGAACAGGGACATGGGAATTAAATAAGTGCAGTGTGCTTCATGAGTGTACTGTAGGCTGCTAAAAATCAGACAGAAGGAAAATGCAAATACTACTGCAGCCAGGTTATAAGCAGAGCATATCCTGAGCTCTTTTAAGTGCATACTCCCTTCTGAGACATTCACAAGTCTGTTACCAACATCCACTGACAACATGGCACTGGTGTAGCATAGGCTGGTGGATCAATGGAATAAAATAGAAGATCCAGAAATAAATTCATATACCTATGGACACTTGATTTTTTTGACAAAGAAGCCAACTGTATACAATAGAAAAAGAATAGCATCTTCAACAAATGGTGCTGGTCTAACTGGATGTCTACTTGTAGAAAGATGGAAGTTGATCCATATTTATCACCATGCACAAACTAAAGTCCAAATTGATTAAAGACCACAACATAAAACCAGAGACACTAAATTTGATAGAAGAAAAAGTGGGGAAGAGCCTTGAACTTATTGGCACAGGAGACAACTTCCTGAACAGAGCACCAACATCCCAGGCTCTGAGATCAACAGTTAATAAATGGAACCCTATGAGGCTGAGAAGCTTCTGTAAGCAGAAGACACTGTCAGCAGAATAAAGTGACAGGCTACAGATCAGGAAAAGATCTTCACCAACCCTACATCTGACAAAGGGCTAATATTCAAAATACATAAAGAACTCAAGACCTAAACATCAGCAAACCAAATAACCCAATTAAGACATGGGGTTCAGAGGTAAAGAGAGAATTCTCAACAGAGGAATATTAAACGGCTGAGAAACACTTAAAGAAAGGCTCAATGTCCTTAGTCATCAGAGAAATGCAAATTAAGCCAACTCTGACATTCCATCTTACACCAGTCAGAATGGCTAAGATAAAAAGCTCAAGTGACAGCACATTTGCTCAGGATATGGAGAAAGGGGAACACTCCTTCATTACGGGTGGGAATGCAGACTTGTACAACCACTTTGGAAATCAGTCTGGTGATTTCTCAGAAAATTGGGAGTAGGAGTACCTTAAGATCCAGTTATTCCACTCCTCGGAATAAACCCAAAGATGCTCCATCATACAACAAAGGACATTTGTTCAACTATGTTCATAGCAGACTTATTTGTGGTAGCCAGAATCTGGAAACAACATAAATGTCCCTCAGTCAAAGAGTGGATAATGAAACTGTGGTACATTTACACTATGGAATACTACTCAGCTATTAAAAACAAGAAAATCTTGAAATTTGCAGGCAAATGGATGGAAATAGAAATGATCATCCTGAGTGAGTTAAGCCAGACCCAGAAAGATACACATGGTATATACTGACTAATATTTGGACACTAGCCCAACATGGATGTCTTCTGAGAGTCTTCACTTAGTGGGGCATTGGGACAGATGCTGGGACTTGCTATTGTGTCTCCAGATGAGAGAGGTATGGAAGAATGGGAAAATAGAAGGATCCAGAGGGTCCTGGAACCCTACCAGAAGACCATCAAGGCTGGCAGATCTGGACCCAAGGGCCCCTACACAAACAACTGTACCACCCAAGGACAATGCATGCAGTAAACCTAAACCCCCATTCAGATATAGCCAATTGACAGTGCATTCTCCACAGTTGTGGGGAGAGCAGGGACTGACTCTGACATGAACTTTGGTGCCCCCTATTGACCACTTTCCCTAGGTGGGGAGGCCTGATGGCACTCAGGAAAGGGAAGCAGGCTACCCCATAAGACTTAATAGGCTATGACTGTAAGGTGGGGAAGGCGGTCCCCTTCTGTCACAGGTCTAGGGAGGGGAATAGGGCAAAAGAGGGAGGGAGAGGAAGAACAGGAAGATACAAGTGAGGGGACAACAATTGAGATGTAATCTGAACAGATTATTTTAAAAGGAAAAAAATCCACTGAAGTGAAAAACAAAGCAAACATCTGTATCATCCAAAATGAAAGAGCTAAGGCACTCCTCTCTTGCAGTTACCTGAAGTCCAAGGCCTTTGGAGTCTAACCTTGAGTGTCTTACATGCAGGTCAGGAGCAAGCCTGCTGTGTAATTGCATGACAATCCCAAGCTGTCATTGAGGGAGAAATCAAACAACACATGTTCTGTCATGAAGTAATATAAATGATACAACATCAATCTTAGCATACATTTATCAAAATACGCTCTGTTAAACAAGCTTTCAAGTTGCCCACATTACAAATTGCTATGAGAGACACTGCATATCCACGAATTGATACAAATTAATGTCTCATTAAAGATATTTAGATCCATACTATTGTATGTGTGTTTTTTTTTCTATGATTCAATGTCTGCTGATTGGGTAGATACTATGTACCAAATGACAGAATGTAGCTTTTCCTGCCCAGCTCCCTCCTGCCTTTCCCCAGACTTTCCTGCAGCTTTCTAGGAGTATCTTGTCAAAATGTTCTTTCCCTGGAATCCAGTTGTGTTCCTCTGAGTTGTTCTTATATGTGCTTTCAAATCTCTGATACTATCTGCCTAAAACCAATGAATTGACATGGCCATGCCCTAATTTTAAGAGTGGGATTTAATATGAAATAATTAGTGGAAGTTTGAGGATAGTCATTGGGGAATTGTAATGTTTAACTGAGAAGAGTAAACCTGGCAATTGACTCAAGATGGTCTTTCACACATGTAACAATAGATTATTGGTGCAGCCTAACATGCCATGGACTTTCCATTGGTGACCACTCTAATTTAGCACTTGGTGTTTCTTTCTTCTGAACATCTACAGAGAGGCCATTGGTTTCCTTCACAGAAAAAGAAGTATCTCATCAAGAACATCTCACACAATGACTACTGTGGATGCATTGTGTGTCTCACACATTGTGTGGATGCTTGTCTGATTCTAAAGGGCTTGTCATCTATGGCAGCACCTGGGTTATGTTATAAGAAAAAATATTATGTGGACATCCAATAACCAAAATGCTTCAGAGAGGGGTTACTGATTTCAGAAATTTTCAGAGTCTGAAGAATTTCCATGTACACAGCGTACAACATTGCATAAAATTATTTTTCAAGTGTATTTATTTCTCTAGAGGTGAATATATATATATATATAAAATCTGTGAGTTTATTATAGCCTCTTACCTGAGAGAAGCTACAGGATTTCATCTTGTGGCATACTGTTGGTGCTAAAAATTTTTTTCAGGCTTTGAAGCATTTTGGAATTTTGAATTTTAGATTAGGGATTCTCAATTTGTACTTTGAGGAAGAATTGGGCAGCTGTGGGTGATTCACAGAAATCCAGTGCCTTGAGTGGCTTCTAGGGATTTTCCTGCAGTCCCCAACTCTTTGCATGCATAATATTCTGATACTCTTTCCTGCCTCACAGTTCTTGGACCAAATGCTGCTGTACAAACACACCCACCCACACGTACTCAAGGGGAAGCTTTGCATCTCACCTAGACGAGCACGCAAATTGTTTTAAAACCAACGATTCCTTGAACTTTTGCAAAAGAGACAGTCTGAAAATTTTAATTCATTCAGGAAGATGGCTCTTTCCAACCTTTTGGAAAGTTGTAAGTTGCCCCCCCCCCTTTTTTTTTCTCTCCTGTCTCATTCTTAACATCCAGATCTGCCCATGAGGTCTAACTTTTCTTACAGCACAGGCAAATTAACGGCTTAACCAACAGAACTGCAGCGTTCCTTCCCTAATTTTGAAGTCAAGTAAAGACAATTCAATTGTACTACAAATGTCTATTGAAAGGTGATGTGAGAAGACATGGCCCCTGCCTATCAGAACAATTGCACAGTCTGTTTCAAGCTAAATTCCATGACTTGGGGGAAACGTTTGGCGCATGCTTTTGCCTTTGCTATGTCTCTTAGTCCATCTAAGGAATTTATGAAAAACACTGGGCTACTTTACTACCCCAGTTTGGTGTTTAAAAGCAAAATGTTAGGGCAGACCTGGGGGCCCTTTGGAATTTTCCATATAAAGTCACCAATAGAATTTTAGATTGATCTGGACCACAAAGATTTTTATTCTAGCCTTTTGCCCAAACTCTCATAACTGTTTGTGGATGTGATTCTGTTGACTTCTGTGACTCCTCTCTTCAACAGTCTGATTGGCGTGATTACACCTGATGCCACCAGCTGCATCACTTTCCCCCTCTTCTGTGCTTCTGTCTGCAACAACCCCTTTACTTTGTCCTGAATGTGAAAAATGAAAATATCCTACTGAGACTCTTCAAGTCCGTCATGTTGGTGTGTGTGTGTGTGTGTGTGTGTGTGTGTGTGTGTGTGTGTGTCTGTGTCTGTGTTATGTACGCACATGTATGTGTCTGTGTTCATGCACACACATGCATATCTATGTCTAAACCAGAGCAGCCTCACCAGTGTTAGCTACAGAACTTAGCTCAATCCGTGGGGTTTACACATAGTTTAATTGTGTTCCTAGGATTTCTGGGTAGCAGCAGTTTGTCTAGTAAAAAGTGGCCATAAAGCAGCAGAGATTTTTGGTTAAATTGGTCTTTTGGACTTTCTTTCTGTACACATGTAAGTGGGCTATCTTGCTCTTTTCTCGTGTCGTGTCTCTTCACTTCCATACCCTCTCTTTCTCTCAGCCACACATCTACTGGGTTACTCGCCACTTTGCGTGCTCTTCTGAGAATTTTAGTGCTTTAGACTGCTGAATAGGGACTTTTCTTTCTAAATTTCCTGAACATTTTTTTACCAGTTTATTAATCTTGTTTCCATGTGGCTGTTATGTGACTTATACGATGTAGTTTATTTGAGCAGCCGCTGTAGATTTTTTTTTTCCTCAAAGGTTCACATTTCTTCTCTTAGCTCTCTTGGTTTGTTATGTACAGACAGGCTAATATGGGCCCTGGCTATTGAATTCTACTCTAATACAAAAAAAAGTACTACAGCTATTCCATAAGAAGATTAATGTTCACATATTTTTATTACTACGAGCTTTTATTTGCAGGAAAGAAAAGATAATGATTTTTATATGGAATAGATAAAATTTTAAATGAAGCTTAAAGGTATTTGAGAGAATGTGGAGTCCACCGAGGAGCAGAAATATCTACTTGCAATTTCTTTCTTTAGATGCTTTAAAACT
Organism: Acomys minous; assembly: GCF_964271855.1. NCBI lineage: Eukaryota > Metazoa > Chordata > Mammalia > Rodentia > Muridae > Acomys > Acomys minous. The sequence continues at coordinate 28,758,155 of NC_140495.1, forward strand.
ACAGAAATGTTTGCTATTTTAATCAAACTCGGTGAGTAGCTAGTGCCATGTGAAAGCATTCCCTTGATCCTATTCATGTCGCTGAATTATTGTATTAATCCTTTAAGTGCATATAGACTAAGTCTAAAATGAAAGGATTAAAGGATTAGCTATGATAGTTTTGTATATAAATATAAGCCATAAATAAAATCTGTAATATCCAAGTGCTATAGTAGGAACTGAATCTGCTTAATGCCCAGGAAGAGAAAGTGAACAGAAGGTGACATGGATCCCAGAATGAAGCATGCAAATTCTCCTTAATATTTTGCTGGGAATGAGAATAAAAGATACACAGCCATCTTTCTGTAGGGAATTATTCTTGGAGTATTTGCACACAGAGAAAGAAAATGAGAATTAAAAGCTGAGATAGACAACCATTTTTGGTCGGACAATATGCTGTGCCCCTAAGAGTGGCATCCATGTGGATGCAGTGAGTGGTGGGAGTTGCAGGGCTAGGCGGATGGTTCCACTTGTGGGTGTCCTATGTGAGTTCTAGGGTCAGAAAGGTATTGATGTGCATCAGGGACATTTAAAACATCATCAGGAATCGACTCTCACAACAACAAATGTGAAATGCCCAAACTTCTAAACACTAGGCAAGCAAGTAATCAGACAGTGATTTGAAGATAAAGAATGTTACTTTAAAAAAAGTTTTGTAATCACATATATTAAAATAGATAATTTTCAGAATAGTACTTATTTGCTTAGTTAAATCAATCACGCTTTGCTCCCTTATTAGGTTAATATATGGCAGATTAAAATAGGACCCATTCTCTTGTTATTAACAGGAGACCGTGGTTGCACTATTCTGTGAGATAAAAGTAGGCTACAAAATGTCTGAGGTAGCACAGTCCAATCAATACCGTGATAATCTCTCTCTCCCCAGCACAGTTGGAATAACAATAGTGAGATTGAAAGTAATTATTTTTTCTTTATGTTCTTCTGGTGTGTGCTTTGTAAGGCATTATTTACAAAGACAATATGTTGATTATGTTACCTGAAAGCAGTTGGGAAAAAGGGGAAAGGAAGAATGACTCAATGCATTCGGTAAAATAAAATGCAATTGAGTGTAAAAGTGTGTATCCATTGGAGTATTTGAGATTTCCGAAGGCACTGTATTATGAGAGTGAATCCCTTTTCCATTTGGTATTGCTTGACCTATATAGAAGAACCAGGACTATTTATTTTTAATTTTAATTTGTTATCATTTATTCACATTACATAATAATTGTTACCTCCTTGCTCCTATCTCAAGCTGTACTATAGGCAATAATAATAATAAAAAAGTATGGTGCTAACATAGAAATAGGCAGTTTGATCAGTGGAATCAAATTGAAGACCCATAAATAAACCCACACACCTATGGATGCTAGATTTTTGGCAAAGAAGTCAAAAGAGTACAATGGAAAAAAGAAAGGATCTTAAACAAATGGTGCTTGGTATCTACATGTAGAAAAATGCAAATAGCTTCATGTTTATCACCCTGCACAAATGAAAAGTCCAAGTGAAGTGGGTTAAAGACCTCAACATAAAACCAGACACACTAAATCTGTTAGAAGAAAAACCGGGGAAGAATCTTGAACTCATTGGCATAGGAGACAACTTCCAATTTAATAAATGGGACCTCATGAAACTGAAATGCTTCTGCAAAGCAAAGGACACTGTCAATAGAACAAATAGGCAGCCTACAGACTGGGAAATGATCTTTACCAACCCTACATCAGACAGAGGGCCAATATCCAAAATATATAAAGAACCAGAACTATTAAAAAGTAGTTTAGATGAGTAAAGGCTAAACTATTTTATAAAGAAAATATACTTCATAAATGACCATAATTGGAAATAACCACAAAATATATGTATCTGACAAAGAGTTTCAGTCCACCCCCTTTATTTTATTTACAAGGGTGCTGATGCCTGAAGAGTGCATTTGACTTAACAATTAGGGAAGCAAAAGGAATCAAAGACAAAACATTATTGTTTGAATTTCCTGCCTCGACTTCCTGACATATTTCAACTATAAACTGATAAGCATAGACACTATACTTTATCACAGTATAGAGAATGTGGAATTCTTAGAAGATTAAGAAGAGATAATATCTTAATTATTAAAGGTTATGAAATACAAAATTAATAAGAACGATAACAAATGAATTTCTTATCTTATAAAATTACATTTTAAAAGTGTGAGAGAGTAGGAAAAATATGGCTTATCAGTCATGGGAAATTTTACACAACTTTTACAACATGATAAAATTTGGGCTAAGGATCCAACTAGCAAAATACAATGAAAATCTGCCTGGGACATAGTCTCCTCAAGACTTAGTAACAGCAATAAATATTTGTCTGTGTTATGTGTTTATATTTCTGTACTTATACAAACATGTATACACATGGCCTGTAGGTAACTCAAGAACATATGATTTTGAGTTAACACTCCAAAATGACACATTCTCTGCTTAACACATAAGTATATGTGAAACTCTCAATTTCTACTCAGTTGTACGACTTTAAAGAATATGCTGTCCAGCCATGCTGCCTGTGAATCGAATGATGGGTGACACACTATGCAGGACGTTGCATCCTTTAAAGCCATCTGCCTGTGATAGATATGTCCACAAGGGCTTTGGGGGAACAGAACTAGAATTGTCTTTCCTACTCAATGCCTCTGATCATAGTCCTTTGCAACCCTCCACTCATACATGTCAAGCAATAACTTGTTTCTAAACGATGGAAGGCTAACCAGATATATGAACAGTGCTCTGTTCTTAGCGAGCTGCACACAGCTTCCTCTTCGTTCTCCAACTGAGGATAAAGGCTCATGGAAGTCTCACCTCCCATGCTGTTCCATCCTTGGCTCAGAACCCTCTGTGTACACATTGCCTTTCATAGAATACATTTGTATCACGTGTTCATTTCATTTCTTTCTTTCTTTCTTTTTTCCAAGACAGGGTTTCTCTGTGTAGCCTTGGCTGTCCTAGACTTGCTTTGCAGACCAGGTTGGCCTCGAACTCACAGCGATCCACCTTCCTCTGCCTCCAGAGTGCTGGGATTAAAGGTGTGTGCCACCACACCTGCCTCCACCTGTTCAGTTTCCAAACATGCTTAAATCATGAAATGAGCAGTTTCCTTCTTATTATCTTTCCAATTTATGTCCCCATGATCACTACACAGGATCTCTGCTTTGGAACATTAGGATTCCTTCTCTTATAGCTCTTCTTTAAAAAAATTATTCAAAGGAGCTGTAAGTAAAATAATGTGGATGAAATACCTTATTCTGTTTGGGGGAAGATAAAAAATAAAGTTTATTATGGCTTATCTATTTTTTGTTGATGTCATTGATCAACATAAGCTCATCAGTTGTTCAGTTGTTTTTAAAGGAATGTGTTACATTTACTTATCTTTTTTTTTTTTTGTAAAGTGGGAAGACATGCGTGACACGTACACATTTGAAGGACAGCTTCTGAGAGTCAGTTCTCTCCTCTGACATGTGAACCTGGGATTAAATTTTGATTGTCAGATTTGGTTTCAAGCTACTTTGCCAACTGAACCATCTTTCTAGCTTCCAATATGTTTTATGAAGTTGTTATTTCATACAACTTACTAGAAAGCCTAGTGTAACTTAACACTCGGTAGACTGTATCTTGTAGGAATTAGGACATCAGTGGGTAACTTAGCCCACAGTGTGAGATTCCATTGTCTATAGGCTGTCAGAATTACCCTATAGGGTATTGATCCTCAGAATTTATTCTAAGAGTCCAAGGTTGAACCAGATCCTGTACTAATCGGGACAAGTGTCTTAAAGATTCAAATCTAGTAAAACTTCACATATGCTATTCAAGTAATCAGCAAACATAAAATGTTTTCAAATTTCAAATGTTCTGCAGAATTGATAGGAAATTTTCGTTTTACCAAAATTTAAATTTTCTTAAAGAGGCAATTGTATTAATCCCACAAAATCTTTTCTGGCAAGTATGGACTTTGGAATGTTCAATGAGTCTGATGATTTGGAATATTTTAAGAGTCATTAAGATGTTTCTGTCTTTGTCAAGATTATATAGAAATTAAACTAGGAGCCTACCTGAGTATATAGCCTACATTTATTTTCTTGAAGACAAATATTTATGGATAGTAGTTGGCATGTACACAAAGTCAGAACAAACTGGAACAATCTGTGGTAATTATGTTGTAATTGTTATTACATTAAATATAATCCATAGGATATCTTAAATCAAGACTATTGCAATTGTTATTACACTAAAAATAATCCATAGATACAGCTTAAATCAAGACTATATTTTAAAGTTTATTTTAGGCATATAGTTAGTTTAATTTGAAAGCTGTGATTTGAGATATGAGTTTATTAAAATATATAATTTTCTCTATAAAAGCCTGTTTATGCAAATATATGTACATACTCTTAACAGTTATATCCTGTTGGATGCTATGTTTAAGACACTTATCTTACTTAACATTTGCCTATTAGAAAAAAAGTAATGATCTAAATTCTACTTTCCAGTTATATTTGGAAATACATGATTAGAAAATTGCCTGCATACAGTTGACAGATAACTGTTTATCACACAGCACACAATTAATGTTCATTACGACATTGTATTTTAAAATTGATGTTTTAAAGTATAAAACTCATAGGCTATTATCTTATAACTATGGTTAAGTATGCACAATTGAAAGTAGATAATATCAGTAAACTTTTAAGATAGCTGGGTAAAAGATTTTTAATGTTTTAATGACAGAAAGAAGAAAGCTTTTTGAAGAAGATATCTTTAACATGACTTAAAGACTACACAAGGTTTATCTACATGAAAATGGTATAAGCAACACCATTAACACATACATTTCATGTTTTTATATAGCAATTAAAATACAATTTTGTAACTTTTAGTTTTTTTGGTTTTGTTCTTTTTGAGGATTTTATATATGTATATCATGCATTCTGATATTCTCACTCCAAGCCCCTCCTGACTCTTCCTGCTAATCCTACTGGTCCCCATAAGTTCCCTTCTCACATACATGTCTTTGTTTTTTTGTGACCCACTGAGTTCAATAGGGGTGTCTGTGAGACCACAGGCTCTGTTGGAGCCTGTTGAGTAATTGAAAACACTCTCTGCTCTTCCCCTAGAATCCAGAAGTAGCAAATCATCTAGCAGGAAGGGATGGGGCCTCTGAAGCTCCTCCCTCATCTAAAAGAAAGGGTCCCCTCTGACTTCTTGAGTTATATCTTTGGGACACACGTGTAGAAAGAGAGAACTCATTCTTGTAATTGTTCCTCTGACCTCCACATGCCTAAAACACATACATGCACATAAGTAAATGGAATAAAAGTTCAATAAGTTATTTATAAATTAAAAATATGAATATTATAATAAGAATAGTACTTCATTTTTTACATCTAAAACATAGACTACAGTATACATTTCTATGGCTAAAAAAGACCATTTGTATAACAATGAAACATAAAGCAGGGCTGCTCTATGGGATGCCAACTCCCAAGTATGTGGGCAAATTAAATTTTGCAAAGTTGACCAAATTATTAAAATTACCAAAATGATGAAAAATGGCTATTTTTCACAGAGAAGACCCACAGTGCCATGCCCATCTCACTGAGGTTAGGGCAAAGGTAGCTTATGAGGAAACAATAAGTTTCTCAAGTAACAGAAAGGACAGAGACACTAGACACAAGCAAAGGAGGAAAGGGTTTTGAGATCATTATGTCCTAATTGACCCATTGATGCATCTATTACGGAATCTCTTTTACAGTTTTGCTGCTTGCATTATTAACAAATCTCACATAGAAGAAATCTATGCATGTATTTTTGTAAACACTTTGATTTTATGTGAAACATTATATTTTAAACTGTGTATATAGTCTCCCTGCATTAGGCTGACTAAGAGCTGATAAGGATCCTAATTCCATGGGATGGAGCTGGAGGTAGATTTTTCCACTTGTGTGAGGCATCAGTCAGGCAGAGGAATGTTAAAGGTGAAGATAAAAACAACAACAAACAAACAAAACAAAATAACAAAACAAAACAAAAAAAACCAATTAACTTCCTGGCTGTCTTTTGCCCTCTATAGACAACATGGGTAAGCAAAAGGCCTCCGGATGGCCCATGTTAAATCCCTGAGAGTCATTTTTCACCAATGCAAACAGGATCCTACATGCTGTGATGGCTGGATGAGTGCAGTCATATGGCCCCCAAATGAACTGCATTTTCTAGAGTACACACAAAGGAGAAAACAGTGTTACAAAGAGAGATGTTATATCCCGAGGCTGCAGGCAAGCCCTAAGATTAATATAAAGTCTTAAAATTTTGTATGGTATCTGGACTTACCCCTCACATCTATAGAGACACACCCAGATCATTGAAGGAGAACTAACTAAAAGAAGCATCTACAATGGAGGTGTAAGAACCAAACTCATTTTGTAAGAATACTGGCTTCTAATTCAGTGTGTTGTTCTGCGATTAGGGGCGCTATTGTTCTTTTGTTTGCCATTTATTTAGGGAAATTCAGATTTACTTTCGAAGTTAAAGTTTCATCAAATCTTTTCTGTATCTTGAAATGCTTTGATTTTAAAAAATATTTATGTATAAAACATAAGTAATGGGGTAATTGGTGTCAAACTTAAGAATGAGTGATGGGTGCCAAATCCTGCACTGATGGGTTCAGGCGCCCCAGGGAGGGAGATGCAGAGTCAGCATAAAGAAGGAAATGACCACCAACTTGTTAAGAAGATGATGGCCCGCATAGCTTGAGCCTCCTGTGCTTATTTCATTTCAAAGTCACAAAGCATATGATTTCAGTTTTATTTCCTCAACTGTGTTCCAATAAACTAGACAACGAATCTCTGAAAGGTTTTTTTTATTCTTTTTCATAACTTTTCCTCTCATGCTTTATTTCCCTTAGGCAAACATTTAGCCTCATGCCCTCATAGTTGAGCACATCTCTCTGTGGTCAATGTGGTTACCACACGTATCTAAACTCCTAACCCGCAGCCTAAGCAACAAGATTTCCAAGGTTTTATCTGAATCTACTCTGACAGTATCTACATTTCTGTCCTGCACAACCACAGCCAGGATAAGGAGATTTAATCTGTTGGCACAAGAGCTGGTTATTGCTTGGCCAACCTTTCCTGTTTTCTGACTGCCTGAGGTTCTGGTACCTACACAGATGAGTTCGAGTTCCTTGTTCCTTAACTAATGTCCTTATGTTTACGTGTGCCCGTTAACTTCTCGGATCCATTCTTGCAAAGGCTGTTTTCTGAGTCAGAGGATACTACATGCTTTTCTAAGAATAATTATGTGCTTTAAGAGACTGTATAATCTCTATTTTGCCCTTCTTAAAACTTTCCTGGGTTTGGAGTTGCTTCAGGAATCACCATCTCAATCCTGTCTTATATTTTTAATAAATCTATCTCAGAGTTATTAAGAGGTTTCTATTATATCATTGACATACCCATTACAGCCAAAGTGAAAGAAAAACCTACCAAGAGCATACATAGTGTTATGCTAGAGGAAAGGGACCACCCCATGAACAGACTGAGGAAAAAACAGCAGAGGCAGCAGATTCTGTAACACTGCTCCTTGTCAGACGTATAGGAGCCTTTCCGTGGTGTTTCCCACAAAGAGAACCATCTGCAAAGCACTCAGATGCTGGTCTCTGAAATAGAGCCATGGTTTCCACCGGGAGGGGGAAATGAAAGGTAGGACAGAGAAATAAGCAAATACTAAGCTGGTGGGAAGGTAGATGCTTCACTGAAAAACAAAACCGTCTAGCTAGAGGGATGCTGCATGTGCTTCAGTGATATAGTGAGTCTTTATGGGGCGGGAAGGCAGAATCTGTAGTGACCCTCAAGGCATTCAGTCTGTCGTCATCGCATTGAAGGAGTTTCTGCTGGATAGGTGTAATCTTCAATTTGATTATATTCTAGTATAATATTGTGGGTGTCAGAGAGAGAGAGAGAGGAGAGAGGGAGAGAGAGAGAGAGAGAGAGAGAGAGAGAGAGAGAGAGAGAGAGAGAGAGAGAGAGAGAGAGAGAGAATATGTGCACCCAAGGTGGTTATGAAGGTAACACTTTAATTGCAGCAATCAGGAGGCTGCAGACAGATAATCATGTTCAGGATCAGTCTGTGCTAGGTCTATACTGAAGCCCTTTCTCAACAACAAAAGTAGGGAGAATAATAAGAGGAGAGATAGTTAAAAACAACAACAACAAGTACTTTAATGTTTAAGCAAACTATAGTACAATGAAGATGGAGCTGAAAGTGTGAGTATGAATTGTTGAAACTCTACAAGAGAGACAGGATACTTGGAAGGAGATGGAGTCAGGGAAGCCTGGATGAAGATGCTCTTTCTGCCCAGAAAGTTCATTCTAGGATTCCAAGATCAAGTCCAGGAACAATGAGCTGAGGAGATAAATTTGAGTAACTAAGGTATTTGTAAGCTATATTCAGAGAAATATGAGGAAGAAAAGGGAAGAGGAAGAAGAAGAAGAAGAAGAAAGAGAAGAGGAGGATGAGGAGGAAAGGAGGAGGGGGAGGAGAGAGAGGAGGAGGAGGGATGTTAGTTATATTTAAAGGAACTTTTTTTTTGTTAATGATGCAGACAGTGTATTCAATAAAATATGAATGGAATCAGGAAAAGTGGGCACAAGCGTGTGTCATCATGTTACATGTTTACAAGAGACGGAGCTCTGGCTTTAAAAAGGATTTTTCTGGATATGTGAAAGAGGAATTGACTCTGTTGGGGTGTGGTTTCAACCAAATTCATCTTGCTCAGCTGGGAGATGCTGGGGATGAAGTTTTCAACTCAGAGATGACATAGGGGCCTGGAACCTGAGCAGATGGGTGGATGCAGATCTTGTTTAGTGACAGAAAGCTGTGGGCAATATGTTGAGTGGAGGGTAAATGTTTTAACATATTGAATTTTAGGTGTCTGAGTGTTACCTTGGCGTACATGGAGCTGTTCAAAAGGAAGACTGAAACTAATTTAATACTCAAAAAGGAGACTGAACTTAATGAGAAACTGCAAGTCATCAGCAAATACACAGAACTGGGCTTATAACCAGAGTCAAATGCCATAGTTATTTTACACTTTCAAAAAAGGATTAAGAAAAAAAAAACATTCTAATAGGTGCCATGTGTCAGCATAATACTAGAAAATAGAGAGGCGACCTGGAACATGACTGAAGGTACAACAGTGTTCATTGGAGGATCACAGTAGAGGAATGCTCAAAAAAGAAAAATTATGTTGGAATAGACAAAGAATGCTACCTGCAGCTCTGAGAAGAGATAAGGAGCCATGCAGTGTCACTTTAAAGATACTGCTATCAAAGTCTGCCATAAGGTTTGTGTGTATCGTAACATTTAATCTTTAAGACAAAAGAGAACAAAAGAACAAATGTAATGCATGTGCTAGTGTTACCTGTGTTTTCTTGGGTGAAGGTAAGGAGGGAGACTGCCTGCATGCAGTGTCGCAGAGCTGGGCCTGTGAATGTGGGATTCAAACACAAGGTGCCAGAGCTCATAATGGCTGGCCTGAGTCGCTATCTCAGACGACACCTGAGTAGTTAACACTAAGTTGTTATGATGCTGAAAAACTGGGTATCCATGTGGGCAAATGAGAACTTTTACCCCTACTTTCCACTATGCTGAAAAACTAATTTGGAGTAGGTCAGATGGAAATAATCAAACTTCTGAAGGAAAAAACATGAAACATTCCGGCACACTAAAATTTCTTCAAGAAGTACTTTACTTGAAAGAAAATAAATGTGGAGAAAATGTAAAATTAGATCTCATTAGAATTAAAACTTCTGCTACTTGAAAGCTATCATGAAGACAACATAACGGTACACCATAATTGGGAGAAAATATTTGCATACATATATTTGACAAGGTTTTATTTTTGTTTTGACATATGCAATTGCATTTAAATCAAGGGAAAAAACACATAGGCTCGTAAAAGTGGAGAAAGTTGGACTAGAAGGGTCACAGGAGAAAATACTTGGATGCCCAGTCAGTACCTTGTTTTTCAGGTCCCTATTGAATACATGAATGTAAATAATATGCACAGAGAAAGCACTTCACACTCACTATGTGCTGAAATCCAGGACAAAGGAAGCACAGAGTGGGATGCATGGCTGCCATCAGTGCTCTCAAACATTGATAACCTCTGCATGAGTTGTCAGATTAGAACTTTTGTCCTTGCAGCAGGTTAGCATGCAAGAATCTGTAGTCCTGCAGGAAACACCGGAGACCCTTTCTCAAGCTGGGTGAGATCTCCAAAGGCGAGACGTTTGAAAGAGCTGAGAAACTGGGGTTAAATGCACCAGTTAGCTAGATCAAGGTCAGTGGAAACCATGGAGGAAATGCTTTCCCCAAAACTCGATCTTCATCGCTGGGAAGAGGTGTGGAAGATGAGGAACAGGATACATTGTTGGAGGTGAGGCTGGAAACAGGGTTTTGAAGCACCGGTCTCTCTGTCTCTCTGTCTCTTTGTCTGTGTTTCCCTCCCTTCCTCTCTCTCCTCCCCCTCCCTCTTTCTCTCCCTCCTACCCTTTCTCCCTTCCTTCCTATCTCTCTCTCTTTCTCTGTCTCTCTGCCTGCTCAGTACTCTGGCTGAAGCTAGTAAGAACCCACCAACAAGGCATATTCCTCCCTCCTTTTCCTCCAACCAAACAGCCCAAGGGAAGAGCTAGTTATTGCAGAGCACAGTGGCGAGTGGGTTCCAGGGCCTGCATACACCTCTGTGGATAGAAATCTTGGGGATCTCTACATCATACTGGAAGGCTGAAGCAGTTTCTTTGTCAAGGTACTGTTGAGGCAAGGGGGTAGGATCCCTCATAAGGGCCTCTCCCTCTCCCTCTTCCTTCCTTCCTTCTTTCCTTCCTTCTTTTCTTTCTTTCTTTCTTTTTTTTTTTCCTTTTTGAGTTTTTGAGACAGGGTTTCACTGTGTAGCCTTGACTGTCTTGGAATCACTTTGTAGACCAGGCTGGCCTCGAACTCAGCAATCTTGCCTGCCTCTGCCTCCCGAGTGCTGGGATAAAAGGCCTGAGCCAACACACCCGACTCCCCCAATCCTTCCTTTATACCAACACTACAGAAGAACCCACAAGCAGAGCTGCTACAGAGCCCAGAGGCATGCAGGCCTAAAGACCCAATACATTTCAGTGACTGGAGAGCCTGAGATCAGTGCTGGCTGGAGAGGTGAGGGATGGAGTGCAACCTTGAGAAGCTGTCAAGGCTACTGCTGAGGTCAGAGGAAACCCACAGAGAGGAATCGCCCCCTCCCTCACAGAACAACTGTCAGATGACAAAGAGAATCCAGGAGGGAGCTGAGCCAACAGTGCTCAATAAAGCCTAGTTGTGCCACAAACTCCAACAAGTAATGGGTCAAAACTCCACAGGTGCAGTTCAGACTCCAAGCTTGGTTTTATAGATTGAGGTAGAATTTTTACATTACACCTCCGCCATCCATGAAGTTTGCTACCTAAAATATCCTAGAGAGAGGAAAAAAAATTAAAATCCCATCTAGGGCTGTGGAGAGGTGGCTCATCTGTTAACAGTGTTTACTGTTGTTGCAGAGGACACAAGTTTCACTCCCAGGACTCATGTCCGGTAGCTCACAACTACCTCTAACTCTAGGGTCTGACTCCATCTTCCGGCCCCTACAAACATCTGCATTCACATATATATATATATATGCCTACCACCTAGACACACAGATGTAATTGAAAATAGAAATAAATACTAAAAACAAACAGCCACTCCACTAGGGAAGATGTGCTGAGAGCTAGAATGTGGTTTAATTGGATATGCTTTGAGTACAGTTTATGCTAATTTTTGTACCCCTTAGTATTTTCACTTTTAACTATACTCTTGCTTGAGTTTCTAAGAATGCCCAGGCTTTAGTTTATATACTGCTTAGTTGGGTTTTATGGTCTTCTGTATGTTTTTCTGTTTACTCTGCTATGATATAGTCTTTTCTAGTCTTCCTGTGCACAGTTGGTATTCTTTCCACTTCATTTCCTGTCTCATTTCCCATTCACTTTTTATTTATTTGTCATAATCTTCCACAGCTTTGATAATAGTTAATCCATGCAACCCCTCTCAGTGTCTCAAGCTCACAGACCTCCTTATACAGTCTCATTTTGCTCAGTTGCTCTCATACTAAGCCCTATTCATAGCTAACCTACTCCACTTCCACCCTTACCCTCAGTAATTAATACGCCGCCCTATCATACCATCCTTATTCATTTTCATTCAGTAGTTTTTGACATTAAGGAATAATTATTTTTACCTGGCTAGTATGGCATTTGTATAATGTGCCTCTCCATCACTTATGGTTGCTTATACAGTTAATATGTTACGCTTGGGCTAATTTCCCAGGTGTCCAGAACACATGGACTGAAGCTTCAACTTCTGAACTAGACACCTCAACTCTACTGTAACCTAACTCCACTTGAACTTTTCAGTTCCTTCAACGAAAAGAATACAGCTGATAAAAAAAATATTCAAACAATGACAAAATACCAAAAGCATCAGCCATATTCAGTAATATAAACAATGTGAAAAAAAATCAGTGCAGTATGATGCACTTAAAAATTACTGGCCACGCAGCAAGTACCATTTTCAATCAGAGTGAATTAGATGAAAACTCAGACAAAGAATTCAAAAGAATGATTATCAAACTGTATAATTCAATCTAATATTTTATAAACAAGTTTCTAAATTAATCAAAGAGAGAAAACTTCTTTTAACAAAAGATGAAAAGGAAGGTTAGTTTTCAGTAGAAACTGTGGACTCAGACTCAAGACGAGTGCATATCTCAAATCTCACCATTGAATAGGGCTATTTACATCACATCCACTTCTCTAAATTTTAGGGAACATCACTGAATAGGGGTAAAATAATTATAAGCCCCAGAAGTATTGAATTTCTACAGTGAAGCATGATTTTCTAGAAAGAACAGGGCCATTGAATACATGTGTTAACGGTGACTGTTGTTGCATGCACAAAACAGGTACAACATCAAGCCAACCAAACTACCAGCATAAAGAGGAAGAGCTTATGAAGCTCCACTCCTATTTGAAGAGCTACCTAACTAACAGATACTTGGCAGATGTTTTCTTCATGGATGTAGCCGCCAAGAGGCTCCATACATATAGGACTATGGTCCAATCGATGGTCCTACAGTCATGCACGTATAGGTAGGACTAAAACATGATGTTGAGAGGAAAAAGTGGTAAAGATATAGAGAAGAATTAGAGGAATGGGAATAAGAAGGGTTCAAAGCACATCGTGAAAGTCTCCATTAATATAAATAATTAAAATATATAAATAAATATACTGTAGCTTTTCAGTATTGGGATTAAAATCAATGCTTCATTCTACATTAAGTTATTCAGGCATTCAACTGATATCATTAGTATTCAGCTCATACAAATTTAAATAATATTATCATTATTTGAAAATAAAAGTGAAATGAAAAGTGAGACATTAAAACAGGTACCAATAAGACTCAGAAAATCTCTAGGACATACTTCACAAAATTATACTTCACCAAATTGAAAAATATAAAATAAATACATGAAGTTTTACACTCATATGATATACCAAAATCAAACTAAGCGAAGGTAAATAACAGACCTGTAAGAAGCAATAAATAAGCCTTCCAGTTAAGGGTCCTGATTCAGAGAGAGTCACTACAGAAATTATGTAATAATTTTGAAGGAAGAGTAGTACCAATCGTCTACAAAATAGAAATAGAAAAAAGAAAAAAGAAAAATATGTAAATTCTTTTAAACTAGAATTACCTTGATATCCAGCCAGAGAATGACACAATAAGAAAAGAAAATCACAGGCCAATTTCCCTAATGAACATACATGAAAAAAAATCTCAATAAACAATTTTCAAACTAGATTTAAGAACACATCAAAAAGATCATTTACTATTATTATCAAGGATGGTTCAACATATAAATCTATTTGCATAAATAATTTATAAGTTATAAATTATAACCTAACTTATAAGTTAACTCATAGACAGAAACAATGTTATTATGCAGAAAAAGCTTTTGGTAAAATCCTAAAATTACATCTAACTAAAAGCCTTTAGAAACTTGGAGTAGAAAGAACATGTCTAAATATAATAAAAGTCTTTTCTAACAAACCTACAGACAACAATGTATTAAGTGAAAACAACAACAACAACAAATAACCCTGAAATCATTTCAAATAAAACGAGAAACAAGTCAAGGCTTTCCATCCTTGTTACTCTGACTAAATACAGTGCTGCAAGTCCTGTCTAGAGCAGTAACACAAAAGAAATAAAGAGGTACAGATAAGAAAGGCAACCAAAGTATCATTATTTGAAGTTGATATGATTTTAAACACATAGGAGATCCTAAAGACACCACAAAAAAAATTCTCAGATTTGGAAAACAATTTCATCAAAGTGTCAGGAAACAAAATTGATATACAAAAACGAGTACCACACGTTCTCTCTCATTCGTGTGTCCTAGATTTTAGATAGATATATGAAGTTATGAACATAAAATGGCATGAAAGCAGAAGCAAATGTAGAAGAACATAGGACCAATGTGAAAGGGAGATGCAAAAAAAGAAAAATAAAGAGCTGTGGGTATGGTGGGGATGTAGTCAAACTATATCATGTGGCTGTATGGAAGTGGCTTTATGTAACACAGTATAATAAAACAAAATTAAAATAATGGATGAAGGCAGTAAGTAGTGTTTTGGACCTTTTATTTTATGTGTACATGTGTTTTGCTTGCATGTATGTCTGTCATGCAGTTGGTTCCATTGGTATTCTCTTGGAGATCCTGTCACCTCTAGGTTCTTTTTTCTTTCCCCCATGTTTCCATAAGATTCTCAGCATCTGTTTCAAACCACGGCTGGGTGGAGCCTCTCAGAGGACAGCTCTGCTAGGCTCCTTTCTGCAAGCATAGCAGAGTATTGTTAATAGTGTTAGGGGTTGGCTGTCTCTCATGGAACGGGTCATGGGTTGAAACAGGCATTGGTTGGACATTCCCTCAACATCTGCCCTATCTTTATCCCTGAACATCTTGTAGACAGAGTAACTATTGGTTCAAAATTTTTGGGTGTGTGTTGGTGTTCTCCCCCCTCTACTAAGGAGTCTTGGACCTACAGGGGCTTGCTCAGACTGAAGCACCAACCAAGGACCATGTATGGACCGGACCTAGGCCCCCTATACAGATGTAGACAATGGGCAGCTCAGGCTTCATGTGAGTCCTCTAATAAGGGGAGAGGGGACTGTCTGTGATATGGACTCGATGTCACTTTGTTGATCACTTCTTTCTGGCATGACTGCCTTGTCAGGCCGCAGGGGAAGAGGATATGCACAGCACAGTCATTATGTGACTCAATGAGTGGGTGGACAGGAAAGGGCACTCCTCTTTTCTGAGGAATAGGGGAAAGGAGAGGGGGGAAAGGGAGAGGAGGAGGGATGGGGCTATGACCAGGATGTAAAGTGAATGAATGAATGAATGAATGAATGAATAAATAAATCTCATGCCATAGTTTGTGGATGGCTCTCAACTCCTTTCAAAGAAGGAAGGAAAAAAAGAAAGGCGAATAAGAAAATTAGATGTTTCATTTTTTTTTTTCTGGGAACACACAATTGCTACCGAGTAATTCTAGATATCATAAAAATTATGGTATGCACAAATATAAAATGCATATTAAGACTAAAAATGTTATGGTTATATATATATATATATACACACACACATCATATTTATAATGCACAACTAAAATTTGGAAATTGAAGCATGAAAATACTTTCTTACTATCATAGGCAAATAAAAGTCTAATAACGATTTTAAATAAGTAAGAGTTGGAGACATGGCTAAGCAGTTAAAAGTTCTTGCTGCCCTTGCAGATGACCTGTTCTAGTTTGCTTTTTGTTGTTATGACAAATCACAAAAGCAACATAGAGGAGGAAAAAGTTTATTTCAGGTACACTCCCAGCTCACAGTCCATCATTTTAGTCAGAACAGGAACCCAAGGAAGAGATGAAGAAGAAGTCATGAAGGAAGGCTGTTTGCTTCCTTACGTGATCATTAGCTTGTGCTCAGCCAGTCTTCTTATCTGTTGCAGTACGAGCAGGCTAGGTTGGCGCACTCACAATGGAACGGAACCTCTTATATCAATTATAAATGAAGACGGTGCCTCATAAATATAACCATAGGCTTATCTTATCAACGCAATACAAATTAATCAGGGCAGGGCCGGAATTTTGTTCTCAGCAACCCACATCAGGTGGCTGGCTCACAAAATGCCTTTAATTTCAGGTCCAGGGGAAAAATAACATATTCTCCTGGCCTCTATAGGCACTACACATGCACATGTACTCATAAAGCCCACACAGATGCACATACACATAAATAAAAATAGAATAAATATTTAAAACAATAAATTAGTAGAGATTTTGTAGAAATGTAGGGTTGGGATTAAGTTAAACATATTAAAAATTACAATGTCAGTAAGTTATAAATACCAAATTAAAAATTTAGATTAAAAAATCCTTATTTGAGTAATAAAAGTTCAAAACAAAATATCCACAGTACAGAAAAGTCTTATTATCTCATATGATGCATATATAAAAATCATTATTTTTCTTAGGTCTTCTTAGGATATAAAGTAGAGCAATTTTTATAGAGAAATTTGACAGACTCTATCAAAATACAACTTGCATTTTATCCAAAACTTCTTCTTTTATGAATCTTATCTACAAACATCCAGACATCTATCCACAGAATTATCTGTGTGGACATTTATTACAATGTTTATAATACAATATGTACAAATTGAAAATCAAACAGAGTTAATCCAAATGGATAGGAAAAACTAATATACATGTGCTATGGAGTATAATCAGCCATTACAATGAAAGGGGAGACGTAAACTGTCACAGAATGTTAAATAGATTTGTGTGTGTGTGTGTATATATATATATATATATATATATATATATATACATATATAGTTATGTTTTAAGTAAGTAAATGTTTTATGCATATATAATTATCCATTGCACAGGAAAAAGACAAGGGGATAGATATTAAACCATGTATAGTGGTTTGTTCCTGTGGTTTTGGGAGGTATTGAACATAAACAAAGATATTCATATTTCATGTTAAATATCTAGTTTCCTTTCAGCAAAGTGAGAATACTAGCATTATTTACATATTTGCAATTATTCATTCTTTAAAATAAAATAAATACATATGAAGATGGGAGTGGTGCCAAGAATATATCCTGTTTTTTTCTTTTGTATTAAATATTTTTTACCTATACATTTATATTATTACACATATATACAATAAACTACCTACAGCAAAAAGAACCATGACACAATCAGAAATTATATAAATGCTACATTCATAGTGTATTGGCTATTTGTATTTGGTAGCCTTGAAGAAAATATCTTTTCTATCTTGGTGCATCTAAAATTCTGAATGTAAATCAATATCTATCATATTTCATCATTATCAACTTAAAACATCTATCTAGACCTAAAAACATCTTAACACCTAAACAAATGAGCTTAATTATAAATCTAAACTATTTGGTCTTCAACCCCATCTGAGACTTGAGAAGAAATATAATTAATTACCTGAGTATACAGGGAGTGCAGGTTAGCAGCTTCCAAAAGGAGAAGATGACAGAGGCAGTTTGCTGCTTGAACAGTCACCCAAAACCCTCTATAATGTTAACCATCATTTTCAGCCTTCTGGCCCAATATATCTGAAAAAAAAAATAGAATCTATCTCTGGTCTTAGGTAGAGACAACATCCCAAACTCCAAAAATCCATTAAGAATTAAGCCAACTGGGCCTTTCAATCATCTTGTCAAAGGAAACACTACAGATTTATCTAGTTTATTTAAAACCATGATACACAGATTAGAGCAATAGTTATACCCTTTATGAAATAATATAGGCTTTCTTCCTAGAAACCTGGCTCTCAGTACATCTGACTCAGAAGGGCAAATTTTCCCTATTTCACATCTTCTGTCTTTTTCTTTCGGATGCTGGTCAGAACCTAAATTGTTTTTGGTTTGTTTCTCTATTACTTTAGGCTTTTTCACTTCACCCTGAAACTGCATTGCTTGTGGAACTTCCATGCCTAATTTAAAAGCCAAATCTTGCTCTCTTGCCTGACCCACCACTCTCCTGCAGGTAGCTGCAGGTTGGATTTTAAAAAGCACTCTAATAAAATTGTTTCCAGAGCTTCTTTCTGTGTCCAGTTTTAATTTCCTCAATTAAAGAGACCAAGAGCTCAAAGGAAGGACTTCAATTTCCCAAATAATGATGTCACCTCTAAGGGCTAAAGAAGTTTTAGGCGAATAGTTTTTGAATTCTAGCAGATTTCCCCTCCAAACAGTGAGAAGATTGTTTGGGGGAAGAATATATAAATGTACATTGTATGGCATTTTCTTTTTCTTTCTTTTTTTTTTTTTTTCTTTCTTCCTGGGCATAGAGTGATGCTACATCATTAGCCTCATCCCATAACTCTGGCTGTGAATGGTGAAAAGCGCAGTGATTGGTCAATGGTAACGGAAACTGAGCAGTTGATATTCCTTAGGAACAGGAAGTTGAGGCGGTCACGAGACCCTCACCTTGGGTTCCAGCTGTTACTCTCTCTTGCCTTCCCCAGCTGCACGGAAATGATCTTGGACATGCTGGAGCACAGGGGAGCAGAAGTTTAACCGAAGGACCCTTTATGATGTAGCTGTTGTGTGTTCTCTGAGACCTGGCAGAGTTGTTTTCAGCTCTTGGTGAATGTAACTCTTGCAGTAAAAGTGCTGATGACTCCTGGCCACCAAAGCCACCAGGAGACAGAGGCTTCCAAGTTTATTGTGTCGTACCTAACAAGAAAAAGATGTAGACAAATATGAGTAGAGCAATCATGAATTAATTAGGGAAAAGTGAGAGCTGGGTGCATTCCAAGCAATGGATAACAAAGTAATATCTAGTTTACTGGCCTTTTATGAGATAGATGGCAGTGATTAGGACACTGAGGCAATCTTTACTGTGACTGCTCATTCTCTGAGCACCTTTTAGGCTGAGACTGTGTGGGGTACACTGTCTTTTTATTTTATTAATCTATTCATATTACATCTCAATTGTTATCCCATCTCTTGTATCCTCCCATTTCTCCTTCCCGCACATTTCCCCCTTATTCCCCTCCCCTATGACTGTGACTGAGGGGGACTTCCTCCCCCTGTATATGCTCATAGGATATCAAGTCTCTTCTTGGTAGCCTGCTATCCTTCCTCTGAGTGGCACCAGGCCTCCCCATCCAGGGGACTTGGTCAAATATGGGGCACCAGAGTTCATGTGAAAGTCAGTCTCCGCTCTCCACTCAACAGTGGAGAATGTCCTGTCCATTGGCTAGATCTGGGTAGGGGTTGGTACACTGTTGTTAGAGTGTTCTCTGCACTCAGAGAAATCATGATGCATTGCTTTCTAATCAGGACAGTAGTCAATGATTGTGAACACTTTCTTCTATTCTCCTTCCTAAATCATTTTATTCTTTTTGTGTTGATTGAGTCACTTTCTATGTGACCTGTTCAAAATATAAGATGGAGCCTGCCTTTAATTCCTGTGGGAAGCTAACTTCTGGCTCTATAACATCACCAAGGATGGCATGGAACTTTGGAGTGATGCAGCTATTTGGGGGTCCTGTAAGTAGCTGTTCACCTATGCTCTATGAGGAAGCCCATTAAATGTATCGGTTTGCAAGCTGGACTTGGATGTCATGAAAATGGTCTGTCTTTGGTACTTGTCTGTGGTGAATACACACTCTCTCTCTCTCTCTCTCTCTCTCTCTCTCTCTCTCTTTTTTTTTTTTTTGAGACAAGGTCTCTCTGTGTTAGTCTTGGCTGTCTTGGACTCGCATTGTAGACCAGGCTGGCGTCGAACTCACATTGATCCGCCTGCCTCTGCCTCTGCCTCTCAAGTGCTGAGAATAAAGGAGTGCACCACCATGCCCGGCTTGGTGAATACATTCTTGATCACATCTCTCCAGGACAACATGATTCTCAGTACTAGTATTTGCTTCTCATAGTTTGAGTAAGGAATGCACTGAGAGCTATTTCAACATATTCAGATTTTGATTGTCCAAAATTGTATTTTAAAAACTGATTTTAAAAAGATATGAGTTGCTATAAACACATTTACAAACACAATATCCATGCATTTAGACTGTGGGAAAGGTTGTGAAATGTATTGATTTTTGAAAGAAACAGAAAATATTCTTGTTTTGTTTTTGAGAAAATATACATAATGTGTTTTTATCAAATATTATACATATTTAAACCCTATTATTAGACATCAATTCTTATTATTCATTTAAATGTGAATTATTCATTATGTTTCTAAAATTATCTATGTGTAAAATCCATAGCAAATTAAATGCAATAATTAAATCCAAACTGAAAAGAAATTACAGAGTGAGAATACACTTTCCATTCTTTCGGCTTTTCATTTTAGAATTCAGAAATGCTAAACAAAGGTGTACACACATACACAGAGACACACACACACACACACACACACACACACACAGAGAGAGAGAGAGTGAGAGAGAGAGAGAGAGAGAGAGAGAGAGAGAGAGAGAGAGAGAGAGAGAGACATAGAGTGAAACAGGTGGATGTCTTAAAGGGGAATGTACAACTCATTGAAAAAAGTAGCCATGTTTGAGCCTGACTGTGCTAACCTCGTAGGGCAATAGACAGGTTTTAAAACTGATCCTCCGTTAGGAAACTTGCATCTTAGTGAGTGGCAATGATGGTAATTAGAACAAACAAAGATGGGTGACATGTCATCCTTTTATAATTGCTACAAAGGAATAGAGAACAGAAAGGCGATCAGAGCATGGCGTGGTCTATGTGAGGCATCACGTTTCAGGCAAAAGGAGGAACAACTACAAAGGTCCTGGGTTGAAAATGAGCCTGGAGCACTGAGGGAACATCAAAGGGTTCAGTGCGCTTGGCATGCAGAGCATGAGCACACTGCAGAGAAGTCACAAGGCGTCAAACCACGCAGGGCACTCGGCCACTGGTAAAGAGTTCGGATTTTATCCGCTGTTACGTGAAGCTGTGGGAGGCGTTTTGAACAGCAGGCTGGCATCAAACAGTTGGTGCTTCTGGCCTGACTAGGATGTATTTTGAAACTGACCGAGGTAAAGGACAGGAATAAGACTAGGTTCAGACTAGTGAGGCTGTTGTAAAGGTTTGGCTTCCTGACTTAGGTCACTATATATGATTTGTTCTGTTTGTTTGTTTTTTTGTTTTCATACTCCATGTCTCTCTTAAACCCAACGCCTAAGAGAGCGACAGTAGAACTCAGAGGAAACGGTCATCTGCTATTCTCTTTGGAATGGGCCAGCAGTGCTTTCTGAGAGGATGAAGTGTGAGATGGGGAGAAAATCATCCACAAATTAAGATGTGGTTTGCAGTCAAGAAGCACAATTTAGTGATGTCACCATTGAGGTAGAAATGTTTGTTGAAAGCGTGTACAAGAAAAAGAAAGCCAAGCTGTTCTATCTTAGAAGCAGTCTGTGAGACTGACATTTGCGTGTAACCCGTTTACTGAGGAGGGTATTCCTAGGGAGACTAAGGATGAGGGGGAGAATGAGAACCCGGAAAGGGAAGAAGACAAGTAAGGCACCCATGCCAGACAAAGTCTGGTCCCCAGGAGCTCTGGACCATACCCTGCATTTGAGAGCTGCTGGAAAGCAGTTTGAGTGGTAACTGACACATCAGCAAGGTTTATAGTCCCCAGCCACACGGGTTCTTTGGGGCTGTAGAGCATCTCTGTGAGACTGTTACCCTCTTTTTGTTGTTGTTGTTGTTGTTATTGTTGTTACTTTTAAAATGTTGTATCTAGTTTTTTTTTTTACACATAAATACAATACACTACATACAACAAGAAAAACCACAAAACAATCAGGAATTGTATATATGCTGCATTCATAGTGTTTTGGTTATTTGTATTTGGCAACCTTGAAGAAAGCATCTTTCCTATCTTGGTGAGTCTCAAAATCTGTGTGTAAATCATTATCTATCATATCTCATCTCTATCAGCATAAAACATCTATCTATCTATGAGTGGAAATGCTACCCCACACAAAGTCCTGAATCTCACTGTAGGATTTAGAAAAGAAGCCTTTGAGAGATAATTTGATGCCGGGATGGTAGAACCCTCGCAATTAATAAGGGTTAATAATAGTTAATAAGACTAAAGGCCTTATATGAAGTAGAAGGAGAGATCATACTCTTTCTGCCATACCTATAAGACAGGAAGTGGGCTCTCACCATGCACCAAATCAAATAGGACCTCAATTCCTTGATCTTAGGCGTCTTATTTTCCAGATTGAGAGAATATGTGTCTGTTGTTACTGTATGCAATTGTTTTATGTTTTATGCTAGGCCTAGGTGACTAGGAATACTATAGAAATAAGCCCTTATACCTAAAGCTTACTGAAGCTGAGGAATGGGAAACGAACACAGATAAGGAGAATTCCACAGACCAGCGTATCCTTCCTTTTGCCCGTGCCACCATTTTTTATTCTGAATTTCATTTCAGTTTTCCTGTGACCTCTGCTCCCTCCCTGACAGTCATTCTGGGAGAATAATTGCTGGTACCGTCACTGCTATCATCCAGCGCCACACATTTCCAATGTATTTATTATTTCAGTCCTCACAGTCTTAGGAACAGGAGACATAAATTGGGCAGGTAATTTGAGAGACAGGGAGCCTGAAAATCAAGAGCTCTAATTCTTGTTCTTGGTCGGAGGTTAGAAATGGCCTTGTTTCTTCCTCGATTGGAGGCCAGAAATGCCTGAAGTATTTGGGGTCTTTGATTCCTGACCTGGTCTCTTGTTATCTCTTGTGTTCTTTTATGTGGCCTGAATGGGCCTCCCTGTCTGGAAGCCCTAGACAAGGGCATGACCAAGGCAGATGCATTAACACCTTACGGGTGAGCCAATGGGACTGACAATCCAGGACTGACACCTAGACCTTGTCCCAGAAACGCTTTCTTAATCCCAAATGACCAAGAAATCCCTAACCCAAGATAGCTTTGGTGGCCACTGGCTTTCCGGGACCATCATACCCCAAGCTGCTGTTACTCTCCAAGGAGAAAGCCCACATTAATCTCAAGGACTCTCACTTTCCTTCACGGTAAAGAGCTGCTCTCTTGGCTTCATCCAATTCTTATACCTGCTCTATACGTGAGAACATATAGCAGATGGGCATGAAACATGCATAAAGGAAACCAAGTAAATAGGTAGGCGATGCAGAACTCAACCCTGGGAAAGCTGGCAGTGGAACCCCTGGTACAGCAAGCACCATGCTGTACTGGCCCATGTGAAGTGACCTGGCTCTGCCTTTGAAACATGCTCCTTCCCACCTCCATGTTTCATCTCTTCAGGCGCCACAGAATAACTTTGCCCCATAATAGCTAAGGCCACTTGCAGTGGTCAGTTCTGTACTTGGCCTTTAAAGGGCTTAAGCCATTACCTTTCAGGACAAAGACAATTTATGAGGCAGCTTAAGGTCTCCATGCTGGAAACTGATGAAGTTCTATTAATCGCCCATCCACTAATTTGATTTGGTGTGTTCCTTTCATGGAAGACACTAGCCCATCATAAATCTGACAGGCCTGTGCTCACTCTGCATTGCTTTTATTATTACTGTATTACAGGGTTTCAGTAACTCGGATTTAGGATTACAGACATAACTGCCAGAGAAATTTACAGCATGCTGCCATCCCCACATTTTTATGGCTTGGCTTCTTGCACAGTTTCTTCTCAAAAATCTTAACACTTATCCCTTGACTTCAGTTAAAAATACAGTTTGTGCTCTCTCTGTCTGTAAGAAGTATTTGTATTCTGAGAAAAACTGATGTGTTTTTTTTTTTTTGGTTCTTCGTAGTTTTATACCTTCACCATGACATTTGGAAATATTCTTAAGACGAGCATTATCTGGGTTAGTCAGTGCCAATTGGGCATTACTTTAAACTTATTGGAATTCCGATACCGCATCTTTAAAAGCAGAGATTGAGAACAGTCAAAGTCACTGGACATGGGACTCAGTCACACTCTGATTCAGTGTCTATGACTCTTAATTAGTTTTGAGAAAAGGCAAAGCTTGTCCCTTATTATATTGAGGACATCCAGTTTTTTTAAAGGACAAAGATAATTATTAATTATATGCTCAGAGTTGTATTTTTAATAAAGGAGTTTGAGGTGTAAGGCAATTATCTAAATTACTTTTTAAAGTATTAATGACGAAGATAACTAAGCTATTTTAGAGGATTCTCAGAATAAAGTGCGGCAGGCTAAATTATTTCAAAAATGTCTCAACATCCTTATATGGTAATTAAAGATTTTTAATGTTTGATAACCATAGATTGGAAAGCAACACAAAATGCCATGTATTATTTTCAACATAACATTTTTGTTGATTCTCTGGCATTGGACACCATGAGCCTTGATTGCACTTACTTCTTTTCCTTCTATGTCTATTTCTCCACCCTTGTGACCCACTCCCCCCAAAAAAAGGAAAAATAGAAGCAAGCAAAAAAAAAAAACCCAACTCCACAAATCCAGTTTGTGTTATGCATATACTCACTGGAGTGTGATCAAACTCTCAGTGGCCCGACCCTTGAGAAGAACCGAGTCCTTCCCTTCTGTCACCCCAGCCAGAAGCCATCTGTTGTAGAGAGCTACGCTCCACCATCCCCAAAACGTTTGTCAAGAGTTCTCTTTCCTGGCTTCCTTTCTAGGCTGCTTTCTTGAGTGTGGGGGAGTGAGGAGTTGAAGTTGGAATAGGGGTTGTCACAAAGCCTTCCATGTCCCTTGCTTTCAACTGTGCATGTACAGTCATTAATATCTCAGCAGAAGTAGCTTCCCTGCGCAGTCAGTGGGAGCACAGGTTTCTGGTGATAGCTCAGAGCACAGTCATGGCTCCTGGCTGCACTAAGACCGTGGACCCATGCTGAGGTCTGGGTATGTGATTCTGGAAACTATGTGGATGTCCATGGTCTGTGCTGTCTCCAAGTGTGCTCTATGATGCATGCTCCTGCTGACTGTGAAGGTCAAGGAAGCTACTTTTGCCATGGTATTGACGACTGCAGACTCATAGTTGAGACAGAGGGACATAGAAGGTGTCTTTGGCAACTTTTACCCTCCCCCAAACCCTCCCACCTCAAAAGTCACAACCTAGACAGGAATCCATGGAAGAGAACTTTTAAAAATTGTGAAGAGGCTGCTGAAGTGTAGCTCTCCACATTTGAAGGCTTCTGCCAGGGCCTCAGGTGGGGAAGGATTCATTTTTTTTAAGGGCCTGTTCACCAGGAGTTTGAGCATGCTTCAGTGAGAATATGGGCAACATAAATTGAACTTGGTTTTTTTTTTTTCACCTTTTTTTCTTCTTTATTCTTGGGGCAGGTGAGGGAGGGTTAACCAAGGGTGGGAGTAGACCCTGGAACATTGAGAAAAAGACTGTTCTTGGGGGTTATAATGTATTTTTTTAGAGTTTTCTGATTGCATATACTTCATAACGTACTAAAAAAAATTCCATTTTTACCATATAGAATTTCTGTGAGTCTGTTTTGGTCCTGGTTCTAACAAGTTGTCCTCTGACTGTCATATGTATGTCATGATACATTATTCCATAGATATTGATAGATAGACAGATAGCTGTTAAATAGATGGTAGATAAATAAATATATTTAATTAAAAATTAGATTTTTATATACACCCACTCTATCAATTCTGTTTCTTAGAGAATCATAACTAATGCATCCATTTTTGTTTGATTTTGAGACAAGATTTGTGATATATTTTCCAAGCTGGCTTTGATCTCTCAATCCTCTGGCATTTCCTTCCTGAGTGCTACTGGGACTGATAAGGTATGCCAGCAAGCCTGGCTTCCATGGTGTTTTTCAGCAGATATTCAATCCTGAATAGAACAACTCTTTTGAGAAGAAACAACTATCAATGTGTAGCAGCTATATAAATATCTAGATTTCACTTGCAAAGTGGATTTTGGTAAAAATATATTTGAAGTTGTCATTTTCTTTAACATCTTTATAGACTGAGTGCATAATTTCAACATTAGTTCTATACTTTTTTTTTAAATGGAGCCAAAACATAGAAGGAAATTAAATATTCTCAACAGACATATCATCTTTTGATTGATGGGTATTTTGTTGCTTGCTCTACTCATAAACTTTTTGTCAGGTGGCTAAGTCAGTATCATTTTAAGCAGCTTTCAAAGGTGCTCCAGTGGTTTGAATAGGTTCGGCCTTCATAGGCTCATGGGTTTGAATTCTTGGCCCACAGGCAGCAGTACCATTAGGAGGTACGGCTTGGTTGAAGTAGGTGTAGCGTTGTTGGAGGAAATGTGCCACTATGGGGGTAGACTTTAAGTCTCATAATGCTCAAGCTCTGCCCAGTGTGGGACAGCCTCCTTCTGCTGCCTACAAACCAAGATGTAGAACTCACTGCTCCTTCAGCTGTAATTCTGTCTACGTGCTGTCATGCTTCCTGCCATAATGATAGTGGACTAAACCTCTGAAACTGTAATCCAGCCCCAATGAAATGTTTTATGTATAAGAGTTGTTTTGTCACGGTATCCCTTCACAGCAATAAAATCCTAAGACAGGTGCCTAAACTTCAACACATTTGCATGAGGAGGAATATATATATATTGTGATTAGTACTTTTCTAGAAGTACTCAATGAACGAGAAGGTAAAACAGCACTTGGAAACCAGCTTGAAGAGTCTCTGTGCACCTCTGTGAAAGATAAATTTAAGGCTGTGCTGTCCCATTTCTATCCACACTTGAAAGATAAAAGAGTGGACTATTTCTCTCATTTTGCAGGTTTCCTATGTCAGAATAAGAGCAACACTATAATTTACGTAGATTTACCCATACAATTGCAAATAGTCATGGGACAAGGACTTGAATGTCCCAGTGCACTGAGAGTGCAGATCTTTTATGCATCCAAGTGTTGTATAAAAATGGCATGACCAAGTAAGTTTTAGAGATGTCTGTGTCTGAGAATGGTGTAAACAGAGGGAATAGAAGTTTGTTCCCAAGAAAATCACTAGGCTCTGTAGTGTTGTGTCACCTTGCAGGTGTTTCTATGCCCAGTGAAGGAGTATGTCAGATTCCTGACTTCTGTTCTATTCTCCAAGTTAGCATCCATCTTCTTCATTAGTAATTTATCTGCATGGGAGCAAGAGATTACTCTTTGTTAGTTATTTCTTTATTTTCCATGCTTTAGAGAAACATTTATATCTGGGCTCAATTACATAATCATTCATTTTTAAAATTTATTTTAAATTTTAGTGTGTGTGTGTGTGTGTGTGTGTGCGCGCGCGCGCGCGCGCTTTTGTATTTGCAGGCACACAGGTGCTGTGGGTATGTATGAAAGCCAGAAGACAATTTTAAAAAGTCAGTTCTCTTCTTCAATAGTGTGCATTCTGGAGGTTGAACTCAGGTCTTCAGGCTTAGAGGTAAATGCCTTTACCACTGAGCTATTTAGCTGCTAATTGTCCACCATTACTACCACATTGCCAGCTTTTCTTTCTTGTTCTTTATTTATGTGTTTTCAGTGCTGAGGAAAGACAGGAAAATGCTCTAACAGTGAGCTGTGTGACAGTTTACTTTTTCACTGAAAGCAGTCAAATTGTCAGAGCCCTCTTCTTCCTGGTATTGCAATGTGTTTATTCTTGATGACTTGAAATTTTATAGTGTTGACATTTATGATGGCTTATTGATCATTCTCAATGCCTACTAATTTTCTTCATTAATTTTTGCCCAGAAACAAGAACAAAATTAGCATGACATTCAGGATTCTAGCCAGAGACAAAAACACAAGCAGAATTTTGTAAATTGTGTCTGGTCTAGCCAATATCAAATACGAAAACAAATTATATTTGGAGGCAAAATTCACTTCTGCATTTGACTTTTTAAATTCCTTCTAATTAGTTTTCCTTTCTAATATGTCCTCATGTGATTCTGAAGGCTACATCCAATTATTCCACATTAGTAAATGACCTTGATCTAGAACTACCCAGTTACCTCTTGCTATTGGCTTTGCATTTTTCCTGTGTCCTAAGAAACAGAACATGTTGATTTTTATGTATTGAAATAGATCATTGTGAAAACATTGAGAGTTTTTGTCTAGTCTGAATGTCTTCGTTCTCACCACGCCATGTGATCCTAACATTCTAATGGTCATGGCCCTCCTGTTATGATTATCCTTGATTTTTTATTTATGATTTTTATTCACTTATTACCTATTAATTTAATAGCTACTATATGTCATATTCTAGGTTATATTCTTGTTGCTATTTATTTAATCAATACTTAGGGGATTTTCTGTGTTTTGAAATTTAATCAACATGTTTTAAAAAACATTAGTAAATATTTTTCTCTTACCAAACCTGGTTTTATTAAGATCATATTCTCATATTATATGAAGAAAATAAGACATTAAGAGCTTAATCATATTTCTGTATGATCACACTAATATCAAGTAGTAGAACCCGAGTTTAATGCAGAGAATTGATATTCAGAGTCCACAAATGCATTCTTTTTCTTTCATGGTGTCTCCTATACACATATTCTTTAAGGATATAAGCACATATGACCTGTATCACTGACTCTTCTGTTGCTGTGATAAAATATAATGACCAAGGAAACTTATATAACAAAGTTCATTTTGTCTTATGTTTCCATAGGAGGAGTCCATAATGGCAGGGTGGCATGGCAACAGGCAGCCTGAGCAGGAAGCTGAGAGATCCTATCTTTATCTACAAACATAAAACAGAAAGAACAAACTGGAACTGGGGCAGGGCTATGGACTGTCAAAGCCTGCACCCAGTGACATACTTCCAGCAAGGCTGTGCCACCTAAGTGTTCCACAACCTCCCACAAACTCTACTACCATCTGGGAATGAATTATACAAACACCTGAGCCTGTGGTGGACATTTTTTTCATCCTAACAACCACAGGATCCTAGAATGAACAGGACATAGCTTGTTCACAGAGAAATGAGTCAACAAAGGAAAAACACTAGACTCTGGGGACATCAATTACTTTTTATATGCAGACCATTATCCAAAATAGGCCAACTTTCTGTTACTTGCAGCCAACCATAGATGTTAGTAAATACTAAGTTAAACAGTATTATAGATTATAAAATATCAACTCAATTTTCTTAATATCCATAATTGCATGATACCATGAACACTTGCAGTTCTCTTAAATTAATTTTTAGTGAAAATATATGCCAAGGCTCTCACTCCAAATATAAGTCATATGTTTTCACTGGGCATACTTATTAAAGTCTTCAGGGTTCTTTTCTTTATGTTCTGCAGAATCCAGTTTTTAAATGGTGCTCTTCTGAAAAAGATTTCTTTAAAATAATCAAGATACAAGAGTTTCCCTGTTAAATTGTATGTTTTCATGGTCCATTTCAGACAATTAGCTTATTGTATTTTTAAGGTCCTAAAATTGCATGCTGTAACATTTTCAGTATTAGGTTATATATATGAAATGCCATCATCATGAACACCGCACACCTTGAATAGTTGATAATATGACTAAAACTTCTATATAAGCACATGTAATGGTTTTAAGAGTCATTAAAAAGAAAAATCTTGGTAAATCCATGTTGATCTATTTTATCCACTTGAAAAGACTCTGTGGCTAGGTTGTTGTCCAAGTCAGGCAGGGGATGGAGTAATGGATCTAGGGGAGAGGAAGGGGAGGGAGGGAATTTGGGAGGAGTGGAGGGAGGGGAAACTATGGATGGAATATATTATATGCGAGAAGAAGCTATTTTCAATAAAAATTAAAAAGGAAAATACTCTGATTTGTAAACAACTGACAGTGTTGCACTGAGTCAGTAAAAGCAGCAATGACTTTGTGGGTTGAAGAAGTTAAGGTACTTCATTGAAATTGTCATATTAATTTGAACTGTATAAATAAATTTTAAAATTTCATCTAACAATTAAACTTTGGGTAGATAAAAAATTAATATATAAAACATATATGTTTACCAAGCTTTTATATATATATATGTGTGTGTGTGTGTGTGTGTGTGTGTGTATGTGTGTGTGTGTGTATGTGTGTGTGTGTGTGTATGTGTGTAAATATGTACATATATACACATGAAGCATAATGAAAATCTATGGATAGAGAACCATGTGATTTTCCTTTGCAAACTAAAAAAAAATCTAAAACTGTGGAGAATGAGCTGTCCATTGGCTAGATCTGAATAAGGGGGGTCTAGGTTTACTGGATGTATTATCCTTGGTTGATACAAGAGTTTGTATTGGTCCCCTAGGTCCAGATCCACCAGCCTTGATGGTCTCCTTGTGGGGATCCTGAACCCTCTGGGTCCTTCTATCCCCCCATTCTTCCATACCACTTTCACATGAAGTCCAGCAGCAAGTCCTAGCATCTGTCCTAATCTCCAGTGAGTGGAGACTCTCAGAGGACATCTATGTGGGGCTAATAACCACTGATAAATGAATATAAACCATGTAAGTCTTTCTGAGTTTGGGTTACCTCACCCAGGAACATCACGAAACCAGATAACCCAATTAAGAAATGAGGTTCAGAGCTAAACCGAGAATTCTCAACAGAAGAGTATCAAACGGTTGAGAAACACTTAAATAAATGTTCAATGTCCTTAGTCATCAGGGAAATGCAAATCAAAATGACTCTGAGATTCAATTTTACACCAGTCAGAATGGCTAAGATAAAAAAACTCAGGTGACAGTACATTTGGTGAGGATGCGGAGAAAGGGGAAACACTTCTCCACTGCTGGTGAGAGTGCAAACTTGTACAGCTTCTTTGAAAACCAATCTGGTGCTTTTCCAGAAAATTGGGGATAGTGCTACCTCAAGAACCAGCTCATGGGCATTTACCTGAAAGATGCTCCCCCATACAACAAGGATATTTGCTCAACTATGTTCATAGCAGCTTTATTCGTAATAGCCAGAATCTGGAAACAACATAGATATCCCTCAACTGAAGAATGGATAAAGAAACTCTGGTACATTTATACAATGGAATACTACTCAACCATTAAAAAGAAGGAAAACTTGAAATTTTCCAGAAAATGGATGGACAGTAGTATTTAGACGGGATGAAACTACAGGGAAAAGTAGTTAGGAACAGCAGAAGTATGACAGAGAAACTGAAGTATCTACTACCTAATAAGTTTGGCCAATTCATAGAGGCCTTAGCTCTGCTTTATCTCAGTCAGCTCCGAATATAAAGGAGACGTTCAAGTGTACTCCAGTTTCAGTCAGGAAAGCAGGCATCTCATACTTCTGACTTACTAGCTAGAAGCCACCCAGTGAGGCAAGCCCACAGAGTCACATAGAAGTGTCAAACGCAGGCAAAATGCAACAACATAGACTCAATCAAATCATAAAATGGAGGAAGGAAAGATTTTGGATTTTAGAGCACTTCCTTATAGTTTATGATTCTACACCTTCTCATTTTAATTTTAATTTTGCATTAGTTATCAGATATTTCGAAACACTCAATTATCTTGGATTATACCAACATCAGTAATGACTGGATGTGCACACTTGTTTCAATGTAAATATCAAAAATGCTATCAAATTTCACTTGCTATCATCCATATTAAGGCACTCAGCCTTTTATCTTCTGGTAAACATCAATGCTATTTCATGATAAGACTCCAGAATTTTCATGCATTAAGAATGTGGGGTCGGGCTAGAGCGAGATGGCTCAGAGGTGAAGAGTAATGGCTGCTCTTCCAAAGGTCCTGGGTTCAATTCCCAGGATCAACTGGGTGGCTCACAACCATCTATAATGTGATGACGCCCTCTTCTGGCCTGCAGGTGTACATGCAGGCAGAGCACTGTACACATAAGTAAATAAATCTTAAAACAAAAAACAAAAAACAAAAACAAACAAACAAACAAAAAAAGAATGTGGGGTCTACTAGCAAATGTTCCTCAGCGTTTTCAGCAGTCTTCATATACAGACAAGTGATTCTTTTCTGTGTCACAACCAATGCTGTTTTAGGAAGATTTCTGTGTGAGGTCCGTGGAATTTGGGCAGCTTTTCTGTATCAACAAAGTCCATGGTTCTATTTTATTCTATGTTTTTGTTTTTGCTACTAACACACCACCATCTACTCCATGGACATTGTCACAGATCATAACTGACTGGGTCTTGACTATAAGTAAAATATTTCCAGACCAGCCTCCTAGCTCATTAGAATGGGATTCCTATGTTAGAGATATTAGTTGGCCTATGTAAATTCTTTTTAAATGATTTTCTCCCGTTCATAAAACTGTAGATTCAGGTCTAGTAGAATGCGTGCATGGTATAGATGTTGCCCTCAGTACTCCTTAGCCCAAGGAAAGAAATCAGCTTTCTGGATGTCTGTTTCTTTGCCTCTGAGCTTTATTACAGTAAAGAGATGTTCTTAAAACATAGAGCAATATGTTTACAGTTCGGGACATGATTGTTGTACCTGAAATCAGGAATTTGTTAAACATGTATAAGAAGTATCAATGTGTTTGCATGTGTTGTGCATATGCAGAGCATACACTGAATGGTGTTAATCATTAAATATTTTAAGAAAGCAGGTGCTTTTCTTAGTTTCAGATTATAGATGAAGGAAATTAGGAGCAGAAAAAAAATGGGTGATTTGAACAGTGGAAGAAAACAAAAGTGATTAGAAGCTGATTTTTCTTTTACCTTCAGTCTGGTAAGCAAGTCTCCATTACATGATACCCCTAGCCCTTCTACATTTCACTTTAGAAGAAAAGCCTTTAAAAATGTTTAACATATTTTTGTTGTTTTAGCTACTAATTACTTTGGTGATCAAAGCCTGGGGCACAAGTGATTTGATTTTTAAACTGAATAGCATGAAATCTGAGTTTGAGAATGAAGTAAATCTGAGTGGAAGGGATGAATGGTAAGCAATTTGAGCCAGCTGTCTGTTTATTAACATGGAAGTCTCCCAAAGCCTTTCAGTTACTTGGATATCTTGAAGCTTGAAAGCATACGAATGAGAGATTAATTATAAGAAAACTACTAAAGCACAAGACATGTGGGAGTAAATATGTGATTTAACAGAGTCACACCTGGAAAAATTATTGTTTCTTTAAAAGGAGAAATATAATTTCTCATGGCTGCAAACTCATTGTATTAAAAAGGAGGGAACTCATAAGAAACAAATTAGTACATTTCTGAAGAAATATGTGGTGTTAGAATTAGCAATGTAATTAAGAGGCTTGGTACCTCCTTAAGAAGATAGGCTGATGGTTGACCTAAATACAGAAACTTAGGACAGTGACACATCTGCTACTGCCAGAGGTTAAAACTTCCACCAGTCAAGGATAAGTGGAGGGATAAATAATGATTCCTCTCAGCAGAAACCAAGGACTAAGAATTTACAGGAATCTAACAACATGTTACTGATTGAACAAGTCATTACAAAATCAAAGGTGAAATTAATTTCTTCCTTGAAAGAAGTATAAATGGAAATCCAGCAAATTAAAACTCATGGGATGTAGTAGAAATAGCACTAAGAAGAAAGTTTACAGCATTAAGTGCTAAAAGGAAAAATATAAATATTTCATAGAAGCAATATAATGATTCATCTTAAAGACCTGGAAAACAAAGAACACGAAGCAAACGCCCAAGGAATAGAAGAAAACAGGGCAGAAATTAAAATGATAAGAAGCTGAGAAATGTAAAAATTTAAGAAAAGCAGAGTTGAACTCTTGAAATGAAACAAAATCAAAGAATCTTTCCTGGCATCATGAGAGGAGACATAAAAAACAGAACAGAGGGATAAGGGTGCCCTTGTAGATCATACGCAAGAAAAATTGGCCTCAATTGTCACTCACAAGGTTATTTTTAATTCACTGGTAAATAATTTTATGTAGAGATGCAAAATAAATTTAATTTTAGATATAGGCTTATAGAATTCGAATGTAAGATTATTCTTCACACACATTATATGTATTTCTACTCTAATATAAACTATTGTACTCATATAACTCAGTTACCATACAAGATTTACTTCCAACACTTTGAAAGTACTATTGCAGGCTGTTTAGGATAAATAAGTTATACAAGTTAATTGTTATTTGCTCAAATCATGGTCATATCAATTACTACTCTATTTTTATCACAAGAATATTCATCTTAGGTGCAACGGATAGATATGATTCTATAGAAAGGTAAGGTAAAACAGTTAGGTAATGTCTTCAGAAACCTCAGAGACATACAGAATATGGCATTATAAAATGTTTTTTTAAAAAATATTTTAAAGATTCATTGACAATGAGACAGGTTACATCCAGGCAACACCCAGCCTACCTCAAAGAGGATGAGCATCAAAGAACCTCCATACAGAGATGTCTTCAAATGTGGAAAATGAGCCACTGGGAAAAATGTCCTCATTTCTACCACAGATAGAATTCTGCCTAAAAAAGGGCAAGCTTGGGTGCAGGCAGAGTCGATGGCCAAACTGCCAAGCATGGTAAGCAAATCCTCAATAGTTTCTGCCTCACAAATATGTCTGTCAGATATATTGGGACAGAAGGCTGAAGGTGATGCTCTGCCATTATAGAGAATTTTGAGTGACTAACCAAGTAACAAACTGTCTCTGTCATCTTGTAATTTGAGAGATATTACCTGCATTCCTGGTATATTTAGGTAATCAGTTTTATTCCTTCTCAAGTCTCTGATGGAGTTGAAGACCAGATAGTCGAGTTTTACCATTTGGCTTAGTTGTTTAGAGGTTACAATGTTTTTTAGTCTAGCTAGATGTTTTAAGTAGATAATGATGAGATATGATAGATATGGATTTACATTCAGAATTTTAGATGCACCAAGATAGAAAAAATGTTTTGTTTAAGGATGGTAAATACAAATAGGTAAAACACTAAGAATTTAGTGTTTACATAATTCCTGATTGTGTCATGGTTCTTCTTGCTATAGGTAGTTTCTTGTATATATGTGTAATAATATAAGTTGTATATGTAAAAACAAAGAAAAGAAAAACTGGAATCACTGGTGATATTGGGAAAGCAGAGTCTAATGGCATTGTGCTATCAGGACATATACGTACACCAGCTATAATAAGGTTGAATTAGTAATAAAAAGCCTCCCCCCAAAGAAAAGTCACCAGTAGACAACATCACTGTTAAAGTTTAACAAAGTCTTAATCAAAAACTTCTGCTTGAAGCAAAACACTGAAGACTTTTATACTTTCTAAATTCTCACAAGTTCTATTGAAAACTGGAGTTACAAGATCCTTACCACTCAAGCAGCACAAGTCACTGGGCCACAGCACAACTGCCTGGGATGACGTCATGCAGCTGATGCCTGGGATGACGTCATGCAGCTGATGCCTGGGTTCATACTTCCACAGCAGTTCCTTTCCAAAGACTGACTTATGTAGGATCTCTAATTGTAAAATTGTACCCAGTACCTCAAAATATCCAATCATCTGACATTGGGTGATAAAAATCAAACTTCAGTTTCTATAAAGGAGATCTTTTTAATGACATTCATGCAAAAAGAAGCATTTCTTGGTAGAATTTTTAAAAAGATGATGTAATTACAAAAACAACCAATCTCCAATACTCAATGTAGTAAAATAATCCATAAAACATCAATAGATGAAAAGTCTTTGGCTGAAAACAGTACTAGAAATGAGATCTTTCATACAGTCCCACATAACTTCAGTGGCTGACTAGTAACATATACCTACTAATGACAAAAAAATGAAATAGAAGGATGGAAATGGATAGTTGTGACAATGCTACCTTGTTCAGACTCATCCTCACTGGTTCTCAGATAACACGCTAGTGTGTCACTGTAATTGAATCCAAAAGGAACATTAGCCTTGAAATCTTCATTTCACTGATGTGCATCCTGAAATCAGGAGATCCCTTCAAAACTTATATCCAATTTCCTGAGTGATAAGAGAAAAAAATGTAAAAAAAAATGCTGCTATAGGAATTGCATTAACCTACAAGGCTAAAATTTTACAAAAGTCCCTGTCCTAGTTTTCTTAAAGAAACAAAGAAAGAGGAAAAGGGAGAGGAAAAAAAATCACATGTAGCGTATGAATCTCTCTTAGAGACTTAAGAGAAGAAATAAAGAAATACTACATATCCTGGGGGAATAGAGGTAGTTCTATTAGAAAATACCACAGACTTATCTATAATGTTTTCAGTGTGTTTTTTTGTACTACATTTGTGTATGAGCATATCTTATTTTTATCAGACACACAAGGCTTCATTATCATGTCTACACAATTTCTAGTGGTTCAAACAAAATAAAAATTCTCAGAAAAAGGTAAAGCGAACATGACATATAAATAACTGGTGATTAGGCTGAAGATAAATGTTTATGAAATCACTTTTCTGTGGACCCAGCACTTTCAAAATAAAAACAGTAAGAAGCCCTTTCTTTTATTCTAGGCACATTTAATTCTTGATTTTAAGTCTTTGATTTATTGCATGTTGAATACTTGAGTGATCTGTGGTCCTCATACATCAAAATAATCATTAATTAGAGTTTATTTGAATAAATTAATTGCCATTTTACTAGATATTTGTCATATTGCTGAGATAAAATACTCGATCAAAGAAATTATAGGAGAAAGTTTGATTTCCAGTCCCAGAGGATGCTGTCCATTATGGTGCAGGATATGGTGGCTGCAAGAGAAACCAGCTGATCACATAGTATACACAGTCAGCAAGAAGGACGTGCTTAATGCTGTGTGCAGCTCACTTCTGTTTAACCAGCCTGGAAACCCATTCCGTGGAATGGTACTGCCTGCATTCATGCAGTGTTTTTATTCCTTATTAACATAAAACAACCACAAAACAAAACAAAACAAACAAACAAAAAACCCAGAAAACCTCACATGTCCCAACATTTTCTCCATGGTTATTGTACATCAAAAGAAGCTGATAATCGAGATTAATAATCAATATTGTTTAGTTGGTATGTAACTGTTTTCACTATGTATAAGGTTTCTGATTGTTTGATTATAAAATGAAAAGTATAATATAATGAATTATTGTATTACTTTCTGCTGTATTTTTCCATCTAAGCATCTATTTATCAATAGGTTCTGGAATATGGCATGGTTACCTTGAACATTGATCTTCTGAACTTGTGCATAACTCTTAATACTATGAATGAAAATATATATCGGATTTTTAGGATAACTAGATATTCCATGAATGATTCAGTGTTTCTGTGTTTTCCTCGTGAAAAGCTGAATATTCATATTATAAAAATAGTTTTAGAAGATTATTTTTTGTTTTGCATTTCAATTCTTTTCTATTTATTTAGACTCATCTGCGACCCAGAATACGAGCTACTGTGATGAAGTCTGCCATAGGGAATGCGAGTCTGCAGCTGTTGGGTGGATTATTCCGTCAGTGTCTGGTAAGTCAATTTGATTCATGATACAGTTTGTGTACCTGGTTTTCTCCTGTATTTTAGATGTGCTCTCAATATTAATGAGAGTGGAGTATTGAAGCCATACACTATTATTGTATCTGGACTATATGTCCTGTTAGGTTTAGTACTGTTTGCTTAATTAATTAGTTGCATGAATATTTGGTGCAGACACATGATAATTGTTCTCTATGATAGATTGTTCTCCTATTTATGTGCAGTTACAACTTTATATCTTTATTTTTGCACTGAGGTTGACTTTATTGAATATAAGGCAGACAATTTTTCTGCTATTTATTTAGTATGTAGGGTCTAGTCCTTTGGGTCTTCCATTCAACTCTGTCTCTTATAAGCAACAAACAGTTGGATCCTGTGATTGGACACAATAAAACTAGTCTTTATCTTTTAATTGGGAGTTGAGATCATTAACATTTAGAGATATAATTGACAGGCATTTCCTGATTTCTATAATTTTACTGATTGCTTTCTTTGTAAGTTTGCATACTATTTGTTATATTCTTTTTCTTTTAGTTATATTTTGGGTTAACAGAGTTGAGCACAGTTGCTTTTTTCATAGTCCCCATTTATTAATGCATCATTCTCATGAAAGATTCACTTCTTCCTATGCTCTTATGCCTCAATGGTCTTCTCCTTTCCCTCTGTGTAGAATGCCTCTAAGCGCCTTTTGTAATCCTGGCTTGGCAGTTGTGAGTTGCTTTACATTGTACTTAACTCACAAGACTTTTATTTCTGTGTAAAATTTAAAAGATATCATACTTATGCTTGGCAGTTGTTTAATTTCATGGTTTAGAGCTTATCATTTTATGCTTGGATTTTACTATTTCTTACTAGAGGTTTGAGATTATCTTGATGAATTTGATAAATTAGATTTTTTTCTCTTGTAGATTTTAGTGGAACATTTTTGTAGGTTTGATTGATGATGTGTTTTGGAGAGATACTTTTCTGGTCATACATATTTGAGAGTCTCAAAGCCTCTTACACTTCATTGCCATACATTTCTTTACACCTGGGAGATATTTTGCTCTGAGTTTAGGGAATATTTTATGTCATTTGTGATGCTTGGTTATATTTTTCTTTGTTAAATTCTAAATGTAATATTTCTTCAATATTTTCTTCCCTTTAAAGATTGTTTATTCTATTTCAGTCAGACCACCGATGATGATTTTTACTTTACTCACTATTTGATGATTGACAATTCCTATCACTTCTTTTTGTTCCATTTTCAGAATCTCAGTTGTCTTCCTGAACTTTCCCTGCATGTTATTTAATTATTCAACAACTTCCTCATTTTTTCATTCATATTACTGATGTTATGTAAGTTTTAAAAATTGATCTCCTTACTTTATTGTTTGCTTGACTCTTAGAAGTTGTTAAACATTTGCAAAATTAGGATTTCAAAAACTTCTGGTAGAACTGCATCTTTTTGGAGGCATATGGTTTGTTCTCCAAGATTTTTGTGCTTCTATGCAATGTCTTGGACATCTTTTAGGGTGGATGTGTCTTTAAATCATTATTTTTTCCTTTTCCATTCTCTTTGTTTGTTGTCATTTATTTGTGCATTCTTATTGTGTAGTACTCATCTGGACTAATGTTCTTTGCTACTGTTCAGAGGGGATAGGCAAATTGCAGTTATAGGAACAAAGATTTGAAAATCAACTCATTACTAATATGTCGTAAAAGACAATTGGCTGCTTCAGGTATTCACAGTAGGCCCACAAAACAGAAAAGCCAAGGTCCTCTTAGGATAACTGAAGTTAAAGATTATTAAAGAGAAAGATGATTAGGATTCAGTGTGTACGTTACACTTTGATATTATTCTTTGCATGATTTAATTTTTTAAATGTAGTTGATAATCATTTATGTCTGATTTCATATCCTAGTCTTGAAAAATACAGAATCTCTAAGAGCGTCATGAGATGGTCTGCAAATGTTCCTTTCTAGAATTATCAGACCTGTGAAAATGTTTAAGTGTATATTTCCCTACGCAATGGTAAGCTCCTAGGTCCAATGGGAGGAATTCATAGTCATCTTCGCTAGATTGGAGTAGCATGAGCTGGTTAAAGAGGCATTCTTGCTCAGCCTCTCTGGGCTTTAACATCGCCAGGACAAAAACCTTCCAAGAAAGGAGGAATTCATTCCTGCAGTGTCCACCTGAAGAGATGTATAGGACAAACGCTATACAGAGACCTTAGGGAGAAAAGGCTTTGGTTTTGCGTTATATAAATCATTGTACATTTACATTTATTTGCTATAACGCATACATGAATAGCAGTTATCCATAGATATGTAAAGACTACAAAAAACAATACTGCTATTGTTTAGTTAGGTCTAAGTGATTTCAAAAATAATTTTATTTGTATATGTAAATTAACTAGCTTATAAATAATGTCATTTTTCTAATTATTTTGTCAATAATTTTGTATGATCTCTGTTGTTCCTTGTTATTTTAGTAATAAACAATTTAACAAATTGTCAATGGGCAAAGAGAACATACTATACCATCTATGAAATATTTATATGACAAATAATTAAAGTAATAAAACATAACATTTTGAATTTTAATAATTTAAAAGTTCATAAATGTAATGGGTATGTCATATTATGAAGATGAAAACAAAAATATTTCAAAATTATCTGGGAAGAGCTATAGTAATTCAGCTGAAAT
Organism: Acomys minous; assembly: GCF_964271855.1. NCBI lineage: Eukaryota > Metazoa > Chordata > Mammalia > Rodentia > Muridae > Acomys > Acomys minous. Next base: position 28,798,459 of record NC_140495.1, read on the forward strand.
TCTAATTGAATATCGTCACGTCGAGATAATACTGCTTTTAGGCAATCATTTTTGCATGGAAGTTAAGAGTTATTGAAAAGAATGCTATTTTTAAATTCCCATAACTCCATTATTTCCTTAAAACTGCAAACTATGTTGTGGGGGAAATAGCAATGATTAATTGCCGTGGGTCACTCCCTTCTTTTTCTGCTCTCTGCCATCCCTCTCTATGTGAAAATGAGAGATTCCATGTAAACATGACACTCGTACACCTGCACGTATATTTCAAGTGGCTGTGTCACAGGCAGACCCCTAGGCAGACAGAGTTTGAGAACAACACAGCACAGAGTTTCTCAGGCATGTAGAACCCAGAACTGTGGAAACCATGGAGAAAGCCACACCGCATTAGTCAAACTTGCTTTATTGAAATATTTCACTAATTTGTGGTTTGCGAAAATTGTTATCTACTTCCCCCTCCCCATTGTGTTTAAAGCTGGACACCACTCATTTTTAAAGTGGCAGCATTCTCATGAAAGTGCTCTCGTTGACATAATTTAGTAGGCAGGGTGGACGCGTCCCTTTGCTCTTTCTTGGTGTCTGCTGTAGCTTCAGTAAATGTACCGATTTACATAGTAATCTGAGCTGCATTCTCTGTGAAACTGTACCCTGTTCTGCCACCTTTTCATCTTCAGCTATTTATGTTATCTTGTAATCAAGTCTTATTTAAACAAATGTTTATAGTTTTGCCAATCACCTTAGTGACAGTGTTGTTTACATATCATTCCAAATCATCTATATCCCTTTGGGTCAATTGCCATATTTGCTGACATGTAAGCTTAATATCTACACGACTACTAGTATTAGCATGTATTCTTCCTGCAAGCGTGGGTAGTTAAATCTTCTGAGAGACTCTCCTGGGGTTTGTGCTTAATAGCTATCCAATAGCTGATGTGGTGACACGCACCTTTGATGGCAGCACTTGAGAAGCAGAGGCAGGTGAGGCTTTTTGACTTTGATGTCAGCATGGTTTCCATAAGGAGATACAGTATAGCCATTGATATACAGATTCCATCTTTTAAAAAGTATCCAATAAGTATTACACAAATTTACCAATTAATAAATGAATGCATAGTGAGAAATGTAGCTCCCATGAGAGCTGGGCTGCATGAGTTGATGGCTAATTTCCTTCAAGGACCATCCTCTCACCTTGGAGTAAATGAAAATGAATGAGTTTGTGATTCCAGGACTATTACAATGTAGATATTAGTGAAGCTAAAAAGAAATTATTATTTCCAGTTACATGTAAGGAAATACTATATTTTAAAACATATTACTTATTTTCATATTTCTGTGTTGAGTCAGTCATTCCTTAAATTAGTTAATTTTTTTTTTCTATTTACCTGTAAGGGACCTCACAGAATGTCTGTTGAGTTTGCTGATAATGTCTTGAATATCCTACTCGGAATTAAGTACAAGACAGAAAATTAATAAATGAAAAAAAACACTCTAATGAGATATTGAAAGTACAATTTTGTGATAATTAAATTTGGAAAGATATAGCACATATGAATTAGTTACTCAAGCTTAAAATCTTTTATTGGTAACAATAGATACACATTAAAAATGCTTTCTCTATTATATGATACCTGCTTTCATATGTTTGATACATGGTTTCTCATCAGAAAACTTATTTAACAACTTCCATCTCCTTTCTTTTGTGTTTTTCAAAGGAAAATATTTATAGCATTTTCCTCGAGGTTATGTGCAGCAAAAGAGGGAGTCCTTAGAGAATACTCTACACACCACGCACCATTCACCACACACTGCACACACTACGTACCACAATACCACAACTGTACACGATACGTTGCACACTACACACCATATCCCATGTGCCACGCACCATATACCCCACATCGTACGTCATACATAAATTGGCTCAAAGCAGTGACACGGTGACTGTTTTATTTTACACCGTGCAGACAGGCATGGCATTATAACCTTAGTTTCTACCTTTCCCCCTCTTGCTTATTAAGCAAAACAAATAAAAAATTTTTGCTGATTACCAAGAGCTGCTAATAGAACTAAAAAGAGTGAAAAAACAGACATGATCTCCTTACTATTTTTTACTATCATAGAAGGAAGCCAACATTGCGATAAGCTGAGGTGTTTTACCAGTAGAAAATTAAATAATGACGAACCTGTAAAGCTGTGAATAAATAGAAACAAGGCTATTAAACAGAGTGCTGTGCAATTTAAAAATCACTGCTCAGACAGTATGCGGCAGTGGAACTGGGGCAAAATAATACTGCATTTCAGAGAGAAATCCATTTGTTTGCAAGAACTGGAATTCATAGAGCTGTCCATTTTTATTAGCCTTTCACCCTATAATGGTGGTAGAGCATTATTTTCAATGTGTACCCTTAGGCTATCTTTCAGATACTGCTATGTGAATGCCCAGTTTTTGAGAAACATTCTAAATACAAAAACATAGAAAAAAATTACAAGATAAACATAGCCGTTATTCAACCTTATAAAGACTTCCATTTTGTTCTATCATCCTCTGATTTTTTAAAAAAGATACTGTTCAGTAAAAAATGTAATTGGCATCTTAGGTAAGATGTTTTGATCCTCCTTCTCATTCAACTCTTATGATGAATCCTATATCATCCAATAGTGTTATTTATACACAAATATTTGTTGTTTCTATAGTACGTATACACATAAGCACATAAATCTATCACTGTTTTTTGTTTATGGTGCTAAATCTTGCTTACTTTATTTTATACTGATAATAATAACATAAATATGTGTGATTCATATGTAGCATAGACACATATGGTATATAATTATTATATAATACATCATAATATAAATGAATATAACACATATCTATTTCATAATATGCAGCCATTCATTTCAATAGCCATGTAATATTTCATTTCTGATTATTCAGAAAATCATTTGCCTCTTCTAAGTATAGCATGATTAGATTGCTTCTTTACTACTGTGTATCCTGCATCATTATCATCCTGTGAAAGTGACTTCTTTCTTTTCAGAATAAGTAGAATTTCAGGATCAAAAGCAAAGCAGCATAAAACTTAAAAAGTCTTGAAGCTGCCCAGGAGGAGCAGTCCCAATATCTTCCACAATCCCCGCAGGATATTTTCCAGTTTCTCTCGTACTGGCATTTGGTATTTTCAGTATTTAAAAACAGATGAGTAAGCAAATGTACTTCATGCATTATTTAATTATTTGTCTTCTGATAATTATTGATTGATTATTTGTTATTGGTCACTGGTTCTTTTTTTTTCTTTGAAATCCATGTCTTTATTCCTTTCTGAAAATGCTTTATGCAATATTTTAAGCTCTTTTTAAAAATTTTTATTTTTTATATTTTATTATTGTATTCATATTACATCTCAATGGTTATCCCATCCCTTGTATCCTCCCATTCCTCCCGCCCTCCCATTTTCCCCTTACTCCCCTCCCCTACGACTGTGACTAGCAACTTTAACAAATTGTGCTGGTCTACCTGGTTCTTTTTCTATTTTATAATATATTTTATTAATTTATTCATATTACATCTCAATTATTATCCCATCCCTTCTATCCTCCCATTCTTCCTTCCCTCCCATTTTTCTTTTACTCCTCTCCCCTATGACTGTGACTGAGGGGGACCTCCTCCCCCTGTATATGCTAATAGGGTATCAAGTCTCTTCTTGGTAGCCTGCTATCCTTCCTCTGAGTGCCACCAGGCCTCCCGATCCAGGGGACGTGGTCAAATATGGGGCACCAGAGTGCGTGTGAAAGTCAGTCCCCACTCTCCACTCAACTGTGGAGAATGTCCTGTCCCTTGGCTAGATCTGGGTAGGGGTTCGAAGTTTACTGCACCTATTGTCCTTGGCTGGTGCCATAGTTTGAACAGAACCCCTGGGCCCAGATCTGCCCATCATAATGTTCTACTTGTAGGTTTCTAGGACCCTCTGGATCCTTCTATTTCCCCATTCTCCTTTGCTTCTCTCACCTAGAGTCCCAGTAGGAAGTCTTCCCCTCTCTCCCCCTTTCCTGATAAGTGAAGACTTTCATGGGGCATGCCCCTTGGGCTAGTGTCCAGATATAAGTGAGTATATACCACTTGACTCTTTTTCTATTCACTATTGATTTTCTTATGGGTTGTTTGCATCTTACCGTAACCATGCTAATAAAAATTTTGTGCAATGATCTTCATTTTCCATGCAGGGCTTTTCTCAAATATGTTTTAAAAAATCTGGTAATCATACAGGTTTTATGCTGAGTCTGGCCCTCTAACATATTACATTTGTAACATTTTTGTAATATAGAGTTCAAATATCTTTGACTAGTTTTCCAGAGTTTTTAAGCTCTGATTTATTTTTTCATTATCTACCACTGGAATCAACATGCTGTTTTGTTTTCAGTTTCGAAGATTGTCTTTTTGCTGTCACATGATACGATATGATATTAATTTAAATATTAAACGTTATTACTTTATGTGTATAGGTGCTTTGATTGTATGTATGTCTGTATACCACATTCATGCCTTGTGTCCATAGAGTCCGTAAGAAAGTGTTAGATCCCATGAAAGAGGAGTGGGATGGTTGTTAATGGGTGCTGGGAATTGGATCTGGGTTTTCTGGAAGAGCATCCAGTACTCGCCAGCCATCTGAGCCGTCGTTACCTCAGCTCCATGCTATTAGCTTTGTTCTTATTTTTTTCTTTTCTTTCTTTTTTTTTTTTTTTTGAGATTAGAATATAATTACATCATTTCTTTCTTCTTTTTGCTCCGTTCAGACCTTTATTTTGGAAGAGAGGACAGAAGGATTATAAGAGCCAGAGGGCCAGAGTGTTTGCTGTGAGACTTTAAATGTCAGCAGCGGTAGCCTTAAGTCTCACCAAAATGACAGCCTAAACGTGAGCTGAACAAGGACAAAAACAATAAACACGCTAATATGAACATAGAAAGACCGGGAGGCCTCAGCGCTACACATGCAACCACAGACAATCAAGGAATGCTGAGAGTGGGAGAGAGAGTCTTCCGTGGGAAGAGCGTACTACCCAGCTGAGTTTTGTGAGATGAGTTGTTAGGCGTTATACAATGCAGACACCCGTATGGCATGAAAGCTCGGTGGTGTCATATGGGCTTCTACGTTTTCTTTGGAACCGTGGTTCGTGTCATATCTATTTAAAGCAGCACACACCACGTCGTTGGAGGTGGTTGTGTTTCACATCCAAATTCTCAAACTTTAATTTTAATTAGTTTTTTTTTTATTACATCTAGAAAATAATTGCCTTCTTAAACAGATATAATATGTTTTGGTCAGTGTTAGTGTCCTATCACAATGGGCTTAGCCCCCCTTCTGCCTTCATGTATTTCCACCGTGTTTAAATATTATTACTAATTTCACAATACATATAAATGTACAAATATAAAGTTCAGAACCCATTTACTGTTGCTATTATTATCCACTTTTAGGGCCGACCACTGGTATTGGATAACCAATTTGGGTCTCCTCTCCGGAGCATACTCTATTCTTTCGGCAACTATTAGCCACCCTTAGATCCTTCATCTACAAGGAGGATTCAGAGATTTCCCTGATCTATGTTGACACATCAACTGGTGTTGTCGCTGTTCAGGAATTTTTAGGCAGCCGTGCTGTTGGCATTTCATGAGTACAGCTTCCTCCGAAAACAGAATCCAAAGAAATGTGCTTTTCTTCTGGCCCTTACAATTTTTCCAGCTTCCTCTTCAGTGATGTTCCTTGAGATGGGGTATATTGGTGCTGGGCATCCCAAGGTCACCTGGTCTCTGTATTTCAACCAGGTGTGAATCTCTGTAATGTTGTGTAATATGAAGCCTCTTTATTGAGGAGTGAGAGCTACGCTGGTCTGTGAGGATACGGATCAGCATTTAGAACACAGTCACAGTTCGGACTTTGCTGGTTTAGAAAAGTGGCAGAGGTAGTTTCTCCTCTAGCTTTCAAGACCTCACTAACCGTTGGCTAGTTGGCTAGGATTTAGTACCAGACATGAGATCCCCCCCGAGAAGTCCAATCAGATTTGTTGGCTACTGCCAAGCTATGTGTTATTATTGCACCATTAAGGATTTTTTTTTTTGACATGCCTTGTCACTGTGGAAGTTTGTAGGAATATTGATAGATAGATTTCTCTCCCATGGCTGCTTACATAGCACAATCTGGTACTACGAAAGACAGTCCTCAGAAAGGAGGCTTTTAGGTCAGTTGCAGCTTAATTCCTTCAAGCTGTGTTCAAATATGTGGTGTCTTCAGTAGTAGGGACTTTTCTTCAAATTTTTGGGATGAAACCACATGCATAGTGGAATTTTATTTGGCTTTGAAGAAAAATAAAATAATAAAAATGGATGTAAATGGAATGAACTAGAAAACATTCTATTTAATGAGGTAACCCAGACACAGAACGGTAAGCTCTACATGTTCTATATTTGTGATTCCTAGAACACATCTTCATTTTAAAAATCCAAATGCATATGATATTCAATAGACATGCATTTTGCCAAACTATCTGGACTTCTTTTTAAAGTTGCTGATTTTTGTGTATTTGGTCCCATCGTTTTTCTTTTTTCCTTTGTTTCCTTTTCTATTTCAATAAAGTCACTGAATTTTTCTATTTATTTAGTATTTTTCTTTCTGTCTCTCTTTTTTCTATATTTTTAGTGTTCTGACTCTGAAACAGTAGACCATGTATCTAGCATTTTGCAATTCATTTTATCTCACAGAAGTCATTAAAACTTTCTTTAAATGCAAATTTATCGGGCGTGACCATTCCACCTTAAAGTTCACTGCTTTGTAGTCACCCACTGCATATCCTGTTTTATATACTATCATATCATTATTGTTTTGGTATTTAGACAGGTTTTCAAACATAATTATTTTGGGTTACAGTTATGTATTTTTATCTGCATGTTTTGTTAGTTTAGTTTTTTTTTTTTTTTGCTACAATTCTTCCTAATTCCCTAATTCATCTGGATGGAAATGTCTATCACAATTATTTTCCTGGGAATTCTTCTGTGGAGACACTTCTCTCTTTCTCTCTCTCTCTCTCTCTCTCTCTCTCTCTCTCTCTCTCTCTCTCTCTCTCTCTGTGTGTGTGTGTGTGTGTGTATGTGTCTCTCTCTCTCCCTCTCAGTGTTCTACTCCATCTTTACTCTATCTTTGGACTTCAATGACAGTTTGATAGGTTGTCATACTTTGGTGAGCAGATACTCCCCAATGGGAACATCTTCCTATCTAAGCAAGAGGCCTGCTCACTCATGTTAAAGGAACAGCTACTTGTTACTGCTATTTTGGAATGTGCAAGGAACACTTATGAATTACCTAATATACAGTGAGTTCAGAAGTGTCTTTTTTGATACTTTTATACTGGATTGTGCATATATTTTACAATCATAATTTTCATTTAAAAGCTTAGTTTTATTTTCTTTTATTCTATTTAGTTTTTATCAGTACCACCTATTCTTGTTCTATTTCTACTGATTTTTATTCCAAAATTAAAGCACTACTCTTAGTGTTCCTTAAACATTTTACAAGAATTCATATAAACTACCCAGTTTTGCTGTGTGATGTATTAAATCAGGAGTAAATATCCTATGAACTGCTTACGTGGCATTCTTAGCTTTAATTTCCTCCACAGAACTTATAAGTTGTGTTGGCTTGTCTAATGTCATTAATCCAATCATCAATTTATTCACTTACATTGTGATTTCACCTCCTTGTTTATCTATCTTTTATGTCTGTGATATGATATTGTAATGAGCTGATGCATGGGCCGTGGCCCACGGTCTTCAAATTCACAGTCCTTACTGCTCCGTTGTTTCAATCTCATGTCTGACCAGTGAAAATTTGACATTGTTTTGCACATGTGTCGTAAATTTGCTTAGTGTTTCCATGTTTTAATCTTATTTCCTAATTTATGACACAGCGGGAAGATAAAGCATGATTCCATTTAGCCATCTGACCTGGAAGTCTCTGTGACTTTGTATATTTTTAAGCACTGTGTTTAACGAGTGTATTGTTTGCACGTGTAAGTGGGTTAACGTATGGTATATTTGTCTCCTTTATGCCAATATAACTTGCTGATTACTTGCCTATTATTCATTTTAATTAAAAACATCTCATGTAAAGGTCAATTATGACAACTTCTTGTTATTGTTGTTGCTTTGTTTTGTTTTGTTTTTCCGAGACAGAGTTCTCTGTGTAGCGTTGGCTGTCCTGGACTCACTTTGTAGACCAGGCTGACCTCGAACTCAACCATCCATCCGCCTGCCTCTGTCTCCTGAGTGCTGGGATTAAAAGCATGCGCCACCACTCCCAGATATGACAACGTTTTTTAAGCTAAAAGATTTTAATACAGGTATAAGATTACAGTATGGCATATCAGAAAACTTAGAGTCTTTTTTAAAGGATAGAAATCCACTCTAGGGTTGGAAGTAAACAAATGGCCGGGTAATAGAACAGGCTTCGTCTCAGAAAGATAGCTTTCTCGTTTGAAAATTTAAAGTATTGATAAACAGAACCTCCAAGTTTTTTTCCATTTCTAATATAATATTCTGATGTTCTAATTGATATTATAATTCTGAGATTATGTATAAAATTTGTAAATTGACTTAACCAGATTGTGAGCAATTTAAAGTGACTAAGCCTGTAAAGGAACAAATGTCAGTGGAAGCATCCAAGAGCACAAAGAAAATCAAGCAGCACTTATGCACAGGTGGAAAATAAATGACAGCAGAAAGAAAAGAGCAGGAGTGGCACAATAGATCAATTTCTGGAGTTCCTTTTTTTGCAGGAAAAGAATATATCATCTGGGCTATTGAAAAGTACAAGATTGTACTTTCAATTTTCAACTTTGAAAATTACTTAAACCTACCACTATTTAGTTTCTATTTTAGTCCTGAACAGAAAAAAAAAAGTGTGCAGAATTCAAATTGGCAAAGAGATGAAACAGCGCACTTCCTAGCATCTTCCCTGTAACACACAGTACGTTTTATAATTTAGAAGGAAGTTGGCACTCATTAGCAAGAATTTGGCATTTCTCTTGCTTCAAATCACCATTTCATAAATGTAAGTAATTACAGAATGATAGGCAGCTGCCTTTTGTTAAAACTTTATTTACAAAAATAACTAGTTTTTTTTTTACTCATTCATTCATTCACTTTAAATCCTGATCACAGCCCCCTTCCTCCCAGTTCCCCCCACCACTGCCCTTATTCTCCACTCTCCTCCTCACAGAACAGGGAGATCCCCTATGAATACCAACCTATGCTCACACACTAAGTCTCTGCAGAACTAGGAGCATCCTCTCTTGCTGAGTCCAGACAAGACAGCCCAGTTAGGGCAGCAGGATCTAAAGACAGGCATCAAAGTCATTTGTTGAGGGATCCCCATGATGACCAAGCTGCCCATCTGCTACAAAGTGCAGAGTGCCTATGGCCAATTCATGTATGCTCTTTGGTTGGTGGTCCAATTTCTGTGAGCCCCATGGGCCCAGGATAGGTTGCTCTGCAGGTCTTCTTCTAGAGACCTTGATCCCTCCAGCCTCCTTAATCATTCCCCCAACTCTTCCATAGGACTCCCCGAGCTCTGTCTAGTGTTTGATTGTGGTTCTCTGCATCTGTTTCCATCGGCTTCTGGGTGAAGTCTCTCAGAGATATTATACCAGCCTGCTGTCTACAAGCATAACAAAGTAACAGGAACTGTGTTAGGGATTAGTTCTCTCCCATGGAATGGGTCTGAAGTAGGGCCACTCCCTCAATCTTTGCTCCATTTTTGTTCTGCACATCTTGTAGAAAGAAAAGAGTATGGGTCAAAGGTTTTTTTTTTGGATGGATTGGTGTCCCTATCCCTTCACTGGAAGTCCTGCCTGGCTACAGGAGGTGGACACTTCAGGCTCCAAATCTCCTGCCGCTAGAGATCTCAGCTAGGGTGACTCTCACAGACTTCCTGGGATCTCTGCTATCCCAAGTCTCAGTCACATTCCAGAGGCTCCCCGTCTCCAATTTCTGTTCTCTCACCCTCCCTGCTCTAACTGTCCCTACTCTTATTTTCACCCCTGCTCCCCTTTACATCCCTTCTCCTACCCGGTTTCCTCCCTCCATCCACTTCCAATGACTATTTTATTTCCTCTTCTGAAGTGATATTCAAGCACACTCCCTTGGGCCCTTCTTGTAACTTAGCTTTTTGGGGGCATTCAATTAAAAAATAGGACATCATGAAACTGAAAAGCTTCTGACAGGCAAAGGACACTGTTAATAGGACAAAAAGGCAGCTAACAGAATGGGTAAAGATCTTCAGCAACTGTACATTTGGCAGAGCGATGTATAAAGAATTAAGAAAATATAATTAAAATATATAAAGAATTTTAAAAATTAGATACCAGCAAACCAAATAACCCAATTAAAAATGAGGTACAGAGGTAAACAGGTAATTTTCAACAGAGGAACCTATAATGTCTAAGAAACAGTTAAAGAAATGTTCAACACTTTTAGTCATTAGGAAAATGCAAATCAAAATTACTCTGATATTCCAACTTATACGAGTCAGGTTGGCTATGATGAAAAGAATCAGGTTGTCAGCACATGCTAACAAGGATGTGGAGAAAGCAGAACACTCCTCCATTGCTTGTGATAGTGAAAACTTCTGCAACAACTTTGGAAATCAATCAGGCAGTTTCTTAGAAAATTGGGAATAGTTCTACCTCAAGAGCCAAATATACCACTCCTAGGCATACACAGAAAAGATGCTCCACCATACCACAAGGACTCTTACTCACCTATGTTCATAGCAGTTTTATTTGTAATAGCCAGAATCTAGAAACAACCAAAGAGTGGAATACTACACTATAAAATTTGCAGGAAAATGGATAGAAATAGAAAATATCATATTGAGTGAAGTAACCCAAACCCCAAAAGACATGCATGGGATGTACAGACTTATAAGTGGATATTAGCCACAAAGGACAGGATAACTATGCTACAATTTGTTTCTGTTTTTAAGCCTTGTAATAGGGTGGCCGCACCGAGAGATGCCCCCCTTTTTTTCCTTTTTAAAATTAATTTATTCATATTACATCTCAGTAGTTATCCCATCCCTTGTATGCTCCCATTCTTCCTTCCCTCCTGTTTTCCCCGTACTCCCCTCCCCTATGGCTGTGACTGAGGAGGACCTCCTCCCCCTGTATATGCTTATAGGGTATCAAGTCTCTTCAGGTAGCCTGCTATCCTTCCTCTGAGTGCCACCAGGCCTCCCACTCAAGGGGACGTGTTCAAATATGGGGCACCATAGTTCGTGTGAAAGTGAGTCCCCATTCTCCACTCATCTGTGGAGAATTTCCTCTCCATTGGCTAGATCTGGGTTAGGGTTCAATGTTTACTGCACATATAGTCCTTGGCTGGTGCCATAGTTTGAGCAGGACCTCTCAGCCCAGAACCACCCATCATAATGTTCTTCTTGTAGGTTTCTAGGACCCTAGGGATCCTTCTATTTCCTCATTCTCCCATGATTCTCTCACCTAAAGTCCCAACAGGATGTCCTCCCCTCTGTCCTACTTTCCTGATAAGTGAAGACTTTCATGGGGCATGCCCCTTGGGCTAGTGTCCAGATATAAGTGAGTATATACCATGTGAGTTTTTCTGCTTCTGAGTTAATTCACTCATTATGATCATTTCTACTTCAATCCAATTGTCCACAAATTTTGGAAATTCCTTGTTTTTAATAGCTGAATAGTATTCCATAGTGTAAATGTACCACAGTTTCTTTATCCGTTCTTCTACTGAAGGACACTTAGGATGTTTCCATGCTCTGGCTACTATGAATAAGGCTGCTATGAACATGGTTGAGCATATGTCCCTGTTGTGTGGTGGAACATTTTCTGAGTATATTCCAAGGAGTGGAATAGCTGGGTCTTGAGGAAGCCCTATTCCTATTTTTCTGAGATAGCTCCAGATAGATTTCCAAAGTGGTTGTACTAGTTTGCATTCCCACCAACAATGAAGAAGTGTTCCTCTTTCTCCACATCTTCTCCAGCATGTGATGTCACTGAATTTTTGATCTTAGCCATTCTGATGGGTGTAAGATGGAATCTCAGAGTCATTTTGATTTGCATTTCTTTGATGACTAAAGAAGTTGAGCATTTCTTTAAGTGTTTCTCAGCCATTTGACATTCCTCTGTTGAGAACTGAGAGATGCCCTTTTGTCCAAGAGTCAGAGAAAAATGTCTGCAGTCTTGAATAATAATGATGATCACATGTAAATTCTGTTTTACCATCAATAGCTGTTCTCATGTTTAGCTCCTGTTATCAACAAGTTGTTTTGTGGGTTGGCTTGAAATAGATATTTTCAACATTTGAAAGTGTAGTGTAGGACTTGACTGGCTTATTAACCTACCAGATAAAACTATGGCAACTGAGTTCTTATAAGTGCTATGTAGGGTTTGAAATCTCTCATGTAAAGCTTCTAGGTCTAAAAGTTCACAATATTTCATGATCTTGAAAAGTAATTTTTAAAATATGCCATACATTATGTATTACTCCCCAATTCACCTTGGGCAGAACACCATAACCAAATAAATAATTTCGATAGGAAAATCATATTAAGTGCCACACATAGCCACAACACATCAAATTTTGTCATAAAATGAGATTTTTGGACATTTCTAGAGGTTTGGGGGTTTGCAATTGCAAGTCAGGGCACCTATAGTAGATTACAGGTATGGTCAACATACCTACAGTGGACTGTAGGTCAGACTAATAAACCTACAGTGGACCATTGATTGGGCCAACACACAGTGGATGACAGTGCAGAGACTCTTCAGGCTTCACGTCTGAAAAATAGACTTCCAGACTCACAAGAATGTGAAAATATACTTGGAAAAACTGATTACTGCAATTCACTGTGTGAACTAGAATAATGCAAGGATCCAAATCCACAGAAAAGTTAAGATGTTTTTGTATACAGTATTTAAATAAGGCAAAGATTTTTTAAATTTTGGCTATGAATTCACTAGTGTTATCTTTGTTTTGATATAGTAGGTGCATAGATGTTCATGAGAATTATTATATCCCTGTTCAAAGGGCAACCCCTCTGTGTGAAGTCATTTTTACATTTCAAAACTAGCTTCAGAAGCACCATCTTCTTCTCCTAGCTTATTTGTACTTTGATTCTTTGTGTAACTAACTATAAATTGTGACATAAGGCTGGTCAACTGAGCAATGCTCTTCAAAATATGTGAAATTTGGTTTTCATCTCTAAAACTGAAAATGATTAAGACTTCATCTCTAAATATCATATTCTATAAAACTAAGTCAGTTCATGAATTAAGACTAAATCTGAAATAGCAATTATATCAATATTTTATAATTTATTTTGAATAAAATTTTCAAACTTTATTTAAAACAGGTACCAAGGCTTAAGCTACTGACATCCCACAGTGAAAGCTGATGATATGATGCCTTTGGCTATATTCAGTACATTACTTTCCTCTGTCATTTGCACATCTACTTTCTTCATTTCAGGCCACTCTGTGCATTATTGAAACACCTTTGGTACCTTTTTCATTCACTGAGGGAAAGTAATTTGAGTTAGATATTTCTAATTTCATCACTTTTATCTAAATGGGAAATTTCCAAAGGTGCAAATTACCATTTTTCCATTCATTTCATTTTCTATAAGATGTTTTTTATTATATAATTGTTTTATAAACCAAATAGTAGTTATCTGACTATTAATTTACATTATATTAATGACCTCCTTCCATAGTTGTAATTTTATGTACCCCTGATCTTTCATAATGAACACATTGGTGTAAAGCAAACAGTAAATTCCCTCACATAATTCAGACGTTTTCTATAAATATTCTTAATGAAAAGTTACAATTTTGTTAACCCATATTTTATATCAGCTATTAAAATCACTTTTACTAAAATGGAAATGCTATAAATAAAGGAGGAATGCTACTATAACCTTGATTAATAATGAAAAATCTGATCACAGTCTTAGAAAACCTGAGCAATTTCATACTTGTAATAAATTTAACCTGCATTTGAAATCATCTAGTCTCTTTTTATCTGCTGGAACCAATGTCACACTAAGACCTCATTCTCAGGGTAGGTCTGAATCATGTAATTTTATAGAAGCACTGGATGTCTTTTGTACTCCACAAGAAGCTGTTTTCTTATTCCTATTTTCAATCTTCGAGCTGTATCCTATAAAAAGTCCTGATAAGAGAGTCTTCCGTGTTATTAATTCAAGGAAAATATTTTAATACATAAAATGAATAGTTTTAAAAGATTGTCCACAGTAATATATTGGTGGTTGTAAGGAAAAATTCTGATGATATGTTTCATAGAAGAATTACAAAATGTGTTTGTGTTCTCTAATATTTCCTGCAGAAAAATAAGAATAGGGGTTCCAACTGAGGGGCAGAGAAGGAGGTTGATGTAGAAGGAGAAGGAAGGTGAGGGACAGGCAACACCAAAACTGTTTGATAAATCCTCAAGGAACCATTATTTATTATTTACCTAAAATTATGTGCAATGTATCCAAGTGAATGCACACACACACAAACACAAACGCACCCACCCCAACACACAGACACATGCACGCACACACACAATCTTAAAGAAAGTTATGCTACTTGGGCTGACAACAAGACCTATACAATAACAAAACCTCTTGTACCATGTACAAGAAACTTCCTTCCTTTGTTAGTCAGGATAGTCCAGGTAACTCCCAAAACAATATTGACTATAGCTGGTGCTCTTGGTTGCCTTTGAAAGGTTGAAAGGTCGTATTACTTATGACACTGTCCACTTTGGATACAGGGTTTAGTTGATTCAAGGTAAGTCTACTCCAGAAGTCTCCACCATGCAGTCTTTCTTCCATGGTACTAGACAGTATTATGCAAGTGGCCAAAGGAGAGAAGCAGTTTATAGTCCTACTCAGCTCTGACTCACGTGAGCCACAACAATTACCAGCATGGCATGATATCCTTAAAAATGCAATAGTGGCACTCATATGTTGGTGGAAACCAACAGCTGTATAAGTGGACATAAGGACCACTCAATAGAAGAAAGATGATTCCTGGCACTAGAAACCTTAGCAACTTCCCTGTGTTTGTGAGGTCATGGACCTTAGATAATAATCCACTACCACCGCTTTGCTAGACTAGCATAAATCCTTACTACACTTAACATCTTATTTTTATACCCACAGATAAATGTAGCTATCACTCCTCATTGAAGAAACCTTTCTTTATAGCAAGTGGAGAACATTTTATATAAAGCCCAAACTGGGACAAAACACAGAGAGCAATGATTATGGGGAGCCCAGCCCTGGTGGATGCATGCACAGAACAACTTCTACATCTATGGCTTTGGATACATTGTTGAAGAAGAATTGCTGCGAAGGATGCTGAATTGAGCTGAGAAGTGACAGCCTTACCCTGGGAGGGAACCACAGCAAGCGTTGAGCATCCCAGCCCACTACAGGTAAATGGGCCTCCCTACTGACCTTAATGGAAAGCATATTTTGAAAAATGGCTCCTGAAACTATTACTGAAGAGCTCATGGGGGCAGACTTCTGCACCTGAGTTAATGAGAGTGGAGCCAGTGAGGAGTGCTGAGGGGTTTGAGAACAAATTGAGGTGAAGTCCCAGAGCTCTGTGTTACCTTATGAGAGTCTTTTGTAAGAGAATATCTTAATAAAGACTAGAAGATAGATCAGACTCAATATGAGATATGAACCCTCGGTTAACTGAATGATTAACGGAGTAATCACGATCAGAAGGAAGAAAGCGTTGGGATCTGTGTAAGTCCAGCATGATACATTATGCAACATCATGGTCAGTTATGTCGCTCTCATGGAAATACTATATTTATGCAAGTCATTCCAGTTACTGAGTGGTCTGCACCCATAGCTCTCAAATTGTGGCACGTAATAGAGCCACTTTGAAACTATGAGCATGCTTGCTATCATTTGGTCCCAGTCTATCAAAGAAAATCCCTGGTCCATAGCAATTTCTATTTTTAGGCATTTCTAGATTATTCTGACACGCTAATGTTTGGTATTAGCTGGTTCCGATCATGTGCATGTATGTGTATGCATGTGTATACATTTGAAACATGTTTATGTGTCATTGAGAAATTCAGGAGTTCTCAAATAGTAACTAGCTTCAAATACGTTTAGTAGAGGAAAATCCTCATATTTTTTTTTCTCTATAACTGTAAACCTGTGAAACCATAGAAAACATGACATTTTAATTATCACAAATCTGGAACTAAATTGAGATCATACTTGTCTATTTCAGAAGAACCCCTGGAGGGCATGCCTACTTTTAAGAAATTCATCCACAGCTATAAGTTTCAGATGTACAAAGTATGTTTACTATGTGAGTTAGTCTGCTATGTAAAAACAGTGCTTTCTGGGAAAAATCAAAATCAACATTGAAGAAACATGGACCTCTAAAATGGTTCAGCTGGTAATTGAGCTGGTAGGCAGGCCAGGAGACCTGAGTTCAGTGCCTGTGTCACGGGAGTTTGTGCTGGAAAAGCTACTCCCCAGAGTTAATCTTGGATCTCCACAGAAGCAGCATGACATGTAAGTGACCGCATGCACATACACAGACACACACACAGACACACACACACACACACACACACACATGCATGCATACACATATATACATACAACCCACACAAATGTGCAAGAGCATGCGTACTCTCTCTGTGTGTGTGTGTCTGTCTGTTTCTTTCTTTCTTTCTTTCTTTCTTTCTCTCTCTCTCTCTCTCTCTCTCTCTCTCTCACACACACACACACAAACACACACACACCCCTCTACACACCCCCCCACACAAATAAAAAAGTAAATGAGTAAACTAAAATTTAAACTATTTATTTATTTATTTATTTATTATTTTTTTCCTTTATTAATTTATTCTTGTTACATCTCAATGGTTATCCCATCGCTTGTATCCTCCCATTATTCCCTCCCTCCCATTTTCCCCTTATTCCCCTCCCCTATGACTGTTCCTGAGGGGGATTACCTCCCCCTGTATATGCTCATAGTATATCAAGTCTCTTCTTGGTAACCTGCTGTCCTTCCTCTGAGTGCCACCAGGCCTCCCCCTCCAGGGGACATGGTCAAAGGTGAGGCACCAGAGTATGTGAGAAAGTAATATCCCACTCTCCACTCTACTGTGGAGAGTGTTCTGTCCATTGTCTAGATCTGGGTAGGGGTTAAGGTTTACAACCTGTATTGTCCTTGTCAACCTCCTTAATCATCAGGGAAATGCAAATCAAAACAACTCTGAGATTCCGTCTTACACCCATCAGAATGGCTAAGATCAAAAATTCAAGCGACACCACATGCTGGCGAGGATGTGGGGAGAGAGGAACACTCCTTCATTGCTGGTGGGAATGCAAACTAGTACAACCACTTTGGAAATCTATCTGGTGCTATCTCAGAAAAATGGGAATAGGGCTTCCTCAAGACCCAGCTATTCCACTCTTTGGAATATACCCAGAAGATGCTCCAGCACACAACAAGAAAATTTGCTCAACCATGTTCATAGCAGCCTTATTCATAATAGCCAGAACATGGAAACAGCCTAAGTGTCCCTCAATAGAAGAATGGATAAAGAAACTGTGGTACATATACACTATGGAATACTACTCAGCTATTAAAAACAAAGAATTCCCGAAATTTGTGGACTAGTGGATTGAGCTAGAAATGATCATAATGAGTGAGTCAACCCAGAAGCAGAAAGACTGAAATGGTATATACTCACTTATATCTGCATACTAGCCCAAGGGGCATGTCCCACGAAAGCCTTCACTTACCAGGAAACTGAGACAGAGGGGAGGACATTCTATTGGGACTCTAGATGAGAGAAGCATGGGAGAATGGCAAAGTAGAAGGATCCAGAGGGTCCTAGAAGCCTACAAGTAGAACATTATGATAGGCAGATTTGGGCCCAGGGGTCCCGCTCAAACTAAGGCACCAGCTATTTATTTATTTATTTATTTATTTACTTACTTACTTATATTTTTTGAGACAGTTTCTCTGTGTAACGTTGGCTGTCCTGGACTCACTTTGTAGATCAGGCCCTGCCTCCCCAAGTGCTGGAACTTGAAATAGGCACAATGTATAATTAATCTCAACAAAACATAATGAATCCAAAGAAACATTTTACAAACAAGAATGTGTTTAATTCTCTATCACAACGTACTATTTATGAATGCATTGGGTAATGCTAGTATATTTTAATTATTCCCTCTGATAAAGTCTTAAAATCCAGTTTATTCAATAAGTTATGTGTGTATGTTCATTGTAGTTACAGGTGAAGTTCAAATGCAGATCATTTTATGAATAATAAAGTACTTCTTGAAGGAAATAGACATGTCTTAGTAATGTGTTAGTAATGAATTCAATCGCTACTTTAAACATCAGGACAGGTAAGGATAAAGAAAGATCAAATTATTTTCTGGGGTAACATAAAGTCAGGACAGGTAAAGACCAACCTAGACAGAGCTATGGAGTCTTTACAGCAAGTTTAGAAATGAATGTGAGCCATTCGTTTCTGTCAGGCTATTTGAATTACTACATCCAGTATAGCCCTAAACTAGAGTACGTGTGAGAGAGTGCAAACATGACACTTGTCAACACTAACAGCTATAAGGATTTGCTTTCTTTCCTGTCAAACTGGAATGTCGTTGTCATCCTAATTCCCGTTTCATACCACAGTACCTCCCATATATTTTCCCCTTGCTTTCTCTCAAAATCATGAAATCATGTATAGATTTTCTTGGTGATGTGTGTGTGTGTGTGTGTGTGTGTGTGTGTGTGTGTGTGTGTGTGTGTGTGTGTGTGTGTGTAAATGTATAAACATAGTTGCCTGTAATTCTTTATCTATGAGTAATGTCACATAACATTTCTTGTTTCCGTATTAGCATGTCCATTGTGCAATTTTCCTGCATAATATTCATGCTTAGCCTGGCATGGAGAGATCTGTAGACTTAGGCACCACTTTAACTGAACTTACTGATTCAGAATGGAAGTTGATTTTTTTTTTATAAATTTCCTTTAAAAGCACAAATTCTAAATTAAAGTTTTGCGAATGATCAATAAAAGACTATTATAGTTAAGGCAATTGATGCAAAGAGTTTTTTCCAACCCACTCATAGAACTCACTCAATTTTAAAGCCCATTTTACAAATTCTATAGCTGGAGAGATGTGTCAGTGTTTAAGAACACTTGCTCTTCCAGAGGACCTACATTCACTTTCTAGTATCCACATGGCCCACAACTCTCTGTAACTCCAGTTCCAAGGGACCCGACAACCTCACACTGATATATATGTAGGTGAAACACCAATGTACATAAAATCTATAAATAGTAACATAGCAATTTCCATCCTAGGTTTAAGTTGTTTGAAGGTGTTAATAATGAATGAATCATATGTTGTACTCTCAACTCAGCTCAATTCAGGACTGTTAAGTCCTATGGGAGAAGAGATGACACAGCCCCCAAGACCACTGCACAGCCCTCTACTTTCTTTCTGCTGATACTCCCCCTGTCTTCCTTCTGTTTTTTTACTCCCAGTCTCTTCTCTTTATCTGAAGTTTTACCCATGGGAAAGAACATTTTACTAGGGTTTCAGCAGGCAGTTGTATCAGTGAATTATAGACAGGAGTCCAGCAGAGATAAAATCATTACATGGCAGATGGATAGATAAAGAGTAATTTGAATTTTAGTTACCAAGTTACTTTAGTTAAGTAATAAAAGGACTGCAAACTGAATTACTTCAGCAACAATAGTCTCTTCCTCATAGTTGTGGTACTGGAGATGAAAGCTTAACTGCAACATGGAAGGATTCTGGTGAGGGTTCTTTTCCTGATTTTTTTTTATATGACAGTATTACATCCTCATGTGGTTGAGAAGAAAAATTTTGGCATGGCCTCTTTATCCTCTTACAAGGGAGGGCTTATAAAGGAGCTACTTGTGAGAGCTTGACATGCAAGACATAATTATTTGAAAAGACGCCTGTGAACATACCATAATATCATAACTGGGTTGATATTTCAACATACAAATCCAGGTGTGGGAGAGGCACATTTAATAACTAGAGCAAAATGCAGGCAGGTAGACTAGAGGAAATGCATTCACCTCAGCTGCAAGGGCATTTCTAGCAGTGTTCACCCTGTGACTTGGATTTCAGCGATGAACCTCAAGAACATATTTGGTAGTTCTAATCCTGTTTGAGTCAGGTATTATGACCACCATGACTCAGAAATGAAAATAGAAGACACTTAATTTATGAGAAAGCATCACTAAAAGGGCCTAAGAGAAGTCACTATATACCGTATTCCCTACTGCCATCACATGCATACTAACCATTTTCAAATTTCACAATGTGTTACACTCTTCTCATTCAGTGTCAAGAACTGGCAAGTGGCTAGGGCTCAGAGAAAAGTCAGAACTCTTCCTATGGTTCTTATACCAAATGCTTTTTATACCTATGGATGTATGTCTGCATATTCAATTCTATTCCTTTGACAACTATCTCTGTTTTATGCCAATATCATGTATTTTTTATTATTATATTTCTCTAGTATAGCTTGAAATCAGGGGGGATGATATCACTGGAAGTTCTATTATTGTTAGAATTATTTCAGCTATGCCAGGTATTTTTCTTTTCCATATAGCTTTGAGAATTAACTCTGTATCTCTTCAACATAATACTTGAAGTCCTAGCTAGAGCAATAAGGCAACTAACGGGGATCTACTGGATACAAATTGGAAAGGATGACATCAAAATATTACTAATCATGGATGATATGAGAGTATAAATAATTGACCACAAAAATTCTACCAAGGAACTCCTACAGCTGATAAACACTTTTAGCAAAGTGACTGGACGCAAAATTAATTTTAAAAAAATCAGTAGCCCTCCTGTATATAAAAGACAAATTGGCTGAGAAATAAGTTCAGGAAACCACATTCTTCACAATACACACACACACACACACACACACACACACACACACACACACACACACACAAAATATCTTGATGTAACTCTAACAAAGCAAGTGAAAGTCTTTCATGAAGAAAAACTAAACTTTCGGTGTCCAAAGAAAGAAATTGAAGATGATTTCAGAAGACGGAAAGATCTTGCATGGTGTTGGAATAGTAGGATTCACATAATAAAAATGGTCATCTTACCAAAAGCAATCTACAAATTCAATGTAATTCCCATCAAAATGCTAACACAAATCTTTACAGAATTTTTAAAGAACAATAGTCAGCTTCATATGGAAAAAAAAAACCACACACACAATAGCTAAAACAATCCTGTATAATACAAAATCTCTTGGAATTATCTCCATCTCTAACAGTAATAAAAAAAACTTCATGATATTAGCATAGAAACAGATTGATGGATTAATGGAATTGAATCAAAGACCTAGAAAAAAACCAACACCCTATGGACACTTAATTTTTGACCAAAAAGCCAAAACCAGATAATGGAAAAAAGATAACATTTTTAACAATGGTCTAACTGGATTTCTACATGTAGAAAAATGCAAAGTTCCATATCTATCACTCTGAACAAAATTAAAGCCCTTGTGGATTAAAGACCTCAAAAGGAAACCAGTGACACTATACTCATTAGAAGAAAAAGTGAAGATGAGCCTTGAACTCATTTGCACAAGAGACAACTTCCTGAATAGAACACCAACAGCTCAGGCTCTAAGATCAGCAATTAATAAATGGGACCTCAGGAAGCTAAGAAGCTTCTGTAAGGCCAAGGATACTGTCAACAGAACAAAATGACAGCCTATAGACTTGGAGAAGGTTGTCACCAACCATACACTCAATGGAGGGATAATATCCAAAATATATAAACAACTCAATAAATTAAACACGGCAAAACAAAATAACTCAATTAAAAAGGGGGAACAGAGATACATAGAGAATTCTCAACAGAGGAACTCTTACGTCTCAATTGCTGGGCAGAGTGTGAACTTATACAACCACTTTGGAAATCAATCTAGTGCTTACTCAGAAAATTGGGAACAGTGATAACTCAAGACCTAGCTGTACCACTCCTGGGCCCATATTTGAAAGAGACTCCACCATACAACAAGAACATTTGCTCCCGTAGATTCATAGCAACTTTATTCATAATGGCCAGAATGTGGAAACAACCTCTATGTTCCTCAACCAAAGAGTAGATAAAGAAATTGTGGTACGTTTACTTAATGGAATACTACTCAACTATTAAAAACAAGGAAATGATGAAATTTGCAGGCAAATAGGTAGAACTAGAAAAGATCATCCTGAGTGAGGTAACCCAGACCCAGAATGACACTCGTGGTATATACTCACTTATAAGTGGATATTAGCCATATAATACAGGATAACCACACTACAATCCACAGACCTAAAGAAGCTAAATAACAAAGAAGACCCTAGAGAGGATACTTAATTCTCATTCAGAGGGAAAATGGAGTAGACACTGGAAGCTGTTGAAGAGAGGGGACAGGATGAGAGCCTGGCACAGAGTTCCTCTGAAAGACTCCATGCAGCAGGGTATTGAAGCAGATGCTCAGACTCACAGCCAAACTTTGGGCAGAGGGCAGGGATGCTTATGGAAGTGTTGGGGAATAGAAGGTCCTGGAGCTGAAAGGCACTCCATAAGGAGACCAACAGAGTCAACAAATCTGGCCCAGGGGGCTCTGAAGATACTAATGCACCAACTGAGGACCACGCATGGAGAGGACCTAGACCCCTTGCTCAGAGGTAGCCAATAGGCACTCAGACTCAGTCAATATGGGCAGCAGGGTCTGGATCTGACATAGACTCTGTTGCCTGCTCATTACTCACTTCTTCTTGGTGGATGGCCTTGCCAGGCCACAGAGGAAGAGGATGCAAGAAGTCCTGATGAGATTTGATAGGCTGAGGCCAGAAGGTAGGGAAGAAGGGCTCCCCGTTTCTGAGGACTAGAGGAGGAAGATTGGGGGCAAGAAGAAAGGAAGGTGGGAGAAAGAGGAGATGAGGGAAGTGGCTACAACTGGGATGGAAAGTGAATAAATTAAAAACAAATAAACTATACAAGAACCTTAAAAAAGTAAGACCAAAGCAAAGCTACAGAAAATGTGCAAATGTTTTAAGTATTATACTTAGATTTATTTATATTTCTTTTTTATTAAATTTTTTTACATTTACATTTATATTATTACATTTATATACAATAAGCTACCTACAGCAAGAAGAACCATAATACAATCAGAAGTTATATAAATGTTACATTCTTAGTGTTTTGGCGATTTGTATTTGGGCCTTGAGGAAAACATCTTTCCTATCTTGTTGCATCTAAAATTCTGAGTGTAAATCAATATCTATCGCATCTCATCATTATCAACTTAAAATATCTATCTAGAGCCAACAACATTGTAACCCTTAAACAACTAAGCTTAATTGTAAAACTAACCTATCTGGTCTTCAGCCCGGTCAGAGACTTGAGAAGGAATAAACTTAATTACCTGATGACTTGTTTTAGTGGATTCTTATTCGAGTAGTAATTATGAGATTACTTGTGATATGTTGGATTGATTAGAATGCTCAGAAGTAAAGGCCAAGTGAGTCCCAATGAAACTCTATGCCACTGTGCCACCATAGTGAAGGGGATCTAAGATTGTGGCTGTTGCCCTGCTTGGAGAGCAAGTTGGCCAGGAGAGCAAGGAACAGAGGAGAAGGCTAAGTCATGTTATTCATCACTTGAGCTGGAGGGTGGAAGCTGGCAAAAGTATTCAAAGGAGTTGCTGGTAGCATTTCATGATAATTAAGACTGTATTACACTCCTCCCACAATATTTTCTAAAACATGGTATAAGGGGAAAAAACAAGTGAGCCTGGATTAAAATTGCCTTCCTGACCTCACCCCCATCCCCAGAAAATTAGAGCTATTACAAAACTCACTCTTTATCCCCTTATAGCTTTTGAGGAATCTCTGCGACTCTCCTTCAGACTCAGGGTGGGGCTGAACTGAACTTTGTGAAACATGAGATTAAGAAAGCAAAAGACTCCATCTTCCCCCATTCAATTCCCTCCAATTCCTTGGAGACACCTGTTATTAACTAGCCCAGAGAATTCACATTCCTGCTTTTACTTATTGTATTAGGGTGTGAGTATAGGTATTGTTGTCAAATGAAAAGTCAATACTGTTCATAGTGATTAGAGTTGTGAGAGAAAAGACACTGGTCACCAGGCTGAAACAGCTCAGAGGGTCAGATGTTCCCTGCTTTCCATTGCTTTCCAAATGCTCAGAACTCAGAACATTTACATAGAACTACCACCACCACCGCCGCCACTACAACAGCAGCATCAGCAGCAGTAACAACAATCCAATGCAGATGAAACCACAAGGGCCTGCTAGTTAGAAGTGGCCTGGGGTCTTCAGGATGGGGATATTGGTTAGAGACAAGAAAGGTGGGGCTGTGGCTCCATTGGTCCTTGAACTTTGCAAGGTCACCAAGCTTAGCCCTCTTGGTACCTTCGCCATTTCTCTCAAATGCTTCATTTATGTCTTGTCATGCTATTTCCTCACTGGGGTGTGTGATACTTGGTGGAAGGTACCACCTTATTTTAGCAGCTGGCAGTCTTCTCTATTTCTAGAGGCCCTAGGAATGACCTCTATAGATGATAATCTTTTGGCGACAAAGGAAAAAGACCCATGGAACTCTCTTTCTTTCTTTCTTTTTCTTTTATGTTCTTTCTTTTTCTTTTCTTTTTTTTTAAAAGAGGTTTGTCTTTATTCCCCAGGCTAGCCTTGAACTCAAGCAGTCCTTTTCTTCAGTGTTTCAGTGTTTCAAGTAATTAGACTACAGATGGCTTCGGGTTATTATCCTCAGTCTACAAAAAAAGGAGCTCAGGAAATCCAGATGGCAAATCTAAAAGCTGTCTGATTCCAGGGGTTGTCATCTGAGACACAAAGAGTGCACTCTATATTATGTCTTTTCCAGCTGTCAATACTTGCACAGTTCACAGAGTGAAAAAGATTGAAAGAGCCAAGTATGATGGCATACTCCTGTAATCCAAGTATTTAGGAGACACAGACAGGAGGATCATGAATTTGAAGCTAGTTTCATTTCACCATGAGTTTCTGGTAAGCACATTCAATGTATCAAGACCCTGTCTTACACAATAACATAGCAAGACAGAGCCAGTGCATTGAATTTGATGGCTGACACCAGTCACTGTGAGCTACAGTTGAACTAAAATAGAGCTTTCGGCTGTAGTGTTGGCTCAGTAGAGTTGCTCCTCTTCCGGTGGACCTGGCTTTGAGTCTTAGCATCCATATGGCAGTTCAACATCTATAACCCCATTTTCAGGGGATCCAGTATTCCTCCTAGGCTTCCTGGACAGCAGGCATGCAAGTGGTGCACAGACATACATTGATGCAAAACATGCGTATACATACAAAATGAAAATAGAGGTACAACCCTTTTCTACATTTATTTTATTTGCCATAACATTATGTGAGTATCACCTCCCTTTACTAATAAATCAGGTGTTTAGGTCAGTGATACAACCACACAAACATCTCAAGAGGTTAGGCATTGAAGCCTATATCCAAAACCAATATTGCAGTGCCCTCTAAGGCTCATTAATAACCACCTATTTCATCTCAGATCACAAGACTATATGGCGGCACATTCTCTCCTTGATACTAGAAGGTCCGTTCCCCCCTGTTCTCAGGAGGCAGGCTTTAAGCTAGTAGTGAATCATGTTAAGAATGTCTCTCCTTTGTTGCTCTTAGGATGAAAATTTTGAACACCAGAGAGGGCAAAATTGCTTTAGCCATTTTGATAAATTTTGTTCAAATAAGGAAAAGTGGAAGATGATGTTTTGAAAGATATATCAAAAAATATAATTTTATACTAAGAAAAGAAAACTACAAAATTTCCACTACTTTACAAGACAATATTAAAACTCTCCTTATCTACACCAAGGTCTAGGAATTTCTGTCATGCTTAAAGTCTTTCAAATTTTAGGAATACACTTTGAAAAGTGTTAATTCAATAATTTGTCAGTATAATATCTGAGTTATTGTTCTATCCTTTGATTTAAGTATGAATTTATAGTAATTTTGGACACTAATTAAAGTTAGCCTTGATGGTATTTGTCTGCTCTTGGGAGTGTAACAATGTCACACAAGATGGATCATTCTGGGCCTAGAAGTTCATATCTCATTCTTTACCATTTTTGCTTTGATGACAGTCACATGGATGGTAGCCAGGGAATATCTATGGCAAGAAATGTTATTAATTTAATTCTCAGTGATGGGCAAGTTTATTACTGAAGTATTTTTGGTGAATTCTAATGCATTTTCTACTCAAATATTATATTTTTGAAAGTACAAGTAGATTTCTAATATGAGAGAAGGATAAAGGTTGTTGAAGAACTGTGGGGGGGGTCTTTGTTCCTGATTGTTGTCCCTGAGTTCTTAAACAAAAAATAACACTAGAACAACTTACGCCATGATCTTGTAACATACAACACACAAACAAACAACAACAAAACCAAAGAAAGCATGAGAACTAGCTATTTTTGTGATGCTGTGACAAAATATTTGGGGAAAATTACCAAAGGCAGGAAGGGGAACAAATATTCAATTTGACTATTCGAGAAGGTTCTGCTCAGGGTCACTCTAAAGATTTTGAGTACAATGTGAGGAAGAGTACCATGGAGTCAGGAGCTTGTGGCAGAGATTTCCTTTACCTCATAGAGACAAGACAGACAGACTCACACACACACACAAACACACATACACACACACACACACACACACACACAGAGAGAGAGAGAGAGAGAGAGAGAGAGAGAGAGAGAGAGATTCCCAGATCTGTCATAAATCTCAAGGTACCCAATCAAGGTAACAGCTGAGATCAACTATCATAAGTGCACCCCTTGTCAACTCAATACTCCAAAATACCAAAGTATGAGAAAAAAAGAGGTGGGGGGTGTGTCCTGACATTTATAAAACAACTGGGATACCAGAGCAGTATTGAGTTGACTTCAGCCATGGTTTGCCTTCTCAAACTGTCCTTTCAGCTCAGAATGTGTACCCTTGGCCTCGGTGAAGACCCACACGAGCCTGCACAGCTCCCTGTAGAAGGAGCTAGTATCAGAGGCACCTCAGCAGGAGCCTTTGAGAAGCCTCAGCATGACAAATGACAATTAGTCCCATCTCTACCGGATAGACTGGCAAGTGCCGGTACTTGGAGCCTCAACCCTCTTCCTCTGTATTCCTTATTCAGTTACACCCAATCACATTGCGTCTAAAACGCAGAACTACTTCCCATTCCAGTACTTCTTTGCCCTTGACTCATTTCTACACTGCACCTCATTACTTCAATGCTTATTACCTCCACGTGATAATGATAATTGTTAGACACATGGTCTGTCTGAAAGTTTTCACAGTTGATTGTTGGTTGTGTCTCTGTGTTGTGTCTCTGCTTTTACATTTCATAACTCACCCTTTCTGTTGACAAGAAAATGCCTTGTTTTTCTCTTCTCGCTAATCTATTGGGTTGCTAATTTGTTCGATCAAACTTCTGTATTTTTGAAAGGGAGTGTGTGTGTGTGTGTGTGTGTGTGTGTGTGTGTGTGTGTGTGTGTGTGTGTGTGTGTATTTTAATAGGATTTTCTGTTCGTTCCAGTTACAGGCATACAACGCATTTTGAATCTCTAAGGCTATTAATCATGATTATCAACCCAATATTTTTTTCTACAGACAGTATTATGTGCCTGTGTGTTCCTAGTTTCATTTTGTGGGTGGCCTGGTTTTACACTCTTTGTTAGCTCAATAGTCTCCTAATCAATTTTTACCTTATTAGTTTATTTCTTGACTATTAGGATGGAAGGACTAAACTGCTAACAGGAAGTCTTTATTGAATAGTAAGGCTATTCTACAATTCATCTGACAACTCTGTGAGACTGGTGGCAAGGAAGAATCTGTAAAGCAGTTTTTTGAAAGCAGCTGAGCTTCCCTAGAGAGTAGGCCTTCAAACTTTCCCTTGGAACACCAGAATCCACAGAGCTACTCAAAAGCTGGCTTGTGAGATGAAGACTGAGAGTCATGTGGATCCACAAGGTATTGGGGTCCTTAGGCTGCAGCACTGATATAGGGGATTACACAATTGCATAGCCTTTGTAACATCTTTCTTCTCTCAGCCTTGTCAGTTGTCTCTACCCAGCATGAACATCTCCCCTAAATGATGTCTGCGTGAAAGTGTTCATTGATATTATTCTTAAATTATTATGAGTATTTCAATGGAGAACATGTGGACATAATTAGTTACCCTAGAATTACCAGTATTCATGACTCTCTGTTCTTTAGGTTATATACTCTTTAAGCAGGATTACATACATCTCCCACTTCTTTTTTTAAAATTTTATTAATTTATTCATATTACATCTCAATGGTATCCCCTCCCTTGTATCCTCCCATTCCTCCCTCCCTCCCATTTCCCCCTTACTCTCCTCCCCTATGACTGTGACTGAGGGGGACTTCCTCCCCTTGTATATGCTCATAGGGTATCAAGTCTCTTCTTGGTAGCCTGCTATCCTTCCTCTGAGTGCCACCAGGCCTCCGCATTCAGGGGACTTGGTCAAATATGAGGCACCAGACTACATGTCCCACTTCTTAAATATAGACTGTACGGAGACTTTTGAAGAATAAAAAAAAATGTTGTTAGAATTTTCCCCTTTAAAAGGTATAAGATTAGAAATCCGCTAACAAGAAATTGAGACGGAAGGACTAAACTGCTAACAGGTCATTTATAGTGTCCAGGTTGAAATAATGAAGGTGACAACCTTCTCAAGAGGTGGTACCTATACTGTACCATACCGCGGGTGGAACACCTTTGTGAGGACAGCATTCCCCAAGACTACCAGCTAACACGTGGGCTTCGGGGACTGAATCAACTTGGAGCGGACAACAAAACCACACAACTCATAGCACAGTCATGGAAGAGAACAACTTCAGCAGCAAACAAGTGAAGTGAGTCATAGAGGATGAGGATAACCTAGCTGTGTTCGTTGAGGAAAGGAAGAATCAGACAGAAATTAAAGTTACAAAAGAACTATTAAACATGCTGACATCCTTGTTGGACTCAAGATATGTAAATCTGTGGTGGATAGTGACAGAGGTCAGCAGACAGTACGATCTAAGACAATTATTAAAGCTTCCTGAAGTTTGAAAGTACTTCCCCGGACTCTCTCTCTCTCTCTCTCTCTCTCTCTCTCTCTCTCTCTCTCTCTCTCTCACACACACACACAGATTAATGTGCAGAGAAAAAAAAGATGGACTCTGGTGATTGCCTGACCTCTCATGTACAATGTTAGGAAACTTTTTGATGTGTGAAGAAATTATTTCATATTTGAACAAGACTGATCACTGCAAGGCCTTGAAACTCTGAAAATCACCACACTATGTCCATTGGCAGTAGGTGCATCTCGTGGGTACTACTCTGTAAATCTGTTTGAAAAGTAACTTTCAAATTGAAATTCCCTTTCAGTATTTTATTAATGGAATTTTTACTCAAGTATTTTTAACTTTTATACTCGCAGGGTGATTGTTCAAAATATAAAATAATTTCCACATTTTATCCCTTATGTATCGTTTTCCCACTCAGTTTACTTGTAGAAATCATGAATCTCCCAGGTAACAGCTGCTTAAAGGGAGATATAGAAAAACAACAATTTTCTTATGAAAGTATTAAGCTTTGACTGTTAAAAATGGACATTTTATCTTTTCTTTGAGATTCACTGATTGTTTTTTTTTCCCTTGGGAAAACTATATTAGGGAGAGCTCCCTGCCCCCCCCCACCAAAAAAAAGTCTGAGTGACTTTAATAGACCCAAGGTCTTGGCCATTGAGTTTCATCTAAAGGACAATCATAGTCACTCAATTTTAGTAGGCTCAGGAAGCCCTTGGCACCTCTTTTATGGTGGGATTTCACACACTAGCAGAAAGACCTGTGAATTTTATTTGAAAGGGCTGAGTCTCTGTTCTGACTTTTGCCCACTTTCCACTGTGCGCTGATATTATTGGAAATCATTGCCCATCTTTCCTATGCTTCCCAGGGGCTATGTGATTAAGGAGGTGTGTTTCAAAAGTGTTACTACAGTCTGACTTTTCAGTAATTAGCATTCTGCTCTCCAAATACCAAGAACTATTGACTAATTCCATCGACATGACTCACATCCTTATTTATGAATGACTTTTCAACATCCCATTTGCTATTATCCCGAGGATGCTAGAAGTCTCATCTGCCAGCAGATTTTGATATTTCAATATCTTTGAGAACTTTAACACCAACCACTTCATGGCACCATGGACACATCTGAATACTGAAAGTGATGGTAAAAACCTAGTAGCTCATGAAAGGGATGAAAGAGATTTTGAGAGCTAGAGTGAAGGCCCAAATAGTGTATCTGCTTTATTAAGAAAGAAAGGGAGATGATATTTTCCACCCATGTTCATATTTATGTTTGAATTTTTACTCTTATAAAACACTGAACAGTGTAAATAGTATTTCCTTGCCCTCCGTCCCAGGATAGGTTTACTGAATTTATCTTGTTTGAGTGTGTGTGAATGCTTGACATTCTTGAAAAGTTATGAGATGTTACATGTCTGCCCTTTGTCACTAACTGTTTTAGTTTCTTTGGTCTGATTAGTAGTCAGGTAAAAATCAAATAAAAGTTTTCTTATATGAGTGCTCAGGAAAGAATGCTTTCATTTGGTGAGGGTGTGTGTGCCTTTCATGCGTGCGTGTGTGTGTGTGTGTGTGTGTGTGTGTGTGTGTGTGTGTGTGTGTTCTGTATAACATGCTATAGTTGTTCATATCTGATTTATGTCTTGGCTAATGTTTTGGCAGAGCCTCACAGGCAGACAAAGATGAAAGTTCAGGGCCCCTCAGACCCCCTGCAGGCCCCATGACAGGTGTGGTCCTGCAGGGGAACTCTACTGCTTCCAGGGAATCCTACTGCTTCAAGATCCCTAAAGTCTTGCTGGGTTGGTGGTGGCGCACGCCTTTAATCCCAGCACTAGGGAGGCAGAGGCAGGCAGATCGCTGTGAGTTCGAGGCCATCCTGTTCTACAAAGTGAGTCCAGACAGCTAAGGCTAAACAGAGAAACCCTGTCTTGAAAAAAAACCAAAACAACAAAAAGATCCCTAAAGTCATTTGATTCCCCATATTTTGGTATGACTTCTAAGGCAACTGCTGTTTACCTTAACTGATAGTAACTCCTTTGGAACCCACAGCATAAGAGATTCATGGTGATGTTTTGACTGATGACCTGCCTCTGATGCACTTAACTTGGGCATGTACAGGGGGAGGGGAAGCAAATCAGATAAAGACAAGCCTTGTGAATGCTTTTTCCCAAAGAGCTGCCTGGTAGTTAGTTGTAAGAGTGACAGTTGTCCAGGGACAGATCTTGAGATGCATTGTTTTCTAATCAGCCTTTCCAACCCAGCTGAAGTGTTGGGGTAAGGGGTAGGTGTAAGCTTACTTCAAATGCTTGTAGTACTCTCTTTTTGCTCAGAGTGAAGCTTCATAATCTGAATATTAAATTTGTAGATTAAGCTAGAGGTGCAACAGCTCATATGAAAAGCAGAGATTTTGACACGCTGGAATTATCACCACGGCCCGGAATTTCATGATGAAAATTAACCTGAAAATACAGTATACAACATAATGCTTTTCAAAACATTTATTTAATTCAAATAGAATACATCACTTCCTCCCTTCCTTTTCTCTTTCCTGCTCAAGGGAGGAACAGAGAAAGGTACTGGGAAAAAGGCCCTTTATTGGTTGTCCAGTTTAGAGTGGCCAGATTTAGAACCATGTATATAACAATAACTACAAAAATGAACTCAGCATTGTAAGTTTTAGTAAAAAAATAAATAAAATTGTATTGGAAAATACAGAACAAGAAATATGTACAAACAATAATGAAAATAAACTTTTAGAGACTGGTAATCTTTGTCTACACAGTAAGTTCTAGGGCAGCCAGGTCTGTATGAAGAGATCCTGTCTCAGCATGTACACACACACACACACACACACACACACACACACACACACACACACACATTGAACTATAAGCAGAGCTTTGAAGATTGTTATTTACAATGCTTCACTGATAGTCTAGGTGAGATATAATTACAACAGAGGCACCATAGAAAGGTTGAGTTTATCAGGAAACAATTAAGTCTCTGAACCTCACTCTCCAACATTTCTTTGTTCCCAACATGACCTAATTTGTCCTTATCTAATTTACTTCTCAGCTACGTCATTTCTTTTACCTAGTTGACACTGACCTAAAGCTTGTAGAGCTCTCACTTCAGGCCAAGCTAATCAAAACTAATTTAAGACTTACAGTGAGTTAGGATCTTTTAAAAATATGATTTGAAGACCTAGACCAAAGAATTTTATGAAAGAAAAATGACTTTCTATAAATCTTCTAAGATAGATGAAAATTAAACAAGGAGCCATTTGGAATTCATGCTGTGTCACTTGCGTGATGACAAATGTCATACCAGTGGGATAATAAGCCTCATCCAACAGGAATTGAAGAAAGACTTTTGAGAGAATAAAAGGTCTGGAAAACATGGCCAGACCCAAGAGCTGTTACTTCTTTTAATTTTCCACCTCATTAACATCTCAGATGGGGATAGCTGAACATGCAGAATTTATGCCCTTTTATTATTAAATACTTCCCTATAAGCTACAGTTTTGTCCTCAGGGTATATGTCTGAATGTATTCGAGTGTCTACAAAATGTTTTATAGTCTTCCATATAGCTCACTGGAGCCACAATAAAAATAATAAAACTATTATTGTAGGATGATTTACCAAACATAGAATTCAAGAAATTAGCTGTGAAATTCCAAGTATTTACAATTAAAACCATCTAAAGCCATTGATATCTCCTACTTGGAAAATATGGGCTATTGAGTTTGTCATCATATATTGAAAAAAGAAAACAAAAGAAAAGAAGTGAGGAATGGGCCTTGCTACTTACAGTCTCACAGCCAATTTGAGACCATGGGAAGACCTTAAAGATGTCTGACCCTTAAATTTCTTTTTGGATTGGAAACCATTGTTTCCAAGCTCTTGAGCTTTCCCTCTATTTCTGTTAACTGGTGTTAACTCGGTTTCAAAGTCTAGTGTCTTGTAATACTCTGTGTATTTTATGCTTCACTGAATTGAATGTGTCTTCCTGGTGAGCCAGCTTCTCAATCTATTTATCATTTTGTCATATGCATTAATGAATCTCCAGGTCATTTCTAGCATAAACCTATATGAAAAAATATTTTTATCATTTTTAAGGATTTACACACATATCATATGCATTCATATATATTAACCAAATTATTACATGAATTAATATAATATAACATGAATTATATTAATTCATGTAATAAGTAAGATGGTATGTCTTTTAAAGTTATGAGATGATATCTAAGCTTTGATCTTATTTGGTAATATCTGCAAAATTACCTCCTTTAATACGAACTTCATGTGAACAAGCGCTTTTAGTTGATTTTTCTCTGTGAAGTGTTTGTCAATCACACATACTTAAATTTCAGTAAGCAAAAGTGAATCACTTAATATTTAATCAGATGTTTAGGGTGTTAATATGCATATCAGTTGACAGTGTATAACACAGTGCATTAAGCTGGTTCAGTCATTAAAGGCTATGACTCAGCCAGAAAGAGCATTGCTGAAATCAGATGCGTATCTATATATTCTGAAGTCTGATTACTTTAACTTTTGCTTACCACATGTATATTTACAAAAATCAGTGATTTTTCTATGTCTCTCACTCTATCAGGCTTGCTACCTTGACTTGCTTTAGTGATGGGACTAGTATTATTCAAGGTGAGTCCTGATCTCTATTCGTTTGGGATTAGGAGACATATGTAGGCCAGCATGAGACTTCAGAACTTAAAGTGGGTGAGGGGAGCATCTCTGCTAGAGAAGCAAGCAATATTGATGAGGTGATGCATCAATGGGGTACAGCTGGTATGAAGTCCAAAGGACTAATGTATTTATTGTCAGGAGAGTAATGCAATGTGGACTGTCAAAGTAGCCGCAGAGACGAGTAATCAGTATTGAGACCAACCTAGAGTAGGGGCTGGATCACACACACACAAAAAAATGATGTGCAGGGTATCCATGTAAGTTGTGGACTGGGGATTGTCACCTGACCCTGAATGAACATCTTAAGTGAAAAAGTCATCCCTGTGAAAAGGAAGAATGAGATGCTGCATCAGGGATAGGGAATGACAAAATGATTCAGTGGTAAAGAAGAATCAGAACCATTTTTATTATAAAAATAGGGAGTCACAGATTCTGAAAAAAAAAAAAAAGCAGATTACCATGGTATCAGTTATGTTGTACTAGAATTTGAAGTATGTAAGAAATTTTATAACTAATGAAAGATAAAGATGATAATGAAAAATTACATACACATACTTATGTATGAAAATAAAGTATAGATGATTACATTATGCTTCCTTTTATTTGTATTGCTACTTCCCCCAACTTTGCTTGGGATACATGACCATGACCATATCTATAAGATAGGCCATGTTTTCTAAAAGTTTCTCCCTGATGATAAACCATTACTCAGTGGAAAAATGCCTTATTTACTGGGATGTTGTAAGGAGATTAACACAAGGTGAACCCGGGCTTTCATATGTCAGAAAAGATCTCCCCAAAGATGTATGAAGACATCAAAATAATAAGGAGTACCAATGGGCAATTTATTTGTGTTTCATCATTAAGTAGGTAGTACTAACAGGAGATGTTAGCTTGTTGAATAAAATAATAATAAACAAATAAGAAAATACAGCATAAATAAATATGCATAGAATTTGGTTGTTGTTAGTTTCTATGCTGTGTGACAACTGCGAAGGTAGCATTTGTTATCTATCATATTGATTTCAAGTGTTCAGTGATATTCATCCAGGAACACTTTGGAAGGTGACAATGGACTGGCCTGGATTTCACTTTTTTGAGACAGAATTCCACAATGTAGCCCAGGTTGGCCCTGTCTATCCTACTGCAGCAGCCTCCCAAGTACTGGCATTACATGCCTAGCCTACTACATTCATCTTCAAGTCTGGATTGCTATTGATAGCTTACAATCATCCACCCCTCCCAAGGATATATTTTCCTTTGTTTCATTGTCTCATCAACACTAGACACATTTGAGAAGGTGTGGTGTGGTATCTCACTTGCGTTTTTTATATTGGTCCTTTAAGTACTCTATGGCATCAATCTACATGCTTGCACCTCCTGACGTTCTGTATGTTCTTTGGGCATGAGGTTGCATACATATAATCCCAGTACATGGGCGGTAGAGGCAAAAGTGTCAGGATTTCAAGATCAGAGTCAGGTACACAGTAAGTAGAGGCTTGTCTGGCTACATAAGAGCATACCTCAGAAGTCTTCCTGCATCAAAAACCTACTTCCACAAGTGATGGCTTGGGTAGATAGAGCTCACCTAAAGTAACTAGGTCAGGGCATATGCTGTGGGTGGAATTAGTACCTTTAAAAAAGCAACCTGGCAGCCATACTGGATCTTCTGCCAAGTAACGTTACCATGAAGACATCATCAGTCTATAAATGATGAAATACATTTCCTGATGTCCTGGGCTAGGACTTCCCAACATTTAGAACTCTGAAAAGTTTCTGTCATTCATTATTGATGAAGGGTATAGGTGATAATCTGTTATAGTACCCTCAGTGGAATAAGATGTATAGTTTTAAAATATGGCCTCCATTCCATAGATTTCTCTTCTAGTCTATTTACTGTTTCCTTGGGAACATAGAAGGCTTTTAATTTTTAATAGCACCTGTCCATCTTTACTTTTATTGCCTATGTTTTTGAACTTTTATTTTTCTCATAGCTTTCTGGTTTCAAGTTTTACTTTAGGTCTTCAATACATTTTATGTTGGAAGTATACTGTAAGGTGAGGGTATATTTAATTCAGTTATATGTAGATTTTCAATTTCCTCATTACCCTATATTAAATATCTAGCACTTTTCAAGAATGTGAGTGGGCCTCACTTTCCAAGAACATGAGTGGGCCTGGAGGACCTTAGGCTAAATGTGTGTGTGTGTGTGTGTTAGACACAAGATCAACAGTGTAAGATTCCAGTTACATTTGAAACTCACAGAATCAGGGATTAGAACAGTGTAGGCTCGAGTCAGTGGGAAAAGAATGCAAAGCGGATCCTCTGGTTTGATTCTCAATGCCCTCTAAATGCTCATGTGTTGAAATTGATCACTAGCTGATGAGATTTTAGAAGGATATGGGATAATGAGAGCTTTCATGGAATTAGTGATTAATCCACAGATGGAATTCAATGGCATGCTAGGAGATCAAAGAAACTGAGTGCCGGGGCCCGGTAGGAAGCAGCAGTTCACTGAGAGGATGATTGGAAGGAATCATTTTCCCTGTCCCTTTCCTGTGCTCGTCACTTCTTGAGAAATATGAAATAAGAAGCTCTGTCTTACTATGACCTCAGTGAGGCATCTTGCCTTGGGGTTCCAGCAAGGAAACCAGATAACGAAGGAATGAGACCTTTGACGCTCTGATGCAAACAAATCTTTCTTCATTTAGATTAATTTTCTCAGGTGTTTTGTAACAGTGACAAAAGTAGACTAGCAGAGGTATTAAGCGAAGGGTTTAAAAAATGCAGTTGTGTAAGGTCAATAAGAATAGGAATATAAACTGCTCATCGTGTCACACTCCTGTAATCCTAGCACTCAGGGAGGCAGAGGCAGGCAAATCTCTGTGAGTTTGAGGCCATCTTGATATACAAAGTGAGTCCAGGACAGCTAAGGCTTCACAGTGAAACTACCCCCCACCTCCCTGCTTCAAAAAACCAAAACCAAAACAAACAAAAATCAACAAAAGAAAGGAAAAGAAAGAATAGAATAGAATAGAAATGTTGTTAAGCAGGTTGGTATTAATTTAAGTGTTCTAAACACCAAGTAAGTAGCAAAAACCAAGGGAATCAGGAGAATTTAGCACCATTGTATTTTGTAACAAAAATTGTGATGAGCTATGTACCTTGATTAAAAATGTTTTATGTGTCAGCTTTAGCTAATAGCTTTTTTAAATATTAAAATAAAAGGCCCACAAGCTGCTCTGCCTATATCATGTGTCACCACCATGCCAAACCTACTTTCAGTCTTTTATCTTGTGCAGTAACCCAGCTTAGTGAGTTATAAAAACTGTCACCCATGTGTTCCATATGCACGCTACTATGCCTTGTTGGGATCACTCAGCACCCACAGTCTGCCAGCCCCATGATTTCTCTGTATGACTGCTCTGCCATACTACCATGCCAAACTTAAGTCATACAGAATGTGCACTAGGACACCCATTTGATTGACTTCCATTCCCTTTCTCCTACATGATCCCCATGTCCTGAGAATTAGCTCTTCTCATGCATCCTGTACACCTGTTCAAACTAGTGAGTACCACAGATCTTAGCCCACCCATTACATCACCATAGTCCTAGACCCACTTGGGTAACATGGATTGTATATCAGTCTAGATGTACCCAGTCAAAATTCACATTCTCAACTTTTTTTTTTTTGCTACCAAGAATTACAACCCACCTCATTTCTCTAGTCAAAACTCAACATTGACTATTTCAATGATTAACCTATAAACTCTTAATAACTGATCTGAAAACATATGCGTGGGCAAAACCAAAAGCAAACAAATGACCACTTTGCAGAAGTAGCCTAGAATCTAACTTCAGATACACAACCTACGAAAGAACTCTATATGCTCAGATCACCTCATTAAAAATACATTTATAGGAAAGTACAAGACAGTATGTCCCCACATAAACAAACTAGAAATGGTTTCCAATGAGAATTACCTAGATGAACTCCAGGACACAAAACCAAAACAAAAAAAAAATCATTCATAAACATGATCTGTGAATTCAAGGAGATTGAAGAAAACACACATGCCTTAATGAACTTAAAGAGGATATGACTGAATTACTATTGGATGAAGTCCAATAAAATATAAAAAAACATGTCTGAATAAGATAATGGATCAATCCGAAACTGACTTTTAACTCAGGAATTGAAGTCTGTATTCAATAAAGAGATCTAAATACTAAGGAAATGCAACATTTTCTAATGAAAAAATTTAAATAGAAAACATGCCAGTAGAATAGATAAGCAGAAGATAAAATATCCAAATTTGAAGATAGCATATTAGAATTGGATCACTCAACCAAAGAAAATGAAAAACTTTAAACACACACACGCACGCACACACACACACACACACAAACAACCGAACACTATGGAAAAGACTAATTTATGAATTATTGGCATTCTTTGAAAAGAATCTCAAGTCAATGGCACAGACCAGATCTTCAACAGGATAATTGAGGAAATTTTCTCCAGATTAAGAAAAGACATACTTACAAAGACACAGGAGAAAAGAAAATACCAAATCACAGGCTTAGAAAAGAAACGCCCACAAAATGAAATCCATTTTTATGTGTGTATGTGGATTTTTTCTTATTGGTTCTTCTTTTTATTAAATATTTTTACATATACATTTATATTATTACACATATATACAATAAACTACCTACAGCAAGAAGAACCATGACACAATCAGTAATTATATAAATGTTACATTCTTAGTGTTTTGGCTATTTGTATTTGGCAGCCTTGAAGAAAACATCTTTTCTATCTTGGTGCATCTAAAATTCTGAATGTAAATCAATATCTATCATGTCTTGTCTATCAACTTAAAATATTTATCTAGACCTGAAGACATCTTAACCCCTAAACAACTAAGCTTAAATGTAAAATAAAACTATTTGTTCTTCAACCCCATCAGAGACTTGAGAAGAAATAAAATTGATTCCCTGAGTAAACAGGGAGTGCAGATTAGTAGCTTCCCAAATGAGAAGATGACAAAGACAGCTTGCTACCTGAAAAGTCACCCAATATTTTAGTTTGTTTAAATTTTCTTTTTTATTTTAATTTTATTAATTTATTCAGATTTCAACTCAATTGTTATTTCATTCCTCCCTCCCTCTCACTTTCATCCTATTCCCCTCCCCTAGGTCTAAGACTGAGGGGGACCTCCTCCCCCACTACATGGTCTTAGGCTATCAAGTCTCATCTTGGTAGCCTTTTTATGCTTTCCTTGAGTGCCACCAGGCCTCCCCATCTAGGGGAGGTGGTCAAATATGGAGCACCAGAGTTCAGGTTTTTGTTTTTGCTTTGTTTTAAAAAGAAAAGGAGAGAACATGAAGTTGGATGAGTTGGCAATGGGGGAGATTCTGGGGAGGGAAAGAATATAATCAAATTTTATTTTGTGATTAAAAAAAATATTTTAAAAAGGAATTCTTAATGCTATCTTATTGTTAAGACAATAATTACCCCCCAAACAAAGGGAAGAGATTGACAGCAGAGAGAGAAAAATGATGTCACATATAAAGGAATGCCTATCAGAATAACAACTTACTTCTCAGTGGAAAATGTAAAAGCCAAAATAACCTGAGCAAAGTATTTCAAGCACTAATGGGGCATGGACTCTAAACCACATGAATTTATCCAGCAAAACTATTTGCTATAGTTCAAAGAGAAAGAAAAATTATCCATAATATACGTGGTAAAAGAATCCATTTTCACTAAACCAGCCCTTGAAAGAATTCTGGAAGTAAGATTTCAGCCTGAAGAGAGAAATACACAGATAGAAAACAAAACAAAACAAAAATGCAGAAAGAAAGTCAGTGAAGCCACAGTTTTGGAATCATAAAATAAGTCACAGACCAAAAAAAAAAAAATCCTGACAAAAGGGTAACAACAAAGTGACAAAAATCATTGTATACCTCTCAATAATAACTTTAAATATTAATGGTATCAACTCCCAAATCAAAGGATACTGTCTAGCTGAATTGATTTAGAAGCCAAATCCATTCTTTTTTATGCACAAGGAATTCATCCTACATTCAAATATAGGCATTTCCTCGGAATGAGCAGATAGAAAAGATATCCCAAGAACATGAGCAGGAAATAAGCAGGTGTCACTCATTATCCTATCATAATATTGAAAAAGTATCCCTCAAAGCCAAACTAATCAGAGGATATAAAGAACACTATTATGATCTAGAGAGCAAGCAACTAAAAAGAAAGCATAGTCTTGATGAGCCTAGTTCATAAAACTCATTTGGGCTTCAAGTGACTAGTTAGCAACACTTGGAAACAGTAGATGATTTCAGTACTTCATCTTCTAACAGATAGGTCATCTCAACAAAATGCGAATATAGAAATATCACAACTAAATGACATCACACATCAAGTACACCTTACAGATATCAACAGAATATTCAACTCAAACACAAAAGAATATCCATTCTTTGCAGCAACCCACAGAAAAGTCTCTGTAAAATAGACTACATTCCAGCACACAAAACAAACTACAAAAAATACATAAAATTGAAATAATTCTATATATTCTGTCAAATCACAGTGTAACGAAGATCTAAATTAACAGCAAATGAATCTCAAGTAAATTTGCATAAGCTCAGATTATATAACATATTACCAAATGATGAATGGACCAAAGAAGAAGTAAAGAAAAAAAATTCTAGAATTAAATTGAACTCAAAACAAAATCCACAAAATCCTTTGATATATACTAAAATCTGGAATGGATGAGGATGGAGGAAACAAGGTGGAGGATCTGGGAGGAGGAACTGGAGGAGGCCTGGATGTAATACATAAGAGAATAAGTTAATAAAAATATAAAAAAGCAGTCCTAAGAGGAAAATTTATAGCTCTAATTGCCTAAATCAAAAATTAGAAAGGAAATAAATAACATAACTATCCAATTCAAATTTTGAAAAAACAAGGGCAAACAAACTCAAATCGAGTAGATATGAAGCAATCATAAAAAAGTACAGTAGAAATGAAAGAAATAGAATAAAATAATACAATGCAAATATATGTCTAGGAACTGTTTCCTTTAAGGATAAAAAGTGATGACAACCCCTTATGCTAATTAACTAAAGAGAGGAGAGCCATGTTAAGAGAATCAGAAGTAAATAGAGGAACATTAAAACAGACACCAAAGAATTCACAACATTATAAGGAAATATTTAAAATCTGTACTCCATTAAATAAGAAAACTTGAAAGAAATGAATGTCTAAATCCTTCTAAGCCACCAAAATTAAACCAATAAGTGATAAATAACATATACAAACCCATTACAAATAAGGAGTTTGAAATAGTAATAATAATTTAACAAAACAAATGAAGAAACAAATAAAAGCCTACCTAGCTAAAAAAAAAAAAAAAAAAAAAAAAAAAAAAAAAAGTCCTCAGGCAGAAATAGATCACAGCAGAATTCTCGAAGGCTTTCAAAGAAAATCTACACACACGAAATAAAAACAAAACAAAGAGAAAACTCTTGAACTCCTTCTGTGAATGCAACTTTACTGTAACCAAAAAAGGTAAAACACAACAAAACCTATAGAGCAATACCCCTGATGAACATAGGTACAAAATTTTCAATAAAAATACAAGAAAAATAAATACAGGGATATATTAAAGATAGGACCCACTACAACCAAGTAGGCTGTTTACCAGAGATACAAAAATAGCTCAACATATAAATCAATAAATCATATAATAATTTTAAAGATCATGTGACTACAGAAAACAAATAAACATACCAATTCCCTGTTAGCCATTGGCCATTTGCCATTTGCCATTTGCCATTTTTGTCTTCTTATGCTTTTTTCCTATTCTTGATATTTATGTCCACTTGATGCAATAGAATTTTTAGCACACATGAACTTTATAAATAAGTGCATTGCTTTCTTATTTAGCCTTCCTAAGTATCAGTGCAGAATATCATCTGCTTGGTAAACATCATTAAATTGTACTTTCTAGTTTAATTTTGGCCTTCCCTCTTGCATCACGCATTCAGTCAATCTTGTACATACTTGACTTTTCACAGTCTACCAGTGAAATTGTTATAGAAACCCTAATAAAAACATAATCTACATCAGTTCTCAGAATGTAAACCACTGATGTTCTATTTCATATTCCCTTCTTTTTTGTACCCTAAGTTCCAATATCCTTTATATAATTCCTCAACAGTTATTTAACCTACAACTGTTCACTGAGTGCTCCCTGTGTGTCAGACCCTTTTTATAGTAACTAAGAGTATGTTGCTAGGCAGAAAAACTTCCCTGGGCCAGAAGCTGATATTCTGTCCCCATGCTGGCCATGAAATTTCAAGTTTAGAACTTGTATTGCTTTGTTTTGTTTGTTTACATCCTTAAGATTCTAGCTCAGTTCCCACTTCAGAAGATATGTCCCAGAAAATTGTGCTGCTTTTCTGACCTCTCTCCACAAAGCTTCTCTTTATCTTATTACTTCTGAGTTTACTTCTTGGCACATATAACTGCTTTTATTCATATTTCTATATGGAAGATGGTTTGCATTTTTAAAAATCATAACCTTCAGCATTTTATTTTAAAAAATCCTCCTGTTTTTGACCAATGTATAATTTCAAGTATCTTTCAGATACAATAGCAGTCTTTTTAATTACATAAGATATATTAAATGAGCATGGGATAGAAGGAAAGTGGGGAGGGATACCCAGAGAGAGAGACAGAGAGAGAGAGAGAGAGAGAGAGAGAGAGAGAGGGAGAGGGAGAGGGAGAAGGAGAGAGGGGGGGAGGGCAAGAGAGCAGAACAGCAGTGTTAATGGGGACCTACCATTATTATGTCATTGAACCCATTGTCTAAACTCTTTCTTGCTTCCATTGATTATAACTGAAGTCATTAATATTAAGCATCATACACATAACGGTGGCCCTGCTTTGGTATATATGTCATCATTCACCTAAGGATGAATTCCAGATAAAAATTGCATGCTTGTCCTGTTTTTAGGCAGAATTCTGTCTGTAGACAAAATGAGGACATTTTGCCCAGTGGCTAGTTTGCCACGTTTGAAGCCATCTCTACAAGGAAGTTCTTTGATGCTCATCATCTTCTTTGAGGTAGTCTGGATGTTGCCAGGAGTTAACCTGTCTCATTGTCAATGAATGTTTAAAGTAATAAAAACTCTTTTAAATGCCATATTCTGCATGTCTTTGGGGTTTTTGAAGACTTTGTCTTTCTACAGAGTCACATCTATCTGCTGTACCTAAGATGTATATTCTTGTGATAAAAGTAGGCTAGCAATTGACATGACCATGATTTAATCTACTAACATTTAATTTGGATAATTTATTTCTCTTAATCAGCTTGTTATAGCACTTTCAAAGCATTGGAAGTAAACCTTGTATTATAATTGAGGTGGAAAGCTACTAAGCTGCACTCC
The DNA here is from genome assembly GCF_964271855.1 of Acomys minous. Taxonomy (NCBI): domain Eukaryota; kingdom Metazoa; phylum Chordata; class Mammalia; order Rodentia; family Muridae; genus Acomys; species Acomys minous. Next base: position 28,841,968 of record NC_140495.1, read on the forward strand.
TGGCATACTCAGATAATCAAGTTTACTCCTTTTCAAGTCTCTGAGGGAGTTGAAGACCAGGTAGCTTAGTTCTACAATGAAGCTTAATTGTTTAGGGGTTAAGATGTTTTTAGGTCTAGATAGGTGTTCTAAGTTGATAATGACAATATGTGATGGTGATTGATTTACATTCAGAAATTTAGATACATCAAGATAGGAAAGATGTCTTTTTCAAGGCTGTCAAATACAAACAGCCAAAACACTAAGAATGTAACATTTATATAATTCTTGATTGTGTCACAGTTCTTCTTGCCATAGGTGATCTATTATATATATGTGTAATAATATAAATGTATATGTAAAAATTATTTAAATTTAAAAAATGCTCCAAAATTGCATGCATGAATACTGGTTGTTAGGATAAGTCAAACCAACACCAAATTATGTTTGACTGCTAAATTTTCAAAAGAGATGTGTCTGAATTGTTCTCTTAAGATGACCCTTGAAAGATGAGGAGCAAGTGGTCTTCCATACATATATAAATTACCAAGCCTTGATGCCACAGAAACAGGGTGAAGCAACTCTTGAGATGCAGAATGTGGCATGTGAGGTGGACTAGGAAAGACACTCTTACTCAAGGTACATGTAACAGTATGTAAAAACAGAGAAAAGAACATTTGAAAGCCAGTCTCCTCACAGGTCGTATTGAGTGTTGCTTTGCTAGTAGAGATTTCATTGTTGTCCAGATGTATACAGCATTCTCACATCACCAGAGATCACTATTGTTTCTCTGGACATTTTTTTTTAATTTATGGTGAAAATCAAAGCATTCTTTTGACTATCTATGAAGTCTTTCCTGACTCCCCTTATCTTACAATTACATCCACTGTCTTCTGCTGCCACGTGACGTGTGTGTGTATAACTCTACTCCAGTGCAGCTTTCACCAGCTTTGCTGAAGACTTTCAGAGATATGAAAAGATACTTTTATTAAAAGAAATCCATTCTTCAAAATTTTCATATACCTATTCATCAATGTATCTTGACCATTTCCCTCCTCTGTCCCCTTCAGCTCTCCTCATGAGTCTCCTTTACCCATATACACATGGGTATTAGAGTCATCCACTGCAGCAAAGCAATGTACCAGAGTCAAAGTGCTGAGAATAAGTGCCTGAGTACTTAGCCATATATGGGACATGTGCATGGTCATCCCTTGAAAAACAACTCAGAGAAGGTATAAAGAATGTGAGAGCTGGAGGATGGGTTGGAGTTCTGTGAGATGCTGTCCTCTGGTCATGACATAGACATTGCACACATTACCGCACAGCAGCTGTGCTTACAAGCACATGACAAATAGGTTAAAGATTCCAGCATGGAAGGGGGAGGGGGATCTCCCACTATGTGAGCAGTTACTAGTAGTAGATGGATTCTGAAAAGGGAGACTTTCCTTTCTCCAAAGGATATTTGCTGCCGCAATAGTGAATGGCTAATTTGTGCCTTTCTGGTGTCTGGTAGTGGTTACCATCCAATAAAGGATAGCCACCTTCCTTTCGCAATTTTACTGATGTTCCATTCTAACTCTGTGACAGGATGTCTTATTCTAAGAAATGGTCTGTCAAAAGCAAACTTAAATATTGTCACAAGCTGGTGACAGTTTGGAATTCTTTACACTTGGACAAAGAAAGAGAAAGCAATGTTGCCCTTAAAATATCAAAGAAGTAAATGCTCCTCTTCATGATTGCTATTAAGTAGTTCGTTGCTTTTTTTCTTTTATGGAGGACAGAGAAGGAGAGGGAAGTGGACATAAATAAAACATTAGGGCTTTACTTTATCGTTGAGTTTAATGATAATGGTTTAATTCTTGTTTATTTCTTCTTGCATTTAAAGCGTAGATGCTTAAAATGTTTCCCCAGAGAGAAATGTTCACAAGCCAGAGCATCAAGCTAACTGGTTGTACGTGGCTGCAATATTTTCAGCCTATTTAATTTGACATCTTTTCAACATGTTCCAGTTGAAGCTTTAATTTTTGCTACAGATTCTCCAATGCCCTCCTTTTGCATCTGAATCTTTGAATAATCTAGTTATGTTCAGACAGATTTAGAATTGTTAAGTTAGCAATCCAGAGTGGACACTATGAAGTAAATCTAGCAATGCAGTTCTCAACAGACTGTACAAATCTATCATTAGTTAATTAATAAGGCATGTCTGAGCAAAAAGAAATTATCCCAGTTTTATCCCAATGTTATTCTAGTATCATTTAAACTTGTAAGATGGTTGTAGAATAGATATACTGTCAATACTAAACTGCCAACATGGTTGGGCTTTAAACCTTAAATCTAAGTTATATTTCTCTGTTTTCGGACACAGGCGTCCCACACTTCTTCGTGATTAGCTGTCATGGTGTACTGAATAATTTGATGCAAAGTGAAAAGTTTGTTTGAGTGGTTAGAGTTATGTAACGACCTAATATGTCGTATATGGTACCAAGTATAACCTGTACTGAGAGCTTAAATGAGAAGCTCTATCAACATCCATCTGCAAAGACAGTCATGTCTGTCTCCTCGCTTACTGAGGCAGCTGCCTCAGTCTTCACAAAGGATATGCGGTTAAATCTTCAACAAGTAAATACTTGATTTACTTGATAAATATCGAGTGCCGTGTGGATCTTGTTACTTTTCAACTACAGAACAGAGGCTTGATCTTTCTCTAGATTGGGGTCAAATATGATGACTTTTAGTAGGTTGGGGAGCCTTTTCTTATCTAAAAATGCACTGTCTTTTCTCATCAGCCAAGCCCTCGTATGTGATCACGATAGTCTAATATAGACTTTAAGGTTTAGTTGGCTGCACAAATGGACTCTCCCAACATAAACAAATTATTATTGTGTACCACAATAATGTTAGAGAAATGTCTACTAGATTTATCACTAGAAAAACCCTTAGTCTCAGCTGTGTTTTCAACCCGGGTCTTTATGCTTCAGTGTCCCTCAAAGCCATGCACATTAATGGAGTTCTTTTTTATTACTTACTGAGTAATGGTATAAAAATTAACTGCAGTTTCTTCCCAGTAGCTTATGCAGAATGAATCTATTTCGAGAGCAGGGATTAATTGGTAGCCAGCAAGATCCAGTGATCCTCCTGACTCTGATGCTCAACACATCCTCCCTCATAATACTGAGGCTAGGAGTGTTCTCAATGCCGGTTCCAGCCTGTTGTGTGGGTGCTGAGGGTCTGAACTCAAGTTGTACAGCATGCTTCCTTAACCACTGCGCCATTTCCCCAGCTTTGGAGTGAATATTTTATATTCTAGCTAGTTAAAAGTGAAGCCTCTAGGACTGTATGCTTGTGAGCACATTTATCCCTGAAGGGAACAACTAAACGCCACACATGGACTGTTCTTAGTGCTGTTGTGCTGAGTCCAGCTGGTCAGCTGCCCAGGTTTTGCCATTGTGTCCCTTCAACTTGAATTTCGTATTTCCACAGGGAGGTCCCTCACAACGTAAGACATATTTTGAGAGAAAAAAAAAAGCAATAATAATTCTACGGGATGTGCTGTCTTGGAGAGTCGAGACAGCAATTAAAGAATGAGTTGGAATAGCCATTAGTAGAAAGCATGCATTGGTTTCTGGCCAGTCAGCTTACTACATGCTTTGGTGTATACACTTTTGCGCTCAAATTTGTCAAAAGGCTAAATGGTAAACATTTTAAGAGCTTTATCACTTTTATGATAAAACAAGTCAAAAGCATAATGACTACTAATTATTTGACACTTCTTGCATGAAGGGTTTTTTTAATAGGTTCATTAGGAGCCATCTAGAGCAGGTTGAGACTGCGATTAATCTTCTGGAATAGAAGGTCCTAATGAGAGTAGAGTAAAAGTAATGACAGAGGAAATAAATAAGACTCAAAATGTATCCTTAAAAAGCATTAGCCCACCTAAGTTGTGTTGATAGACTGCCTCACAAATATCTAAAGTTAATACAGTTTTCCAAGAGAAAACTTAATTATGTGGCAGAAGTCTAAAAAGTATATCTTACAGCAACCCTTCCTATTGGTTAGGATATCATAATCATATATTTCAAAATGAGAATCATAGGAGTGATAAAATTAGGCTCTAAGTATGACTACATGGTTTCTGTATTCATACATATCAAGCAGGGAATAGTGCTTAAAAATATTAACCCAGTGAATAATGCCTATAGATTTTTTTAAATTGTCCTTTCTTACTCGTATTTAAAAATGACGTTCCAGCATTGTGACAAATTGATTAGTTTCCCATTACAACTTGCTTTGTATATGTAAGGCTTTAGTGTCAAAACTTGAAAATGAAATTTAGGACATATAATTTATGTAAAAGAACGCATGACCAATGCACAGGATAAGATAGAGTAACAACTCAAGTTGGTGTTACCCTTTAGACTGTAGAAAAAAGAGGAGTTTAATGTTTTCTAGATAAAAAAATTACAATTCTACAAAGCAGGAGGAAGGTACAGATGTGGTTCCGTAGCTCAACCTCAGGAAAGCTGACGGTGCCAAGACTGAGCATCTGGGCAGTTGCAAGCCTGTTGCATGGAAGCTGACATCACAGTTGCAGTGTAGAGTTTTTCTGTAGACTGGCCTTTGGGCTGTTGAGTGTGGCAGTTCTTTCTTTCAGAATGACAACACCTATACCATGAAGAAGTCTCTGTATCACTTCACCAACCAAATACCCACACACTTCCAAAATGGCTCAATGAAGGCACACTGACTTAATGACCTTTAATACCTAAGAATTTTATATATGAGTGCTGTATTTGAGGCATTCTCCACCTCATTCACACTCCAATTCCTCCCATCTTGCTCCAACTCCTTCTCAAATCATTGCCAATACATATAATTGGTATACACACAAATATAACCATATTTTATATAAATAAAACTGGTTCTTCCTTTCTCAGTAGGCGTAGACTGTATATAGCTCTTTTGGTAGTAGGGTCTTCTGAGAATTTCCCCATTCATGTTGGCAGATCAATTTATCAATTGCTAGGTCATCATTTTTAGGTCTTGTTTAGGCAGCTATATTGTTGAAATTGCATGAGTTTCCTCCTACTTAGTGGGCCCTAAGTCCAATTAGATTGCTATTGGGCACCTCCAGAATATAAGTGCTGCTACTGTATCTTTTTGGATATCTTGCCATTGAGGACATTGTTGTTCATAGACATCACAGATGGGTAGAACTTTTGATTACTTTTCTCTTTTGGGAGCTTGCATAGATCCTTCTGGTACTTCTCTGTTACTAGAGAGCAAAGACCCAAGGGTGAAGCTTCCAGTTCAGTTCCAACCTGATTAGTCTAAGTACAAAGTGTATGGGATTCTCAGAAACACACACACACACACACACACACACACACACACACACACACACACACACACACACACAAAATCTTAGCTTCAATTTCTAGGGGACAATCGATGCCAACAGCAATAGACTATATTTCTTTTGGGGTCCCTTGGACTTCCCTTACCAACAACCTCAAGTCATGTTTTCTATGCTTGGCACTCGGGCTCTTGTTAGATAGTTTATGGGTCTCATAGCAACATCATTACTGCAAGTGGTGTGACTTCATTTAAATGACTCACATTCATGCACGCCCACCCAACACCTGACTTATAAGTGCTCTAAAATTTTATGTAAATTTAAAAATATGATTCTCTATGGCTTTTTCAGACATTCCTAATGCTATTTTTCTCTCTACGCTCCCTCTACCCCTCTCATCAACCCCATGACTCCCTTGCTAAGTCCCCTCTCAATTTTTCAATTTCCTCCTTCAGAGCTCCTGTGTCCTACTACACTCTCTCTATAGCTTTGTTCTCCATATTCCCCCATGTGAGAGATAAAAATGCCCCTTTATGTCCCGGTTTTCTGTAGTTAATCTGGGATATATACTTTCACCTGAAATTTTTGAGCTAGGAACCACAAAAGAACATATTGTATTCATCTTTCTGGATTGGAGTTAAGCCACAGAAATATAATATTTTCTAGTTTCATCCATTTTCTTTAAACCAAATAGTATTTCATTGTGCGTACTACATTCCCAATTTTTATTATCCATTCATCTGTTGAAAGACACTTAGGTTGTTTCTATTTCCTGTTTATTATGAACAAGATGGCAATGAATATGCTGAGCAAGTGTCTGTGAAGTATGATGTGAGTCTTTTGGGCATATCCCAAGGAGTGGTACAGCTGGGTCATAGATTTATTTTTAGTTTACTTAAGTCCTCCATAAAGATTTTCATAGTCATGGTATTACTTTGGAATTCTACCAACATTCTACAAAAAAAGTAAGCTACAGAGGAATCAAAGACTTTTAAAATAATATCTTTTTGTAAAATTTTAAAAATTCATTCATTTATTTATTTTTCATTTATAGCCCCCTCCCTCCTCCCCTCCCAGTCTTGCCCTTCCTCCCTCCCTCTTCCCTCATCTCTCTTCTCCTTTTCCCCTTCCAGCTTATCATCTTCCCCTGTGGCCTAGCAAGGCAGCTCTGCCAGGGGGAAGTGATCAAATAGCAGACAAAGGAGTCCATGTCGGAGACATCTCTGTTGTCCTTACTAGAGGATTCACGTGAAGCCTGAGCTGCCCATCTGCTACATCTGTGTAGGGGGCCTTGGTCCAGTCCATGCATGGTCCTCGGTTGGTGCTTCAGTCTCAGCAAGGCCCCTCTGGGCCCTGCTTAGTTGACTCTGCTGATTTGTTGTGGAGCTCCTATCACCTTTAGGTCCTATCCATTCTCAAACTTTCCCACAAGACTTTCTATGCTTTGCCCAATGTTTGGCTGTGAGTCTCAGCATCTGTTTCAATCCATTGCTGGGTGGAAGCTCTCAGAGGACAGCTTTGCTAGGCTCCTGTCTGCATGCATAGCAGAAGATCATTAATAGTGTCAGGGATTGGCTCTCTCCCATGGGGTGGGTCTCAGGTTGGGCCAGGCATTGGTTGGACATTCTTTCAATCTCTGCTCTATCTTTATCCCTGCACCTCTTGTAGGCAGGCTGTATTTTGGATCAGAATTTTTGTGGGTGGGTTGGTGTTCCCCTCCCTTCACTAGGAGTCCTGACTATTTAGAAGGTGGCCTCTTCAGTATCCATGACCCCTGCTGCTAGGGTCTCAGCTAGAATTACCTCCATATCATCCCAGAAGTCGACCCTGTCCTAGGGCTCCAGCTTGTCACAGAGATGCCTCTGCCCATGATTCCTTTTCTCTCTGCAGGTCCAACATCTTCCCGCCCTTGCTCTCTCCAGGTCTTATCTCTACCTTTTTCTTAATCATATTGAAGTAGTAGTTAACTTAAAAGGATAAAGATGGAATGAAGATAAATGCAAACACGTTTAATCAGATGTCATCCACTGGTAATGACTAACCTAGACAGATAAATCAAAGAGAAAAGCAGCCGTGTGTGTGTGTGTGTGTGTGTGTGTGTGTGTGTGTGTGTGTGAGAGAGAGAGAGAGAGAGAGAGAGAGAGAGAGAGAGAGAGAGAGAGAGAGAGAGAAGCTAGTGTAAAGGTCCCAGACTTCTCTTTTTATTTCCATTAATATGACTATTCTAGACTGTCTGACTTTTCAGGATAAATCACAAACTCTTAAAGTTGTATATATTGAATCAATTTACTAAAGGACTATATGCTACTTTTAATACTTCTAAGGTCAGTAAAATGTCACGATATCTTGATCCATGTATCAAAACAGAATCAAGGTCTACCTTCTGTGCAAACTCAAGGAGAGGCCTAGTATTTTGAAAAGCAAGGCTAAGAGCCAGGACTGTTCTGTGGCATGCATTTCCTGTGGTATTTTTTTCTTTTTCTTTTTCCCTGTGGTATTTTAATCTGAGAGCAGAATGAAGATGATGGGTTGCTTCTTTTAATATTTATTTCTCATCAATTTTTATAAAGCACAATGACAACTGTATCATATCATGTAAAATTAAATATTAATAATTAAATGCAATTATTTCTGAGATTTTTTTCTTCCTTGTTTTATTTATTTGAGGTCTAACTCAAACAGGTTTCTTCTTATTTATACTTATATCTTCCTAGAAATTATGAAATATCAGATAGATTTATTTTATTCTGAGAAACCATGTGCTGGATTTGGAACAAAACCTAGGATAATAAAACTTATTAAAACTTACACTTTGAAAATTGTATTCAAATATTAATTTATTTTGGTGCTTGTCAGACTTATATGGCATATAAAACAAGTTATTATTATTTCATTTTATTAAATAATATTGGGAATATCCCTAGTGTCTATGCTATCATTCAGCTGTGCAAACAGAACTTGTTCATATCCACGTGACTTCTCTCCAGAAGGAGGGAGTGCCTTAGCCATTGCCTGCCAATCTCTTTGTTCATGTTGAAGCATAGCCACGTTGTAAGGAGTTTTATATTGAACTGTTTAAGATAAGCCAAATTTCTGAAATTTTGTTATAATAAAAATGATCATATTTAAGTAATAGTTCTCATTTTGGGGGTTTATGTTAATAATTTTAACAGTTATTTATAGATAAAGCAAAGGGGGTATGTAGACTCAGATTTTGGAATACAATTTTTCATTGAGGACTAGAAATATCATAGGATACTTATCAGTTTAGATGGACTTCAGTGCATGCTGTTTAATCCTTTCCTTTATACTAGTGTTTGAAGCAATGTTGCCCAACTGTTCCAATCTTCAGTGTTTGGTGACACTATTCCTGAGTAGACATGAACACCCCAGATAGGGAACAGATGATGTAGCAGATTAAGACTATGTTAAATCATCTGTGTGAACTGGTGTGTTTTGCTGAGGTTGTTTACAGGAATATGAACGAGAGGTCAGTTATAGGAGCAGAAGTGACTCAGAGGTATTGCACCCTAAAACTCCACCTCAACATTGGTGACAGATCATACAAACTGGGAAGCAAGAACTCATTGAACAACTTGCAGACAGTTGGGGAGCATCTCCTTGAGCATCTCAAGTTTCTGTGTCTCTTCCAGGAAGTTCAGTTGCTCCCCACTAACTTCTAGGATGCTGAGTGTCTTCTCGCAGTTAGGCTGGCTTGGCAGATTTGAGACTGTCTGAAACCGTTGGGTTGTTTCCTTCCTAAGTTTAAGAGGTTTCCCTGCAAGATAAAGGTATACTTCAGAGAAATTGCCATATCACATTGAGCAAACTAAACTTATGCTTCAATCTTCCTTTCCAAGAACTTGAAATGTTCAAAGCACTCTTACTTTATATTAAAAATCTTAGCCAGCTATAACTCTTACCCTCTGTTATACTATAAAGTAGGTTTTAAAAAACTCCATTAGCCTCCTTATCTGTGATGACAGCAAGGGATAGCACTATACTTCTTATACAGCCACTGGTTTTATAGTTTGTAAACAGTTTTAGGGGCTCGAGAGATGGCTCAGTGATTCAGAGCACTTGCTACTATTGCAGAGGACCCAAGTTCCCATGTACCCATGTTGGTGTCTCACAACTGCCTGTCATTCCATTTCCAGAGTATCTGACTCCCTCTCCTGGATACCACAGTCTCCTACACTCATGTTTAAATAGTCCCCCTCTCCCATAGAGATATGAGTTTATATATTTATATCTATAGATATAAGTATATATTTAATTTACATAAATATTCTAAAATATTTCATAGAACAATGACACACACACACACACACACACACATATATATATATATATAATTATCTAAATATACAAATGGTTACAGAGAACAATTGTGTGTGTGGTGCCAGCCCTAGGGTTCAGGGAACACTGTGTAATAGAGGAGAGACAGACTGTAAGAGCCAGAGAACCTGGTCATCTGCTTGGAAATTGTCTTCTGTATATAACAGGGAAACCACTTCCATGAACTCTCAACAGTCTGGTCACCTAAATAAGACCTGCATTATGAGAACAGTAGTTGACATGTCAGCACGAATTGGGGAAATCTCCCAAGTCCCCATTCCTAAATGAAGAGCCACAGGCAATAATTCATGCTGAGAGGGAGAATCGGTCTTCTCCATGGACAAGACACTAAGAGTTCACTGAATCCCAAGTGGTCAGCCCTAAACCTATATATCCAGGAACAACCTCAAGTGGACCCACCAGCATGTATTTATATGTACTTATGCATATAAAGCAATAATTGAAGAAAAGCTCACAAATTTGAGAGGATCGGGGGGAAGAAGCATGCAGAGGGTTGACGAGAACAGACATCAATTAAATACAGTTCTCATATATAAAATTCTCAATGAAATTTCACTAAAAATATCTAATGTGAAAAAGTAATGTACCAGAAAATGGCAAACTAATTGCACCCAAACAAACTGTAATAAACTATTCCAGGTTTAAAGAGAGTCCCAAACTCCTAGTTTTCTTACTCTGACATTTTTACAATTCACTTTGCATTTGATATGCTAAATATCACAACTATTGTGTCAATGAGAGGAACAAAGAGAGCTAATAGGTAATTATTGTTAGCTGTTCATAGTGGAAAATGAGTATTTATTATTGAAATGAATTGAGTAAGATGCATCAAATCCTTAATACAGAATGGTGTTAACTATTCCAGTCTCATTAGTATAAATTACTTCCAAATAATGTATTGTTTCAGTTCAAAATCACAATAAACACATAAACATAGCTTAGAAAATCAAATGTATGTTGATTGAATAAAAATTATTCCCTGTCAAGTTTATTTTTTTCTCCTCTGTTTTATAAGCAAAGATGATTTCTGTTCCAACTTTATTGTTAGAGGAGATCTGTGTGTGTGTGTATGTGTGTGTGTGTATGTGCGTGTGTGTATGTGTGTGTGCGTGCATGTGTGTGTGTGTGCGTGTGTGTGTGTGTGTGTGTGTGTGTGTGTGTGTTTTATGCATGCATTGTGTTCTTGTGAGTTTGAGCACATGCAATGCAGGAGCTTATATATACACATGTTTGTGTGTGTGTGTGTGTGTGTGTGTGTGTGTGTGTGTGTGTGTGTGTGTATGCAGAAAGAGTTCAAAGGTTCAGTATCTTCCTTAGTGGTTCTCTGTTTTTTTTTATTTTTCAAATATTTTATTAATTCTTAGAGATGTATTGCTAATGTTTTTGATCATATTCACCCAATTTCTCTTAACTCCTCACAGATTTATCCTTACCTTCATACCTCTCAAATTCATTTGCATTTTTTAAATATTACTCTTCACTTCCAATATGTGCTGCCCATCTACTCTTGGGCATGGGACAACGCACTGGAGCGTGTCACCCTCCAGGGACCATACCCACAAGGAGGACAGACTCCTCTCTCCCAGAAGCCATAAACTGCCTGTGGTTTCTCAGGTAGAAGCTCATGATCCCCTTCCAACTTCATGCTAGAATGTTCAGTGGTTTGGTCTTGTACACGTTTATGCAGGCTGCCACATTATAAGTCCATGAGTGCAATGGCCCTCTCTTGTCCGGAACACACTTTCCTATTTATTCTTTCCGAATCTATCATTCTTACAATCTTTTCGAACACAGATCCTTGGGCAGAGGTTTGTTTGATACAGATGTTTTGTTGTTGTTTGTTTGTTTGTTTGTTTTTCTGGCTGACCACTCAACAAGCATGTATTCACTTGGACCAATTGTGAGTTTCAGTTCTGACCACCATTCACTGCAGAAAGAAACTTCTCTGATGAGATCTGAAAGCTGCACCAATCCAGGGTAGAGAGAGAGAGACAGAGGACTGTTTGGTACTATGTCCATTTGGCAAAAGACTAGTAGTTCACTCTCTCCTTAGATCTGTGAGCTCCTCATAATTTCAATCCCAGGTATGTGTTTTTCCCATGGAGGCAGCCTTACATCAAATAAAAAAATGGTTAGTCATCCTTATAACTGTTGTGCCATGATTGTACTGACAGGAATACCTTTCCACATTTAGTGCTCATCGAAGTTCATAGGATTCACAGGTGTGTAAGGCTGTTGGTGACTTTTCTCTCCTGCAGCCTTTGTACCACCTCCAAATAATTTAAGAACTTATCAGCAGTGGCAAAGCTTCCTGGTCAGTGCCAATCTGAATTTTCTATGTACTGTGACTAATTTGTATAGTGTCTTCAACAATACAGTCTTATGATCAAGTTCTGGTGTAACGAAGTGCAATGGTAATAGTTTATAAAGTTTGAGACATTTCTAGGGCACTTCTAACCAATAACTGGACAGCAGGTATCTGGTACCTGACTCTGAGCTATTTATTCGACAACTTCCTGCTCCTAGAATGATCATACTTTCCTGTGTAGGATCCATATTTTTTTCTGTCACATGAATGCACACATACAGATATCTATGAAACTTATAAAATCACAGGTTTCCATATGAATGTTTCATAAATCTTTAGTGTTAGCTATCCATCTTCCAAACCCTTCCTCTGCAATACCCTTCCATGCTGTTCATCACCTACCTCTATCTCCCCCATAACTCCTAGTTTCCCCTTTTATATCACCTATGTTCTACTATTTTCCTTCCTTCAATGTCTTTTTTCCTCCTCCCAATAAATGGGATTCAATGTTAAGATCCACACAGAAGTGAGAACATGCCCCATTTGTCTTTCTGGGTCTGTGTACATCATTCAGTATAGCGTATCCTCAATCTATTCTTTAACATGCAGATTTCATGTCATGTTATTTTTGAGTGAAATTTCACCATGTGTAGGTACCATATTTTCCTTATCCATTCATTGGTTGGTGAATATCTAGGCTGTTTCAGTGCCCTAGCTATTGTTAGTGGAGCGACTATGAAGATGAACAAATGTGTGTCCCTGTGTTAGGAGACAGAGTCCTTTGGGCATATGATTGGAACCGTAGAATTAGGTCATATTGTAGACCGATTTCTACATTTATGTGGAACCACGACACTGTTTTCCACAGTGGATGCCCTAATTTTCACTCCCACCAAGAGTGCCTGCGTGTCTCCAAATTACCTATTGAGACAGGGTATTTCATTGAACCTAGAATTCACTAATTGTCTTAGCTGCTTGTCAGTGAACTCCATGAATCTGACTGCCTCCCAAGCACTGAGATTATAGATACTGGACTTCCCTTGGACAGTGGGACTCTGAACTTGAGCCCATGTGCTTACATAACAAGCACGTTACAATTTCATCCATCTCCCCATCACTAGCAGAAACCTCTTTTTTAAAAAAGTTATGCAATTTTATTTCTATCCATTAAATGTGTTTCTCCAAATAATTTTATACAAGGTAACGTTTGGAGAATTCATACATCAAGCATTTACATATATTCAATTTCTCTAGTTGTAATGAATGAATGTTCAAATAAATTACTTTTGCATTTGAGTGAAAAATGATAAGATATTCTTATTTCAAATCAGATTTGATACTCAGATCCAAGAAAGTAGAATTGTTAATGCTAGAAATAACATTAAAATTGAACTAATCAACAGCTTTTCATTGATTTACACTAAGACCTTCCAAGTTCTCTTTAAATTTCCATGGCATTTTTGGAGTGCCAAGTGGAAGAGCCCATTGGGATTTTCCTGCCTGGTTTTTGTCTATCTGACTTCCTGACAGTCTTATGTTGAGTTTTACACTCAACTATTTTGTCTGAATTTCCATGTTCGATCTTTTCTATGCTTCCCGTTCTTGCTTGCGTCTTATTGCTCAAATTGGACTTTTTCTTTTCTTTTTTTTATTTTTTTTCTCTTAGGAGCTAAAACAATTTCTGACTAATGCCAGTTATTTTTATTGCTTTGGTTATTATGGAGACATGCTTTTCTAACCAAAATTCTGTCTTTTTACTGTTTATTTTCAATGAGTTTATTTTTCTTCATGATTTTATCACCTTGAAATCTGTGACAGCTACAGGGTCTTGTGCGGCATCCTGCCTCTGCTGTCAATAGAATCCAGCATGCCTTTGTGCTTGGTGGCCTTCTAAACTCATTGCCACGGTTTCAGTCCCACTGCCCTCACTTTTCCTTTTTGTCTGATTGCTCTTGGAAGGACAGCAACTTCTTCATTGCTCACCTCAGGCAGGGTGTAGCTCAGCACTACAGGGCCTTGTAGAATGGAAAGGACTTGCGTTTGAGCCCAGCATGACAAAGATAATAAAAATGAGCAAATAGTTAAATATATGAGGCAGTGTTAGAGGAAAAATGATTATTGCTCTTTTTTTCCATCTCAATTGCATTATTGAACTCATTATGTGAACAAGATTTTTTTTTGGTTCCTTAAATAAAAATCATGTCAAGCCTCATATATTTTCTGGTCATTTTCAGTTGAGACAAGGTTTCGAATTGCCTTATGTTCTCCATCTTTCTGGGTCTATTGCTGACATGGAGTTGGAAGTAGAAGAGAAAAATATTTGGTTTCTTTCTCCTCTTGTATTTTTTTTTTGAGACATTAATGCTATGTGGCACAGATTAGCACCAAACTGCCTACTCTCTGCCTCTGCATGCTGGCAATATAGGTTTGTGTTGTCACATATCGCTTTCTTTCTTTCATTTGTTTGAAAGATTGTGGTCTTTGCCTCTTTTCCTCAGGTTGTTAACTGTGGTTTGAGATCACTCAGTTGAGGAAAGAAGTAAATCTGGGAAATTGTTCTAGCTAAATTTTCTAGAGCTTGGATAAAACCCACAGGGTCTGGCTTATTGCAAAAACTGCCTCCTATATGGGTGTTCTTTGGTAGTGTCCTTTCCCTGGGAAACCTCTTCTCTGCCTCAGACAAAAGTCTGTCTTTCTCTGTCTCTGTCTCTGTCTCTGTCTCTCTGTCTCTCTGTCTCTCTGTCTCTGTCTCTGTCTGCCTCTGTCTTTGTCTTTGTCTCTGTCTCTGTCTCTGTCTGTCTCTGTCTCTCTGTCTCTCTGTCTCTCTGTCTCTGTCTCTGTCTGTCTCTGTCTGTCTCTGTCTCTCTCTCTGTCTCTGTCTCTGTCTGTCTCTGTCTCTCTCTGTGTCTCTGTCTCTGTGTCGCTATCTCTGTCTCTGTCTCTCTCTCTCTGTCTCTCTCTGTGTCTCTGTCTCTGTCTCTGTCTCTCTCTCTCTCTCTCTCTCTCTCTCTCTCTCTCTCTCTCTCTCTCTCTCTCCTCTCTCTCTTTCTCTGTTTCATTTTGCTTTCCTGGTTTCTGGCTTCACATTCTGCTGTCTTCATAACCTAGAAGTATCTTCAACATCTCTATGTCATTAAGTTTTCTAAGACTCTGTAGCAAAACTTACAATTGGCCCACATCTGGTCTGCATGGGAAAAAAATCCTGATATCTTTGGCAGCAGGTACCCATCAACTTCCTAGGCACTGTAGAAAATGCCTTTCTGAGAGCTTTCTAACAAGCATGCACTGATGATGCCTGCTTCACATGGTCCACTTCTTCGAAAGCTCTCTATATTCTTTGCTCGCCATGATCATGAGTGCATAGATTAGAATGATACATCCAACTTACTATTTACAGAACATAGATCCACAGACATATGGCTGTGTGTTATGGTGGAATGTTCATTCATGTGGCATGAATAATCTTTAGAGTTGTGCCACTAGCTCTACTGCATCCATTTCTTGCTTGCTCTGTAGGGAAGTGTCATAGTTCATTTGCATAGCTGACAACTCTTGGAAAATCTTAACATTTTCATTTTCTACCATGTTTTGCTTATTAGCTATTAACGTGCTGGCTCTCCGACTCAAGGGCATATCTCCAGTCTAGAAGACCAAACCCAGGATATAAATGGAAAAGTCTAGGGCACAGAAATGAATCATAAAAGGTTCATATATCTTCTGAGCCATCTCATGGACCAATAGACAGAAAAGATCAGAACATCACTATAGTCTATGAATCTGACATTAAAGCTTCTGTTTGGAGACTTTCAGCAGTAGATGGCTTTTTTTTAGCAGGTTCTCAAAACTCAAATCAGAGAATGAAAAAAGTTCTTTAGGCATAAAGAATATTGCCACACTCCTCACATCGTTAGCCTAGAGAAACTGCTTGCCTCTGGCTTCACCACTCCTTTCAGCTTTCCAAAGGAGTCATCTCCAGGTCTTACCAGCTCTTGGGCTCAATTGATTCCTGGCTTCTTGCCTTGTAACTATTCCAAAAGAAGAGAAAACAGGGAAACAGAAATGAATAAGAGTAAGTCTATGTATAGTTTTTTTTAAATTAAACTTTATTTTATAGTGTGTGTGTGTATGTGTGTGTGTGTGTGTGTGTGTGTGTACACAGTTACAACACATCACACATGTGAACATCAAAAGACAACTTTGAGGAGTTGTCCCCTCTCATATACTTCAGGTATTGATCTCAAGTAATACTTTTGACTGTTTTTACCTGCTAAGCCATTTTTGCCAGCCTAATGTTGTTGTTGTTATATTATTATTATTATTATTATTATTATTATTATTATTATTATTATTTTAATAGTCTTCAAAATATTTCATCTGAATTGAAGCATTCCTTCTGGAAGGGAGGAAAGGGTCTTACAAAGCTAGAGAAGATAATGAGGCTAAGGAATGCCAGTGAAATTATAAGATTCACAAGGCCCTCCCAAAGTTACCTAAGCAGAAGCACTTTCCAGGCAGTGAACACTGAGGTGACTATAGAACTGTGGGGAGGGGGTTCTCCAGGGAGCTCCAGGGATAAAACTTTCATTTGTCATCACCCATACCAGGATGGTTTTTGGTTATGCCGCTTTTTTATTCACCTTTATCTTTCTGAGCATCTTCAATGGATTTATTGGCTTACCCTGTTAGACTTCGACTGAATCATTTCTTTGTTGTGGAATTCCTGCCTAACCTTGGGTGAAAAAAGAACTTTTTAACATCTCCCCAAGAAAAGGCAAAGAAAAAAATGAGAGTTTCAAAATTATTACATGGAGCTCTGTATACCTGTTGTCAACTCTTTTGTCAGTATCCCCGGTATCTATAAAGTGTTTATCTAGCAATGAAATTAATCATGTTTTCAACTGCAGCATGGAACTTATTTGGATTTCTCCAGTTTTTTTTCCACTGACGTCCTTTATTTTTCCAACATATAAGTGAAGATGACACACTGCATTGATATTTCCTGGTTCCTTAGCTTTCTACAATCTGAAACTCTTATTTGCTCTACATCATATAGATTTTGCTATTATTTGTAGACCACTAGTTAATCATTTTGTTATGTCATCAAGGCTCACACCTACTTTCTGTTCTGTCTTATAGCCCAACAACAGAGTTATTTATCATGATATTCAGGATTTTACATTGTAAGCCTGCACATTTTCTCTCTGTGTGCAAGGGATTAAACCCAGGGCATCAAGCATTCATCCTCACATATACCCACATACAAAAACAGGGCTAAAGCATCAATATCATCACTTTCTCAATTTCTGGCATTAGAAGATCCTCTAGGTTATTATTTAATATTATTATGACCCCAGCTTTGGGGATAGGTGACTTCTCTTCAGAACAATGGCCTCTTGTGGTCCTAGTATTTAGAAATCTATATCATATGAAGTGATTATTCAGTGCACATGAGATGTCCCTTTGTCTAGCAATGTTTTCCTGTAGAAACAGATAAAACAAAAAACTTACATGGATATACATTGACCTCAGTACTTCTGTACTCATAGGACTCTACTAATTCTTCAACTCCAGTCAAAATCATTCAACTCACTTTACTCTTTTTTTTTTTTTCTAGTGCTGTGTATTGAACTCAGGGCCTTGAGTACCATGTACTAGAAAATCATTCTCTCACCTAGCTAAGTTCCAACCTTTGGTTTGGAGATGATCTCACTATAGATAAACCTTGGTTGTGAGCTATGTAGTCTCAGTTTGCCTTGAACTAAATAATTTTCTGTTTTCCAGTCCTAGGAATTACAGGCCACCATGCTTCGATGTGTGCACACATACTTTTTAAATCTATTTTTATTTTGATTTCTTATGTCGCCTTCTCCCTTCCCCATCCTAATTCCTTCCAACACCACAGCACCAGTAGACGAGAAAGAAGGTTACTGGGGAGAAGGGGCATAGTATTCCTTAGATACTTTCTGCTGTTTATGATCAATGGGTTCTTTGGGCCAAGTCTAATTCTTGTTTCAGGATATCTCCTACTTCTCCTCAAACTGCATTAACAGCAACCAGGAGTAGAGGCAAGGGGTGGGGGCAGCAATCAGCAGCCTTCTTTCTCAAAGCCCCTAGTCTCTTTCTGGGTCTGACATTTTTCCCACTGGCAAAGACCACACCATTGCACAAGGCAATTCCTAGCTGACAATGATCAAGGGCCTTCTCATGAGGCAGTTATCAGTCATGGACAAGTTGGAACAGCCCCCATATTCCACACTTGGCACATGTTTACATATCATAAACTAAAACCTCTACAACAAGTGTGTGTGTGTGTGTGTGTGTGTGTGTGTGTGTGAAAAAACATTACATTAAAATAAAGATGAGTATAATTTATTCTGAGCCAAGTATGGGTGACTGTGCTTTAGGAATATGGAATGTTACCTTGAATGACATTTTCCAATTTGGAAGAAAGCACATGAACTTTTATGGTTGTAGAACAAAAGAGAGTCATATGTCATACCTTTGCCAACAGGAGTAAAAAGCCTCCTATGTAGCTTTCATAAGTGATCACATAGCATTCTTAGCTTTTGGGTGGTGAACAATAGAGGTCTGTGGGAAGGATTGTAAACTTTGTCACAGGTGAAATCACTCTTGGAGGGCTTTTCCCTTTGACACACCATGGATATTCCCTGAGATTAACCTTGAGATAGACTGGGTGGAACCATTCTGGGCCTGGAATTCGGGAAGCGGACCAGGGGGACTCTACCTGGATTATTGTGTTTCTTTTTTTGTTTTAATTTTTTATTATTAATTTATTCTTGTTACATCTCAATGGTTATCCTATCCCTTGTATCCTCCCATTCTTCCCTCCTCCATTTTCCCCTTACTCCCCTCCCCTATGACTGTGCCTAAGGGGGATTACCTCCCCCTGTATATGCTCATAGGGTATCAAGTCTCTTTTTGGTAGCCTGCTATCCTTCCTCTGAGTGCGATCAGTTCTCCCCATCCAGGGGACATGGTCAAATATGGAGATCCAGAGGGTCCTAGAAACCTACTAGAAGAACATTATGATAGGCAGATTTGGGCCCAGGGGTCCTGCTCAAACTATGGCACCAGCCAAGGACAATACAGGCTGTAAACTTCAAACCCCTACCCAGATCCAGCAAATGGACAGGACATTCTCCACAGTTGAGTGGAGAGTGGGGTATAATTATTGTGTTTCTAATCGACCCTCGATGGGAGGAGAAGACTGGCCCTTGTACATGAGAGACAGACAGGCAGTGAGACTAAGAGGAGG
Source organism: Acomys minous (assembly GCF_964271855.1). Classification (NCBI taxonomy): domain Eukaryota; kingdom Metazoa; phylum Chordata; class Mammalia; order Rodentia; family Muridae; genus Acomys; species Acomys minous. The sequence goes on from NC_140495.1 coordinate 28,861,243, forward strand.
CAGCAGGTTTGGACAGGGCTTGAGCGCACGTGGATCGGGAAAAGGATCAGCGAACAGGCCGGACCAACGTGCAGGCCAGAGACACCTAGGGGCCGGTCCCATGGAATGGACACCGGAAGGTTCACTCTTGTTTCCCTTTAACCTTTTTTCCCTCTTGTGTAAGATAGTTGGGTTGTATAATAAAGTTTAGTTGTTAAGAAACAGAGCCAACAGAGGTCTATTAAGCACATTCTAAGAGTTCTAAGTGTTCACAAGGCTAGTAGTATGTCATGTCAGATGCAGAAACTTATTTTTATAAACTGCGATAAAAAAATTGTTAAAGGAAGCTCAAGATTAAAACCCAGAAGACATTTGAGCTCCAACATCCCATATCGTCATGATTATGGTAATCTAGTGAGTCGTGGCCAACAGCCTACTGGCTCTGAGATATGTGTGACTTGGTCAGAGAAATGAAATATGGCTCAAACTGCATATCAGTCACCTTCTTGCTAAGGATGCTCAGCCAGTGAAAATTATATGTTCATCAACTTGACCGTTATTTGAAATTTTTAACATGTGTTTGTAACCACGAACACCCAGCTTCTGTAGGTAACTTGGATTCATATTTGAGTAATTCTTCTCTCCTTTCTTTACGTAAACTGGCTCACAGAATCACAATGTGATGAAAGAAAGCAACTTTCTACAGTGCCGAGACACAGAAATTCAAGGCCAAAGGGTTAGTTTTGTTTTGTTTTCTTGAGAGAGCCCTCTGTGCCTGCAGATGCTCATTCTTAACAATTCTCCCACAGCACAGGAACCCATTATTGGCTTTCTTTTAACTTCACAACCTCTGCAAAGACACCGTATCCTGATGGAGTCAGATTCTACAATAGTAGGAGTTAGGTCTTCAATATGTAAATTTGAAGAGGATGTGATGTAGCCTTCCATCCCTTCCTTATTTACTTCTTCCCTCTCTCCATCCTTCTATCCCCTCCTTCCCTTCTTCATTCTTCTTCCTTTGGTGTTATTGTAAACACTGTTGCTTTTCAAAACAATTTTTTGGTCCCAGTGTTTCAAAGATAACATAAAAATAGCTCAGATGTGTTTTAACTCTTTGTGTATCAAATAATATTGCACATTGCTTACAATTTTTACTAGAGTCTTATGCACTCATTATTAACCATGGTTATTTGATATTTCTTGTCAGGTTCCTCTGAAATCTGTGTCATATCTGTGTCTTATTCTTATGATAATTTTATCTCTTTTGTTTCTGTATCTTTTTGCATTTTAGTGCCCACAACTATTTGATGAAAGGCAGATATTGTATACAGGACATCAAAGAGTGAAAAGTTTTCATGTCTGGTATTTGCTCTTTCTTCTGCTAGACTTTTCGAGTGGTCTTTTATTTAATATATTTAAGATTTAGGCTCAGTTTGATACAGCTGTTGTTGCTATGACTACCTTCAGTGCAAATCAGATTTCAAATCTGCTCTATTGCCTGATGCTCTGGGTGAGCTCTCATCTATCAGAGAAATGCTGCTTTGGTTTTTGAGATCTAGAACTTCTGCTTGTATTGTACCTCACAAAGTGTCTGCATATGGTTTTGCTCTGATATGGGCATTCTTTCAGGAATGTTCTGTAGTTCTTATGGTTTGCAGCCTTATGGCTCATGGTAAGTAGTGTGTTAGGTAATATGCTGGATATTTTGTCTTAGGGATGTCATCTTTTCAGGTTTTTTTTTTCCTCTCTCCATTGGCTTTGTGAGTTCAGCACATTAATGCTGCCTCTTAATCAGGAGTTATAATACCTCCTTCCCCCCCCCCCCACTGCTTCCTGTCTGCAGTGCAGTGAATCCAAGGCTTGTAATTCTTTTCTTTCCCCAAATAAAGTTTTTTTTTTTTGCAGTATAAAAGATAGTGTGGGTTAAATGACACATCCTCCAAAAATCAATGTTTGAGTCCTAACTCTTGGTACTCGAGATTGACCTGATTTGAAGATAGGATTTCTATGGGTTTTAAATGTTAAAATTATAATTTAAAATGATGTCCCATGCCCACCTCCCTAGGAGCATCTAATTGAAAGTGGGGGACTGATTGGATTCTGACTTAGACACATACAGAGCAAGATTGCAATGATACATGGGTAAATCAGGGATGCCAAGGACCATCAGCATTGAGCTGAAGACTAAGGCAGAAAGTTATTCCCACTGAGTCCTCAAATGCAAGAATTTACTCTAAGGTAAGCTGGGAGCTCTTACTCTAAGATCTATGAAACAGTGTATCTCTGTTGTTCAAACCATCAATACTGTAGAACTCTGCTGTGGCATCCCTATAGCCTAATGTTGTTAGCCCTAGAGTGGGCTAGTTAGAAGAAGAGAGTAATATTCTTGAACATTGTTCATGTACATTCACAAGAGGACTCACTCTTAAACGCTACAGATTTTTCAATAATAATAATAATAATAATAATAATAATAATAATAATAATAATAAATTCCTTGTATTAATATCGGAGAAAGTTGTACAATGTATTTTTATTATATTCACTTCCATTTTTCCTCCTAACTTCTCCCAGATTCATCACTTACCTTTGTAGCCTCTCCCAGTTTCATGATGTCTTTTTTTATTGCATTATTTTTGGTCCTTTGTGTTTTAGATAACCCACTGAGTCTAATGTGTTTTGTCCAGATGTCAGGATGTGGGATCTTCTGTTGGATCATGGTCAACGTATGAGAGGCTCCACCATTAAAGAAAGCTGACTTTTGCTCCCTCCCTCAAAACCATCAACTGCCAACAACTCCTCAGCTAGGCGTAGGAGCTCAGGAACCCCCTCTGCTCCATGCTAGGATGCTGACTGGCTTTATCTTGTGCATGTCCTATACGGGTAACCACAACTATTGTGGATTTATGACTGCAGTGGTCCCGTCAGGTCCAGACACTGTTTTGTTACAGTCCTCTCTCCTGTCTGACCCTTAACGCCATGAAATTATCCTTTTTTGGGAAAAGTTATTTCAGTGATACAGAACAATGAAAAGCCCGGTGCATTTTCTTGAAGATCTATCAATAAAATGATCATTCTTAATAAATCAAAGGTATAACTGGACAGCTCTTTACATTCTAAGGTACAGTTTTCTTTTTGAGTAAAGTCAAAACTACACACATTTAAAAACAGCTTTACTCAGAAGCATGCATGTTTTGGGGGTTATCCTCATTGGTAAATAGACACACTGCACGGCTTTACACTTAAAATGACTATGGCTTTGATTCAGCTGTGATTCACCATCTGTTTTACAGAAAGCAGTTCCAGACCTGCAGCTGAGATAAACAGTTTATGATATCAAATGGACAATCTGAGAGGAGCCGTCACTCTCTGTCAGGAAGCAGGCTTACACAAACCAATTTTCATATATCACATTTCCCAGTAGCATTTTTTATTTTTCATGTTCTCCTTTTTTTTTTTTTTTTTGGTGCACTGACATTCATTGCTTCTTTTTCTCTCCTCTTTATCTCTTGCTTGTCTCAAAGCAAGACCAGAGCACACACTGTATTTCTATGTGATATTTATTTAACAATGACATATGATACCCATATATAGTAACCAGGAAGTACAGAAGAAACCTCGATTTGTTTTGAGAAGCATCTTCTAGAATTTTCTTATTTTCAGAAAAAAATATCTAAAGTATTTTACTAATTATGCCATTTTTCTCTTATTAGATCACCCTCATGCTATCTAGTAGTTGGTTACTCATTCTCATAGATGGACTTTATTTAGCTTGGTGTCGTTGACTAACATAACTGTTAAAGTCAGTGGAAGAAAACACATAAACCGATACTAACATATTATTAGTTCTGTTTTAAAAAGTGTACACCAATCAATACCATGTACATAGTAACTTTACTGATATGCTATTTTAACAATTTAGAAATTTGACTCTTGGGCTTGGGATGTGGCTTCATAGCAGAGTGCATGCCTAGCATGGAAGATGACCTGGGTTTGATCCCCAGACAATAAATTAAAAAAAATAAGTGAGCAATTATAAGTAAAAACATACTTGTTCCTATACAAAAATAATTAAAGGTTTGATTAGTCAGAATTGCCCTAGAGACAGAATTAACAGGACATATAGAGACCTATAAGAGAATTGCAAGGGGAAGTGGCTGAAACATTGACAAGGACTAGAAGTCCAAGGTTCTGCTTACCTGTAAGCTATGGGTTCAGAGAAGCCAGTTGGGCAATTCATTTTTTAGTCCAAAGTTCTGCGGAGTGGTGAAGAAAGGTGCTGATGTGAACTGTCCAAAAGGCCCACATGTATAGGTCAGAGAAGATTACTATGTAAGCTCATGGAAATAGAGAAGCATTTGGGAGGCTGAGGCAAGAATATGCTGAGTTCAAGGGCTGTACACAACATGATGCTGTGCTACAATGAACAGAGAGAACGCACGATTGCTCTGCTTTTGTGCCACCTTGAGGACATCACTAATCAGAGAGTTACAGATCTAGTGACAGGGATATTCTCCATTCAGTCTTCCCAAGGACATGAGAGTCTTTGCCTCATGTCCCAGCATAGAACGTAGGAATATTTTACCATCTAAGTGTCTCATATCTTAGTCCAGCTGATGCATGAAGAATGTTATAATGTGTACATTTTTGCCATGTAGATACCAAATGCTGGGGATGTTGAAGATATTTTAAATGGATTATCACATCACATCCTGACAGCAGTTTTGTGACCCTTGATAGAAGGAGACAATGAGGTCCAAGGAACTGACTCATTCTAAAGAGTAGAAACGCCACAAAGAAGACATCATGGACTGTTGTGTCCTCTTGACTTTCTCTACTAATATATCACAGTGCTAAAACTAGGAGGCTTAAACCACAGAAGGCTGTTTGTCACAATTCTGCATGCTGGGAAATCCTTGAACAAAGTGCTAACATGATGTCTTTCTCATAAAAAGCCTCTTCTTGACATGTGGGCAGCTGTAATGCCCATGGGTGGTGAAGGTCAGTAGTTATCTCTGTGTGTGTAGGAGGTAATGCTTCTTACAGTGGCAAAAAAAAAAATCACTGTGCATGCCCCTGTCTCATGACTTTACTCCTAGTTACCCCAAACCATCTTGTTTCCAAAGACATTGGATGAGATAGCCTCAGGGGTGAATTTGTGTTGGAAGGGAAGACAGCCATTCCTTCCATAACATATAATCTTTTTCTTGTTGTTCCCTTATTGGCTTTATATACGCTAATAGTATTGCTAAGGCACTCATAAAATATGTGCATTTTCATATCAGTGTGAATGCAGTTACATCTTGATCTTTTTTTTTTTTTTTTACTAATAATTCACTTTATATCCTGGTCATAGCCCCATCCCTCCTCTCCTCCCTGTCCTTCCCTCCCTGTTTCCCTTACCCCTAGCCTACTTCTCAGAGAAGGGGAGCCCCATCTACAACATCCCATCCCAGCATATCAAGTCATTTCAGGACTGAGCGAATTCTCTTCCCCTGTGCCCTGGTGAAGTAACCCATTTAGGGGAAAAAGTGTGAAAAGCAGGCAACAAAGTCAATGTCAGCATAAGCCCCTAATCTGTTTAGTAGGGGACCCATATGAGGACCAAGCTGCACATCTGTTATTTCTGTGTAGGGGGCCTAGGTTCAGCCTATGCATGGTCCTTGATTGGAGCTCCAGTATCCGTTGTCTCCCCTGGGCACTGGCTAGTTGGCTCTATTGGTCTTCTCATGGAGCTCCTGTCTCCTCTCAGTCTTTCTATCCTTGCCCTGCTCCTTCCACAAGACTCTCTGTGCTCCACTCAATGTTTTCCTGTGGATCTCTGCATCCCTTCCCATCAGCTGCTGGGTGGAGCTACTCAGAGGAAAGCTATGCAAGGCTCCCATTTGCAAACATAGCAGAGTATTGTTAATAGCGTCATGGGTTAGCTGTGTCCCATGGGGTAGGTCTCAGGTTGGGCTAGGCATTGGTTGGACATTTCCTCAATCTCTGCTTTAGTTTTGTTCCTGTATGTTGTAGGCTGGGTAAAATTGGGGGGCGGGGGGTCAAAGTTTTTGTGAGTGCGTTGGTGTTCCCCACCTCCACTAGGTCAATCTCCATGACTTCTGCTATTAGAAGTTTCAGCTTGTATCCTCCTAGGAAATGAGTACATGTTATAAGTTTCTATTGCAAACTCTGTAAAACTTATCAAAGCTGCCAATTTGTGAATAGCAGTTGTTTTCTACTTCTGAAGGCGATTCTGTTCTTTTTAAATTTAGCTGTTGGGAGTTGTCAGCCATGGTATTGAAGACACAGATTTAGTGGTTTTTCTAGCCTGTGCTATTTTTGCCATCTGCTTCAAGTCCACTGACAGCCTGGATCCTTGCTCTTAAGTGGGAAAAGCATCAAGATTCCAAAATGGTATGGGGAAAACAATTGTAGTGTAGCCAGCAAGTCATCAAATTCTCAAAAGGTGATTTCTCTCTGTCAGTAAATGTAATAACAAACAAAACATGAGCTTTCATTGCTATAAAAATACAACATTGTATTAAGTAAGTTTCCATTGATTTTTCTCTTCATAAAATCATACAGCATAAAAATAATAGTTTGGGCTCAGCTGAATTCCAAGTGATTTTGGTCTCAGAAGGTGAGAGCCATTCTGCTTCAGACTTACTCTCACTCATAACCATGTCAGGGTTGATAATGCCTAATGTTTTGGTTTTTTTCCCCTGCAATAAGGTACCCATTATTTTATAAATAGTTTGCCATTTGGTCCTATCTAGTGATTGCAAGAAATTCACAGTCTTAGAGAGAGAGAGAGAAAGAGAGAGAGAGAGAGAGAGAGAGAGAGAGAGAGAGAGAAGAGTGAAGAGAGTCCTAAGAGAGCCATGTGTCCTTATGAAGTAAAATATTTGAGAAGCTTTAGTAGAAGGCTCATTGAAGAAGAGGGGGGGGAATAGGATTTGGGGTTCCTTGTCTACAGATGAGTAATCTACCAGAATATCTGACACAGGGTGGGGCAAGCACGTGTTTAAGTCAATGGAATGCCATACGCATCTCTTGGATTCACTAGCTTAAACCCCCAAATAGTAAGAACTGATAAAAGCCTGAGAAAAAGGAAGCAGCCATTGCTTCTCACCTGGTGTCTTTTGATGACCTTGGCTGCATGTGGAGGGTTATCCGTGCATCTCCTCTACATTGCAAAGAAGGTTATTATGGGAAGCCCTGGCTAAAGAGGGCCTCACATTTTATCAGCTGAAGGCATGAGCAATAGGCTCAGCAAGTTTCATGTCACAACATTCTGTGAAACATCCAGGAACAGGAAAGTGTGGGACAGTGTCCACTTCGGATGACTCAGGAATAAAATCCACCTGTGATAATAATAGTTTTTAAAACTGACAGTCCAATTCAATAGAAAATTATATCCTAACAAAGTCACAGATGTTTCAGGCTTGTGTACTTTTAAGGTGCTCACCTACATATACTTCATAGAAATGCATATTCATGCTTAAGATTGTAACATCTGTTGGCCTTATGTCCTTGTGGACTGTGTACAGCTTACCCTTGTTCATTCAAATGCTGATTTCTCCACCCCACTCTCTGCATCAATCTGGATGTTGCATTATTATACTTATTCTAAGTATCTCCAGTTTCAAGTTTATGTAAACGTCACCATTTGTTCTATGTGTTGTCAACAAAAACAAACTAGCCAATGCTGAGCAATAACAGAGAATAGGACGAATGGAGGAGAAAGAGGAGGAAGGAGAGAATAGAGCCAGGAGGAGAAGACCTAGACACATCAAGAGAAATGAACTAGGCCTAGAAGATTATGTAGAAGCAAGTATAAAGTGGGAAATCAAAATAGGAGGAAACTATATTAGCATGGAGATTTGGGATGGAGTAATTATTGCACTGCATTGTGCTATAGGCTAATTAAATAGATCCTGGTCTCTCTCTGTGTGGTTATTTGAGTATAAAGCTGGTTAAGGAGTAACTAATGATTTCACTAAAATAATAATTGTATAATATTAATAATCATGCAACAAACATATAAAAACACAGATGGACTCTTGAAAAACACTCTAAATGGGAAAGAAAGCTGTAATCTACACACACTTGCCAGCTAGACTGTCCACTGAGCATCTACTTAGTCAGAAATCACAGCTGTTGCTAATGGCTTTGTGCAGGCATGACTAGAGAGTACATTTTTTTCATTATTTTTCTCTCCCACTGGATATCAAAGTATTGGCTAAATTTTTAGCTCTTAAATATTTACTTCTTTTTTTGCATCTGTGCCTGAGTGTATGCATGCACACCACATGAATGCAGGAGCCCACAGAAATCAGAAGACACATTAGATTCCCCAGGACCTGGTTGTGGTTGTGAGTTGGTTGTGAGTCTGCATTAGGTATACTTAAAACTGATCTTGGATCCTCTGCAAGAGCAGCAGATGCTCTTACCCACTGAGCCATGTTAGAAGTTGATCTTGCCCATTGGGTAGTGTCATATGGGCCTTTTAGAATAGTTCATCCTAATAGAGAAGGTCAGGAAGATTTAATACTTAGGATTTATGTCTTGCTCAGGTAAAGACCGCGATGATTCTGTGTTGGTCAAACTGGAAAACACTCCCTTAGCTCTTTGATGAAATATCATTCTACAGAATCTCTAGCGAAGGCTAGGCTGCTCATGACTGTTGGCTTCACATATTCAGTTTCAAATCTTATTTTCTATAGTTACACGGTAAACCATTACTCCTTTAAAGGCTATTCTTAAATAACATCTCTTTCCATTAATGAATTCTGCCAGCTACGTAGTATCCTTCAAAGCTTAATTAATAGATGTTTTGCAAAGCTCCATTTCTGAGTGTCTTATTGATTTTTTTTTAATGAAATACTTCACTACTTTTTTTTTTTTTATGAAGAAAGAGGCCTTATTAAACTATAAAGAATATTTACTTTAAACTTGGCTTTTCTGGTTCTGTTCATTTTAATAAAAAGCTTTATTGGGTTTTGTGAGAAGCTCGGCAAGAGCTATTCCCTTCATTAGAAAATGCAAAGTGCTCAGAGAGAGTGGATATTTTTATGCAATGATCTTTGCACAGCCTCAACTTAGAAGATTTTCACAGTGTGTATTAAATTAGAAAAATATATGACACATTTTTGTAGTCTACAGAAAGGAAAATAATGAACACACAGAGTTAAACCTTTTACCAAATTACATTCCCCGCCATACCATCTCCATATCCCTACATCACCGCATATATGAATTCACTGCAGATTTTTAGATCTGTAATTTGATTCTGGCTTCTGGGGGTATTTCTTTCCTGTGTATTTTCTCTGAGTACACTTTAATCTGCATGAAGATATTCACACTGTCTGGAGCTAAGAAAATGATTCTTATGTAAATGAATTATTTAAAATTCTGAATAACAACTTCAGACAAATGCAAGAGAAATGACAGGGAATTAAAATTTTGCAAGAACATTTTCAATATGGTAATTGAAGTCAAGTAGTTTATTTTTCTGCAGAACATTAAAGGCCTTCTAATATGTCTGTTCAGAGAAATTGCATATTGCAATACACACACACACACACACACACACACACATATATATATATACTCAAGTTTAAATGCATTCTGAAAATTTAAGAATATAATTTCTATACTTATTATATTATCTTAATATACTGCAGCCTTCAGTCTTGAGAGCAGAAGCAATAATAAAATTGGTTATCTGATCCTTCACATTTGATCATTCTTGAAGGACACATGGCAGCCACAATGGTAGAGAGTGGACAAGTGAGCACCTTGGTTCAGAGGCAATGCTAGCTTCTGAATTAAAGGTCAATACTGATTTCCTGGATCTCATTAATCAATTTATTTCTGCTCCAGGATCAGAAGGTGTTGGGATCCCCAGCTCTCTTGACAACATTCAGATTGACTTTTTTTTTTCTTACCTTATAGACTACTGGGACCATCAGTATGTCTAGATTTTATTTCATAACTCTAAGTTCTCAGCTAATGAGAAGAAGGGGAATTAATTATGCATGCCCATTCTTTAAAATGAACAAAGTAATTGTTGATATACTAAAAGGGTTCATTTAAAGATTAACATGTTATAAAATTGCATATGGTTTTAAAAAGCTTAACAATACAAATAGTAAAGGGGAACCTGTTCAGTTGAGAAATACATAAATATTAAGCATTAGTTTCATTAGGCAAGACTATGAAATTAAGATTAGTGAAAATACATATACTTTTAAAATATTATATTAATTGTATATATCTATTATATAGAGTTTAATAAGGGCTAATAGTGTTTAAGGATCATATCAAGACCATTAGCATTTCAAAATTCTTAGGCATTTATAAAATATATTTTGATTAATATATAAGAGGTATATATAAACATAGGCAGCACTCAGTATTTTAACATATATAGGCAATGGATATTGAACAAATTAGGGTAAGTAATATTTATAATTTCTCTTCCTGAGGCTTGGAGTTTCTCTCTTCTAGGAGTTCATAAAACATATAATAGGTTACAGTCAGATAAAAATACGTAATAGAGTTATAGAACAATGTATCCACTTATTTCTAAGCATGTGTATGTGTTATATGTTACCATGATATAATGTTATCATGTGTCTTACCTGCCTCTAATCTTTCCAGTGTTGTTTAAAACAATACCTCTTAAAATAGAAAACAGGTATGACAAAATAAATTTAAATTACTATTAAAAAATCTTCCAAATACAAATAACCATACATTTGAATATAACTATATCTGTTATCAATATCAGGTATGGTAATTCACTCACAAATGTATTGACTGTTAAGATATAGATGTTTAGCATATTATATATTTTGGCAGGTTACTTAAATTCTAAAAAGCCACCATATTCACTTAAAAAGATTGATGGTATTCTAATATTAAGATAAAAGAGAGGGTAAATATTATTAATATTAACCAAATTTTTTGTGAAAATATTACCAATTTATACAACATTGAGTAATGGGCAATTAAACCAACTGGAAAAGATTATACATCTAAAATGCTTTTAATATATTTTACAGTATTGATAAATTTAGTTCAAAACCTGATGTTTTAGCAAAAATAAATGATATATTCCTAATTAAATTTTTGTATACTATCTTAGTAGGGTATGAATGAATGGAATTTGCTTTAACTGGTAATAGGTTTTCACTATAAATTTATAGCAGTCAACATATTATCAACCATAAATATTACTATTAACATATAAGAACAGACACTAAACATGGTGGCCTGTGTCTGTAAACTCGGCATTCAGAAACCGGAGTCAGCTGGATTAAGAGTTACTGGGTAGCCTGGGCTCTTTAGCAGGTTTGGCTGGAGCCTGACCTCCTAGTGAAACCTTACCTGACAAGATAAAAATAAGTGAAACAAAAATTTAAAATAACTTTACATGGCATCATTTCAAGATAACTGTTGAGGTTTTTGGTTAATCCAAAATTATTCTACAAGTAGAAAAAGAGTGTTTTTATTGATTAGTAGTGGTAATAATGACATTCCAGACAATTAAAGAAAGTTATTGGATAAGTCATGACCACTAATAAGATGTTTACTGAAAATGTCTGGGCTAGCACCGGTACTGTATAAACAGTAAATCTTCTGACGGCGACATCATCACTATGAAGCACACACAGGTGCTCATGCATGGCATCATTGAAACATCTTAGCAAACCACATTTGATTGACAATCCACACTTAGAATCCCAGGATGAGTCTGGGGTATTAGGATGAAAAGAAAACAAACAAAATGTTTAAAAACCAACAATAAGCCATAAACTGTGAATAAAAGCGGATAAATTGTAGAATGCAGGGAGAAATATATTAAATGGAAAATTATGCCATATCTTTGACATGTAAAATGTCAAAAATATTTTACTTTATTAATCTTACAAGCCTAAAATGATACTTTATTATTTAAAACTCATACAAGATGCTATAGTTGTTATATTTAAACTCAGGTCAAGTTGGCTTAGAAGAGGTAGTATACATTCTTGCTGCATCTATCATTGTGAAAAAGCATATTCCAGTTTTTTTCCAATATGCACAACTGTATTCAAACATATAGGAGAAATGGAGTATAAGGCTTCATTCAAGGTATCTTGAACATCATATTTTCATTTATTTCATTGCAGGCAGCACTGTTACTACAAAGTAAAAGATTGAAGGGCTGGTGAAGTGGTTAAGAGCAGTTAAGAGCACTTGCTGTTTTCTCAGAGGACCCTGGTTCCATCCCCAGCATCCACAGGGTGGCTCACAACCATCTGTAACTCAGGGGATCCAATGCACTCATTTGTGCACCTTAGAGGGCACCTTAAACATGTGCTGTGGACATCCATGCATTCAGAACAGTGAAACACATAAAATAACCTGAAAGCAAAAAAATAAAAGGATAAAGAATTGAGGAAACATGTTTAGTCTGTGAAAGAGTTGTTTTCAAACAATATTGTTGAGATGTATGCTATTTTACCCTCTATTCCCATTGTAATATTTGATTCCAAATTAAATTATTTAGCAGTGAACATTCACAAGAGAGTTTAGACGGCACTCATTTTCATAGAAAATCAACGATTAAAGCTATATTTATATCAAATATATGATGAAAGCTTTATAATTGTATGTTAATTTAGACTAAAACCAAAGCTAAAGAATTGCAAAAGGAAATTGTCAAGAAACTTGGAATAATTTTTTTTAACAAAGATATGTTCCTCCCTTGACAGAGCAAACCAATTTACAGCCCTGTTTCAGATACATGACAATTTTCCTGTGTCTTATTAACCTGACTTTCTTGTTTCTTTTCATTAACACCTGGTTGGAGCCTAGTCCCCTGTTGGGAAACACCTGTCTACAGTTAACAAGGTGTTAATTGTAAAAACAATAAAAAAGAACAGCCAGGGAATGAGTTCACCAATTCTTAGTTCAAACTTAAAAAATAAGTAGACAAAAGAAGCTGGCCAAAGTTTATTTTAATAAGAATCTTCTAAGTACAACAATGATTCCAGCTTTGTGACTATGAGATAGTTTGTGAACTTCTGGGGTTCTTGCTTTACTCTTCACATGTATAGAAATAATCATCATCTTTATCTCAAGGACTCATCATAGAATTCAGTCTAGTTGATACAGATATGTTTTCATTGGCGTGACACTTTGTATATATTTATGGGCAAAAGTGTGCAATGCTTTCAATGTCAATGATAAGATCAGAATACCTGGCTTTTCAGTCACTTCAAACATTTTATATATATACATAGTTTCTGTGTATGTATAATTACTGGGAATGTTTAAGCTTTTCTAACTTGGTATTTTGAAGTACACATTTAAGCATTATTACCCATAGTAACCCTAGTCTGCTATACAATGTTGGAAGTGAATTCACCCACTCAGATTTTACTACTTTACATACTAGTCATGCTTGCTTCACAATCATCATTGTGATTAATATTATTTATATGTTAGTTAGATTATTTAATTTGTATATTAGTATGAAAGGGTGTGTGCCATCACAATTACTTTACCATGCATCTCTCTTCCCTAAGTTCTTGTGCTCCATCAACAAATGTGTGAAACCTATTGAACATGTCTGTACCAGCTTTCTGTTCTCATTTATTATGGTCAATGGTTTTTAATATAAACAAAGCAAATTACTGGATCCAGTATGACTTATCAGTATTAGGATTGATAAATAGGCAGTTTACTGGAAAGATATCCCACCTGGTAGTAGTGAACGCCAAAAATACTGAACACCTGAGTTGGATCCCTTGGACTTGAACCTTGAAAGGAGTGTACTAACATCATAGGTTGTCCTCTACTTTCCAAATGCTCTATGGTATGTACATGCCCACTTACATGTACAGACAGACTCAGAAATAAATAAATCAATGTAATGGAAAACATTTTTTTAATTAAAGAAAAGGCCTGGAGAGATGGCTCCACATAGCTCTGTAGTTAAAAGCCAATGGGCTGTTCTTTAATTCCCTGCATCTACGCAGAGGTTAACAATCACCCTCAACTCCAGTCTCAGGGTATTTGATACTCAGTTTTGTTGTGCACATACATACATGTAGGCAAAAACATCCATATGCATAACAAAAATAAAATAAGATTTCAAAAAAGTATAAAGAAAACAATTTTATCTTTTACTGAATGTGACCTTTCTATTGTTTATGTTTACTTCTAGGCTCAATAGATTCCAAAACATTAAGAAAAAAATCCATATGAAATCTTGCTGAATATTGACAGAGAATGTTTGACTTGCCTGCCCATAGCAAACATGCTGGGATGCTGCGAACCACTTTAAGACAGATTAAGATATGAGGCAAAATTTCTTCAGTAATAGAAAATTGTAAGTTCAGGAAGAATCCTCACAGGAAGAATCTGTCCATCACCCAATTCTCTGCACAATGATAGCATTTGGTTATGACACAGAGAGCCTAAATATCTCATAGATCAGGAAATATTCTGGGCCATAATAGCTGAAGGATTTGAGCTTTCAAAGGCATAGTCATAAAACATGGGGAAAAGAGCTTCCCCAAACTTTGCAACAAGACTATCCACTATGAGCTTTAAAATAAAAGCTAAGCTTTCTGTATATCGCATAAGAGATCTTTGAAAAATCTTAGTTTTTAATTGTATTCTCTCTCTCTCTCTCTCTCTCTCTCTCTCTCTCTCTCTCTCTCTCTCTCTCTCTCTCTCTCTCTGTGTGTGTGTGTGTGTGTGTGTGTGTATGTGTGTGTGTGTGTGTGTGTGTGTGTGTGTGTGTGTGTGTGTATGTGTGTGTATGTGTGCATGTTCGTGTGCTGGCTCACATGTTTTGGAGGTGAGAAAACTGTTGGGAGTAGATTTTCCTCTGCCCTCACTGTGGGATCAGGACACAGAACTCAGATTATCAGGCCTATGTGCAATCTGCTGAGCCTCCTCTCCAGCCCACACAAGAGATCTAATAATGTTACCAGGATTATTAGACTCGGAAGTGGGCCTTGCTGGCTAGATTTTGTCACACATGCTCAAGGACCAATTATATAATTATATAGACAAACATGAAAAAAAAAAGGAGATTTACTGAGTCTGACCACATATAGGAAGAGGAACAAAGAGTGCATTGATTACCAAATCTGTCTGTAGATTCCTGATATTAGACTTAGGTCTAAATAGAGGATTAGAGGCATGTATAATTAAGCTGTTCTGGTCAAGTATGTTGAAAGTACCCATCATTGGAATCCAGTCTCTTCTATGAGATAATCTCACAAATTCTCAAAATAGCATGAAATCTCTTTCAGGGAGATAAAACTTCGCATTAGAACACCCTCATGTGGTTCTTTCTCCCAGCGTAGAAATAGTGGAGGAAATTAAATTTTTTTGTTTCAACAGTCTATAAACAGTCTATTCAATAGTCAACCATCAAAGGGAGGGGCACAAGTATCTTTTACAATATCTCCAATCCTGTCAGTAAAGGTATAGTAGAGTTCACATGGTAATGGTTTGAAAGATGGTATATGGTTCTGAGGTCAGGTGGTATTGAAGTGCGTTCACATTCCACTACAACCACAGTGAAAATTAGCCACTGTGCGTTCAGAAGAGTTCTCAGAACAATTATGTTTAAGGAAGAGCAATGTACCCTACTTCACTTCCTATGTCCTAGGACTAACTTCCCTACCAAAGTAACTATGGTACAACTAAGAATAGAGCGAAACATGTTAACAACAAATTGTCTAGGAGAGTTTTAAGAGAACATTATAGGATAAAATGAATATTCTTTAACATAAAGTGTCAACATCCAGTATCCTCATAATTATTTTAAGACAATTCAATATATAATCTTATTTGCTTTATGACCTATAGACAAAGAAAAAAAAGAAGAAGCACTCATTATCAAGACAATAAGGAACTGGTTTGCAAACAAATATTTTTGAAAATACTGCAGCACATGTTCAAAGATGTGACTTACAGACTCACAGGGAGAGACAGATGCTCTCAACATAAAAACGGTGACAGTGAAAAAAAATAATGAAAGTATGATTGCTAGACCAAAGAACTTCACTAATTACCTTTATCAGTAATGGGACTGCAGAGAAAACTCACAAATATGAAGCAAATAAGCAGAATTCTTCACACTTAAGTATCAGTGAGAAATAAATGTATTGAAAGGAAAAAGAAAAGACCTATTAGACTACTGCAAGCAGTCAGACAAGGGTGGAATAGGGATCCAGGGGAAAAAGCCTAGAGAGAATAAGGAGAAAAAAATTGAAAGTTAATATATAAAAATGTTTTTGTAATGGTAAGAAATATATCCCCTTAAAAATCTTTAGTAGGATTACAACTGATAAGTCTTGACAGAGTCAATTGCTAAATGTAAAAAAAAAAATAAGGTAAGTGTTGAAAACAGTAAGAAATGTATGGCCATTACATATTTGATGAATACTGATGACTGCTGGCTTTGTATTGTTCATTACGAACATTGGAAGGTAATGAAGTGTCTGTGAAACCCAAATCTTAAGTAGGCACATGGGATGCGTAAGAGACATATTGTAGCAAATGTACAGAAATTGTTAGCAGTGTGTTGGTAGCATAAAAAAAAAAACCTTACATAAAATTATTTAGAAATAAGATGCCAGATTGAAGCTGGTGTTTTTGAGAAAACAAGGCAAGCCATAGACGTGCTAAATATGTGGACAAACACGGGAGATAATCTGTCACCCAAGTTTCAAGAAAACATTTATATTTAGAGCAAAATTAACAGTATTTTATATGGTTTTATACTCTTCATGGTTTGCATATAAAGCAAATGCTACAATAACATCTAATATAGAGTACATAATTTTACTGGTGTATGACTCTCATATATTATTACATGAAGTAGTATTATATTCTCCTTAATTCAATAATAACTTTTTTCTTGCCATTACATAGTATCCTTGGAGCACTAATTCTAAACATCAGTTGTGACTGTTTCACAACAATGGACATTTGGGAAGACCTGAAAGAGTTTTTGTGGTTACACAGACAGAAAAAAGCTCCTGGCATATAAGGAGTAAAAATCTTGGCTATTGCTCAAAATACTAAAGTCCATAGGACAAGATTACCATGAAACTAGAATTAGCCAGCCTTAACAGGTACAATTGGCTATGGGAAGAATGCTACCTTACAGAAATTTTTTGAAAAATTAAGTCAGAGTCTGTGTCCAAAAATTCAGAAGAGAAATTTCCTTAAGTACGTACAAATCTCCATTAGCCAAGGGCTAAAGAGATGTCCGTTGGAGGTTGGTCTGATGTATTTTGAGGCTTGCTGTCACTGTGCCCTACCTATAACTTGCCTAAGAACCTAACTTATTTGACCAATAAAAGGCCATCACTCCTGGCCAGGGCAAGTGAGATGGGTGTGGCTAAGGTTCCAGGACTTGGGGGGAGAGAGAGAGAATCTTAGGAAGAAGGGAGATGGGAGGAAAGGAGAGAAAAAGAAGGTTGAGACATCATGGGTTAGGTGGAGGAAAAGCACATGGTTGATGTGGATGGAGGATTTGGTTCAGACAAAGAACATTACAAAGTATTTGGGATTATGGCTGGGCAGTAGTTTGATTAGAAATTATTAAAAGCAGATGGAATGGGATTGGGGCAGGTATTGGAAGTAGTTTAGGGCATTAATATCTGCCCTGCCCCAGGTTAACTAAAGCCATTTTAAAATGTTAACAAGTGTCTGTGTCTTGATTGATTGCTAGCAGGTTAGAAAATACTACCATAATAATGATTATAGTCCTAATAATAAACATTATTAGGACATACTTGTAAAATAACTGCAACAGATGTACCCATGGTTTAAAGCACTGGCTGCTCTTTCAGAGTTCAATTCTCAGCATTCACGTGGGCCTCACAAAGTTCTGTAACTCCCATTTCATGGCAATCTGCTGCCTTTCTCTGGGCTCTGTGGGCACCAGGCACCACAAAGGCTGCATGCAGGCAAAACACTCAGACATATATGAATAAATAAATAAAAAAATAAAAAGACCTTTCCTACTCCAAAATAATATAAAAGAAGAGAGAAATGCGGCAACTCAAATCTAATAATAAGAAGTCTTAATCCTCACCATATAATTGCATTAAAGTAAATGAATAATACTTTATTTAATAAGCAGAGAATGTTCTGTTTAGAGGAAATATACGCATGGCAGTTCACTGAAGTGGAAGTTTCTGGTTTCTTTAAAAACCTGAGTTGTGTCATGCATGTGGTGTTTTTGCGGAAAGCTGTTTTGTGAGAAGCACGTGCTGGTTTTCTGGAAACTGTTTTGTGAGAAGGCGTGTGATGTTTTGTTGCAAACCGACACATGAGAAGGCCTGTGATGTTTAGAAAGATGATAAGTAGAACCCCACAGATAGTTCAATGACGCTTTCTCATTTGCTATGCTGTGCAGCACTTCACTGGTCTTTCTTGGTCTTTGCTTTGCAGACAGAAATATTCTAGAGAACGTCTCATGGTACTCAGGCAGGTTCTGGCCACTTCTGCTGACTTATGCTGATTGGATGGAGCCTTGCTGTGTCTGCTGGATTATGCCACTGCTACAGAGTGGTATTTGGTGTTTACTATTGGACTGCTCTGCTCTGCTGGTATCCTGACAACACAAAGTAGAATTGGCCCAAATGATTTTGTCTTAACAGGTCCACAATCCCCTTTTCCTATTAACATTCTTTCTCCCCATCCTCAGGTCAGTGGGTTAGAAGTGAAGTTGAAGTGTTTAAGAACCCTAAATAAAGTAGGTTTTGAAAAATCTAAGATTAAAATTCACAATGACAGAGTAGACAAGTAATTTCAACAGAGAATATGAGAAAAAGAAGAAAATGGAATTCTTAGACCTGAAACGAGGGATACACTAACTATAGCCAAATGGACACAGAATGATGAAAACCACAAACCAAACAGTCCACATGGATCCTGTACATTATTTATGAGATAAGGAAGAATTTTGAGGATTTCTGTCAACGCAAATGGTTGACAAGGTGCGGTCTATCTGTGGCTTGGTGAAGGAGGAGTGTCAGGATGCTTATCAGCAACTTCTGTTCCAGAGGAAAAATAAGAGCTTGGGAGATTCACTAAAATAGGGCACTTGAAAGTCTGGGAACAGCAGCAGTGAAGTTGTGAAGTTCTAGTACCCAGCCAAGCCGACCGTATACAGCTCCATCTGGGCCGCTCCTGGCCAGTGGAAGGGGAACAGAGCTCACGTTCGAAAGGTAGACTAGGCATCTCTTCACTCGCAGGATAAAGCCAAAGCCCCCCAAAGCCTCTGATACAACAATGATTCCCCAGGTAGAAGAATCTTCTCTTGTCACTCCATGGGCTTCCTGGTGGCTCATGAAAGGAAACTCATTGTTTAAACTCAGCTACAGTAGGTGCCTGTGGAAAGGAAACAGTGAAAGTAAGGAAGCAGTGTTTTCTTTATGTTTTTCCTTTATGTATTTGGTTTTTTATTATCATGTTTCTTTTTAAAACATATGCATTTATATTATTCTGCATGAATAACATAAACTACATACAGCAGGAGGATCCATGAGACAAGCAGGAGTTATAAATATTACATGCATAGTAATTTAGCTATTTGTATTTGTCAAACTTGAAGGAAGCATCCTTCCTATCTTGTTGCATCTAAATTTTTGAATGAAAATCAATATCTATCATATCTCATCTCTATTAACGTAAAAATCTTGATCCAGAAACATCTTAACCCCTAACCAAGTAAGCTTAATTCTAAGACTAAACTATTTAAAAACTGGACCACAAATGCTATCCCTGGCTTGTTTAACCATTTCCCCAGTTTTTTTTTGTTTTTTTGTTTTTTTTTTGGCTCCTTCAAAGACATTATTTTTCCTAAATCAACCTGAAGCAACCTTAAGAGAACAATGTTCCCTTTCCTCTATTGGGGGGCATTGGGTAGGTTTCTGTTTTCGTTCTTCATCTACAGACGCTTATTTTCTATGGGAGGTGGTTATAAGTTATTGGTCTTATACAGAGAGAAAACTAGGTTGGATGCAAGGATGTCTCTCTTTTCCTTTATCGTCCTTTGTTTTTGTTTCTGTTTCTGTTTTTTGAGACAGAGTTTCCCTGCGTAGCCTTGGCTGTCCTGAACTCACTTTGTAAGCCAGGCTGGTCTCAAACTCATAAGGATCCACCTTCCTCTGCCTCCCCAGTGCTGCGATTAAAGGTGTGAGCCACCAGGCCCAGCTCCCTTTATCTTTCTTTAGAAGGTAAGGAGATAGGAGCTGAAAAGAAAGAAAGAGGGATATAGAAATATAGAGGGAGGATAGAACAAAAGATATATTATTGAATCTACTCCTCAACCCAAGAGCTTAATTGTTACTCAAAAATAAGGTTATTTTTAATTCATTGGTATAGAATTTTTTATATTGATGTGAATCATGGTCATGTCAAAAACTAGTCTAAGTTTATCACAAGAATATATATCCTAGGTCTAACAGATAGATACGATTCTATAGATATATAAGGTAAAATAATTAAATAATGTCTTCAAAAGCCTCAGAGACCAACAGAATATGGCATTTAAATATATTTTTATTATTCTAAAGATTCTTTGACAAGACAAGTTAACTCCTTGCAACAGCCAGCCTACCTCAAAGAAGATGATAACATCAAAGCACCTCCTTATGGAGTTGGCTTCAAATGTGGCAAATGAGCCACTGGGCAAAATGTCCTCCTTTCTTTTACAGACAGAATTCTGCCTAAAAATGGGCAAGCTTAGTTGCAGGCAGAGTTGACGACCTAACTCTGCCAAGACAGGGTAAGCAAGTCCTCAATAGTTCCTGCCTTGAAAATATGTCTGTCAGAAATATTGGGCTAGAAGGATGAAGATGACACTCCAACGTAATAGAGAGTGTTGGGTGACTCTTCAGGCAATAAACTGTCTCAGTCATTTTTTCATTTTGGAAGCTGGTAAACCTGCACTTCTGGTTCACACAGGTATTTAATTTTTATTCCTTCTCAAGTCTCGGATGGAGTTGAAGACCAGATAGTTTAGTCTTACAATATTTATTTGTTTAGTCACTTTACAGCCTGTTCCCAGCTCCTTCCTTCCTCTCCTCCCAGTCCTACCCTCATTCCCTCATGCCCCCATTCCCACCTCTCCTCAGAGAAAGGGAAGCCCCCAAGGGGTACCAACCCACCCTGGTATCTCAAGTCTCAGCAGGACTAGGCACATCCTTTCCAACTGGAGCCTGACAAGGCAGCCTAGTTAGGGTAAGGGGATCCAAAGGCCGGCAACAGTCAGAGACAGCCCATGCACCAGTTATTAGGTCTACATGTTGACCAAGATGCACATTAGCTACATATGTATAGGGGACTAAGGTCCAGGACATGCATGCTCTGTGGCTGGTGTTTCAGTCTCTGTGAGACACCACAGGCCCAGATTAGTTGACTCTGTAGGTCTTCTTGTGGTGTCCTTGACCACTCCAATTCTTTTTGTTCTTTCTCCTACTCTTCCACAAAACTCCTCAGGTTCAGCCTATGGTTTGACTGTGGGTCTCTGTATCTGTTTTCATCAGCTTCTGGATGAAGCCTTTCAGAAGACAGCTATGTTATGCTCCTGCCTGCAAGCACAGCAGAGTATCATTAATAGTAACAAGGGTTCTCTCTCTCCCATGTGGTGTGTTTCAAGTTGGGCCAGTCATTGGTTTGCCACTCTTTCAATCTCTGTTCCATCTTTATCCCTACGTAGGCAAGCAAGTTTTGAGTTGAAGGTTTTATGGATGGGTTGCTCTCCCTCTCTCTCCACTGGAAATCACACTTGACTGTAGGAGGTGGTGACATCAGGCTCCTTAGCCTTGCTTTCAGAGTCTCAGCTGGGGTCACCGCCAAACTTCCTGGAGGCTCCCCTGTCCCAGAGATTCCCCTACCAATTTCTGTTCTTTCTTCTAGTCCTCCCCAACCCTGTTCCCCACCCCAATTACCCTTCCCACACCCTCTCCCACCCAGTTTCCTCCCTCCATCTACTACAGATGTCTGTTACTTCCTCTTCTGAGTAAGATGCACGCATGCTCCCTTGGGTCCTCCTTGGCATCTTTTGGTGTGCGGATTGAAGCAGCTCAAGAGAAAGCTTAGAGAGGCCTGAGGCTGTCAAGTCAAAATCTGTAGGTGGTCATGGTGTCAGATCAGAAGCACAGTGACTGAAACTGTCGCACTCTGTAGTGTACTAGGACAGAGCTCCCAACTAAGAATGACTGAAGCCTTGAGCCTGAGGTCAGCATGTGGACCAATGTCTCGTCTCAAGCCATTCTCTGCTGTACAATAGGAAAATTCTGAGTCTTTAATGGGCTACTTGGTTTCACAGTTGCATCTCTCTAATGATTCCTATATTTTGTTGGTTTTATTTTTTCTTTGTTTTATTCCTGATTGCTTTATTTTTATTGACTTCAGAAGTGATAAATTTACATTTCTGAGAAAAAAATTGCCCACTCTTTGTATGAGTATGGTGTATATGTGTGCATATGTTCAAATGTGAGTGAGCATACATGTGGGTGTACTTGAATGCGTATGCACGTTTTGAGTGTATGTGTCTATATGTTCAGTGTGGAGGCCAGAGGTCCTTGCTCCATATCTCTCTCAAATACTTTCCCCTAATTTACGTATTAATTTGTTTGTTTGCTTGCTTGCTTTGAGACAGACTTTTCTTTCACTGAGCCTGGAGTTCATGTATCTGGCAACACTGGTTGTTCAACAAGTTCCAAGGCAACACCTATCTGCCCACTCAACAATAAGTTTACAAGTATATCAAGACTCAGTTGCTCAGGCTTGTGTGGAAATCATATACAACCAAACCATCTTTCCAGCCTCCCTTAGAGAGTTTAGATAATCTAAAGATAGATTCTCTCTGTTTATACACTGTGGTAAGCTTCTCCATTTCTCGCATACTTGAGAGACATATCCCAAGATTAGCCAGCCAATGTACATATATGTATCCAAATTTTAAGAACCCTAAAATGAGTTGCTCTATAACTTTGCCTGTTTTTTTTTCTTGGCTTGGGTTTTGGCTGTCATTCTTCTTCTCACCTTATTATATTTTAAACAATAGTGTGAGGGGTGACATCTCCTAACAGCACAGCTGTTGCTGCCTACTCTGGAGATGGACCAGTCCCAAAGGCAGGACTGTTGGTACTTTGGAGTTCTACATCTTTCTGTGGCATCAGAGGAAACTGAAGATTCAGGGTGGGAACTAGATTAAACTGCTGGGTAGGCTCACAAATGCCAGGGATGCTCCACATTTTCCAGTGGCTTCAGCCATAGCACAGGAACCAGGGCAGGTATGAGATCTGTCTCTGGGTCAGACTCTTAAGCATGTAGAACATTCGGTAACTCACAGGGAAAGCTGCAGACCCAGATAGGAAATTCAACTTGAAACAGAACACAACCTGACCTTCTGAAGAACACCGAAAATAGAACCTCCAGCCTAATTATTCGCCCCACCTAGGGGTGAAAAAGCCTCCACCCAGCTAGAATAATTATAAGTATCTTCAGAAAACCCAAAGTAGACATGTATATACTTCAAGGGAACAAAATCTGAGAGACAGTGAAATGAAGAATGTATAAAACATAGGGAAAGAGAGATAGAAGCACTAAAGAAAACTCAAACTGAAAAGATGTTGGAAACAAAAGCTAAAGCCAAATAAAACACTGCATCAATGGAATGGAGTGTGCAGAAAACCGAGAACAGAAATGGTGGATAAGGTAAAGGAATTTTGCTCAGCCAAGACCGATGATGGATTTTAAAGAAGAAACATAAACACAGATTAGTAGAGATATGGCACTTTGTTAAAATGCCTAAATTTCAGATTTTCGGAATAAGGGAGAGAGAAAAACTACAGCAAAAGTGTAGAGAATATTATCAATAGAATTATAAAACTAAAAGGATACCTATCCAGGAACAATAGGACAACAGAAATCCAAATAGAATAAAAAAGGAAGATTCCCCAATGAAATATGTAATTTAAGTAGTAAAAATAGAGAATAAAAGAAGCTGAAGGGGAGAATTATCAAATTATTTATAAACACAAGCTTATAAGAATAATACTTTATTATTTAAATTGAGAAAGGCCCGAGAAGACATAAGTTCTGAAAAACACTGTAAACCTGGAGTACTATGAATGGCAAAAACCAATGGACAGTTCACTCTCTATGATTGTAGGGAGGGCAGGGACTGCATCTGACATGAACTCTGGTGCCCCTGATTTGATCACTTCCTCTGGATGGAGAGGCCTGGTGACACACAGGGGAAAGGGAAGCAGGCTATCTGGATGAGACCTGATAGGCTTTGGTCATATGGTGGAGGAGGAGGTCCCCTTCTGTCGGAGGAGGTCTAGGGGAGGGGAATAGGACAGAAGAGGGAGGCATGGTGGGAATAGGGAGTTACAAGAAAGGGGATAAGCCGGGCGTGGTGGCGCATGCCTTTAATCCCAGCACTCGGGAGGCAGAGGCAGGCAGATAGCTGTTAGTTCGAGGCCAGCCTGGTCTACAAAGCGAGTCCAGGACAGCCAAGGCTACATAGAGAAACCCTGTCTGGAAAAACCAAAAAAAAAAAAAAAAAAAAAAAAAAAAAAGGGGGAGGGATAACGTTCAGGATGTAATCTGAATAAACTATACTAAATTAAAATAATAAAAAACTATCAATTATAATTAAAGGAGAAATAAAAACTTTCTATAAAAAAAGCAAATTAATGGAATTCATGAACATTACACAGCTCTGCTGAGGATACTCAAAGGAGTACTTAAGTTTGAAGACCAGAATGAATACACACATATAAGAGATCATACGAAAAATATAAACAACTTAAACAGTTAGGCAAAAAATAAAATAAGGCAGATCTGGGCCCAGGGGTCCTGCTAAAACTATGGCACAATACGTACAGTAAATTTCAAACCCCTACCCACATCTAGCCAATGGATAAGAAATTCTCCACAGTTGAGTAGAGAGTGGGGTATGACTTTCACACAAACTCTGGTGCCCCCTATTTGACCATGCCCTCTGGATAAGGACAATGCCCCCTGGATGAGGAGGCCTGGTGGCACTCAGAGGAAAGATAACAGGCTACCAAAAAGAGACTTGATACCCTATGAGCATATATAGGGGGAGGAGGTCCCCCTCAGTCACAGTCATAGGGGAGGAGAGTAAGGGGAAAATGGAAGAGAGGGAGGAATGGGAGGATACAAGGGATGGGATAACAACTGAGATGTAATATGAATAAATTAATAAAATATATTAAAATTTTATATTATTAAAAACAAAACAGAAAAAATATGAAGGCACACAGAAACAGCAACAACAAAAGACAGGAAATAATTCACATTGTTTGATGACAATTCACTGTCATTTTCATAGTTCTTTAAAATTTCTTATGTAATTCTTCACACATTATGTTTTCTCTCTCTCATAAAAAATGCACAAAATAATCCCTGCAAAATAAAAGTTAAGAAAAAGAAACAAAACCCCAATGAGACAAAAAAATATGCTATAACAAAAATTCCACAAAGCAAAATAGAGTTTATTTTGGGTTGATCAGCTATTTCTGGGCATGGTCCGGTCTTCTTTAGTGTGTGCTGTTATACTCATTGACACAGAAACATGCTTTTCCCATTTTAAAATTGGATGTAAGCCTTACTCTGTAAAGACAGAATCAACACTGGACTAAAATGTTCAAAAGCATGGGGCTAGATGAATTATGGGACTAGAGGAATAACTCTTTTTTAAATACATTTTTATTGAAAATTAAAACAATTCATATTACATCTCATTTTCTATCCCATCCCATGCATCCTCCCATTCCTCCCTCCCTCTCACTTTCACCCCAATCCCCCTTCCCTATGACTGTGACTGAGGGGGACCTCCTCCCCCTGAATATGGTGCTAGAGTATCAAGTCTCTTCTTGGTAGTCCGCTATCCTTCCTCTGAGTGCCATTGGGCCTCCCCAACAAAGGGACATGGCCAAATATGGGGCACCAGAGATCCTGTGAAAGTCACTGGATTTCTACATATAGAAAAATGCAATTGGACCCATACTTGTCACCATGCACAAAACTCAAGTCCAAATGGATTAAAGACCTCAATATAAAATCAGAGACACTTAATCAGTTAGAAGAAAAAGTGGGGAAGAGCCTGGAACACATCGGCACAGGAGACAACTTCCTGAACAGAACACCAACAGCCCAGGCATTAATGTCAACAATTAATAAATGGGACCTCATGAGGCTGAGAGGCTTCTGTAAGGCAGGAGACACTGTCAAAAGAACAAAGCGACAGCCTACAAACTGGGAAATAATCTTCACCAACCCTGCATCTGACAAAGGTCTAATATCCAAACTTTATAAAGAACTTAAGAAATTAAACACCACCAAACCAAATAACCCAATTGAGAAATGGGGCTCAGAATTAAACAGAGAATTCTCAACAGAGGAATATCAAATGGCTGAGACACACTTAAAGAAATGCTCAACATCTCTAGTCATCAGAGAAATGAAAATCAAAACAACTCGGAGATTCCATCTTACACCCATCAGAATGGCTAAAATCAAACATTCAAGTGACAACACATGTTGGCGAGGATGAGAAGAGAGAGGAACACTCCTTCATTGCTGGTGGGAATGCAAACTAGTACAGCCACTTTGGAAATCTATCTGGTGCTATCTCAGAAAAATGGGAATAGGGCTTCCTCAAGACCCAGCTATTCCACTCCTAGGAGTATACCCAGAAGATGCTCCAGCACACAGCAAGAAAATTTGCTCAACCATGTTCATAGCAGCCTTATTCATAATAGCCAGAACATGGAAACAGCCTAAGTGTCCCTCAGTAGAAGAATGGATAAAGAAACTGTGGTACATATACACTATGGAATACTACTCAGCTATTAAAAACAAGGATTTCCCAAAATTTGTGGACAAATGGATTGAGCTAGAAATGATCATAAAGAGTGAGCTAACCCAGAAGCAGAAAGACTCACATGGTATATACTCACTTATAATTGGACACTAGCCCAAGGGACAGGTCCCATGAAAGTCTGCACCTACCAGGAAACGGGGATAGAGGTGAGGACATCTTACTGAGACTCTAGGTGAGAAAAATATAGGGGATAGGCAAGTATGGGGATCCAGAGGGTCCTAGAAACCTACAAAAGGAACATTATGATGGGCAGTTCTGAACCCAGGGGTTCTGCTTGATCTAAGGTACCAACCAAGGACAAAACGTGCAGTCATCATCAAACCCCTACCCAGATCTAGCCAAGGGATAGAACATTCTCCACAGTTAAGTGGAGAATAGAGGAATAACTCTTAACATTAATATCTGGATCATCTATAGACCCAAAATATCTGATTAGATTGGAAAACAGGATCCATCTTTTTCCATCCTTTTGCTGCCTACAAGAAACATACCACATCATGAAAGATAGAAGCCATCTTAGGGTAAAATTAGAAAAAAGAAATATTTCAAGGAAATGGAACAACAACAACAACAACAACAACAAAAACAGGCAAGTGAATAAAAATTTCCTTTTGCTCACACCCATGCCAACATTTATTGTCATTTTCCATAACAAACTAGGCATTATGACTAGAGTAAAGTGAAGTCTCAAATTAATTTTGATATGCATTTTCCTAATGGATAAAGATGTTAAAAATTTAAAAAGTCTTTCCAGTTATCTCAACTTCATTGTTTAGAACTCCTCTTTCTGTTCTTTGCCCCAGCTTTTAATTGCTTTGCTTCCTTGACATTTATGTTTTTTTAATTTTGTTTTGCATTCTTTATATTCTAGATCCCAGTCCTATCTTAGAAGTATAGACAGTGAAGATTTTTCCCACTTTGTAGGATACCCCTTCACTTGAATGATAATGTCTTTTTCTGTATAGAAGAGCCTAGGATGGTCTTGCATTCAGGATAAAGGGCCCATCCACGTCTCCCAAATGATAACATGGCAAGCGTTGGAGCCTCTTTCTCCTAAATAACCAATTCTTTTGCTGTTTCCTCACAGAACAAATATCATTTAAAAATAGTTGAACATTTCTCAACCAGCATCTCATGATGCCTCTGATAAAACTGACTTTCCTCCACTTTTCCTAAATTCAAACGGAGGGGTGTCTCTTCGCACCTGACGTTCGTTATTTATCAGCTGGTTTCTTTACCAGTCTAAAGTGGTAGTCTGTTCTCACATACTCTGGTGCCTCACCTTTGACCATGTCCCCTGGACAGGGAGACCTGGTGGCAATCAGAGGAAGGACAGCAAGTTACCAAGAAGAGACTTGATACCCTATGAGCATATAGAGGGGGAGGTAATCCCCCTCAGGAACAGTCATAGGGGAGGGGAATAAGGGGAAATTGGGAGGGAAGGAAGAATGGGAGGATAAAAGGGATGGGATAACCATTGAGATGTAACAAGAATAAATTAATAAAGGAGGAAAAAAATAAAAATAAAATGACAAAAAATAAAAAATAAAAAAATAAAGTGGTAGTCTGTATCTCGTAAGCTATGCGTGTGTAATGTTACTGCACCATTTTCTGATTAACTGATGTATAACTACTAAAAAGTAGGCTAGTAGAATTTGTGACATGGGATAACATTCATATAGTAATCTTATGTGTGGTTATTCACATGGTCATCTTATGAAAACACTGATAAAAACTGGAATGATTTTAGGTGTCCACCTGTTCCTTAAATTCTCTACTCCAGACCTTAAAAAGAAAAAGAGAAATGTCTCTGTTTACCTGTTTAGAAATGATTAGTGTCTCAAACGTCTACTCTTCTATAAATTGAGACTCATAATAGCAGAAAAGTGTTCATAGCCACACAAGTTTGCAACAGATGTAGGATTAACTCCTTTGTTTTACATCGCAGAGACACATCTTAGAACACCCAGAACTTGGTGTACTGTTTTAAAAGATTATTTTTTGTCCTAATGAAGAACTGGCTTTGCCTTTGGGAATCTGACTTTATAGACAGGCTCGGGCATGAAGCAGAACATGACCTCTCAGGCCAAATTGCTTTCTCACCATCCCCAAAGACATCCTGACCTTTAATTTCACTTTCTTCACACACTAAGATGTGCTACATCCACTTCAGAGTGGCGAATGACCCATTTTAGTTATCTTCAGAGACAAAATAACATCACAGTACTTAGCCCTTGCTAATAACTGACCTTTCAATTTTTACTGTGATTCAGACTGCTACCACATGAGATTTCTTTAAAAATTTAAAGAACATTGAAAGGTTCGTGGTCTCTAGATAGAAACTGAAGCCAGCTTACTCCCAAGATATACTGTAAAAATGCCTAATGAAAACAATCTTTCTTTTTGTATATGCAGACCTACAAATAATATGTTTTCATTTTCTGAAGCAAGTAATGACCACATTCAAAGGGTTAAAAATAATGGCTTGATGAAAACAGACATATGGAAGAGATGGTTGGAGCAGTCTTCAGAAGTAGAATATAAGGGAAAGCCTGTTATTTGTAACAAATGTTGCTAATATTTCTAAATCTTTAAATAATTCAAATAAATAATTAAAATATGGATGCATTTCCTAGAAATGTTCCATCCTTACATTTAAAATATTTTTCCATGCCTTGAAAAGAGATGATCTCTTGGGAAGCAAATTTATCTTGACTGGAATGTGGCTTTATACAAGAAAGGAGAAATGTTTTAGGTAAAATTGATATATATGCAAGCAAGGGCTCTTCAGTCTGCTTTGCTAAATCAAGATGCCGACTGTTTAATCCATGACTCCTTTTCCTTCCTCCATTACTCCAACCACTTTTCTACCTTTTCTATTCATTAATAGAAAGGAGAAGAGCCTCGAGAAAGAGCTATTCTTTCAACTTAGAAAATAATGAGAGATTTCACGCTTGCAAATATATTCATCTACAAACTATTTAGTCTATCCAGCTGGTAACCTAATAGCTAAAATCTAGTTATATACCAGTGAGAATATAGGTTTCATATACTGCAATGTAAGTGGATTTGTAAACAAGATTATTTTTAAAGTTGTATTGACTTCATTGATTTTCATGAGTGTACTCTGGTCTATGTAATGGACTTTTTATTGCAATTTATAGGTAAACAGTTGGAATACCTTCAGGCTTGTTTTTCTGACTGTAGTGACAGAAGCTAAGATGTGGGAGGTGTCACCATTAACCTTGAAACTATTGGATTTTATTTTCTGTGCTTTATCCATCCATTATTTTAATATGCCAGTGTGGTTATAGTATTTAATACCACATATAAGACAATTCTGTGATACTATATTTCAGGTCTTATTTAATGAGGTTTTTAAGGATGATAGAGAATTCTGGGTTAGGCCAGCTGGCACTAGGGGATTTCCACATCTCTCAGCACAGGAGCTCCAACATTACAGTGGACCTAGGGTGTAGTCTTCAACTGATGCAGCTCTCAAAGGAAAATTTTTAAAAAGTGTTATTGTTTCATTGTTTTGTTTTTCTGTGTGTGTGTGTGTGTGTGTGTGTGTGTGTGTGTGTGTGTTGAGTGTGTGTTGTGCAATGTTGCTAATCTAGAAACTTCCAACTTGTCAAAGTGCAGAGAATAAGTTGCCATGGAGAATGAGCCATAAAGGAGACATCCATATTTCACTTCCTCCACAAGACCCAGTGATCAATCCAGAAAGGAAGGCAGAAAGACTGTAACAGCCAGCAGTAGTAGAGAAAAAGCAAAAAGCAGACCCTTCTGGAAATGACAGTGTGGTTGTTACACTCACGAGCTCCCGGTGGCTGTGTTTCCCAGCACAAGAACAAGGCAGTCAAAATTCTCACATGGAGTCTGAAGGAGTCCATGAGTTCTTAGACCTTAATGGGGACCAACAACTGAGGACAATTGGAGGCTTCTCAGGGAGGGATAGTCAATTTACTTTACGTGAGTCACTGCAAGGAGGTTAATCATGCTCCAGTGGACCACTCCACACCAGAATTATGTGGGCAAAGCAAATTTGAGTCCATGGATTATTTAAATAACAGTCACAACTACAACAACAAGATGGACATGAAGTTGGGGGTGGTAGAGAGGCGGGGCTGGATCTGAGAGGAGACTAAAGGAGTAACTGGGGTGAATAAGGTCAAGATCAGTGAATGGAATTCTCAGAGAATTCACAAAGTATTTTTAAAAGATGTTGTAAAATGATGTAATAGTAGAAACTCCTTTGCTTGTTTTAACAACAAATCTTGCTTTCTCTGATCTGTCTTATAATTCCATCAGCAGTTCACATGAGTGCACGTGTGTCCTGATGTCAGAAGTCTGAATATGTGAGTTCATCCTACCATTCTTGCTTTCTGTGGTTCTCTTGCCATGAAAACAAACACTCATTTCTCTAGGATGTCTTTACAATTTAAAAAGACATCTAGTTGTTCAAAGCATATTTGAGCATCCTTACTTGGCCCTATAGGAGCGATGATTCTGATTTTAAAAGCCAAGGATGCTTTTAAAGGACAAGATGGTGACCAAATATTTTAGTTCTTGCTTTTATAGGTTTCTGTCTACCAGGTTGTAGACACACACACACACACACACACACACACACACACAGAGAGAGAGAGAGAGAGAGAGAGAGAGAGAGAGAGAGAGAGAGAGAGAGAGAGAGAGAAAGAGAGAGAGAGAGAAGGGGGAGACAGAGACAGAGACAGACAGACAGAAAGACAGACAGACAGAGGCAGAGACATATAGAGACAGAGAGACAGACAGACACACACAGAGAGACAGAGACATGGAAACAGACAAAGACAGACACATACAGAAAACAGAGCAGTTCACAACATAGCAACCATGAAGCATAGAAAGAGATAATGCTTGTATTCCTGGCTATCTCTTTTTACCCCTTTATTCTAGGCTATCTTTTTTTTACCCTTATACATGCTGTCTGGAACCCTAGCCTGTGTAATGCTGCTGCCCATGTTCTGAGTGAGTCTTTTTTGTCCTTAGCTAATTCTCTCTGGCCCTCAGAGTTACACCCTGGGGTGTTTTTTAATAATGCTTTGTGCTCTTTATCTACTCAAGTTGACATAAGATTACCCATCAAGGCAATGATTCCACATTAAATGTTTGTTTTTAAATGTTTATGATTTAGTGTTTGTTTGTTTGCGCTTTCACAAAACTTACACAGTTGCTATAATTACTCTCTTTATTAGCCTTTACATTTCATCATCAATAATCTGAATAAATATTACCAGCAATTCCTCTCTAAGAGCCAGTATAGTCTCAGAGATAGAACTGACTTTAAAATAGCTTCTGCTAAAGCAGTAATTTATTAGACTTCACCTTTTTAGAGAATGGAGAGACATTTGTGATTGGTCATGCTAGATTTTTGCTGTTTATTCACACAGGACAAAAAGCAATATCTTTTCCTGCATAGCTTTATTAATTTGACACAGCCTAGAGTCTTTTGGTGAAAGAAATGGCAATTGAGAAATTTTCGAGATGAGTTGGACTGTAGTCACTATCTTACTGATTTAAGAGGACCTGGCCCACTATGGGCAGCACCTACTCTAGCCAGGTGGTCATGGGAAGTAAAAGAAAGTTAGTTAGGTATGAGATTGCCTTGTGTGACACAGAGGGGTCCAGAATACAAATTTTCTTCCATAGTGCCTTTCTCTATGTCCTTGGATTATATTCCTACCTTGACTTCTTTCAATGGTGTATTGTATCCTAGAGTACAAACCAAATAAACCCTTTACTTCTCTAATTTGCTTTTGGTTAGTGTTTTATCACAGCAACAGGTAGAAAAACTAGACTAATCATTTTGTTGGGGGCTCCTTGATAGGTAGGGTTAATATCCTCTTATATTTTAATGCTATTTTTGTTGATTTTTCAATTTTACAATCTTCCCTAGAGGTGGGGCACCACACACTCTAGTATGCGTTGTGACAGGCTGTTAATAAGAATGGTAGGATCTTTTGTGGAGATTCCACAGTATTAATTACACTCATACCAAAGAAAATCTTTCTAAACTCAGTGGTTAAGGTAAGCATTAAATTGCCAGCTTCAATTTTGTGTCTTAAAAATGAAAAGGCAGAAATAACTTAAAGTTCCCTTATATTTCAAAATGTAATGTGTTAAACTATAAAGGTAGACTGCAAGTAACATATGTTACATATGAAAACATTTCACAGTGTCAGAGGATATTGAAGCATAATACTCATGTTATTAAAGAAATGCCTTACTAACTTCTAGGGGTCAGCTTCAGCATCATATCCATTACTGAATTTTTAATATAAATAACTGTTCTACAAATTTACCAGAGTGCATTGTATGACATATACAAGTATCTTAATTATATACATATACGTAAGAAACATAAGTGTATTCTTTATTACTCACAGGATACTTCACTTGGTTTTGTACATAGCTTTAGATTTCATCAAGTATTCATTTTATTGTTCTATCAGTTAACTCAAGACAGCAAAAGACAAGTTTCATAGACTTTCAAAATAAACATTGAGATTAACTATAGTTAGCACTTAGTGCTGAGCTAAATCCTGACATCAAATGGAACAGATACTGGAAGAGTGCTTCAGCTTACTTTCAATAATTGGTTACACGCTTTGTAGTTTACTAAAAAGAACAACTGAAGGTAAATGGGAATAAAAATAACTTGTGATATTAATATATTCTAGTTATGATTCAGAATACATAGAATCTTCATGTTCACAACCACACAACACACACACACTATACAAATTCTTCATTTCCCACACAAACAGTACACAAATTAATTCACCAAACTACTATTTTCTTAATTAATAGTTTTCCTTATATAGTAAATGTAAGTAAATTGCTACAGAGAACAATCCTCTATTCTGGCTACTTTATGGAATATTTGAAAAAAATTGATGCCTGTCTGTTGCTTGTATCCAAAATACTTTTTTACTAACATCTTTGATATTTTTATAGAAATATGCATAATCTTTCTTTCTTAAAATGTGTGAAAAGTCACCCTGAAACATTTAACTTCACAGATATAAACATTCTATGAAAAGACAATACAGAGACAGTTTATTAAGTAAGGCTCATTTTATAAATTGTGCAAATATTCTTGAAATAAAGTCTACTGAAATATAATTTGCATATCATTAATTTAACCACAGAATATATCACTGAAATTTTGTAGTTAGACAATTTCTCTTCCAGATCACATAACATTATTACTTAGCTACATACAAGCTCTCAAATCAGCAGAAGGTGCTATCTATGAATGAGAGTAACTCAAACTTTAAAAACATAAGATTGTTTTAAATAATTTTAAACATATTCAAAAGAAATACTCATTATTTAATTTTTATAAAATATACCATTGTCATCCTGTATTCAGGGTTAATGTTTAATAATGTATTATATTTTCCTGATTAATAATTACCAATATTTTCATTTCAAATTTGTTCTTTGCCTTTCATTTCACTATGTTTATATTGTATTCAAAATAACTTACCATGCCCAAACCACATTATCCTCCAGAATTTTTGAAGGCTGCTTTTAATTTGTTAATTCCACTATTTTCTCATAGAAGATCAGATTTGAAATAGAATTGAAACCAAATATCATTCATAATTGGGCTTCACTAAAATTGTTCCCACCCTCCTATGAATTTTCCAGAAATCCTCAAGCATCTTGCCCTAACCCAGTTATTTTCACACATTCAAATCAAAAGTGAAATCATGTTGTTTAAATTTGGTTTTTAACATCCTTTTCCGTCCACAGTGCCCTGGTCCCAAAACTCAGTGGAATGAAGGAATTAGTCTCATTATAATTATTTTGGAATTATATGTTACATTTCTTTTACAAATATCATATTAGTTTGCAAGTTGATACAACGGCGACGATGATGATGATGACGACGACGACTACTACAATAATAATAATAACAATAGGACTTCAATGCCTCACCATCAACAACAGATAGGTCATCCGGTATTGGGCTGGCATGACTTAAACGTTGCATGTAGCAATGTAAACAAGACATCATTGTTTATAAGTTTATAAAGAAATTCTATGGGAACAATGTCTTATTGGGTTATAAAAGTAGTCTTGACAAACTTAAGAAGATTGAAACCAGAACATCTAAAAAGAAATTCAAGTAGATAGAAACCATTCCAGTGCAGTTCCCAAACAACTGGATGGACCTAGACATGGGTTTCAGGAAAGAGACTGAAAAAAAAAATTTACCCTTATGTGGAAATTAAGCTGTGCTCTC
The DNA here is from genome assembly GCF_964271855.1 of Acomys minous. Lineage (NCBI taxonomy): Eukaryota > Metazoa > Chordata > Mammalia > Rodentia > Muridae > Acomys > Acomys minous. Next base: position 28,896,468 of record NC_140495.1, read on the forward strand.
CTGAGAAAACACACATTAAAATAAAGCTACCATTAAAATATGTTTTACTATTTTATACGCACATATTCGTGCCTGAGATTATAAATATGTATTCATATGACTACAGATGACTGCAGAGGACAGAGGAGGGTATTGGACCCCCAGAAGCTGGAGAGACAAGCATTTGTGAGATGCCTAATGTACGTGCTAGGAACTGAATCAGGAGCCTCTGAAAGAGCAGACAGTTCTCTTAACTGTGGAGTAACCTCTCCAAGCCTAAAGATAAGTTGAGGTAGACAAAAACAAAAATGCAACACACCAAACATTATTTGGTCCAGAGAAAGTTTAGGTTCTAAGAGTAGTATTAAAGAAGAAAAAGAAAATCAAATACTTTTATGTCTCAAAATGATTTTATATATCTAGGAGTAAATGTATCAAAATAGGCTTGAATTTAGTAACAGGAAGGTAACAACAAACATTAGGCCAGAAATCAATAAAATATTAATTAGAAAACAAAAAAGCATACAACTAACTAAACAAAAGAGCATAGACATGATAACCAAATTCAAGGGATTATTTTTAAAGGAAAAAAATAGTCAAACTCATAGCTAGACAAAAAAGACTCAAAGTATAGAAATGAAACAGCAGATATTAGTGGATTCTATATAAACCCAGGTGATAAGAACAGAACACGTCACGTAAGTTTTTAATCCTAGCCTTTCTGACTGGTGTAGGATGGAATTTCAGAGTCACTTTGATTTGCATTTCCCTAATGACTAAGGATATTGAACATTTTGTTTAGCGCATCTCAGCTATTCGAGATTGATTTGTTGAGAATTCTCTGCTTAGCTCTGTACCCCATTTTTAAATTCAGGTTACTTTGTTTGTTTGTGTTTAATTTTTGAGTTCTTTATATATTTTGGATATTAGCCCTTGATGGTTGTAGGATTGTTAAAGATTTTTTCCAGTCTTTATACTCTCATTTTGCTCTTTTAACTGTGTCCTTTGCCTTCTGAAGTTTTTCAGTTTCATGAGGTCTCATTTATTAATGTTTATCAAAGAGGCTGAGTTGTTGGTGTTCTGTTCATGAAGGTGCCTCCTGTGCCAATGAGTTCAAGGTTTTCCTCCACTTTCTCTTCTAATAGGTTTAGTGTATCTGGTTTTATGTTGAGGTCTTTGATCCACATGCAAACTTGTACAACCACTTTGGAATTCAATCTGGAACTTTCTCAGAAAATTTGAACTAGCTCTCCCTCAAGACCCAGCTATACCATCCCTGAGTGTATACCCAAAATGCTCTAAGATACAACAATGCACTTGCTCAACTATATTCATAGCAGCTTTATTCTTTTTAAAAAAATTTTTTAGCAGCTTTATTCTTATAGACAGACAGAATCTGGAAACAACTTAGATGTCCCTCAATGAAAGAATGGATAAAGAAATTATGGTACATTTACACAATGGAGAGAAGGAACAGGTGTGTGATTGACATGTAAAGTGAATAAATAAATTAATAACAGATACATAAACATTGACTTACGAACACTAATAAAACAGAAGCTAATATATACAATTATATAATAGTAGGATAATATAGTATAAATATATTCCTATATACATAGAACTGGATTAAAGGGAAATACAAAGGAAAACTCTAAACAGATTAGAAGTTAGTCAAGCAGCCAAGTCAACATTTTCAAAAACTGCCTTCAGGAAAGAACTCAAAACCCGCTGTCTTCATCTGTGAAAAGATCCGAATGTGTAAAGAATTAATGACAATATTAAAATTTCAAAAAAAAAATTGAAGATAAAAATACTTGCAAAATAATTTTTTGAGACCGTTGATAATTTTCTTTTCCTAATGATGGCGCTGGTCAGTTCTACCAGAACGTGAAGTCAACATCAAGGTCATGAACCAAGTAAGACAATAAACCAACCCCTGTGACAAACACAGTTGCAAACATCCTCTCCTTTACAGCATCTCCATAACAGGGCCTTTGCAAGAAACAGTATTATTCACAGTGAGAGCAGTGCCCTTTAATACACTTGGCTGGGTTTCCAAGACTGCCTGCCCACTAAATCATCAGTTTCCTCTTAAAGATTCTCAGGATTTATTGCACACTTCTCTTTCTTCTCTAGAGATTGCAAAAGCATTTCTCTCATACTCCCATGATCCTTCAGGATATGTTATGCACTAAAGGAAGTGTCTGAGAAGGATGTAACATCCTCTGTTTCATGTCCCAGCACAGGAACTTCTTACTTATGGATTCTGTTTGTTAAACTGTTTATGTAGGATTATTAGCAACAGAAAGCAATAAATCCAAATTTATATTGAAGAGAGCCAAGGGTTTTTATGACTCATTAGTGCACCATGAAGTCATGGAAACTCTACGTTAGCCACATTTTTCCGTTTGAATTTTAAGCAGTGTTGGGTTGCATATACTTTCTGTTTATTTCCATATTGTTCAGTTCTGTGGTTTCAGATTTTGTACTTCAAAGGGTATCTGTAAGAACCACTTCTCTCCAAGGTGTTTGCCGTGCAATGATTGAAAAACCTAGGTCTCAGCCTCAGATAAAGATAATGATAAAACTCCTTTCTCTCGGAGAATCTAAAGCTTGATGTCTGAGATCAGACATCAGCAATATAGTCTGATTAGATAGATTGAACAACATAGTCTGGTTTTTGGAAGACCAGCGACTGTATCAGATGTGCCTCTCATTAAGAAAACAAAAACAAAAAATAAAACAATAACAACAACCAAGAAAACAGAAAAACATAAAAAAGTAAAAAAAAAGAAAGGAAAGTAAAATTTTAGTCAACTGTGTGGCTTGAAATCCTCAGTTGGAAAATATCAACAAAAAGTAGAATAATTAATTATAATGTGAAATAAAATGTTAACCTATATTCAAAGTACTTTAACTTTACCAGTCATTACTGAATTTACAAAAAAATAAAAAAATAAAAACCAAAGACTTAATAAACAACAACAACAATAAAACCAAATCAAAAAGCCCATTAGTGAATACAATGTTTTGGAAGAAAGCTAATAACATGTCTAATCACTGACCACATCTGTGGTGCCTTAACCACTAACCGTTTCCAACTCTAGAAACCTTCCCAAGTGTATCCTTCTACTTATTTAAAGCAGCTCATATAAGTCACCCTAAGTAATCTTATCTATAAAGACCTCTTTAGCTTCCCCTACAACGGATGCTACATCAAGTCCTTAAGTCATTAGGTAATATCATCTTAAACAACCGGTTACATTACCTTCTAGCAGACTAGGATGGACCCCATGCCGTTGTTAGCCAACTTTGCTGACCCTGCATTAGTTGTGCTAGATGATCAAGACTGACCTTTAGAAGGCTGATTTTCACTAATCTGAATGATGCTCTGAACTGAACTTCATCACTGACACCCTTCTTAATTAAATCCTACAGAAATCTTTTTTCGCTGTGAAGAAACAGAAGAATCTTGAAGCATCAAGAAAGTGCCTCTTCCAAATGGCCATCACTCCTCAATTACTGAATCCAAAACTACTGAAATGGATAAAGTGCTAGATGAATAATTGAAAAGTTCTTCTATAAGTGGGAGCACTGGTGAATAAAATAAAGGGTCTGGAAGAGAAAGTCAGCTACATAGATGAGGAAGGAAGCACAGAGGATGAACATTTCAAAAGCAAGATAAGAATTTGGTGGGGAAAGACAGAGTGCGGGGTGGGGAGAAAATATGTGGAAATGAAAATCCAGTCAATCAAATTAAAAGTGTCGAGGAAAGCATCTTCAATATACTGGATTGGACAACAGAAAGAGTGTCAAGTACACTAGACACAGCCAATTACCGAAAATATTCAAGAATAAAAAAACACCACCCACAATAACAAAACCCAAGCCAAACTGAGCCAGCAACATGGCTTAGTAGCTAAAGGTTCATGCGATTCAGACTGATGATATGCGTGTGATCCCTGAAGCCCATATGACTGAAGAAAACAAACAACTCCCTTCACTGGTCCTCTGATCTCTACCTCTGTGCTGTGTCTGGTGTGTGTGTATGTGTGGCACTCCTATGGAGAAAACAAAAAGAAAAGTCTTAAAAATAAAAAGACTGCTGTGCTCACAGTGCCCTAGACTGACTGCAATGCCCAAGAACTCTCAGAGATTTCAAATTAAAATCTACCTACGGCGTAGAATAAGGAACTGAGATTGAGAATTAAAATTGTAAATAATTTTTTCACTACTGCTATACAGAAATCTCCACCAAATATAGGGAACTTTATTGACATCCAAAGATCAGAGGAATTTAGAAACAGTCTTTTTCAGGAGAACCTGGTCAAAGATGTGGTCATAATTCTGAAAAAAAAGTTTCTAGTACTGTACAGTAGTGGTAGAAGAGCAAAGACAATTTTAACTACAGTTTCCATCTGAACAAGAGAAAATGACACCTACTTGAAGTAATGGTGATGTGCTTCCACTGTGGTGCAGGACATGCAAGGGCACACCTGGCTGTTTCTCCTCAGGAAGAATTAACAGTGCAGCTGCAAGAAGTGAATACAACCTTTCTATAAAACACTGGACTCAAATGGGGTCTCTATTAAACATAAACAAGAAATAACAAGAAAGAATAATTTCAGTACAAGGTCGTAAGTAAAAAGGATGCTAGGAAAGTGAAGAAAGCCATGAATAGGGACAAACAGAAGCACCCTAGACGTAGCTTGTTTGACAAAAACAAAACAAAACAAAACAAAAACAAACAAATGTCTAATTGCTACCTTTTGGCAAAATAAGAAAAGTGAACAGTTGGTATCATATAAACAAATCTTGATATCTTAGTTTTGTAGATAGTTTCTTAACTACAGAGGGAACCCAAGGATGGAACTCAGGCATACAGGAAGAAAAGTCAGTGTCATTAGATGAATTACTTCAGCTGCCCGTTTCATAATATTTTAATAAACACCTATAATTATATAAATATCTACCTTCCATTTAAAATTGTTTATTCATTTATATAAATTGGCTTTATTAATAAACCAACAATGCTTCATGCCAAATATTCAAAAAAGGAAAACTATCTAATATCTCAATATTAAATATGACAAGTTTAATTTCTTCAACATGTATGAGTAAATGAGATAAATTATGCAATTCCCAGTGCACAATAATGTGAAAGACTTGTCAGTTCTCTGCTTGCAGTGAGACTTATTACCCATAGGGACTCTAAAGCCTGGACCAGAGGGTAGACAAATATGCACACGACAGTCTGGCAACTTGCAGAATACTAAATACCTACCTAAAGGAAACCTTTAGAAGGCTGGGCCTAGGAAAATAGCTTAGGGGTAAAAACTGCTTATTGTACAACCACAGGAACCTGAACAGAGATCCTCAGTACATAGATAAAAGCTAGGAGGAGAGATTTGTCTCTGTAAGCTCCCACGTACAGTTGTAGGGAGGAAAAGAGAAGATCCCAGGGGCCAACTGCCTGGCCAGCCACTCTAGCTGAAATGGTGAGCTCCAGATTCAGTGATATGCCTTGTCTCTAAAAATAAGGTGCAGAGTGGTAGAGGAAGACAGTCAACATCAACCTCTGGCCTTGGCATGCTTGTGCACATGACTATTTGACCAGATGCACAAATGCATACAAGCGGGCAGAGGTACACCGGGTTTGAAGGAAGTGTTAGTAGTGACATGCCTGTGGAAGCCAGAAGAGGATGGTGAACCCAGAGAACTGTTTTTTAGAGCTGGTTGTGAACCACATGACATGAGTGCAAGAGTCGTCAGGAACAGTAAGTGCTGGAAATCACTAAGCCATCTCCTTTTCTCAGAAAGCATTTTTTCCCTTTTTTTTAGAGTTTTTTTTTTTATTAATTTATTCTTGTTACATCTCAATGGTTATCCCATCCCTTGTATCCTCCCATTCCTCCCTCCCTCCCATTTTCCCCTTATTCCCTTCCCCTATGATTGTGCCTGAGGGGGACTTCCTCTCACTTTATATGCTCATAGGGTATCAAGTCTCTTCTTGGTAGCCTGCTGTCCTTCCTCTGAGTGCCACCAGGTCTCCCCCTCCTGGGGACATGGTCAAATTTTAGGTGCTGTCGTACTGTTTTATAATTTCATGATTAAGGAGTAACAGTTCATAGGACAAAGTTTTAACAAACAATGCAAATAGTTTCACTTCTGAAAAGAACAAAGCATTTTAGCCTTTAAATGTGAGGACATAATTGTATTGCAAATTGCTGCATATGCAAACTCTAGAATTGAAACTGAGCCCATGGCAGCCAGCAGAGACTGCTGTACCAAACAAGGACATTGCATGGGGAGAGCCTAGGCCCTCTGAGATGACAAGCAGCTCTGTTTCCACAGGGATCCACTAGTAAGGGAAGCAGGGCCTGTCCCTGCCATGGACTCTTTGATCACTTCCTCCCGGCAGAGTGCCTTACTGGGCCATAGAGGAAGAGGATGCAGGCAATCCATATGGGACTGGTTAGGCTGGGGTCAGTTGATAAGGGAAAATGGCTCCCCTTTTCTGAGGGTTAGGGGAGGGGTATGGGGGGGGAGAGAAAGAGAGCATAGGACCAGAAGGGGAAGAGAGAAAGGGCTATCAAGGGGATTGTAAGGCAAACACAATTTAAAAAACAAATATAAATAAATAAAATAATCAATTACTAAAAAAAGAAAAACGTTATATAAATTAAGCATTGCTTTACCTATTATCTAATATGAAAGGAAAGGCATTTGGAGAGAATTATTATAAAAGCCTTAAAGATGTTCCTAAAATATTTTTTTTCTTTTTTAACCAATTATATATACTCAGGATACATATATATTCTCAGGTAAATTTCCTGAAAGTTTTTTATCTTATGGTAGTTAAGAGACATAAAGGACTTTATGTAAGTTTCTAAGGGAAAAGTATTTGTTATCCTCCCATTGCGTATGGCAGGCTTCAGGCTAAATTACAGAGGTATAATGAAGCACACAAAGGATTATTATAGATTAGCTACTGTAATTATTTTTCAAAGGTCTTTTCTGCATCTTTTGAGATGACATTGTGACTTCTGACTCTAAGATAACTGATGTGAAGAATTACGTTCAGTGATCCACATATGTTAAACCATCTTGGTGTCTCTGGATGAAGTCCACATGACAGTGTAAATGGTACATTGGATGTATACTTGAATTTTATCTTTGAGTGTCTTATTGAAAATTTTTGCAGAAATAAACAAATACAGTCTCATGTTTTATTTATATTTTAGCTTTCCTAACTTTTTAGATTTCTAAATTGTCATTAATTATTTAATTGCACTTACTGTTTTTCTAGCATTTAAAGGTATCTATTTTATTTATTTATTTATTTACTTATTTGAGACAGGGTTTCTGTGTGTATCCCTGGATGATCTGAGACTCACTCTGTAGATCAAACTAGCCTCAAACACAATGAGATCTTCCTGCCCCTGCCTCCCAAGTGTTGGGATTAAAGGCATGCATCACCATGTCTGTTAAGTATAATTGTTTCATTACTTTCAAAAGTTAGTTATAAATATCATATGACAGGAATTCAACATTTCAGAACAGATGTAACTGTTTTATAATTTTATATTAATAATTAACTTAGGCAAAACTATATTTTAAAAAGTTTTTTTTTACTATTTCTATAAATTATTCCCATGTACCTAAGTCTTAAATTGAAAAGTGAGCCTTTGATAGCATTTAAAATGTTAGGTTTGTCATATATCAGACATCAAATCCCTTAAATATGAATAAAAATAAACATTGAAGATGTAGTTTATAGCAAAGAATATCAGTGTCACATTTTTATAACAAAATAGTGATTTTGAGCATCAGTTTTTATAATTTAAAAGGTTTGTCAGTGGGTAATTGTTTCACCTTGGAGAGAGACCGTGCTCTAAATATAGTAGGCCTCCCACAAGCCACCTGCATCTTTAGCTTTAACAATAAACTATGTGTAATTGTTGCTGTTGCCCATGGCCTTGGCATCTTTAACTCATTAGATGTTTCCATGATAGAGAAGCTTTATTATATATACATTTGACATAGCAAACCTGTTAAAAATTTAAAGCATTGTATATTATGTCTTATCTATAACTCTGATTCCTTCTTCCTTGCAGTGATTTCAAATTAGTACCTTCTTCAGCTCATAATGAGCAAAGGAAGAATGAGTAGAGGTCATAGTGAGAAAGCCAATATGCACGTCTCATCTAATCTGGAGGACACTTGCTTAAGTTATCAATGAAGAATAGTTGATCAAACTGGACAGTCAATAGTGTACAAAGAAGTCCAGTACTGACAGAGTGAGTCTGCACTTCATGCTCTATATGACATTTCCTCCTCAAAGAAGTTACTACAGTTTCGATCAGTTTGCACACACTCTCATGTGTTTTTATCTCTGTGTGTGTGTGTGTGTGTGTGTGTGTGTGTGTGCTTTCACTTAATCATGTGCACACACACATATACACACATGATTGAATTACAATTTCCCCTTCTTAATTTGACTTAATATTGAAGGTCAACTTATATTTATTTTGGTAGCAGCAGCCAGTTGAGGATTGCACTTTCTATTTTTTTTATATGATGCCTACAACAAGCTTTGAACAACTATTTTTATCAGAGTGGAGTATAAGTTGACTGTACATATGCTAAATTGCTCTAAGACTTAACCCAGAACATATTTATCAATGGAGATCAAGTAAACATAACCTGTAATGTCTAATTACTGAAATGAATCACATTACAGAAAACAATCCATTGACCATTGAATGGGCTATGGAAATCTGAACTCTGGTGCTAAGATCAATCACTCTATCTCTTTGCATGCTCTCTGCCATTTTTTGAAAACAGATATATTTATGAAAGTCATCAAAAATGTTTCTTGGTGCTCCTTTGAAGAGGTTCTGTCTGTAAGTACAGAGTAAAAAGAATTTAGAATCTCCAAGGAAGTAAAAAATGTGCAGAAATACAGATGGCAGTAAGCATAAAAATTGAGAATAATAATGATTTAGTCAAAATAATAGTGTTATAAAAATTTATTCAAGTTCCAACAATCATTTTTCATGAAACTATGAAAATTTGCAGAGCATTTATTTTAGTAATTAAATAATAAAATATTATTTACTACTATCAAGTGTCCTTATACTTCATGACATTATGGCATACTCTGTTGGGTGGCTTTTCTTATTCCAGTCCAACTCGTAGGAATACCAAGTTGTGTGACTAGGGGTCATACGGATGATGAGTTTCCAACTTTGAATTTAAAGGTAAAACTCAATGCGTCTAAATGGAAGGTTTTCCCATTATATCCCTCTGACTGCTTATATCTGCTATATTCAATTTTCCTCACCAATGTAGTTTGTCGTGTGGGAAATAATGAAAACTTCAAGTAATGTAGAATGGGACCGAGACAAAAATGAGTGTTCGGGATGAGGGGATCCAGCTCTCAGACAATGACTTCTTAAATGGTATCTTCCACTAAGCTTTGAAAAAGTGGGAAATTGCATCAGCTTGGAATTATATTTGGTTACAAAAAAACCAAAGAGCACAGCCATGGCGTGTGAACTGTGGTAGGTGTTTACTTCCATTCAGGAAGACTATGAATAATGTATCCAGAGTTATTTTTGCTGCTTCATAATTACAATAATCAAGAACATGAGTTTCCAATATTTCATTTTAACATTCTTTGCATAAGTTGCATCTTTAGGATTATCTCTGTCTAATAAGATTCCAATCACAGTGTCTGCTTCAGAGAGGGAGGGGGATTAGAGAGCGACTACACAAACTTTATGGTTGTGCTCACAGAAACCTTCTCCCCATCTTCTCTATTTCTTTTACTTGTTTCTTGTAGGCCATATTTACTGCATTACAGTCATACCAATATATAGCAATATAGCTATGCAAGTCACTTACTAGGGCAAAAACTGACATCAGTTGCTAAGAAAATAGTGGAAGATAAGTATTGTACTATCTGGACCTCAATCATTAATATAACAAAGGAGTGTAGTATGCCCCCACAGAACCTCAGCTATTGCTAGCTTTAATAGGGAGGTTTTTGAATTCCCACTGGCAGTGTCTCCACTTCCAGTAATTTATGCAGCCCAAATCAAGTGAAAAATTTAGTTAAACTCTTATGACGTGCTCTGTGCCGCCACGCTGCCTATCTGCTTATATTTCCTCTCAGCCCATCAGAAGGAATTAACATAATCAGCAGTGCAAGATGAAACTATTTTGTGTATGCAGTTTAATATTCCAAGCAACTTTTCATCAATCGAAAAGCCATTTTCATGATAAATGATCAAAATCGTGTTTATATTTTTATGCTCTACTTTTTATTTCCATAACTCACAGTCAGGAATGGATAATGTGCTGGTAATAGGCGCTGGCCAATTTCAGATGTTACGTCCCTCAGGAAACATTTCAAGTGATTCAATTCACAAAAAGGTGAAAAAAATCTGATGAGTCAAGTGTTAAGGTCATTTCTGTATTTCTCAAATGATGCAAAATAAGTGGATTCCTTAGCAGAAAATGTGTATCTGAGAAGCAGTGCATTGTTGTAGAAAGAACACATTTTTTTTTTAAAAGAAAAACCTCATATAAATAAGTCCCAGATAAATTCTGTCTCAGATCAGTATTTACGTTCTGTGTAATTTACCTAAACTTTTGGAAACTCTCTTAGTCTCTTCCTGTAAACTCAAAGTATAAACTTATGATCTGATTATATGATTGTATAAAAGTAAAATTTGAAACTACATCTTTAATTGTAAAACTATGAAAACGTCAGCTGATTTTAAATAACAATAAAACCTATTAATGTATACCTTCAATATATGCCTAGGTTGAGTTCATCGGCCAATTTCCTGACTGGAATATTTATATTCTGTACATGTTTAAAATTTTGCAATTTTTTTGTTGGATTCACGAGGAAGGATTTTAACATGACAATTGAGAACAGCTTTACAATATAAGAATTGTTCCTTGGTTAGTTTTATTTTAATGTTTCTCCATACAGTATATTCTGATCATGGTTCTCCTCCTCCATCTCCTCCCAAATCCTCCATGTGTCTCCACCCACTCAACTCCAGACCTTTCTCTCTCTTTCTCTCTTTAGAAAACAAATACTCCCATATAAAAGCAAGAAACCCTAATAAAACAAAACAAACAGGTAAACTAAGAAAAGAAAACACGCATAAGAAATGCATGCATATGCAGGTATATACACAGACATACAAACACGAATCCCATAAAAACACAAAATTGGGGCCCACAATAAATAAGTACAAGACAAGTAATGTTTTCAGAAAAGGTTTTAACAAAGTGTTTTGGGATGTGCATGGGACCTCTCCTGCATATTTTGTATACCCAATAAGACCCCTTTGGAGAAATGCAAATGGTTGTCAATTGGCGATTCCTTCTGGGTTAGAGATAGGCACTGTGTCTGCTTCCCTTTCTGGCTTTGGGGTCCCATTTGGATTAGACCTGTGCAGGCTGTACACCTGCTACTTCCACAGACTCTTTTTTTTTCCTAGAAGGTACTGTTTCCTTAGGGGTTTTGACTTCCACTGGCTCTTACAATCTTGCCACTTCCTCTTCACAGAGTTCCTTATGAACCTTATAGGGAGAAGTTTAATAATGACATTCTATTTAAGACAGTGTTTCCTGTAAATGTCATGATTTCTTTGCTTTTAATATCTGAGTAGTATTCCATTTGTAAATGTACTACTGTTTCTTTATTCATTCTTCGGTTGAGGGACATCTAGGTTGTTTCCAGATTCTGGTAGTTATGAATAAAGCTTCTATGTACATAGTTGAGCAAATGTCCTTGTTGGTGGAGCATTTTTTTTTTTGGCATATATCCAGGAGTCGCATAGCTAGGTCTTGAGGTAGAGCTATTCCCTATCTTCTGAGAAAGCTCCGGATTGATTTCCAAAATAGTTTTACAAGTTTGTATTCCCACCAGCAATGGAGAGTGTTCCTCTTTCTCCATATCCTCACCAGCATGTATCGTTACTTGGGTTTTTGGTCTTAGCAATTTTGACAGGTTCAAGATAGAATCTTGGAAATCATTTCCATTTCCCTGATGACTAAGGACACTGAGCATTTCTTTAAGTACTTCTCAGCCATTTGAGGTTCCTCCATTGAGAATTCTGTTTAGCTCTGTGCTCCATTTCTTACTTGGGTTATTTTGTTTGTAGGTGTTTAATTTCTTGAGTTCTTTATGTGTTTTGGATATTAGTCTTTTGGATGTAGGATTGGTGAAGATGTTTCCCAATCTGTAGACTGTCTCTTCACTCACTTAGTGGCTTTTAGGCATGTAGCACAGGATAAACATACTACAATGCAAAGACCAAAAGAAGATAAATAATAAGGAAGATCCTAGGGAAGATGGTAAAAATCTCACTTAGAGGGGGAAATAGAATACACAGAGGTAGTGGTTGAAGACAGGGAACAAGATAGGAGAGGACGCACAGAGGTATGATGGTGGGGACAGTGGGGGGTTGGAGGACAGCAGCTCTGTAAAGAAAAGAGAAACTATGGGTGGGGCATCTAAGTTAGGGTAGGCTCCCAGGAGGATATGACAGGGACTCTAGCAGATACTCCTATTATCCGGGGCCAAAGAGACTGAAAATGACAATCTCTAACTAGACAAGTCTCCTAATACAGGGAGGGGAACACCAACCCACCCACAAAAACTTCATCCCCAAAACCACCCTGCCTACAAGATGTGCAAGGATAAAGTTTGAGCAGACAGATCAGAGATTGAGGGAATCTCCAAACAATGCCTGGCCCAAACCAAGACCCACCCCATGGGGTAGAGCCAACCCCTGACACTATAAACAATAATGTGTTATGCTTGCAGACAAGAGACTAGCAGAGTTGTCCTCTGAGAGGGTCAACCCAACAGTGCCTAAAAACCGATGCTGAGACTTCAGCCAAACATTGGGTAGCACATAGGGAGTCTTACAGAAAAACTGGGGGAAGGAGAAAAGGACCAGGAGGTGACAGAAGTTTCAAGAGGACCAACAGAGCTGACTAACCAGGGCTCAGAGGGACTTGCTGAGACTAAATCATCAACTGAGGTGTGTGCATGAACTGGACCTAGACTCCCTACAAAGATGAAGCCGATGAGCGGCTCAGGCTTCATGTGGGTCCTCCAGTCAGGGAAGTAGGAGCTGTCTGACTTGGATTCTCTTACCAACTTTTCATATCCATCCACCCCTGGTGGGACTGCCTTGCCAGGCCACAGAAGAAGAGGACACATTCACTCTTCATATGACTTGATGAGCTGGGATGGTTGGGAAGGGGGGGGGTTCCCTTTTTCTGAAGAATAGAGGAGGGGTAATAGAGAAAAGGGACAAAGAGTGGAACTGGGAAGATGTGAGGAAGGAAGAGGCTATGACCAGGATGTAAAGTGAGTAAATAAATAAAGGATTTAACAACAATATCAAAAAGTCTTAGTGTTTCAAGGTGTCTCACTCTATACACATTGTCCAGTTGTGGATCGCTATGCTAGTTCCTATCCCCTGTTAATGAAAGCTTCTCTGATGCTGGATAAGGGAGACACTGGTGTGCGAGTGAAGCAGAATACCATTAGGAGTCACTTTATTGCTGTATTTCCTTAGCAGAACATTAGTGTTTAGTTTTCTTCTCAGTCCATAGTCTAACTAGTCTCAGTGTTTTGGCCACCCAAGTGGTGTCAGACATGGGTTTTATCTCAAGGAGTGGGCATTAAATCCAATCAGATAACAGCTGATTGCTCTCACAATATCTGTGCCACTATTCCACCAGCATATCATACAGAAAGGTTACCAGCATTGATTGAAGGCTTTGTAGCTGGGTTGGTGTTTAGCGTTCTTCTCTGGTAGTGTGCAGAGTACCTTCCAGTACCACAGATATTTAGTCAGTAGGTTAAAGGCTCTAGTAGAAATCAGCTTGTGAAAAAGTCATATCCCACTCTCCACTCTACATGTGGAGAATGTTCTGCCCATTGGCTAGATCTGGGTAGGGGTTTAAGGTTTACTGCCTGTATTGTCCTTGGCTGGTGCCTTAGTTTGAGTGGGACCCCTGGGCCCAAATCTACCTATCATAATGTTCTACTTGTAGGTTTCTAGGACCCTCTGGATCCTTCTACTTTTCCATTCTCCCATGCTTCTCTCATCTAGAGTCCCAATTTCTCTGGGTTCAATGTGATATGTAGGTGTTGTCTTCATCAGAATAGAAATCAGAAGGATGTTGGGGAGGAAGAAGTCTATACAACCTGCACTTCCATGTCAGAGTCTGTTACTGAAGAAGAGGTGCATAGCCCAACGTGAATGAAATTACAGGCTGATAAACTATTTTCTATTCTTACGTTCCTCAAAAGCATTACTCTGAAAATTAATTTTGGTTTTCTTTCTCTATGAGACATTCAAAAGAAAAAGTGTTTCATTTGTAAGAGGCAAAACGTAAGGAAGGAAGGCAGATAACATAGGAAGACAATGTTTAAATCTGGATTTAAAAGAGCACTAACAAATAAGTATGTCTTCCTTACTGACCTCCACGATTAACTGTCATGCATTTTCCATTGGAAACTCTTGGAACTGATTGTACGAAGCAATTTTGGCATGATTTCAATTGGCAGCTGAATAAACAACCACACATGTTGGATTTTACTTCTCCATTTCTTCATGACCTTACCATGTATCCATTTTCTCTTCATCCTGAGCTGGAAATGGAGCTCTGGGTAGGGATCTTCTGCTTCTGTGAATTTAAAGTTCGCTTTCTTCCTATCAGGCTATAAATTTGTTCGTGTAAAGCCCCAATGGCCAATATGTTTTCCATGTAGAATATATTTTCTAAAGATGAAAAGAAACACATAATAAAAGCATATAATTCACAAAGAAAAGAAATGCCAGCAACGACCTCTATAGCCTCCTTTCTGCATGTCACTTGAGTAATCTTGTTAGATCCTTTTATACTGAACATAATGGGCTATGGGTTTGGAACAAATCTAAATTTTGCAGATGACTATGTTATGTAGCTAGGCTTGAGAAAGTCTGTGTGGTATATTTCTAAACCACTCTTACTGTCCCTCTATCCAGTAGCTTACCAGCAATTTTGACTCTTTATAGTTGACTCAAGGTCACTGAGGTCCAGAAATAGGCCACCAGCTTTCATCAGTTAATGGACTCGAAAGCCAGACCAGCAAATATAAATCTAGTGCCATATATGGGTTGACGTGACTACATGGAGGCTTTGGAACTCATCGTCCCTACCTTGTGAAGTCTAAACACAACAGAACAGAGGCAATGAAATGAATTTATTTTCAGCTCATCCTGTCAAGTCCTGGGTGTTTTGGGAAAATGAGAACAGTACAAAGGAAAAGAAGCAACGAATAAGCAAAACAGCAACGACCGAATCAGCAACCTAAAGTTGCTACACACCAGAATACAGCAGCTCCTGCTTCCAGACCTGTTAAAATGTAACTCAGCAGGGAGAAGTGTATTATCCTTATTTGTATAAGCTCCAGTGGACTTCTTTGCCTCCAACTGCTGATTTGCTTACTCAAAATCCACTGTGGAGGAGCTATTATCGTCAATCTAAAGAAAAGGGCCTGAACAAAGCTGATAACTACACCACCTCAGAGTGGCTGGGGAAACTGAGGCAGCTCACGTCAAGCTTCACTGACAAGGCCCCAGGGAAAACTCCACAGCGGCATTGGGGAATATCTTCAGTTCTCGACTCACATTTTATATGTGAGGAGTGGTGTCTTTTAGAGGCCCCTTGTCAAGGACCCAGAGAAGTACATTCAGGAAGTAATACAAGGAATTTTGGTGGTGTCCAGATGAAAACTATGAGCCAACAACTTCTGAATCTATGCATGATACATAACTCATTTATATTAAAGTGTATAGGTCTTTAATATAGACATGTATCTTATTTATTGTTATAATAGCCCACTGATTAAAGCACAGAATTTGAATGGAGGTAAACCCTGGTTACTTTGCATGTCGAGACAAAGAAACCTTTGTCATTGCGGGAGACAGTGCCATCTACAAAGTTCACCCTTGAAACCCTAACAATCATGTTACAAAACAAAACAAAACAAAACAAAACAAAACAAAACAAAAACTAAACTAAACTAAAACAAGGACCTCTTATAGCGTTTTATGTAGGCTCACAATTCTTTATTTGAGTGCACTCTTAGCAATTTTTTACTTCATATGGCTCAGGGCCCACAGGTTTGATTAGATTTATTTTGGAACTTAAAAAGAAAAAAAGATTCATTCATTTTTATTTTATGTGTATCAAGGCTTTGACTGCAATGTGTCAGTTTACCAGGTGAATTAAGTACCTGCAGAAGCCAGATAAATCATCAGAGTGGCTCTCAGAGCCCGAGTTACAAACACTTGTTCACTGCCATGTGGGTGCTGGGGATCCAACCTGCATTCCCTATAAGAGCAGACAGATCTCTTAACCATGGAGTCATCTTTCCAGCTCACCTCATGATGTCTTAACGCCCTAAATAATCTGGGATAAGGATAACCTAATGCATCCAGTCAGAAAACAAATGGAGGGCATGTTATCAAATGATCACAAAGTCATAATTCAGTTCATAAGCCCAAAAATACTCCCAGACAAGAGTAACTACAGTCTGAGTAGAAAACAGGAGGTTAAAAAATAAAAATTGGAGTAAACCATGAAAAATGAAGTGATTTCTTATGAGGGAAGAAACCATGAACAGATAGAATTAGACTTTATTTGATTCCTTTGATCATATCAAAATTTACAGTCAGATTTTATGAACAATATTTAAGATTGATTCTTGCTTTGAAGCTACTTAGTAATTCACATCTTATAAAATCAAGTTCCTACATAGCTATAGTTAGTCCCTCAGGATGCCATGGTCCTCTGACATGCATAGCAGTCTCACTTATACAACCCCCCCCCCAAATTAGGCACAAACTCCTATCAGTTGACTTCCCTAATGACAAGTATCTCCAGTTTGGCCTACCTTTTCTTCTTTCAGAATTTATGTTGTCTATGTGGATTTGTGTTACCTGTCTGGAGGCAGCCTCACATCAGGAAATGATGAAATTTCCTGAGTACCAAGCCTTGCCTAAATCCCTGTCTAGTACCATCCTCTCTAGACGATGCACTCATATTCACTTGGCTGTTGCTGACAGATGCTGGGGATAAACTGAACATTCTTCAGGGTTATCCTTGTTGATGGCCTACATGACAAGGTATTTCTTCCAATCCTTTGGTAGAGCTAGACAATGATGCTTCCAGGGCTTTTCCTCTCTTGCTAGCTTCCCTGGGAAGGTGCCCAACCCTACATCATAATATCAAGTTGACCATTCTCCTTGAAAAAAATCGTTGTTTTGCAGATGCAGAAATCCACAGCCAAACATTAAGTGGAACTTGAGGAATCCTGCTGAAGACAGTCAGGATGGATTATAGAAGCAAGAGGAATCAAAGACACCACAAGAAATACCAAAGAAGCAACTAACCTGGCCTCCTAGGGACTCAGAGACTAAAACGTCAAATAGCCTGCATGGGGCTGAATTAGGCCCTTTGAACATACGTTACAGTTGTGTGGCTTGGTATTCTTGCGGGACTCCTAATACTGGAAATGAGGATTGTCTCTGCTTCTGTTGCCTCCTTTTAGGAGCCTTTCCCTCTTACTGGTTGCCTCATCTAAACGGAATAGAACAGGACATGCCTAGTCTTACTGCAACTTGATATGCCATAGCTAATTCATGGGAGGCCTTCCCTTTTCTAAAGAGACAAGACAGAGTGGTAAAAGACAGAGGAGTAGTAAGGAAAGACAGAGGGGGTGAAGTAGGGGAGGGACTGGGAGAAGAGAAAGAGGGGTCTGCAGCTGGGATGTAAAAATATAAACAAAAAAATAAATTCTTTGTTTGAGGTGCATAATCACTCCATGGGAGAGGGGCTACCTTTTCAACTAGCGTTTCCCTTGAAATATTGTTTTCCTCCCTGTGTTTCAAATGGAAACTTACCCTGATTAATACAAAATTTCACCTGCGGTACCTCTAAAAGAAGCAGCTGAATCTGATGCTCATCCGACAGTAATTGTGTTCATCACCGAAGTTGCTCAGTGTGATGGATGGATGAGATAACGCGTACAACATTCAAGAGGCTTTCAGAGTCTGAGGTAAATTTTAGTTCACTGGGTTCAATCCGGGCCATTCCATTACAGAGGGCTCCACTTCTGTCACTCAAGAGACTAAGACACACATCAAGAGTAACATTATAAGTAGAGAACAAGGAATGCTGAGTGTGCTGAAAGGATTTCTTCTAATTATGAGGTGGGGTGATGCCTTGATTGACATTGAGAGCAGATGTGTAGAAACAAACAAATTGTCCTCGGAACACATCAGTGTTCAATGTACTACTTTATTTTCAGTTTCTCATTCTAGATTCTACTTAATGCTGTGCCAGAAACGTCACGGCTATCCCACTTGGAAATCATGCATGTGCTTATCGACATGAATATAATTTCAGTGCGTCATCTATATGCTCTGTGTAGATCCACAGGTCTGCATTGGGTCCAAATACAATTAATAAGCTATCTATTGGAAATGTAATGGTTGCTCATTCTTGTATCAAGATATATGTGTCTGGAGTTGTCACCAGTTCCTCGGGATAAGTGTTAAAATCATTATTTCTCTAAGAAGTCTCTAAAGTAGGCAACGTGGTATGCAGTGGCTGCTTTTAAGGCAATGTATTCACTCCTCATTCCCTTCGTTTTTATTTTTAAAAGAAGCATGTCTTGAAGTTTAAAGTGCAATGGCCCCACCTCTCAAAAGGGGAAAATAGTGCTCTGGCAGATTTAGAACTGTCCTTACCTCTGTGTTTTTTTGTTTTGTTTTGTTTTGTTTTGTTTTCTGCACATTAGAAACTCCCAAGGTGGCATAGTCTCATTTGAAATTCTTTCTAAGGTAATCTGAGGTCAATTCTTTCTAAGGTAATCTATGCTGTGTCTCATTTTATCACTGAATAACTTAAAATAATTTATTTTTAAATTCTTATAGGATAAAACTCTAGACACATAAGTACCCTCTCACAGATAAGCTGAACCTGTGTTTCAGAAGGAGTGAGAATAGTAGGTCTCTGAACAATATTCCATTTTTTTCTGAGTCATATTCCAGAGTTAAATGATAGGCTATTTAGCGTAATATGAAAATGAGAACCCATTTCCTAACTCGCAAAGAGTTATTCATATGTGTTTTTTTTCTATTTAGCTCTATTTTCACTGAGATTAAAAAATGTTGACAGCTTGTTAGTAAACCATTTACTTCTGCCAGGTGGACTGACAGTTATCATCCAGTTGTCTGCAGCCTGCGCTCCAATTAATTTTTTTCCCCGTGCAATTTTGAAAAATATGGAGTGTAAGTATTAAACATCAATTAAATCTAAGAATTTTCTGTGATAATTTTTTCTTCCCAGGTTCGATGATTAGCCCCATTTAGATGTGGCACCTGGGGAAGAGGCTCATAGTTATACCAAAATAATCACAGCTATCAGCCTTATTTTACTAGTTCTGTCTGTCTTTAAGCACTCTATTACTTCTCATTTATTAAAAGAAATCTTCACTATTTATATTTTCTAAGGTGACTTTAACTTTTTAAGTGCTGCTCTTCTAATGTGCTATTTTCCTAATTTTGAAGGAAGAAAATACATGTTCACATACTTGGTTTCTTGAATATTAATACTACTTGTGAGAAATTGAGGAATCTGAGGTTATCAACTTTTCTGTTAACAAACAGCAATGTCACAATGAAGGATGTTGGCTGTTAATGCTGCTTTTAAAACTGTATGTTGCAGTTTCTTTTATAACCTGACTAACAACAAACTAATTGAGACTGAATTATTATATCTGTTTAATAAGCTGTATGACACAATAATGAGCAATTATTACTCTGTTCTTCTCCTCTAAGCTAGTGTGACTCCACCCATGGTAAATCAGAGGGATTCTTGCCTTTTTATGGGTTTCATTGCTCCTGATCTTTTCTCATGGTGTCCCCAGGACCTCTGTTCATGGCTGAATCTCATACTTCCTCTCTCTTTCTTTTCCTTCTCTCGCTGGCAGGAAGTCCAGCCCTGTCCTTTCCCTCATGAGCCATTGGCTGTCAAACCTCTTTATTAACATATCAGGAAACAATTGGGGAAGCAGTGTTTACACAATTCAGACAGAAGATTCTCAGAACAAGTTTTGCAACCAGATATGGAGTGTGGGCACAGAGATCAGCATTTGGATCTTTACACAGTGCACAATAATATTATATATATATATATATATATATATATATATATATATATGTACATATCCCTTTTATTCCAATAAAAGGTTGTTTCTCTTACATTAATAAACCATATGCAATAACAGCAATTATGGAAAATATTAGTTAAGATTTACATTTATGTATTTGGCACCCCTGGATTCTCTGTACAAGTACTGCAACCAGATAGGAAGGGCCCGGAAATCAGCATATGAATATTTACACAGTGCACAATAACATTAAGCCTACAGTTGGCAGAAGTCATGATATTCCCAGATCAAACACAAAGGATTTTCTTTCTTATTGTAAATACCATTAGCTCCCTATCCTATGAGGGCATATGCAATGTTCCTGTTGGATACACAAGTGAAAAAATGTGTTGTGGGAGATGCTCTGAAATGCTGCCTCTGGACTTGGCATGATGCCATATGTACCTGAAGTCTTATCATCCCTGGTTGCCTAAATAAGACCAGCTCCCAAGGCCCCGCCCCACGTGAGGAAGTATGGGAAGTTAAATACTACTAGAGAAGGGAGAGTCATGTTGCTTCAGGAGCGTAGCCACTGGTATTTTCCACACACACTGGTGATGACTCAGAACTAGTGAACATATTAGCAGCACTGATTAGGTGCACGGAGTTAACAAATGGATCAAAAATTATAAAAGTGGATGTGAAATTAAGAGAGAGATGTGACGAGGGCTCATGAGAAAAGTTGGGAGGGAGAGTGGGGGACTACTCTTCAAAGAATAAAGAAAAGTTCGCATTTCAAAAAATTAGCATTTTATTCAGATTTACTTTAATGGTATGTTGTATACAAACATCTTTTGTCAGGATGACTATTTTAGATGTAATATTGATACTGATTATGCATATGAGCAAATTCCAAACTACATATTCTTTTTGATATACAAATTTAGTGCCAACAAGACCCAGCCATCAAAATGTCGCCTCCACAAGAATTGGCTTCATAGTCCACATTTTGCCAGTGAGAGGTGGCTTGCCTATTTTGCGTATGAGATTTTATTTAAGGTCATGAGATAGAGAAGTGATTATGTTCCACAAGCAAAGATACACTGCCTTGTTTTGAGTTTATGTAATTCCACCTTCTTTAGTTCACAACTTCAAAGTTTAGTCCACCAGAAACTTTCTCCCTTTTTTTATCATAAAGCTCCTCCAGTACTTGGCCTGCCTCGAGTCCTGCCAAGCACATGTGAAAGTAACAACGGTGCTATAACAATATCTTCATGTTTTTTATCGTTTTCATGTTAGCATAGTTACACAATACTCACGCTTAACAAACATAAGAATCAGAACTTGGTCTAATAACCTCATTTCAATTGCTATTAAAGGCATCAATTTAACAATGAGGCAGGTTAAGTCCTGGCAACACCCAGCCTACCTCAAAGAGGATGATGAACATCAAAAAACCTCCTTATGGAGATGGCTTCAAGTCTGGCAGACAAGCCACTCTGCAAAGTGTCCTCATTTCTACCACAGAGAGAATTCTGCCTAAACAAGAGCAAGCTTGGATGCAGGCAGAATCGAAGGATAAATTGTCCCAAGACAGGATAGTTCCTGCTTCCTAGATATGTCTGTCCGATATATTGGGCCAGAAGGCTGAAGATGATGTTCCAATGTTATAGAGAGTTTTGGGTAACTGTTCTGGAAGCAAACTGTCTCTTTCATCTTCTCATTTGCAAAGCTACTAACCTGCACTCACTGTATACTAAAGTAATCAATTTTATTCCTTCTCAAGTCTCTGATAGGGTTGAAGACCAGATAGTTTAGTTTTACAGTAAGCTTAGTTGTCTAGGGATTAAGATGTTTTTAGGTCTAGATAGGTGTTTTAATTGGTAATGATCAAATATGATAGATATTGATTTACATTCAGAAATTTAGATACACAAGATAGAAAAGATGTTTTCTTCAAGGCGGCCAAATACAAATAGCCAGAACACTAAGATTATAACATTGATATAATTCCTTACTGTGTATGGTTCTTCTTTGTATTGGCAGTTTATTGCATATATGTGTAATAATATAAATGTGTGAGTAAAAAATAAAAAAAATTAATAAAAAAGAAACCAACTTAAAACATCATGATTGCATGTGTTTGTGTGTTGAAAAATAGAACTGTTCTAGAAATCATAAAGTACAATGATTCAGCTAATTTTCTTCCTCTAACCTTGAATATTCAAATGCATTTTGACATACTGTGGGTACTTCAATATTAATGAAGAAAGCAAAAATTTAAGTTTTCTTAAATTGTATATTCCGTCCCCAGATACTTATAAAATGTCATTGAGCTAAGAGTGCTTCCTATACAGAGAGTTTTAAAAATCCCTATACAATATGAATATTTAAAATCTATTAAAAGTTGCATGACTTTTATGACCTTAGTGTGCATGGAATAGTTTAGATGATCTAACCTTCTTCATTGTTGCTCTCTTGTGCAAAAGAAAAAGTAATTTTGGAAGCAGAAGTTGGCCTTATCAACACTGGTGACATTCTGCAGTCAAGGGAAGATCACGTCTCAAGCTGAAAGGGAAGAGGCAGCAAAAATTTAAAGAACACACTTGCTCTAAAAGCTGAAGCACCATAACACAGAACTTACTGTTCTTTCCAAATTTGACTGTGCTTGACATATACTAGATTTTCTAACATTGTTTGCTTAGTATGTGGGTGCGCAGTGCATGTTTTTAGATGGAGAGGTGCAAAGTCCCAGCTTGACCTTGTAGCACTGTACAGTGAAATGGAAAGAGGAAAACACACAGAGGTGATTACCATTTTATGTGCAGCCCTTCTGATTACTGTACAAAATGCTGCAGATATTTTGTGGAATCAAAATGGTAAACTTTTTAAAGCATAAACATGTAGCTCCCAAATGTCTCTCCACTTTACCCACATATGTTTATGTCCCAATGAAATAGTGCCATGAAAAAAAATCACACAACAATTGGGCCTATGGGAGACTCAATAATACAGACATACTTTGACTGAAAGAAGGATGATAAAGGACATTTCTCACAATTCAGAAATCTTCATCAACAAAGAGGAGTTTCAGGGCAAAGGCCATTGGCTAAGCCCCACCTTTACCATCCCTTCTGCTTGTGATGGTGAGCTCCAGAATTTCCATTAACAGAACTCATTTACTGTGAAAGAAACCATTGCATATAAAAATGCTTCATTATTAAAAATATCTGTCTGATAAATAGACAAAGTGTTCCAACCTATAATCCCCACTCATATTATCTTACAGATGAATATAAGAATTTAAAAACATTTTGAAAAGTCTAATAGGCTTCATTGCTATTATTACTAAGTGGTGGATAAACATAATCAAACTATGACACCTTCTTTCAAAGTCGCTGAGCACCCAAATTGTCATTTTTAGAACACTATTTTTACAGGCATTCTACAAAAAGATAATGTTAAAACAGCACTTTGCTAGAGTGAAATAATTAATTCATAATTTAATGGGATCATCCTCATTCCATAGGAACATTCTGCTGAATATGCATATATTAGCATGTTTAGTGAGAGCCCATTTAAATACCCCACTCTTATATGTTAAACTACATCATCTGTTCCATATTTAGGTAATTGACCTTTTATATTTGCATCAAGAAATGGTTCTTCAAATTATGCATTTTTTCCTCATTCCTAGCATTGTGGTCACTGTCTCCTGCCACCTAGAGGAAGAATTATCCCTTTAGTTTTCTGTGCTGCAGCACTTTGCACTGATAATCAGTGTCTTTCATTTCCTTTAGGTCATTTGACAAAAGCCAAGAAAATAACACTGTGTACAGTACAAGAAAAAAAGCACTGCACTGTGTACAGCTGCGTTTGGCAGCCACCTGATCAAACCTAAGCAAATTCTTCCTTAGACCGTGTCAGCTATGATTTAAAGGCTGATGCAATAGAAGACTGATGCCGTTAATGAAGGAACCCATCTCAGGATGCAGTCAATCTCCTAAAGTCTCACTTTGAACACGTAAGGCAGGGAAGCTGTGGGTAGTACCCTCATTGTCACAGAGGAAAAGATTGTTGTAGACACTAGGAGAGAAAACCGATGGGAGCATTTCTGTATTTAACCTAGTTTCCAAAAAGAATGAAACCAGAATGAGATAGATGGTAAAAACAATTGAATATATTTGACTCATACTGGATTTTATTTTTTTAATGACCTACGTTTTCTGGGTTTCTATCGTTTTGTTGTTTGTTTCATTATTTTCTTAGGAAAATAAAGAGTGACCCAAGTAATATAAGAAGGTGCCAGGCTGCAACTGTCTTCTTACAACAAACGAACTCAGCATCTCTCTTTGTCAAAAGGAATGTGTCAGTTTACTCATTTGTAAAGAGTCTTTGTGCAAGCAATGTTTACGGCTGGTCTGAGACTTCATATGCCAGCATTCAACTCTTTTTTAGGTATTGTCCCAAGAAGCATTCGTTTGAATCCCTTTCTGGCAAATCTTTGTATATTAATTAGTCCTCAATGTTATTCAAACTAACTACAGTTGCCAGCTTATACCAACTCTTACTACCTTTATTTTATTTTTTAAAAACATTTTTATTACAGTGTATTCTGCTTACATCCTGCTTGTTATCCCCTCACTTTTTTCTTCTTATGTCCCATGAAAGCCTCCATCGCTCTCTCACTCTATTCCCCTCCTCTGGGTCTCTGAAAGAAGGGGACCCCCTGCCCCACCATCAGGTCTCATCCAGATAGCCTGCTTCCCCCTTTTCTGTGTACCGCCAGGCCTCCCAACCAAGAGGAAGTGCTCAGTTTTAATAATTTTCTGAAATTTGCTTGTCCCAAGAGCTGATGTCTTCAAGCTCTCTTCTGACTTTGCGTTTTGAAATTGTAACATTTCAAACTTAAAAAAAAACCCTCAAAATTCTGCCAGTAGTCTGACTTTACAATTCTTCTATAAATAGATCTCACCAATCTAAAGTTTAGATTATAAACTACCACTGCTATTTTTAAAATTGGAATCCTATCTTCAATATTGGTCAAAATACCTGGTAAGACTAAATTATGCTCTTGAGTAATTACACACCACACTTCAGATCAAAGACACAGATGACTATATCCTATGACCAAATAACTATGACCAAGTTGACCTCAAATAAACCAAATCTGAGGTCACTTTATATTAGATAACCAGTTAGGGGCTCATATGTGGGAGACTTTAATTTTCTTGCTCTCCACAGTCATTAGTTACCAGGTAACCAGTACTTCTTTGTCTAGATGTGGGACACAGGGAGATTTTCTTTATTTGCATTAGCATCTCAGTCAATATCTTTTTGGCTTAGTCTTTGTCTAGGCAGGCATATTTGAGGAAACCTGGATGTAGTTTCCTTACCATTTCCAATAGATCCAATCTCACAGCAGACACTTTTGTTCTGTGGATCTTACAATCTCTCATCCCTCTCTGCCACAGTGTTCCTTGTACTGTCGGTAAAAAAATTTTGTTGTTAACATATCCCCATGACCCATGACCTCTGTATTAAGCCCTGCTGTGGTTTTATGGGATAGTATATGGTTATTCTTTAGAGAAGTTCTTCTGTTGAGGAAATGGATACATTCACCTGTGGGTATAAGGTGAATTTAGGATGCAATTGGAAATTATGGTGTTCCAGTAATAGTGGCGGTAGTAGGTTCTCTTTATGATCCATGACCTCATTAGGTTTGGATAACTAGTTATGTTTCCAGAAACAGGCATAATTTTCCTCTTATTGAGTGGGCTTTAAGTCCAATTAGATGGCTGTTGGTTACTGTTAATATACGGGTGCCATTGTTGCAGCTTTAGGGATACCTTGTCATGTTAGCCAGTGTTATAGATCATAAGCATCACAAGTGGATAGGATAATTGGTTGTTTCCCTTTCATAACAGCATCCATAGTGCTTTCTGGTACTATGAAAAATAGACTTGGAATAAGTCTTGTAGATTAGTATGTTTTATTGCTGCCACAAGGAATGTTTCTGTCATGTAAGTCATAGTAACACATGCCAGAAAGTGATCAGACATATCTTTTCAGTAACAAGCTTTATGTTTTACATATCGGACACCACATATCTTAAGTTTAGTAATTGGGGATTTTCATACATTCTTTCTATAGTAGGAACACTTGGCATTTTTGAACTAATGACAAATGATAACAATTGTCTGTCTATGTAACCTTTTAACATATCTATTTATTTATTTTAATGTGTATGTGTACATGCATCTAAGCATGAGTGTGTACCCCTTGTGTCCATGAGCCCATGAAAGCCACTAGATACCCCGGAACTGAAGTTATTGATGAGTATGAACTGCCATGCGAGTGATGGGAACTGAACTCGGATCTGTTGCAAGGTCAGTAAGAACTCTTATCCACTGAGAAATCTCTCTATCCTTTTACCTTACCTTTTAAAGGGTACAGAGTAGAATTAGCCACTTCAGTAAATCTCTATGCCTTGTTAACATTTTGTGTTGTATGTCTACTGTCACAATGAAAATACCATGCTTTTTAATATCCAGAATAAATTTATGGAAATAGAAAAGCTGCCTAAATATATTTATGCCTCTAAAGTAATTGACAGCTAAAATGGCAATAAAATGATAGAGTGCCTCATATAGATCAATAAAATATTTAGCATGGTAGCATTTACTCAATAACTTAAATTTGCTTGATTTCCTGGAAAATCTGTCCTGTCTAACTATATTTTTTATCAGATATTATTCCTCAAATTCTTTTGATTTTTGTTGATATTCTACTTCGGTCAAGTGTACAGCAATTATCCAAAGTCAATCAGCTCAAAATCGGGTATGAAAATGAACATCTATACTTGGTTACTAATGATGATTTATTGAAACATGACACAGTAGGGATATGCTTGTAATTTGATGCCCTTTCTCATACTGAGTTATTTGAAGCCAATGTATAAATCTTCTGCTGTTAATATCGATTCCATTTGACATTGTGTAGTGCTTTTGCCCATCTGACAAGTTAAAAGGAGCTGTTAGAGTACAGGTATGAATTATTATAATGAAATTATCATAAATTAAACATTACTACTTAGTCTTGTTACATCAATATACTCAAAGTTCAGATACTCACAAATGGAATGCAGAACATGATTGTGCTTGTAAAATATTATGGTATCTATCCATGATGCTTTAATTTTAATAACTTTAGAGACTAAGTTTTGTGGTGAAGATGCCTAGTTCCTGTGTCTCAGCTTCTCCAATAATAATGAGAGTGTAGTCTACTGAAATGAATTAGTCTCTAAAAGATGCTGGGGTAAATATGCTTCATAGCAGCTCTGCTTCATCTTACAAATAAATATAAGAATTCCTTGCTTTTCATTAATTTCCTTCCTTTTTGTTTCTGCTACTCCTTTCTATGTGTGCAGTCACGTAGAACACTAAAAGTTTTTGTACTACTGTTGATAGTTCAAAGACTTATCCCAAATTTTCAGTGTTGGGATCTGTTTTTATGAAAAAGCATGTCTGTGTTTGAACCATGTGATCAGGTTTATTTTGTATAACCACAAACTAAATTATATGTAATACATTAATATTTGTCCCAAATATCCAGATTTTCTTAGCAAGTAGACTGGTTTGACCATTCAAGTTGTACCTCAACCCTTTGTATTGAATATTATTATATAATACATTATATATTTACATTATATAATATAAATATAATTTATTATATGTTATATAAACAGGTGTAATTTATATTATTTATCTACATATTGTCAAATTGTCACAGTTTTGTAGGTAGGTCAGTAGTCTGGCAAGGCTCAGTAAACTCCTTGGTAAGGCTCAGTAAACTTATACTTCCGTATCTCATCTGCAAGGAGAATTCAAGACTCTTATGGCTGCACCCATACCTGAGCTCACCCTGGGAGCAAATGTTCAATGCTTGTGAAGTGGTTACATATGCAGTTTCAGTGGAGAGATGCCTCAGCTGCCAGTCAGAGATTTCCCCAGCTTGGGGCTGGTCACTGAGTAGCTCTCAATAGCCTGTCACCACCTTCCCACCCGCTTGCCCCACACCCTTGTGGTTACTCACTTTAGAGCAAGCAAGAAAGAGTAGGACTTAAACAGTCAAGGAGACATGGACAGTGGAGTCATCATCCTGTCAAATCCTTTTCAAATATTCATCTTATTCATGACTTAATATTTAATATTTATTGACCTAAAGTCATTTTCAGAGACATATTTTACATTACTTTTTAAAAACTGTATTTTCTCCCAAGGATGATCTCTTTCTCTAGAATAATCTACAAAACATCACGGGCACTCATTTTAGTCTGAGTAATTATGCTGTTGTTTATAACTACATCTATTCTAGATTAAAAAATAAAAACATTGCCCATTATTTTATGGGCCAGATATGGTAGAGCAAGTTTTTAACTCTAGTAGCTTTTAGGCAGATGTGGATGGATCTCTAAGTTCAGGGCCAGCTTGGTCTACATTCTGTGTTGTAGGCTAGCCAGAACTACATAGTAGGAATATGTATGAAAACCAACGAGATCTGAGTGTTTGTGTTTAGTGCCTTGCAATGATTTTCAACATAAGCCAAAGTAAAATAAGAAAAGTACATCACAGATTTAGGTAAAATTTTTACAGTGGAGCTTATGATGAAGGTCACAGAAAAGTGTCTATTTCACATTGGATGAACAGGGACTTTCAGATTTGGACCTGCGGTTTTGTGGTTTGGTCTCCAGATTTTGTGTCCTAGCTGTCCATTTGAACTCATGAAACTCCATCAGTCCTTTAGAAAACTGGTGTTAAGCAGAAATGTGAGAGAACTGGGGATGAATAAAACTGGGCAAGATATAACTAGATACTTTTGTAATATGGCTCTGAGGGAAGTGCATAAAGTTCAGCTAACTCCATTAAGGCCTTAGAAATGCCTTTCTTTTTCTCAGGGAGCAGAGAGCTGATCTATGTGAGGAAGCAGTGATGGTCAGCTGAGCTCACTGACAGAATCAGTTGATTGGGAGTATTTTATTCATGGCTTTAAATAAAATATTACATAGAGTTATCCCAACTGCTAAAATGAACCTCATACATTTTATGAAAAGCAGAGTCTGATTAAATCTGTTCTTAAAATAAGTTTCTCTACATTGTAGAATCACATTAATATTTTAGTCTTTAGAAACTCATTCACTGTTATAAAATTATTTTTATCTTTCTGATCTTGCCCTGTTATCCAGTATATTATTTAAACACTGACTTTATGTTGAAAATAAATCACACCTGCATGAGATCTTTTTAAGAAAACTATGTATAATGAATGCTTGTGGCATGTTATTGTAATAACAAATTAGTAGCAATCAGGAGTGTACTTTCTAATTAATTATTATCACATTTTCTGTATATACAAACATACACAACTGTACAAATTCTAAATATGATTAAAAAAATTTTACCAATTGAATATTAAACTATGACGAAGCTAGATTGAGAATATGGTGTTATTAAAGTTGCCTTTTTTCATAGCATAGATGTGATACCATAGAATAATAAATACATGAATATCTTTTAATTATATGTATGACTTTAGAAAATAAATAGGAAATTTGTTGCCATCTTAATTATTCTTACCAAAAATACACAAGATGAAATAATTGAGCATAAATACATTTTAGACATTTGTTTCACATGCAGATAAAGTAATTTTGTATTCAAAATTTTTGGATTACACTGCTTCTTTTCTCTCACAAGTTGAGTTAAAATAGCAAATTACTAACATCTCCAAGTCATAACTTCTGGATCAGCAAGCTAGAGATAGTAACCTATATTTTGTATTGATTCTATGAAACTTAATTTAGTTCCATCTATGGAACTGATGTAACTATAGTCTATCTAGAGTCTAAAAAGTAGAGAGAAAATAAATTAAGATGTGTAAAGATGTAAAGAAAATATCAGAAAATGTGGCTTTTTTAAAAGAATGGTACAGTATAAGAATATTTGTAATTTTCCTTATTGTGTCTACTTTTTAAACATTTAAAATTAATGTCTATCATTTGTATAAATGTTGGTTGTAGAATATCTGAATGAACCACTTTGTATTCAAAATTGATGCAGAAGCCATCTGTGTAAGCAAAGATATAAATAAATTGAGGTTTTTGACTTCCACACAAAAGAAAGAAATATTTTTTCCTCTAAGGTGCAAGTTTGCATATTCATTAACATGATTTTTATTTCAAAATTAAGAAAATAATAGTATTATTAAAAACCAGATAAACATATGAATAATGTCTATGCCAAACTTCATGAAATTTGGCTTTTCATGAGACAGTGATTTCACTGCTCACGCTCCATTCAAAACCCACTCTGCCAGCAACATCCCACACCATGCTTTCATTGTCTTTCTCCTAACTCTGATTTTTACTCCCTCAGTCTCAAAAGCAGTCATTATTTTTGGGTAGATAACAAATATGTTTCCTGGAGCTCTCTTCTCCTTTTATCCTTGTCACTCAGGTAACAATGGCCAGCCTATATCTCTGAGCCTAAAACCCATTCAAAGGTCTAGCCCAAATTCTCACTTCTTTGAAAATGTTGGTACCATTTAAAGTTTAATTTGTATATGACTAATGCCTCACTGTTGTAAATGTCACTCTCAAAAACACAAGGATGTGAAACTAATCAAACATTGTTCACTTTTTATCATTTCTTGTGATGATGTCATTTATCCCATTCAAACTAAGGTCCCAAGTCCACAGCTTATATATATTCCTCTCCCTCTTATCTTATTATTATATCATTAAGTTCTAAAAGTAGAAAACATCAGGACGTTGCTTAAATGCATTTAACTACTTCTCTTGTAGTATTTCCTGATGAGTTACTAATTCCTCCTATTCCAATTAAGGCAATAACTTGTGGTTATGTCTCCTACTGTCTTCACAGATCCTCTCCTGTATGTATTCAGATTATACATGCTGTCTATTCTTAAAGCATATTTCAAATAGGTTTGCATACTTCACCAAATCTATTAGTTATCATTACTTTCTCACTTTTCTTGGGGAAAAGTCTGTACTCCTTGGAATCATTGCACATTAGCCTAGCTTCCAGCCATCTGTTACGCTACCCTTTTTTGCCCAGCGACTTCTTGTCCTTACGGTTTCCATAAACTTACTCTTTTTTTTTTTCTGAGACAGCATTTTTATGTGTAGCCTTGGCTGTCCCAGACTCCCTTTGTACAATAAGCTGACCTTAAACTCACAGAGATCTGCCTGCCTTTATCTCCCTCAACGCTGAGATTATAGCTATGTGCCACTGTGTACAGCTTAAAAATTACTCTTGATGACCAACTGGATTGTGTTAACAGATCCCCAGAAAACAGAATGTTTGACTCTGGGTGTATGAGTGTGGTTATTTATAATGACATGTGGGCACTGAAGCAGAAAGACCTGCTATCAATGTAAGATGAAACATCCAGTAAGTTGGGGTCCTAGATGAACTAAAGGAGAAAGACAGAGGAAGTCAAGTGGTACCAACTTTACCTCTGCTTCCAGGTTCCATGAAGTAAGCTGCTCTTCTCTCTGCTGTGTGATCTAAAGGAGATCTTCTTACCCTGGGTTGTTTTTGTCATGTAGAGCATCAAAATCAGAACAGCAGGGCTTCTGTAGGCTTCAGTTTTTCCAAAATACTTCATTTAGGGATGCTTCTACTCCGCTTCCAACTCGTCTACCAGAGGTAGGAGAGGACAGTTAATAGGATCAGGGCATGTGGACTTTTAGAGACATAGTTCTTTGGGCCAATTCCTCTATACATTGTCAGGATATCAAAAGTCTAATCCAATAGCAAACCCCAACAGGAACCTAAATCAGTAGTGGTGGTACAGTCCAGCAGAAACAGCAAGTACCCACAGAATCAGCACGAATCAGCAGAAATGGCCAGAATCTACCAGAGTACCATGAGAAATTCTCTGAAGTGTTTCCCTCTGGGAAGCAAAGACCAGCAAACACCAGAGAAGCAATGTAAACCATCAAAAGACATAGCTTTGCAAACGTGTCTTCCAACTGCCCTTGGGGTTCTATTTACATTCTTTCTAAACATCATATGCTGTCTCACATGTCTGCTTTCAGCAAAATAACACACACCCTCTCACAAGACAGCTTCCATAAAAACATCACATGCCCTCTCACTAGACAATTTCCAACAAAACATCATGTGACCTCTCATGGGTCTGTTTTCCACTAACAAAGTTCACAGGTCTGTCTTTGGCAGTGGAAAAACACTCTCACATCCAATTCTTGGGAACAAAACAAGAAACACATAAAAGAAACTAAAGCTTCCACTATAGGGTTCTTTCATTTTCTATTCTCCTGTCTTTACATGTTTTACTCACTGACTCAGTACTGACTTAAACAGATTTTCTAGAGAATATATTTGCTCAGATAACCCTGTCTATGAATGTTTATTAGTTAAACAGAACCAGATAG
The DNA here is from genome assembly GCF_964271855.1 of Acomys minous. NCBI lineage: Eukaryota > Metazoa > Chordata > Mammalia > Rodentia > Muridae > Acomys > Acomys minous. The sequence goes on from NC_140495.1 coordinate 28,929,179, forward strand.
AATATGCTTTCACCTCCTGAACCTCATTTGTATCTGTATTATTTCTTATGAAATGGTATTTCCCTACCATAAATGACTTAAAAAAAAAGTGACCATGTTTGATCTCACCTACTAGCAGGACCAGAGACAAGGCATTTGGCATATCCTTGACAACAGTGAAGTGCCTCACAAAGTCATCATGTGACATTTATGATGGTGATCTTATACAGTGTCAGTTCATCTGCTGTTTCATTCACATCTACTTTCTTTTTTTTATTATTAATTTATTCTTGTTACATCTCAATGGTTATCCCATCCCTTGTATCCTCCCATTCTTCCCTCCCTCCCATTTCCCCCTTATTCCCTTCCCCTATGACTGTTCCTGAGGGGGATTACCTCCCCCTGTATATGTTCATAGGGTATCAAGTCTCTTCTTGGTAACCTGCTGTCCTTCCTCTGAGTGCCACCAGGTCTCCCCCACCAGGGGACATGGTCAAATATGAGGCACTAGAATTCGTGTGAAAGTCATACCCCACTCTCCACTCAACTGTAGATAATGTTCTGTCCATTGGCTAGATCTGGGTAGGGGTTTAAAGTTTAGCACCTGTATTGTCCTTGGATGGTGCCTTAGTTTGAGCGGGACCCCTGGGCCCAAATCTGCCTATCATAATGTTCTACTTGTAGGTTTCTAGGACCCTCTGGATCCTTCTGCTTTGCTATTCTCCCATGCTTCTCTCATCTAGAGTCCCATTAGGACGTCAAATGGTATATACTCACTTATATCTGCATACTAGCCCAAGGGGCATGTCCCACGAAAGCCTTCACTTACCAGGAAGCTGGGACAGAGGGAAGCACATCTACTTTCTTAATCAACATTATCTTTATTTGGAACTTATCCTTTGATGGTGCTTTAACAATGGTAAAGCACACATTACCTTTCTTTATAGAACCACCTGTATGCCATAAATGAATACATGTGTAAAGTTTTGCTTTAAATCTTCAACTTTCTTTAAAAGAAGGCATTTAAAATCAAGAGTACCTTGGCTTGTATCATGTCCATGATGTTAAATTGTAATTAAACGCCATTGCAATGTGTTGTCCTTTAGAGTCAAGAGCATGTAATCAATATCACCATTAGACCAAATACAATCATATATCCATTCTCCTGTTACATGCTGTAACCTATATTTCATGACTCTTTTCTTCCACATACATTTTTCTAAACATTTTTGAAAAATTCATATTCCACTTAGAAGCATCGTATGATCACTGTTGAGCTGAACAGAATTAAAATTGGAATATAACACATGATTCATGTTGTGGATCATGATTGTCTCACTGAGTTTTGGTTTTGATTATTTTTTTTCTCCTAGATTTAGAGTAATAAAATCACAATTCTAGCATGTAGAGCCAGGATTAGTACTTGAGAATTGGCCTAGTTATTGACAAGAGGTGTGGCGCATTGTAAAGTCTGATTTCTGAACTACACCAACCTGCTGGAATCAGATAACAGTTCAGAATGACGGGACACTTTGAAGCCTGCTAAGGCACATTGGTGCTACATGAGGAAGTTCTTGTGGACAAATTAGAAAGTTGCAATAGAGGGTCAGATAATGAAAATAAAAGGATACTTTAAAAAAAACAACAAGGTATTACATTGATCATTATTCAACAAAAGGAAGAAATTTAATGAAAAGTATATAAGAAATAACTCAAATTTTAAATAAAATAAACCTATTTTAGAGACTGAAGAAAGACAATCCCTTAGTTTGAAATGATCTTTGTTAACAGGTTCACCTCTAAGCACATGTGAGATTAAATTACTCTATTAAATACCTAGTACTTATAATATATATTAAAGTATACTCAATACATATTTAGTATTAAATACCAAATATGTGGCTTTGGCTTCCTAGAATCTTCTGATAGGAGTAAAGATATAGACATAATTTAAACAAGAATGTATGTAGACATATGACACATTAAAAATTTCTGATAGGGTACATAGCAAAACTGTATCCTTCTTGGGGAGAGACTGAATTGGAGTGTTGTTGTGATAAAGGTAAATTAATGACAGTTTAAAAATGTTTCAATATCGAAGTATAGTAATACGTAATAGAAATGGCTAGATATCAAACTCCTACATTTTCCTTCGATTATTATTGTTACATATATGTGTATATGCAAATAAATATATAATGTAACTCACTGAGTCTAGTTAGTGTTGCTAGTTTGTATGTTTTGGGGTCTGTATTCTTGGGATTGGGAAGCCGTTTAGGGAGTTCATCGCTGAAGAATACTAATTTTCCCTCTCTCACTGTTGTTAATTGCCTGTAGCTCTTCATCTAAAGGTGGGCCATGTTAGATTTTCCCCCACGCCAGTTGGCCTTGCGTAAGTTTTGTCATTGTTCAGCTGTTAGTTAAGGAGGCACACTACTGAAATTTCATGGGAATAGCTTTCCTATCTATAGAAGATATTTTTCTCACACGAGATACCTCTAGTTCTTGCAATCTTTTCACTGCTTTCTTTACAATGTTCCCTAAATCTTCAGTTTTTGTAGACGTATCAATTGGTGCTGGGCATCCCACCATTGCTCTGGATTTTGACTAGTCATGGGTTTCTGTAATGGTCTCTGGTCCATGAAGAAGCTTCAGTAGTGAGGGTGAGATCCATACTTTTCTATCAGGGTCTGAAGATAGGTCTATAGAGTGCAATTAGGACATATAATGGTTTAGGAAAGTAACAGTAGTAGATTTCCTCAGAGATGTCACCTCATGATTCACGTGTTGTTGGTTAGGTTTACAGTACCAGGTATGATTTTGCTCGTGGTGATCTGGCCTTAGGTCCGATTTGAAGGCTGTTGATATAAGTACCACTATTTCACCATGAAATATTTTGCCATGCAGCTCATTGTTGTGGTTAGTCGGCCTCACAGATGGGGAGGACTTTCATTGCTTGGCAACTTACACTGCACCTTCCAGTATCAGAAAGCTTTTGGGAGGAATCACCTTAGTTTCTCTGCGTCCAATATGCCAGTACATCGAGCCTTTAGCAAAAGGGACTTACCTTCAAAGTCTTGAAATCAACCAAGGACAAAAATAAAAATTAGCCTATATTGTTTGGTATTATCTTATTACAGCAATAGATAACAAACTGCAATAAATTTCTCACCCCAAACCTTCCCCATTCTTTTCATTTGTCTGTTCATATCATATTCATACTGCTGTTCCCTTCTCTAGACCTCCTTGCCCACCCCAAGAACCCTATTTACTTTCCTTGTTTTTGCAAATACTTTGGGATATGTACTTAGATCTGTAGATTGGATCTCATGACTGCCGATGAGAAAGAACATGTGGCATTCACCTTTCTCAGTCTGAGCTACCTCACTCAATATAGTATTATCTTCTATCCATTTACATATATATATGTGTGTGTGTGTGTGTGTGTGTGTGTGTGTGTGTGTGTGTGTGTGATAAAGGACATTGATTTTTTTCTACCTCCTAGCCTTTGTGAATAGAGTTGAAATGAAAATGGCTGGGTATGTATCTGTGTAGTGTGTTGTTGGTACTTTAGACATCAGCTGAGGAACGGTTTAGCTGGATAATATAAGATAATTAGCTTTTTGGGGGAATTCTCTACTGTGGTTTTCACAATTCTGCTTCAGTTAAAAATCTTGCCAACAGCAAATCAGGGCTCTTCTTTCCCCGTATCTTTGCCAGTGTTGTCAGCTGTTTTCTTGATCTTAGTCATTCTGACTGAGGTGAGATGAAACCTAAAGTTGTTGTAATATATATTTCTTTACATTCTAAAGGTGGTGAACATTTTTGATATATTCCTTAACTGTTTTTATTCTTCCTCTAAGAGCTCTTTTTTTATATACATAATCCACTTTAAATTCAGTCGTAGGTTTCCTTGACTCTTTATTTATTGAGTTCTTTATACATTCTATATATTATTCCCATGTCTGATGTTTAGCAGTCAAAGATTCTCTCATTATAAGGTCTTCCTCTTCACTCAAGTGTTTCTTTAGCTGTACAGCTTTTATGTTTTATGAAGTTCCACTTGTCAACTGTTAGTCTTAATATCAAACAGGGTTCTGTTGAGAAAGTCCTTCCCTGTACCTTCATCTCGATGTGTACTGTATATGTTTTCTTTTGACAGTTTTCATTGTTTCAGGTCTCACACTGAGGTCATTGGTCCCTTTTGGATTAATTTTTGTGCAGAATCATAGATATAGTCATCCCATGTCAAAACAACTGCATCAACCAGCCTTTCCAGTACTATTTCAGAGAATTCACACTGTTCTCTCTACTCAGCCCAATTTGATCAAAATGCGGTATGAGAAACTAGGGGTAGTTGTATTATTTGTAACCTGTAAATAATGTACACATTTTGTTTAATAATTAATGAATATTTCTAAGACATAATTTGAGATCAAATATGCATGTGGAGAATTACTATTCTACAGAGAAAAGAGACATTTTTCTTGTCTTTTAAATTAACTTAATATCTATATCTATTATATAAAATAGAAATATAGTTTCGCTTTTCAGTAAAACTTTTTATAATGACTTAATTCACAGCCATTCAATAAAATAATTATATTCAAGATATCATGCATTTCTAGTAAAATTGTATATTATAATCAAATGGCATAAAATCATTTAACTTCTAAGATTTCATCTGGCATTTCATTCATCTGAAAAAAATAGAGTCAGACTGGACACAAAAGCATAAGATTCATTTGCTCTCACTGAAACACAATCCAGGTAATTAGTTTTTCATAAATCTTTAAACACAGAGGAAAAGAAACCCTCATGGCATTTGGCCTTCAAAAAGGACTTCGAGAAGTAGGCTTTGAATCAATTTCTGTTTGAAAGTTGAGCTAAATGAATTCTATTCTAAACCTCAGCTGTGCAGTGGGTGAAAAGGGAAAAGCTGCTATCTGAAATAAGGTCAAGTTCATAGCCAGCTGGTCAAAGGCAACTGTTCCCAAGCATTCGTAAGCGTTATTCTGGCGTCTCCAACGTGATAGTGCCAGCTGTCCTGCCTCTCAGATCCCTGCCCTCTGCCTGTTACTTTCTCACATCTCAGCGGAAGCCTAAGCATGCAGGGAATGAGCTTCCTATCTGATATTGTTTCACAGTGTTTCCAGCCCACTGGCACAACAACATTTCATCAGACATAGGAAGTAAAAACAGGAGTCTGGAGCCAAAAATGTCACATAACTCAGGAGCACATCAGAAAGGTCTATGCTATCTTTAGTGATTAATATTTTGTGGATTCTGAGAAGTGATTTTAGGTATCATTAAAGACTAAATCACTCACCTTGAGAATTATATGTGTATTTAAATACCATATACTGTGAAAGGATGATGATAGAAAAATCAGATGGTAGCAGTACGTGAATGTGCTTCTGACATCGACACCAGGCTCAGGGCACAAGGAAGCAGGTGTGGCAGTGACCCCTGCTGTCCTAGAAGGTATATGTCTTTGTGAATAAAGACTGTTGAGCAATGGGGGTGAAAACTCATTAGTCGCCTTGTCAGTGAATTTATCATTTATCCCTGAACCTGTAATGTTTTTCTAATTGTTTATAAGCTGGCATTTCAGCCCAGCTCACGACCTTGGGTTCTCAGTATACTTGAGATTTCTTTTGCATTTGAGGCTATTGTCTCTGTCCTTCAGGAAACTAGCCCAGGTTGGTGCTGGAGACACAGCATCACTTGGTCAATTTCAGACTGTGTTGATTCCTGCCCTCTTTTCTTCACTAGCTAGTCTCCTCCTTTCTATAATTAATAGCATCACCTAATGGGAGGGACTTCTTTCAAGGTCTGCAATATTATATTCTCTTAGTCATGACTTATTTGATGACAATTTCAATTAATGAAATTACTTAAGATAGTTTGTTTTTGCACCATTTTGTCAATTTGAAATTTCCTCTTCTTATTTTATGTGGAAACAAAGGAATTGCCTGTTGATGCGTAATTACTCAAACATCTGGATTTAGGGAAGTGGACATTCTTAAGAATTCCATTTCTCTATTTTCTATCATCCCTACTAACTCCATTACATGTGATTAAAGAAACTTTATTTCTGTATAGTACATGTTCCAGAAACATATGATTCTGGTAACCCAGGAAGCCTTGTGGGCAAAGCCTAATCTCTGTGTTCAGCTATGGTTTCTCCCTTCAATGTATCTCATTAAGACATGTTAAAGAGGTTGGAATCAGTAGAAGGGAACAAGGAGAAGGAGAAGAGGGAGCTGTGGGAATCAGGTCACAGTGTAAAGTGCAGTTACACGTTAACTCTACCTGTGTTAGCAAATCTACGCCCAGTGTACACTGAAATAAAATGTTCTTCTACTGTATGAAATTCTAACCTTTAGAAGGAAAAATCTCTCTGGACTGAATATTGTATAGTTTGAGACACAGTTTTCTGCTGTTCCTCCATTTCAGGGCTTCCGAACTTACCACTCAGCATGTTCCCGCAAACCTTCTCATTCCCACTGGTTTTAGAGCTTCTTATAAGTCTGTTCACCAGAGTATGTGAGAAAGTAATATCCCACTGCCCACTCTACTGTGGCACTCAGAGGAAGGACAGCAGGTTACCGAGAAGAGACTTGATACCCTATGAGCATATACAGGGGGAGGTAATCCCCCTCAGGAACAGTCATAGGGGAGGGGAATAAGGGGAAAATGGGAGGGAAGGAAGAATGGGAGGATACAAGGGATGGGATAACCATTGAGCTGTAACAAGAATAAATTAATAAAGAAAAATGCAAAAAAAGTTCTGTTCACATATTTGCATACAGACCACATGACTCAAGACAAATTCCCAGTGACTTTCTAGAACAAAAGGCTGACAATAAACTAAGGAACTTACATTGCTCCCTGGTTACTGCTACAGGAGCCCCACTTTCACTGTTTACATTCATTCACACAACTACGTTGCTGACATGAGCACAAGTAGGAAGAAACATCATGATTTTCTTTACTCATTTGATATAAAGACAGACAACTAATGTATCTTGTTCAGTAGAAATTGCCTGAGCAGTTGTAAATGATCTACTTTACGCTTCATGGAATATCATATATTTAATTTTCTTTTAATTTAAAAATATTTTAAATTCAAATAATGTAGTAGATGATTATTTAATTGTCTTGTCATAAGCAAAATGTTTTCAAAGTAACCCATTCACATTTACATGCACATGGGCACACACACAAACAGCATCCAAAGATTTCTGCCAGTGATTTCCCATAAACGCTTTTTAAACAAATGTCTCTTTTCAGTTTCAATGTGTTTAATCCACACGGTCTATTTTTTTTTTCAGTTAGAAAAGCACATGAGTACAAATCTTACTGATTTAATGCAATGTCAATATTGGACCTTTAAGCATCTATTTCTGAGAAAATGTGAGGTTTTCTCATGATGGATTTATATAAGCAAGCTTTTCTGACTATTCACTATCCTATGAGTGGGTATTTTATTAATTACATGATTAAGCATCTTTTCAATTCTGCCTTATCACTAGAGATCTACTGTTGTAGGCTCCAGGGATGATATGATAGTGACTCTAGCTTAGACTGAAGAAGCCACCCTCTTACTTGACAGGACTCCCACTAGAAGGAGGGGAACAACACTTTACCCATGGAAACTTTGGCACAGAACTTCCCTGCAAGATGTTCCTACAGGATGTGAAGGGACAGGGATAGGGCAGAGATTTGGAAATTGTCCAGACTGTGCCTGGCTCAACATAAGACCCACCCATGGGAGACATCCAACCCCTGGCACTATTGATGATATTCTATGCTTGAGGATTGGAGCCTAGCACGGCTGCCCTCACAGTGCCTTCACCCAGAAGCTGACAGAAGGGCATGCACAGTCTCATAGCTGAACATGGCATGGAGTGTGGGGAGTTTGGAGCAGAGTTTAGGGGAAGGATGGAAGACTCAGAGGGACAGGGACTTAACAGAAAGAAAAATAGAGCCAACCATCCAGGGCTCAAGGGGGCCTGTGGAGAATGGGAGTCCATACAGGGACCATGCACGGACTGGACTTGTGGTCTCTGCACAGACATAGCCAATGGGCATCTTTGTCATCATGTGGGTACCCTAGTGAGGGAAGTGGGGGCTGGCTGTGACATGGATTCTGCTGCCTGTTTTTTTTTTTTTTTTTGGTCACTTTCTCCAGACAGGGATGCCTTACTGGGATACAAGAGAAGGGTGTGTTCTCAGTCTTGATGTGAGTTTATATGGTGGGGTGCAGGGGTTGGGGGTGGGAGGTTGCCCTTATCTGGAGAGTAGGGGAGAAGGGAGATGTGAGAGAAAGGGGTTTGGGGAGGGGAGGGATGGGAGGGGACTATGACCAGGATGTAAAATGAATAATTAATAAAAACAAAATAATATAGAAAAAAAGAAAGCTTTAATACTTTAACCTTATTCCTGAAGAATGAGACCTGATTTAAAATACCCTTAGAATGCTATTTTAGTTCATATTTGTACATTTGGAAAGAATGGCAAAGCAAAAGCCTAGGGCAAACTGGCACTAAAAACATGAGCTATTTAAATAAGAAAACAGACTCAGACAGTATTTGTTTTTTCCTTTGAAGGATGCCATGAACCCCTGTGGGGCTGAGGATGGTTTGATATGATATGATCTGGAGGCATTAGCTCTCTCGCTGTTCTTATGCTTAACATTTCCAGCAATTTTTGTTGTAGGTATAACCATCTTCTGTTTGTGACTATATTTCACCTTGTAATTGATGGCCATGAGTTGTTTTATTCCTCTGGAATAGATCTTAGTAAAGATTGCAAGGTCAGGAAGCCTCTATAATTCACGAGAAAGAAATGAAAAGGATGAGTGGAGTCTTCATAAATGACAATAGTTACCAATATTTCTGTCAGCTTGTCAAAACACTAAGAGATGGATGGGGGTCACCTTCTAATGTTGAAGGCAACTGAGGGTACCCTGTTACTTATTTATCATTTATCTTCCCTTACCATGCCACGGTGCAGGAATATTCTGTTTTGGAAGGACATGTTGGGTGTAAAATCAATCTGGATACACTTGTGTCTTCTCGCAGGCAGTGAGAGCAAAGGTGATTGCAGAAGTAGCTGCTTTAGGGACCAAAAAAGAACAGTTAAGAAGCACCTAAGATCCTAGAAGAGATAGGGTTGGGTTGGGGTAGATATTCTTAGAGCATATATAGGGGGAGGAAATCTCCCTCAATCACAGACATATGGGAGGGGAGAAGGGGGGAAGTAGGAGGGAGGGAAGAATGGGAGGAAACAGGGAAAGGGCTAACAATCAAGATGTAATATGAACAAATTAATAAAAAAAAGTAAAAAAAAGAAATTATCAAAAGGTTTCATAACAAGGAAGCAGCAATAAGGACTGGAAGGATAATACATTTTCTGTTGTTCAAAGTGGTGACCACCATGAATACCTATATGAAGTATTTGAGTTGGCAACTGGATTTCCACTCTATCATAGGTCACTGCTTTCTTCCAATCCAGAAAGCAATGGCATATACTAATATTGACAATGTCACAGTTAGAGCCCAAACCTCAACTATTAAGTGATAATCAGGCCCCCACCACATAGTAATGTGCCAAAAGAGCCTTATTTTAACTTCACTGACTTTTTAGCAAAAGGTTGCTATACAACTAACAGAGACAGCAGGACAGTGCTTTGATATACGATACTCTGACTAGGTGGGCTATATGAGAGGTAAAATCTAGCACTAGATCAATGCTAGTTCTGTGTTCATGGGCCTCATAAAAAGTGTTATGGAATAAGTTGAGATTTCTAATGGAACCATCAGGGAGACTTAGATGATAAATGCCGTTGCTTCTGTACTCACAATGAGGTCACTGAATAAGCAAATGAGCAAGAAGTACACTGTAAATGTGATGGTTACATCTTTGAGGTTATATTTTTTTCTATGAGGTCATTTCAGGGGTCAGTCAAATATAGGGGACCAATATTATCCACAGAAACTATGGAGCTCTTACACCAGGGACATGCTGCCATTGCCCCTAAGTATCAAGCTAGCTTCTCATGAGGATTGCTTTTCTGGGGTCTGGCCAGGTATTGTTTATGGAAGACTTAATCATCCTGCTAGTGGATCTCTTCCTCCTGGGTCTACTGAAATGAATTCTGTTCTTGGATCTTTTGTCTTTGAGTTCTTCTAGGGCAAAGTAATAGACCAATCTAGGAAAGCAAACTTCCAATTCCAAAACTCAGGGTATAGCGACAATTTTTGGTTTCTTTAAAAACACAGAAATGTTATATGGATATGTTTTTAACACCAGGTGTGGGATATGGGGCTGATTCAGATTATCCACAGAAGCTGACTGTGATTTGCCTTGTGCTCTAGCAGCGGTGTGATTTTGCTAGCTGCATTTGGAATTGTGGGGATTCTTGAGAGGATATATAAATGATAAAGCTCTGAGAGGTACAGCAGCAGCCATTCCTCCTCCTCCTCTTCCTCCTGCTCCTCTTCCTCTTCTTTCTCCTGATGCTGATGCTGATGTGGGTGGTAGTTTCTTGTTGTTGTTGTTGTTGTTTGTTGCAGTTTGTAAAGTGGTCATGCGCAAAGAAGTGAGAAGAAAAAGTTGTATATCCTGATGGTGAAGACTAAACTTGCACCAAGGAACTCAACACCTGTAACCCTTAGGAAGTAATCTAATGATAATGCCTCCTTTCCCCTATATCCTTCTTTCTCTCCTACATAGTGTTGGTGGGTGTACAGCCAGAATAAGTGTGAAGAAAGGTGGATGAGAGTAAGGTACCCACAAAGTAGCAAACACCACCTACAGGACAGCATATGGAATAGATTGCCTTAGATAAGAGGCATACCTGACTCAAGGAGTGAGCCAAAGGGTAGTTCTGTTCTCTAGGTGGCCTTGAACAGATCCAGGTCTTTTATATTTTTATTTGTAATTTTTGAGAATGAATGTAGAACATGCTATAGCAACTTAAGCCCAAGGTCTGTCAAGTCTTCCCACCTTAGAAACAGTTGTGGTTTGCCTACTTATTCTCAATTATTTGAAGGTATAAAACCCAGGGTAGTGTGCTGTCTGGTGCTACTATACTGTAATACGACTATGGTATATGCATACAAGACTCAGCCACCCTGGAAAATTTCCTGGTCCTCCAGCTTTGACTTCTGTTGGCCCTGCCATTTCATACAACGTAATGTGAATGTGAATGTGAATGTGTGTGTGTGTGTGTGTGTGTGTGTGTGTGTGTGTGTTATGTGTGTGTGTGTGTTTCATTGGATTCTGACAAGTTGTTAATCAATGCTTCATGAGCCTACTTCACACTTCCAACTAAAGGAAACTCAGATGATTTAATGACAGTGTTAAGACATGTACATACATTTGCTTTTGTGAATTCACTCTCCAGAAACTTGTTTTACTCCCTTTATTGTATAATAGCTATTTGTGTAGAGTGAGCCCTCTCTAGAGGCAGTTCTGGCAGAGGTTTACCCATGTCAGTCAGATAAGAATGACTTCAGAGACAAAAGTCAGGAAAAGTCTCATCAATTATGATTGCTCAGTTAGAAGAAAGGGCAGAACAGTCTGTGGTAGAAGTAGTGGACAGTGGGCAGTGCCTCTAGTTTTATCTTAAAGTGCACATATGGAGTGTATAAATCAAATTGCCTCAATCTCTTTGCTTCTTTGAGAGACTCTATCTTGAGTGGAAAGGTGATAAACAGGGAACATCACAAGACACAAAACTGCTAAGAGGCTGATTCAGTTTCTGAAAAGCTGCCCTGAAGCCACTCTACTGACTTCTCTTGCTTACTGAAGCTGAGTAGAATGAGATACTATTTTAGTGTCTTGAATTTGAAAAATAACTGAAAGTACCTTAAGTCCACAAAAATCAATGAAATTTCACAGATTATTTCCTATTTCATCATGTGGCTCTGCAGGCCTTGAAGAGCTGATAGTTCCTTCCTTTTTATTGCTGGCTTTTCATCAGACAATAGGCACAGTCAGACATCTTCCAACAACGAATAATGCTTCATTCTCAGAAGACTCCCTTTCAAATAGCTTAACTTGGGCAACTTAATACGAATTCAACATGAGCCACCCTGTTCAAAGGACCTCGGAAAATACAAAACTGAAAACAATCCAAATGCCTTTTACATAGACAAAGTTAAAGAATTGCACTAAAAAAACTGCATATGTGCTATAAGCCAAGTGCTTTGTGTATATAATAAGTTGGGGCCAAACCTCACCAACAAGCTGAAAATTTATAAACTGTTGTCTACTTGGGCTACTTTTGGTAAAAACAATAAAAAGGAAGAAGGCATTTAGCCAGGTTTCCTAAGTCAGACATTGCCAACTCTGACTCGATAAACTTTAGTAAATCTGAATAACTGCTTGATGTACATATTGGCTTTGAAACTATTGCAGTAACTGCTAGTTTTTTAAAACCTTTCATCTTATACTCTTATCTGAGAAACATGAGAAACGCTTGTTAAGAGTGTGCAATGGTGCATACAAGACCTCACAACAGTATTGAAAGCTATGGCCACCAAACTGCAAAGCAGATGTGAGGACATGGACAGAAAGAAAGCAGGACTTCCAGGGCTTTCTCACAAGTGCAGGAGATAGGATGGACTTCAAAAGATAGTGACATGATTGAGACTTGCTTGGAAAACAGAAACAGTGACTTGTATTTCAGACCTTTAATAATAAAAATATGACTTAGGTAATGAAAACTCAAGGCCGTTTTAAAAAGCTTTAGAGTATCTGAGGAAAACTTTTTTTCTTATGTTTTATCATATTAAAGTAATGAAGAAAATATGCAGTTATCACTGAGAGGTCTCAAAACAAGGGATATTTACACCAAAAACTGTATTTGATAGTATTGTGTAGGTATTGAAACTCCTTAAGACTTTGGATGTTCTAAAAGGAAGTGAAACATTCCATTACACAAAGAAGCTTGTCAACACTCTAGTAATACCAGAGAAATTGTTCTTAACCTGTGGATCCAAGTGACTCTTTCACAGAGGTGGCCCAAAAATATAAAAAAAAACATGAATATTTACAATATTATCCATAACAGTAGCAGTATTACAGTTATAAAGTAGCAATGAAAACAATTTTATGGTTAGTGTCACCACAACATGAGGAACTGTATTTTTAAAGTATTTTATTCAGATTACATCTCAATTGTTATCCCATCTTTTGTATCTTCACTTTCTGCCCTCCCTGCCTCTTTCATCCTATTCTCCTCCCCTATATCTGTGACAGAAGGGGACCTCCTCCCCCACCATATGATCACAGCCTATTAGGTCTCATCCTAGCAACCTGCTTACTCTTTCTCAGAGTGCCACCAGGTCTCCCCACCAAGGAGAAGTGGTTAAATAGGGGGCACCGAAGTTCATGTCAAAGTCAGTCTCTGCTCTTCACACAACTGTGGAGAATGTGCTGTCTGTTGGCTAGATTTGGATAGGGGTTCTAGGTTTACTGCATGCATTGTCCTTGGTTGGTACAGTAGTTTGAGCAGACACCCTGAGTTCAGATCTGCCAGCCTTAATAGTCTTCCTGTAGGTTTCTAGGACTCTCTGGATCATTCTGTTTCCCCATTCTCCCTTATCTCTCTCACCTGGAGTCCCAACAGGAAGTCCTAGTATCTGTCCCAATCTCCTGCTAAGTGAAGACTTTCAGGGGACATCTCTGGTGGGCTAGTGTCCGATTATATCATGTGTATCTTTCTGGGTCTGGGCTAACTCACTCAAGATGATGATTTCTAATTCCATCCATTTGCCTGCAAATTTCAGTATTTCCTTGTTTTTAATAGGTAAGTACTACTCCATAGTGTAAATGTACCACAGTTTCTTTATCCATTCTTTGACTGAGGGACATCTAGGTTGTTTCCATGTTTTGGCTATTATGAATGAGACTGCTATGAACAGCTGGAAATAATCAAACTCAGGGCTGAAATCAATAAATTAGAAACAAAGAGAACAATTCAAAGAATCAACAACACCAGGAGCTGCTTCTTTGAGAAAATCAACAGGATAGACAAACCATTAGCCAAATGAACTAAAAGACAGAGAGACACTATCTAAATCAACAAAATCAGAAATGAAAAGGGGGACATCACAACAGACACTAAAGAAATGCAAAGAATCCTAAGATCCTACTTCAAAGGCTTATATGTCACAAAAATTGAAAATCTAAGGGAAATGGACACTTTTCTTGATGATTCCACTTGCCAAAGTTGAATCAAGTTAATATAAACAAATTAAACAGTCTTATTTCTCTTACAGAAATAGAAGTAGTCATTAAAAGTCTTCCAACCAGAAAAGCCCAGGGCCAGATGACTCCAGCACAGAATTCTACCAGATCATCAAAGAGCTAATACCAACACTCTTCAAACTACTCCACATAATAGAAATGGATGGAACATTACCAAACTCATCCTATGAGGCTACAGTCACTTTGACAGCTAAACCTCACAAAGATCCAAGAAAGAAAGAGGATTTCAGGCCAATTTCTCTTATGAACATTAATGTAAAAATACTCAATAAAACCAAATCCTAGAACCCATCAAAGATATTCACTATGACCAAGTAGGCTTAATTCCAGGCATGCATGGAGGAACTGTATTAAAGGGTCACAGCATTAGGAAGGTTCATAAACACTGGCCTAAAGGGAGGTTCATTAAAACTCAAGAGGTAAACAACTCAACATTCTTATATACTCCCTGAAAGTGCCCAGATGCACATGGCTCCTCTACATGTCTTTAAGATTATATAATCCTTAAGGACTGATTAGGATATTGAGACCAGCCAAAGTTCCTGGAAGAGGCAAAGAAAAACAGTTGTCTGCAAGGGGGAAATGACCAGTACTTCAAAGTGAATGAGAAACAGATTAGCCATACTTTGCAGAATTTCAGTCACACTGAGCTTCCTGGAAGAAGCAAAGACTAGTCGAACTACCTGGAAGAGACCAACACTAGCTGAGATATGAAGAAAAGAAAGAGGTCGTTGTATACCTTTTGTTTATCTGCATTTCATTGCTTTAAAGAATAATCTTTTGGATCTAACCAAAAGAATTATAGACTAAGATAGTTGGGTCAGTTTCTAAGTTAAAATGAATAACTTATTTCATAGTTAATTATTTAAACTTAATTTAAACCCCTCTCCCCATCATTATATAATTTCAGCAAAATCACAATTCAGCTACTCTCTGTCTGATGAGGAACATCTGAAGCAAACTGTCAGGTTAAAACAGTCTTGTGTGGAAATACAGCTTGATCCACACCAGAATATTGGGACATGCAAATTAACATGCCAGGTTTTCACATAATCAGTTATGGTGCCCTCTCACCTTCTGTTCTACTAACATTCTGTTACTATGATAAAAAATTTTAAAAAGCCAACTTGAGGAAAATATAGGTTATTTCATCTTACAGCTTACAGTGTATTATAGATTTAAGTCATGGCAGAGACTTAAGGTAGGAACCTTGTGGGGAGCAATGCTAAATGCAGCAATATGAGAAATCCACCCTTAGGCTGCATGTTGCTGACTCTTGCTGAAGGAGGTCTTCTTTCCTAGGCTATCTTTGGATTTGCAGTAGAGGGGCAACCATTGCAGTAGATATACCTTTGATTAATATATTTTGATAAACATAGATACTGTTGCTTATGGACTTTTATAAGGTCATTCACTGAGAAAATAATAGTCATTTTACCATTTAAATATATATTCACATTAGGTCTATATTTTTTAAATATGCATTTGACTGTATCTACTATAAATTATCATGAGCTTGTTAAATAGTATCCTTATTTATGTGATGAAATATATCCTTATGTGGTAAAAGGGACTTAAGACAGAAAGGGCTTATTTTTTATTCTAAGTTTAAAATGAATAACCTATCATGGCAGGGAAGTCATGGTTGCTGTCTCTCTTTTATTCACTCTTGGACTCTAGCTCATTAATTGATGCATTCAGCAGTGGGCATTTCTTCTCACATCCATTGACCTATGCAACATGACAACTCATAGGTTAATATCATCTAAATATTTCCACATTTATTTTACTGAAGGTTGATACTTTAGATGATTCTATATTCCAATTGACAGTCAACATTAAGCTTCCTGAATCTACTCCTTTTTGGTTTCCTACTACACTCCATTACATTTAACTATAATCTTGCAAGAAATATCCTTATAGTTACATAATTTATAATGCAAGACATACTCTATCCAACCATAAAAGTTTCCACCATCTTTAACAACTTCCAAACTATTGAAAAGTCCAAAGTCCAAGTCACATAAGATATTCAAAGATAATCTGTTCTCTATAGCTCTTTTAAAAATCATATTCCATACTTCTAACTTATAATGGTGAAGTAAACATTCCCACATCAAAAGGGAAGAATAGGAATTAGTGTACCAGGCAGGAACAGGAATTTCACATTGAAAATATCAAATAGACAATTTTTTCTTTTTTTTTCTTTTTCTTATTCATTTACTCTCGTGACATCTCAATGGTTATCCCATCCCTTGTATCCTCCCATTCTTCCCTCCCTCCCATTTTCCCCTCATTCCCCTCCCCTATGACTGTTCCTGAGGGGGATTTCCTCTCCCTGTATATGCTCATAGGGTATCAAGTCTCTTCTTGGTAACCTGCTGTCCTTCCTCTGAGTGCCACCAGGTCTCCCCCTCCAGGGGACATGGTCAAAGGTGAGGCACCAGAGTACCTGAGAAAGTCATATCCCACTCTCCACTCAACTGTGGAGAGTATTCTGAGCATTGGCTAGATCTGGGTAGGGGTTTAAAGTTTTACTGCCTGTATTGTCCTTGGCTGGTGCCTTAGTTTGAGCGGGACTCCTGGGCCCAAATCTGCCTATCATAATGTTCTACTTGTAGGCTTCTAGGACCCTCTGGATCCTTCTACTTTGCCATTCTCCCATGATTCTCTCCTCCAGAGTCCCACTAGAATGTCCTCCCCTCTGTCTCAGTTTCCTGGTAAGTGAAGGCTTTCGTGGGACATGCCCCTTGGGCTAATATGCAGATATAAGTGAGTATATACCATTTGAGTCTTTCTGCTTCTGGTTTAACTCACTCATTATGATCATTTCTAGCTCAATCCATTTATCTACAAATTTCAGGAGGAATTCCCGAAATTTGTGGATAAATAGAATAATTTGAAAATCCATAGACAGTATCTGGAGCTCATAAAGGAATTAACTGTTCCAAAGGGCTCTGGTGTCTTGGTCCCTCCATCTCGGCTCCCTGCGGTACACATAGCTTTTCTTTTGGGGCCCGCTGTTCTTCATATCTATAGTTTCCTCAGTAGTCATCCCATGGCTATTTCATCTCTAAAATCTTCATGTCTGATTGAAATATCTTCCTCACCTTTATAACCTCACAGAATGGGACTTTAGAAGAGAATCTCTGACACACATTACCTGGCTTCAGCTTCTCTGTGAAATTGTGAAGTAGGGCTCCGAAATCCTGTCGGTCTTACATCTTTCATACCTGTATTACCAACAGAATGTGGTTATTGCTGCCAAGCAGGACCATAAGAAATTGCTTCAGAGGAGTAGCTGTATGCTCAGTTTAGGCTCACTGTATTCTAAACACTTACCCTCCCACAATTTGGAGTCTTTCATAAGTGTGGTATTGTCTCATAGGTGTGTTTTCTACTTAGCCAAGATGGACCTCCTGAACGATCAGCACTTCCTTTGCAGCATGTGATTTTGCTGCAAAACTCAGCTTGTTTAAGCTCCTTTCTTTCCTCTCAAAAAAACTGCACTTTTTAAAGACTTTTGTGCCTAACTTTTTGTACTTTTTCAATGCAGACATAGACATGTATAGTAGAAAGTATATTTACACTTTTATCTTGCAATTTTCTTCATCAAATTAGTCCATCTTTAAATTCAATTTTACTTAAGTTCTAAGGACAGAGGCAGAACTATTGGCCAAAATCTCACTAAGCCAGTTCTAAAGAACAAGAAACACACAGTCATATATATCACAGCTACAATCCATTTCTTGATACTAATTCTGTCTTACTCATCTTGTTGATATGTTAATATGCCATAATAAAGCAACTTAAGGATAAGGGGTTTATTTTTGGCTCACAATTTGAATATAGAGACTTTTATGGGAGGAACTTGAAAAGGTAGTCACTCATACTGTATGGATGGCCAAAAAAAAAAAAAAAAAAAAAAAAAAAGAATGGTGAATGCTGGTGCTCAGCTTACTTCCTCCTTTTTATTTCAGTCTAGAAATTTAGCCTATGCAATGATACAACCCACAGAGTTTGGTGCAATCCTTGGTTAATCTAATCAAAATAATCTCATTTAGGCATACTAGAGGCTTGGCCTAATCTACGCAAATCTTCACTGGCTACCTTAGAGCTTTGTCTATTAGGTGATTATAGATCTTTCCATAATAATCGTCACTAACCATCATAATGACTAAACAACTATTGGCCTTCTTTTTAAGTAAAATATTCACCCCACCCACCCCCCATTTCTCAAGACAAATGTGAGGCTGAACAAAATGATCAAGATGATCTAGGAATTTAAAACTGAATTCAATAAAGACATTTAAATATGGAAGACTACTCAAGCAGAAATAAACACAAAATTGAAAATTTCAACAATGTAATTAGAAAACTCTGGTAAAATTCTTACTAGTAGAATGGATCAAGAAGACAGAATATCTAAACTCAGTGGTAATGTAGAAAGATTAGCCTGCACAGGGGAAAATATGAGAGAAACATTAAAAACTCAGGAAAGAGCATACAGGGAATATTGGGCACCGTGACAAGACAAAATATTTGAACAAGACACAGCTGAGGGGCAAGAATCCCAGGTCAGTAGCACGGAACAAATCTTTAATAAATTCACAAAACTTCTCCCATTTAAGGAGTCCACCAGACACAAGACGCACATAGAACACAAAAATAGGCAAAACAAGAAAGGAATTCCTTCAGGCATGTAATCACTCTATAATTTCAAAAAACAAATAACAACAGCAATAATAAACCCCAGCCAAGTAATCTAGAAAATCAGCAAGGCCAGAATTTATTTGTTCTTACATAGAATCTGTTTGTATAGGAGAATATTATAATTGTTTAGTCTTTCTCTTTTTCTTCGGAAATACCATAGCATATATTTATATATATATATATCAAAGTATAAAAATCTCCATTTTCAATCATATTTATTCCGTTCTTACAGTTGTGCCAATAGCAGCTTAGTCAAATTCTGGACAAACAACAATGTCTTAACTAGTCATAAATATTTCATTCAGTAATATGTATCTGTCTCCTGATGCCAAGATAAGGTGGAATATCTGATAATGGGCATGATAAGCTTTTCTGCCACGGTTAGTGCTATGGTCTTTGAGAATGTTTTAATGCTTCTCAAAATTCAGATTCTCTTATTGATACTGGAGACAGGGCAGAAAGTGACTTTGAAAGACCTTACACGGGGCTGCAAATATAAAATAGGAAACAATCTATTGACAAAGAATGAGGCTGAAATCCCCTAGCCAAGGCCATGTGTCATAGGCTGAGAGCGTATATCAGAAAATTGCTCCTAGGAATGAACCAGACTGTACTTTGAAAATGACCCCATACTTCCCAACCATATAAACTTTTAAACTTGTTTCTGCTTCATCCTGTTTTTCTAGTAGTATTGTATTCCTTATATTAATAAGGTGGGCTTTTCTCATTACTGCCTAGGTGTCTCTGGACAATTCTTTGTTCTATGACAAAGAAGGAGGAGAAGGAGGTGGAGGAGGAGGAGGAGGAGGAGGAGGAGGGGGACGAGGAAGAAGAAGAAGAAGAAGAAGAAGAAGAAGAAGAAGAAGAAGAAGAAAGAAAGAGAGAAAAAGAAAGAAGAAGAAAAATGAAATCACAGCATGTATCTACTAAAACCTAATACTTGCTGGTATCATCTGAGGATCTAGCTCAGCAGACATAAGATTCGGCATTTAAATTATTTTTAAAATATTTTATTTATTATTCTTTCATATATTACATCCCAGCTGCAATATTCCCCTTTGAGTCTCTATCCCATTCTCCTCCTTCCTGAAAAGGGTAGGCCTTCCAGGCATATCACCCAAATATGGCATATCAAGCAGTGATAAGAACAGGCACCTCCCCTTATATTAAGGCTGGACAAAGTAACGCAGTAGGAGGAAAACTGTCCCCAAGTAAGAAAATACTTAAAGACAGCCTCCACTCCAGCTGTTAGGAGTCCTACACAAAAACCAAGTACACATCCATAACATATATGCAGAGGACCTAAGCTCACAACTATGCAGGCTCTGTGACTGTTGGTTCAATCTCTGTGAGTCCCCATGAAACTCATAAAAGTATTCTACTCATCCGAGAGACACCTGAGAAAAGTCTTTTCAAATTGTGGGCACAGGTGTCTATTAAATGCTAATGCATCAGTCAATCTGTTACAGACATTAGAAAAAAGCCTATAAAAGGAAACAATGGGACCCCAGACACTCCAAGTTAACTTTTACAAAAGCTAGTCTTTTAGCAAGAGGTCTTTAGTTCAGACTCAGCTTCTTCCCTCTGAGTTTTGTGTCTCAAGTGCATGGTATTTTCTTCAACAGAGATTCACCTTCAGTTTCTTGGGTTTCATCAAGTAGATGACATTTTTTGGTCCTTTCTTAGAGTTCCTTAATCAACAGATCAAAAATAGGTATTTCTTGCCTGGTACTGTTGTCATTGTTAGACAGTATATGTGTGTTGGTGCTAGCATTTTTCCCCCTCAGTGGCATAATGTCACACATGACTCATTATGGCTTTTTCAAATATCATTTGTATAAGACGGGAGGATGATGATGATGATATATATGTGTGTGTGTGTGTGTGTGTGTGTGTGTGTGTGTGTGTGTGTGTGTGTGACTGTCAATAGATGATAAATTAATAATTAAGCATGTTTTACAAAATGCCACCATTTGTCTTTGAAGATGTCTGGCTTATGTGTAACCCTGAATTTTAAAGAACTTACTGTATCTACAGACTACCATCACCTCTGTTCACTTTAAAAATGAAAACAGTTTAAAAATTTTTTAAGGTTCCAAAATATCAGATTTTCTTATTCACTAATAAACCTCAGATAATTATGAAAGAATTTTGCTTGGCTTAGAATGGTATAGATAGTGTATTAAATGTGTTACATCTATGTATCAGAGCAGAAAGAGAAGTAATGAACATATACATGTGCATGTCCATATACACATTATACACACATACACACACACACACACACACACACACATACACACACACACACGTGCAGTAAGTCAATTAGGTGAACAAATTTGTGTTTTCAGTGAGCAATGATGCTGAATCTTTATGTGTTGCCACTAGATTTAATGCTTGCTTGGTATATGTAGATAATTTTTTAAGGTAAAAATTCTTGAGACAAGGAAAAGAAGCTTTAGTTATTATATCAAAAGACAGTTTATAATAGGTCATTGATCATTGAGGCATATCATACTCTTGTCAACTCTAAGAACATAGTTTAATATTTCATATATAGATGATGAAATTAGATAATACTGAAAACACTAAATTCAGTGTCACAAATCCATTTTCTTATGATTTATAAGTAATTTTCCGATAATATGTGTTTATCTGTATGCTCTTTATTATGATCTCTAGAACTGTACATTATCATTTAGGGTGGATTTGCTTCTGTATGACTTATTGAGCATATATTGGATTAATGATATGACAATATCATCATATTTAAGAAAGAAAGCCTTTAAAAATAACTCTTCAGTAGATATGTATTTATTGCTAATGGCAAGAACACAAGACATATATTTTGAACAAATCAAGCTGGAATTGACCAGAGTGCCTCCTCCCTGATGACTCATGCTCATAGTACAATAGGTACTATGTGAGGTACCAAAGGAAAAAAAATTACTAGTCCTGCTTAGTTGTAAAACATATAATCCACAACAAGGACCATTTAAGCAAGATGACCCTTGCACTTATAGTACACTAGGTATTATGCAAGGTGCCAAGGAGAGGGGACAATCAATAGTCTTCCTCATCTGTAAAGCCTCCAATCCACAACAATGGCTATTAGGCAAGATATCTCTGAAGGTGTAGTAGTGACACTCATATCTTAATGATGTGCAACGAATGTCTAATTGGTCTTAAGGCCAGTTCAACAGGAGGAAAGCTATGTCTTGTACTAGAAACTTGGCCATAGCTAGACAATTCATGGATTTCAAGGAGAGCCTACTACTGCCGATTTCCTAAGATAGTATTTATTATTCCCAACCAAATTCTAAGGACTTACACCCACAGATAAGTCTCACACCTCAAGAAAGGAGCTTCATTTTTAGCAGTCCAAGACTGTTGCAGGAAGCTAACACAGTTAAAATGCAGAGAATAGCTGTCCTTGGAGTCCTCAGCCCCAACTGAAATATCTACACTACAACTTCTTCAACTAAGGCTCAGGGTACAGCATGGAAGAGGAGACGGAAAGATTAGAACAGCAAAGGAACAAGAGGTGTCTTCTACATATGATATGAATGCTCACCCATAAAGGATCAACAATATGGAACCCAAACAAGACAAGAACAATAGCAACTTGAGTTGACATGTCATCATGGATGGAGGAGATCTCACAATGTCCCACATCTATATGAACATCCATAGGTAATTAATGAGTTATGAGAAAAGGAGAATGAGTGTTCCTCTGGGATGAGCCTCATAATTGGTTTTCCAGTACCAAATTGTCATCCCTAAAACATACATACATGAACAACACTAAATTGGCTTAATTGGTAGTATTAATATACTCATTTGTGTTTATCCATGTAATAATAATAGTAATAATAATAACAATGACAATGATAGTAATAAATGATGAAAAAGAGAAAAGATAACCTTTCAATAAAATTTTGGGAAGATTGTTTTGAATGATTCATTTTTGTTATTGTGTAGCAAGATAAAAATAAATGAACTAATTTTCTAAGAGTGGTATCCAAATAAGATTAATATGCTAGACTTGAAAAAGGATTTAAGAGTGTTAGAAATCCAATCTACATGGGTCCTATGTAATTCAAAGCTAAGAGTTCATTTCCTTGTCATGTCTTCTACAATTTACCACTTACTTTCAAATCTCACATTCCTTATAGCTTTAACATTCAAGTACAGGTATTTTTATTTTCCATTTGTTTATTCTTTTTCTTTTTTTGAGCATTGCACGTGGTTCAGACTACCCATGTGTTAGGCATGTTCTCTAATACTGAGCTTTATCATCATCTCCTTTCCTTCTAAATTAATGCTGGTTAATTTTCCTCTCTTTTTATTTACTTAGCTTCTATATGTTTTTTAATATACATAAAATAATAGTTATTACTATGGGCTTCATAAATAATTTGCTTTTACTGATCTTAGCACTCCACAAGTTTATAATCCCAAATTTCTTATACCCCTTTATTCACCACATTCCTTACAGCCCTCCTGTTGGTCCTCTTCCTGCTCCGGTGGACTCCTGTGATGAGGACCTTTAATTATCAACTTAACACAACCCAAAGTCACCTAGGAACAGTGTATCCATGAGGATATTTCTACAGTGAGTTGGCGTGTAAGCAGGTATGTAGAAGATTGCCTTAACTAATTGATGTAAACATGGGTCAGTGTGGGTACCACCATAGCCTATAAGCTACATCCTGAACTATATAAGAGTGGAGAAATCAAGCTTAGCTCCAGAAGCAAGCATGTGAGCATGTATGTATTTACTTCTCTATGCTCTTGACTGTGGATGTGATGTGACTAGGCGACTGAAGTTCATGGCTTGACTTTTTTTTTTTCAATGATGACATGTAACCTGGAATTGTAAGCTGAAATGAACCTTTTCCTCCTGAATTGCTTTCTGTTATGGTACTTTATCACAATGGAAATGAAAATAGGACAATGTTCTATTTTTGTCTCTTTTATTACCTGTTCTTTGTATTTTTCCTATGCCTTCTTCCTAAAGATCTCTTTTTCTCATGATTCTTTTTCTAATTACATGGACTAAGCTCACCCATTATACATACATACGTACATACATACTTACTTACCTACCTACATACATATATGTATGTGTGTATGTGTGTATGTGCTAAAATCTAGATTCTTCCTTTGATGCAAAGCATGTATTATCTGGCTTTCTGTCTCTGTGTTACTTTAACTTTAACTTCAAATTCCATATATTTTCCCACTAGTGTCATGATATCACTTTTCTGTATGGTAAAATGACTCTATTATATACATGTACTATTTTCTCTTTATAAGTTCATCTAGAAAGATTCCATTTCTTGGGTTTTAATTTATTTTTATAATAGTTCAACAATAAACATGGATGCTCAAGTATACCTAATGTAGGACTTAGCACAAACAAGTCATTTTAAGCTTATAGCCAGGGATGGTATTGTTGGAACCCTAATTAGCCAAAGCAATCTTGCATAAAAAGAGCCTAGAAAAGAGAACACATGCTATTGGCAGAAAAGTAAACATGTAGATGAGTGGCACAAAATACAGAGACTATAAATGAATTCCCACACATACAAATACCTACATTTTAACTTTTTTATGACATTATTTGTGTTAAGATGGGAACAAATGTCTACCCACTAATTAGCATATATAGAACAAACCAAGTAATGAAAGTTTATTGTGTCTACTTACAGGCATATGGATAAAGATTTCCTCACAGGCACACAGATAATATAAAAGCAGGTGAATCATTGAAATGCCCAACCCACCATGTGACAATACCCAGAAGTTATATGCCTGGAGCTATCTGCATATGATGAAGTCCAACCCAGAATTATCTGAGTACTAACTAGCCTTCCTTTAAGATTTCTTTAATCTTTAAAGGTGTCAGTGGAAAACATCCTGAGTCTTAACATAGTTCTTTCTGGAAAGAAATATTTCAGTATATCTGACAGACATATTTGTGAGGCAGAAACTATTGAGGACTTGCTTACCCTGCCAGATATATTGGGCCAGAAGGCTGAAGATGATGCTTCAACGCTATAGAGAAATTTAGGTGACTGTTCAGGCAGCAAACTGTCTCGACCATCTTCTCATTTGGGAAGTTGCTAACCAGTGCTTCCTTTCTATTTAGATAATTAATTTTAGTCTCTGATGGGGTTGAAGACCAGATAGTTTAGTTTTACAATTAAGCTTAGCTGTTTAGAGGTTAAGATATTTTTAGGTCTAGATAGATGCTTTAAGTCGATAAAGATGAGATATGATAGTTATTGATTTAAATTCAGAATTTTAGATACATCAATATAGGAAAGATGTTTTCTTCAAGCTTGCCAAATACAAATAGCCAAAACACTATGAATGTAGCATTTATATAACTCCTGATTGTTTCATGGTCCTTCTTGCTGTAGGTAGTTTATTGTATGTATTTGTAATAATATAAATGTATATGTAAAAAGAAATATAATAAAAAAGGGAAAAAAGAAGTAAAACAGAAGAAAATAAATAAATATTTCAGTTAATGAAAAAGGACTACATAGGGCTCTCTACCTTACTGTAGTTCATAGATGGTTTGATTCTCTCTGCTGTACTGTCCCAGGAGCTTTGCTGTTGGTAATATGGATGTCTATTTAAGTATCAGGTTTGGGCCACTAATCCATAGTAATCATTTCTTCTCACGAAGTTCACTGGAAATTAGGCATCTCTTCAGCATACCACATTTTCAAAGGGGGGTTTTCTTTCATGACCAATTGTGGCTGAAATAGTGATCTATGGGTATGTACACATTTATAAGGCAATTTGATAGATACATAATATCCGTTAACAAATAAATACTGGTTTATTTTCCTACTGGAGTCTATTACACCCCAGCCATGGATTTTGACTTGGCTCACAAGATGGCATTTCTCCCCTTAGAATGGCTCGTAAATTCAATCAGAAAATGTTGGTTACACCCAAACGTCTATGCCACTATTTGGCCTAGAGTCATATGTTGCTTGTCATTTTTATTATGCAGCAAGCAGAATGTATAGTTGTGTGGGGCTGTTGGTGACAAAGTCTCAACTACTTGTACAATGTTGCTGAACATTGTGAAAGTCATCCACAAAGGAGGAAGCTTTTAGTTCATTCTTAGCCTGAAGATGGTATTGTAACCAATTTATGCATCTTCTTTAGTAATAGGGACGTATGATCTAATTGTGGCATAAAACTGACAGCAGTGACATAGGCTTTATTTTGTCTAACAATTATTAGAAAGGCACTCCTGACAATAATTTATTATCTAACAACCTTTGCCTACTGGGCTATTTTTTCTGATTCATTACAAACCTATAAAACACTACAAAGAATTTAACAAAGCCTGTTATTACTGAGGATGGACAAGAGCTTAGAAGATTCATCATCATCCAATCCATAAAGTGATATTGTCCTGGGTTGCTAAGAGCATACTGAAAAAAATATTCGCAAGAGGTAATACGACTTAAAACGATTTCATTATTATGTCTCTCCAGTTCTTTATTAAAAGAAGAGTATTAGACATTTCAGTATGGTGGATGCTACCCTCTCTATCTCTTAAGCTCCTTAAACTATCAGACAACCTTAACCTGGTATTCTGCTACCTAGGGTCTCCACACACCTCCAAGCTGTGAGGGTCTTAGAGGTGCTCTTGTGTTCAGTGGTCTCCTTCACAATCAAGGCTAGCTTGCCACTAGAGACAGTTCCTTATTTCTGACAGGCTGAAAGCCAGTGTTATGGCTTTTGTTTTAAAATCATTTTAAATTTAGGTCTTTGGTAATTTAGAAATCATATTATGATAGTATTCACCCTCCCTTTCCTAAAGTCCACCAAAGGTTCACCCAGCCCTCTTTCCTTCCCACTCAAATTTTCAATTTTGTATCCTGTTCCCATTTGTCCCATCAAGGTCAATTTGTGTGCGGCTCAAATACTTTTGGAGGAATGGTCATTGAAGGATGTTTGGCTTATCAGGCACTACATATTTAGATAAAATTGTCTCCCAGCAGCTAGTTGTCAATAGCTCCTCAGCTAGGGGTGGAGCCTTATGCCTAACTCCTGTATCTATGTTGGTGTTTGGTGTGGTTTAGGCTGACACAGGTCTTGTGCATGCTATCACAGCCTCTGTGAGTTCATGTGTGCAGTTGTGTTGCTATATATAGAAGACACCGTTTCTTTGCAGTTATCCCCTGTCTCTGGCTCATTTACTCGCTTTCTCTTTCTGTCACCTCTTCTGCCTGGTACTTTTGCACAGAGTGAACAGTTTTCAGCTAGTACACTGTACACGCCCACATAATCTGGGGAAGGGGGGACATCAACACCATCAATTTTAGTCCTTTTTAATCTTCATGATTTTTTTCCTTTTAGAAAGTGCTGATCAAAGTTTAATAGCATCCCAACAGCTCACTAGTGTAGCATTTTATTTTCTCTTTAATCTTTACCTAGATACTGTGAGGTGACACAAATCTTGCCACGCCTGCTTTTGAATAAACCAGTGAGAGAGGCTTGTCTGCTTTGCCTTCATTTCAACATCTCTTAAATGCTAAATCACATTTTAAACTCAATCTACACTTTATTTATTTCAGATCTACCAGAGTCTCTACTATCTTATAAATATCATAAAAAATTAGGTTTAACAAACTCAAGAAAACTCTATGTTAGTCTTAAGGTCCACGCTGAATAAACTTCTTCTTAGCTTTCCTGTGAACACAGTCCATCTGGTTTGGTAAACTGAGCTTCAAGAACCATTTATGTCACAGCCAGTCACCCTGACAATTGTGTCTTGAAGACACTGATAGTCATGAAGAGCTCAACTGGTAGTACCAACTGGATATCCAATGGGTCCTATGAGCCAGTCAGCAAGGACTGGTTTCCCCCATTTTTCTTCATGTTATGTAGATATTATCTCAAAGAAGAATGAGTAGTTACATCACAGATTCTTCATTTCCAAAGCATTGACACTGATCCTATATGGCCCTGTATTCTAGAGTCTTATGGACCAGGCAGTGGCAAGCTCTTCTGTTGTTTCTTTAAAAGTTTTTCTCATCTTAGGAAGTGAAGAAGCACATCAATTTCCAATTCTCGTGAGTTCTAGCATGATGTATCTTTGAAGTTCTCCATACAAAGGCTGAATAATGAAATTTTCCCTTTTTTTGTTTCTAAGGATGGGGTTGTGCCATATCTTCTACCATCTTTACCTTGCTCTCTTCTGTATCACTGTCTCACTCTTTCTGTGAACTTCTGTGGTTTGGATCCAAGGAAGAGAGATCATTAGGAAAGAATGGATTTCACCCACTTTTCCTTTCGTCCTGCCAATTCTGAGAAATCGCTGGTCAACACTCCACCTCCATACTTGGTTTTCTCCAATTTCCTTTCATGTCAGAGACTAGTGTGGAAGACAGACTCCACATGTCTGTTTTCAAGTTGCTATTATTTCCATAGCCTTACAAGTTATTTCTGGAAAGGTGGCTGAGGCTCAGTGGCATGTCTAATTACATAAACCAAGAGCCATGAAATTGCTTTCATAGCCTGCTTAAGGTTTTTTTTCCCATACAAAATGCTTTTGGGAATTGCAATACATCCCTTAATCCATCAGCAATTTGTACTCACTGTGTAGACTTCGTTCTACAAGGAGACATGCCACATCATTCTTAGTATAGGAAGTTGGCCACCCAGGGATGTCCCACCCCCCAAAGATGTTCTATTAACAGACTACCTGCCTTCAGCTGTGTATCTTCCTGGTTATCTCAGGAACCCTACTACCATCACTGCAGCAAGGAGCCACACCATTCCATAACACATTGTGAAAAGTATCCATATTGGGAAGCGTCCCATAAAGGTACCATACTTAAATGAGATAACATCAGGTGCACCTGTCAGCACTTATATTACAGGGACCATTCAACCACTTCTTGCAAACTTACCTTTGATTCCATTGGTCCACATATGAGTGCTAGATGTTTTGTGTGATACCAGTCCTGGGTAAATTTGAACAAACCTCTTCCCATCCCAGATAAGGTATATATGTCAAACCAGAGAAATTATTATGAAATGATATTACTAGAACTAGTTACAGGGGTATATCTCACACAGGTTTGTTTTTTTTTTACAGCAGCATAGGTCACTCAAAGGCAGCTGAATTATTGAAATGCCATAAAAGGCCAATTTGGTAAAAAAAAAAAAAAGATGAGTTTACAGGAACTATTTAGAGGGGTTGTGTGTCACACAGGTTTCTGACAGCAGCTTGGATAACGGAAAGGCAGCTGCATTATTGAAATGCTACCCCATACCCCGAGCTGGGTCCCATCACACACAGGGTGTATCACTGGATCTCTCTGCACAACACAAATATAGCTTGAGAGGTAGGAGAGTGTCTCCTAGGCAGGCCTTGCTGCTTATATAACATTGAGGGAAGGGATACTTGTGGGTTTGGTAAATTTCAGGTTCTTCATAAACTTAATAAAAGTCCATTTAGAAGTTTCTTTGAGTCCTCACAAGCTTCAATCGAAGACGGAGTGCCCCATTTCGGAGCAAGTTGCTACATAACACTGACAAAGATGCCAACAATTTCACTGAACACAACAACCTATTTAACAAATGGTATAAGGAACAAAAACTGCATTTTAAGACACAGACATGGGTAAGAACTCTCTGAAATGAACTGCAGTATCATAAGAAACAGCACCAAGAGCTGATAAATGGCGAAGAGATGTCTGCAGAATGCAAGACAGTATATGTCAGTTCTTCTTCTTTTCATGATGTGGCCCTTTAAATCCAACTATGTATAGGACTGTTATCAGCAAACAGAAATCTTAGCCCATTTGTGCATACAAAATACATTTTTTGGAAATTCACATTTTAAAAGAATGTGGAACTCTGTACTACCTTTAGAGTACCATAATCTGACTGATGCTAAATACTTGCTCCATTTTAAAAGTCATGCAATTCTCATTTTTCCAACTTTTATTGTTGTTTCTTTGTTGTGTTTATTTTTTGGTTTGAGTCTTTGCTTCTTTCCAGGGGTCATTGGTAGCAGTTATCTAGAGGTTATCATTCTAAAGCTCCTAGTTCTTAAAAAAAAAAAAAAAAGGAAACAACAAACAAACAAAACAGCTACAAAACACCCCACAGAGGTTACATATCCTTTGCTCTTTTTCTTTCAGAAACCTATGTTCTTCTCTAGTGTGCCCATAATTTATTTTTATTTTGTCCTTGTTTATTTTGTAAATAACTTTTAATTTTTTCAGTTACATATTGGCAGTTTTTAAATTGACAATATTTGACTTTGACGGTTTTATTTCCTACTTCTGTAAACTAGATTTGTACGATTCCATTTACTTTAAGTTATTAAGTCCAAATATCCAAACACAGCTAGCAATTCTTTCTACCGAAAAGTTTTCAACTTCTTTTCTCTCATGATATTTAACTTCTGTAGACCCTCTCCATAATGAAATATACTTGGATTGATTTTTTCCACTCCTGTTTTCTTTTCAGTACATTAAAAGAATATCAAGGAAGAGCTTTACCACCCTGATGATTTCCAATATTTATTTTATTGTCTCCTCTCTATTTCTGTCTTCCCATGACCTACCCACCCATAGTTAGCTAAAGTATCATAGTTCCAGCATTGTACAGCAAATTAAATATAAAATTCTGGAATCATCTTCTATTGATTGCCCTTAAGTATAAGGAGATAGTCAATTAAAACAATTTAATTAAATGCAGTGATGGGCACCAATTCAACTACTGCAAACTACCGTCTGCTGGTAAACAATTTTGGAACTTATTGCTAGTTAATAGAGATATGTTAAAGGAAAAATTAATCCTCGTACAGTTAACATTCAAGAAATGGTAATAAAACTAAGAGAATAGACAATGAAAACTTTACAGAGATCATGCCTAGAGGAACTAATTTGCCCTTAGACTGCATTTTAGATTTTCCTAGCAACATTGATTGAATAGACTGACTTCTCAAATATGTTTTTGATGGCTACACAATAATAAGGAGGCTGCAATCTGTAGAAGCTCCACTGGTAATATGCTTATCTTCAATGCAAAAAGCCATGGGCTCAATAAAGGTACATGTAACAACTGGGCATGGTTAGGGGGCCTTTAATCCCAGCACTGAAATTGTGAAGGCAGAAAGACCAGAAGTTCAGTGTCATGTAAGTGGCAAAGAGTGATAGGTGTGAGCTGAAGCTAGAGACCCTATCTCAAAATAAATAAAACAGATAAGTATGTGCTCTATAAAGCTGTATAAAAAAGTACCATGCTGGTTCTGTTGCTGTGGCTCTGCGGAATAATTTGAGATAACTTGTTTTGATACCTCTATCATTATTCTCTCTGCTTAGGGTTGCTTGATTATTAGGGGACCTTTGGGCCTTGACAAGAATTTTCATTATCTGAAGAATGCCATTGAGATTTTAATAGGCGTTGCATTTAATCTGAAGATTTCTTTCTGATAGTTTAGCTACTTAGATAATAATTCTTCCAATTCATGAAAATGACAGGTCATTATATCTATTGTCTTCTCCAAATGTGTACGTGTGTGTGTGTGTGAGCATGTGTGTGTATTTGTGTGTGTGTATGTGTGTATATTTGTGTGTGTGTATGTCTGTGTGTGTATTTGTGTGTGTGTGTGTGTGTGTTTGTGTGGTGTTTTAATGATTTCAACCTTCCACTATAGATGTCTTTCTCTTCTTTGTTTAAGTTTATTTCTAAAACAAATTTAAAGAACTTCAGAAACTAAATTCCCCAAATCACAGCTTCTAGTGAGTATGTGGCCAAATGAATTGAACAATCAGTTCTCATAAGAACTATAACGCCTAATAATATTTGAAAAAAAAACCCTCAGCATCTTAGTCATCAGTAAAGTGCAAAGCAAAGCTACATTGAGATTCTGTTCAACCCCATCAAAATGGTTGTTGTCAAGAAAATACATTTTTAAAATGCTGGCAAATATGTAGGAAAGAGTAACGCCCTTATATACCCAAAGTTTTAATGTAAAGTGATGTGGGCACTGTGGAAGTCTCTGTGGAGATTCCTAAACAAATCAGAAAGTGAAAAACCATCTGACTAAGCTGTACTATTCTATGCTGTAGACATCAGGAATCTTCCAGAAGATAATTTAAATATTTAAATAAATTGCTTAAATTGAAACAGAGCACCATAGTGGGTCTTACTCCACCAGTTCTAATAATTGTATATTGATTAACTTCCTATGTTTCCTTGGTTATATAGTTTCTTACCACATAAAAATTTACAAGCAGTTTTATAGAACCAATGGTTATGAGCTTTTAACTTTTTCTGCGATGTTCGAATACCCAGCTGATTATTTGAATTATACTACATAAAGAACATATAAATCTAGTTATTTTATAGAGCAA
The DNA here is from genome assembly GCF_964271855.1 of Acomys minous. Classification (NCBI taxonomy): domain Eukaryota; kingdom Metazoa; phylum Chordata; class Mammalia; order Rodentia; family Muridae; genus Acomys; species Acomys minous. The sequence goes on from NC_140495.1 coordinate 28,961,569, forward strand.
ATTTCCTTCTAGAATTCCACTTACATCTTTCTAATGAGACTACTGAGGAAGAACTGAATGTTTTCCAGTATGGTCTCATGGAGGGCACGAAGTATATGATTAGCAGTCCCTACTCCCAAGGGAAGGAGTATGTCTTATGAATAACTGAAAGGAATGGTCAAATTGTCAAATCTCTGATGATATGTGTGGTTGAACGCATAGTTGGAATCTATGGAGCACACAGTAATACCCACACTGTATAGCTTGCTTACAATAAATGAAAGCATAATTATGGATTTATGAACCGTGGCTTTCTAGAGAATACCATATCTCCTATATAATTACTAAAACATTAAACACAGATAATTCCTCCCTGATATAGCTCCTTTGTGCAGCTGATGTTTCATAGGCAGCATTTTGAGCATCATGAATAAAACATGGAAGGAGGCCTAATGCTGTAAGACTTGGGGAACTCAAAGAGCAGCTTCAGATCCTCCTGCTCTTTGCCTTGGTGTCCCCACTCTGTGCGCCATTTGATTGTAAGTAAAGTTACAGGCTGAGAAATATGCTGCTGTTTTCAGTTTATTTGCTGATCAACTATGACTCTAAGATCTGAATGCAAGATCTTTAAAATGCGTGTATGCAATTCCACAAAAACAGTGCTTACCAGTTGGTTGTGAATTGGGAAATCATATGTGAGCTTTTGATGCAAAAATAAATAGATAAATAAATAAATAAGACATTTTTCCGAGGACTTTTTTTTTTGTAGAATTTGCTGTTGATAAGACATACAGGAAAGGATATTTGTTTGAAACTTCAGAAATACTGTTCAGCTGCTTATCTCGGCATATCAAGAAAGAACATCAACTTTATAGATATATTGAATCCGTAAAATGACAGAATTATCTCCAACTAACTACACCCTCTTAAATTTTCTTGCAAACTCCTTACTACTTCCATCTTGTATTTTATTCATTCATCCACTCATCTGAAGTTTATTACACTTTAAAGATGATGATAAGTAATGAGAATTGGTATGACTATCTAAATGTAATTATCCATCTACAATGTATTGCACTGACTAAAGGAATAAGAGTTATTTGAAAATAGTACTAAAGTCACCTTGCAATCTATTTGTGAAGATAAAAGTACTTACTCTACAGAATCGGCAGGAGTTATAACTTAGATTTTTTTGCTTTTATTTTTTTAGCCACTGAAGGTAGAAGGTAATATTGCTTTCCTGAATAAGGGATATATTGAAATTACATATATTAGTGGAAGTACTTATAAATATGTTTTATCTTTCCATCTGATGCTATGGATTATCTTTAGGAAATCTAGGCAGTATTTTTGAGAGATGATTCTGTGTTTATTTATAAATATTTTATGATACATTATATGTTGCTGTTTGTGAATGGCATATCATTACTTTTCAGACAAATTAAAGTTGGCGAGAGTTTTTATGATTTTATATTATGAGATACAAGCTTATAAAATCTTCGCATTTTGTCCAATTTTAACTTAAAATTATCACACTGTAGAAATCATCAGTAAGTCTGTCAATGTTCTTAAAACAGCCACAAGACCCTGAAAAACTTGTTTTTAAAGTCATGCTCTGAATTTCAGGAAAAATTTTGCTTGAATACAGTGTCAAAGTATGAGTCACAGTTTATGCACTAGTCCTGATTGACAGAGCTCCCAAAATGTCACCTGCTCTAAGCTGCTCACTGAGGAGTGGAGAAGCCATAATTGTATTTCTAATGCCAAAAGAGTCCCGAGGGCAGGATTTCCCAAGCATTTCACATCATAAGACACAAGGTGTTTGTAACACTCAGGTGGAAATGGACCTGACTGCCCATGACTGGAGGTGATCCGTCTCACCTGACTGCCCCACACTCTGGGAAGAACATCTTCGCTGCAAGAATATCTAATTCAATAATCTAGCAATGTGATATTAATATCTCATTCACATGAAGGACCAGTGAATCAATAAAATATTACTCTAAATAGATGCATCATGACATGTCTCTGGCCAGGCTGGACAAGATCAGGCAATTGCCTTCCCTTAACTACTTGCAACCAGTATTTACCCTGGCAGTCTGCCTTAATTATGTTTAACTAGGAAACAGAAATTCAAAGTGTTTTTTCCGAAGCCCTTAGTGGTTGGTTCTACACTCCTAACTGCATGCATATGCAAGTTCCCATGATAATCACCTAGCTATTCCATCTTTCAAGTTAAACCCAACAAGGTTTGATAACTGGGCACTGTTTCCACTACCCAAGGCAAATGAGCAGCCTTTTTCTCTTAATGATCTGATTTTCTATCTACAAATTGGCTTGGTTAGTGGTCTCTCATTGTGTCATCTTATATTTGCTGTTTAAACCTAGGAGGGATGTCCTTTGGAAAACTGGTTTCTCCTTTGACTGAACCTTACTGCCAACTTGGCTCTCCTGCAGTATGAATCCTGAGCTCTTGCTGGCCGCTGCTCTCTATCACTTTGGACTCTGGATTCTGAGTCCATCTTCTCACTACTTCTCTTTTCTGAATACCTACTCACTTTTCCTCACCAACTGCAGTGAACATCTTTCTCTCTGGTCCACTTTTCTTGGGGCAAAGTCATGCTGGCAGACTAAGCCATCTCTCCATACTGTCCTGGGCCACCCTCCAGTTGGTTAGAATGCTAACCCTTCATGGTCTGGCCATTCTCTTAACAAATTAAGTCCACTTGCAGATGCCCTCTGAACTGAATTTCTCCTTTTTTTAAAAAAAAAAAGTAAGATTATTATATTTCCTTACAAGAGGAATACTTCAACAAACTTTACATATTCCAATCACCCCTTTTCAAACGGGCACACATCAAAACTAACATCATGGAATTTTTATTTAGATGTGGATATTTAGTTAGATGTGAACTATCAATACAGATGCCAAGTTACCACACAAAACATCCACAGGAACTTTTTCCATTTTTTTTTGAACTGCTCACAATGATTTCCTACATAATTCAACACACAACAACAGAGAAATGGTACATCTTTTTTCTTTCATTGGGCATAAAATGGAAAAATCAAGTATATATATTTTTTTCTTTTCTTTCTTTCTTTCTTTTTTTTTTTTACAAAGTTCAACTAACAAGACTCTAGCAGGTTGACAGCTTTAAGTCTGTAGGTGAGAAATTATCTAACAAAAACAATCAAGATTTACTCTGCATCAGCCACTTCCATACCCAAGTGTTATTCTGGATAGTAAAGCTCACTGGCCATCAGGCTTCTGGCATATACTTAAGATGCTTAACTCCTGTAGTATTGCTCCGCACCGTAATTCTCCACAACTAACAGAAAACTGTTGAAAAGTAGTGGCAAACATTTGCAAAAACAAACAACATCCCAAGCTTATTATAAGCAAGAATATGTGATGGAAATTTACCTCAAGCCAAATCTTTCCAACCATTAAGAAAGAGCACCTCTCTCAGATCGAGACAAAACACATTGGCAAATTCAGTTTGGACTGAATTTCTTGGAATGGCATTACCCCCTTCTCTGTCCTCCGTGGTTCTCTGCCTGCATCTTTATCATCTGTAGTCCCTACCTCCATATTCTTGTATACACTACTGGTCTCCTCTTATCAAGTCTTCCATTCATAGTCCTCAGTGTCTACACTTGGAAGGAAAGACTCCTCCCAAGGGTCTTCTACCTACTTTTTGCCTAAATACGGATTTTCCTTTCTGGACTCTTTCATCTCATTCACCCTGGGATTCTCCCATTTTGAGCCAAATTCCAGCATTCCACATACATGTCTCCTCAAATCTCTTCTTGTCTTGGACTCTATGATATTATTAAGCCTCATTATTTAAAAAAAAAACTGAGCTTGGCCGAAGTACAAACTTGTTAATCAGTCTCATGGGCCAGAAAACAGCATGTTTGACTTTCAAACTCTAACTGAGGGTGATGACGTCTACTAATCCACTGGCAAATCATCCTAAACCCTTTATACTGAAGGCTTTTTTGCTCTTCACTCCCATCTTTTCCTTTATGTCTGTTTGTCTGTTGCCATATATATGACATTCTCTTGGCAAAAGCCAAAACTCCTCAAGGTTTTATCTCTCTTTGATTTAGACATAAAGGACATTGCATCTCTACAGCCAAATGCTACACCACTGACCCCACATCAATCTTCTCCTCAACCCCTGACCCCAGCCCCTACTCTCCCCAACAGTATCATCCTCTATAAGGTGGCATCACCTTTCTTTCCTACTAACCCCAATCTCTACAAGCATTGCTGCCTCCCTTATCTGCACTACTGCTTAATATCAGGTCTGAACTGATGGACTCTACCCCTTGGGAAGGTGGCTAGTGCTCAAGTTTCTCTCTACATTTATTCTCAAAAATTTCCTGGTCATTATCAAGTAGGAAAAGACCTTGGCTTTTTCTCAAATGACATCATTAATTTCATTAAAGTATTTAGGTGACTTACCCAGGCATACAACAAGACTAAGCAGCATGCTCTCTGCTTTTTTCTCTATCCTTACCCCAGAAGAAAAAGTCTGGAAAGGTGCTCAGGCTCCTGCAGATGATGCCCACTGTTAACTTTCCTTCTCCTGACAGTAATTATTGTCTCTCATACTGATCTCCACTGAAACTACCAAGTCAATACATAAAATCAGTCCCCTGGCAGAGCAGCCTGGGACAAGATGAGCAGCTTCCTACAGTCAGTGCTCCAAAAGACCTCCCATAAAGTAATCAATATTGACAAGTTAAGAGGGGTTATACCGAGGCCAGGTGAAAATCCTACCAAGATCATTTTCTGGCTTTCCGAGGCTCTTTTTTTACTAACTAAGCTAGACCCAAATTCTCACAAGGCATGCTTGTTCTCAATATTCACTTTCTTCCCAAGCCTCTGACATCAGAAGACATCCAAAGAGGCTGTATGACAACCCACAAATCCCTCAGAGAGATCTGTTGAATATGGTATATAAGGTGTTTAATAGAAGGGAGTAACAGGAAAGGGTCCAAAAGGCCTCCCATGATAGACGTAAACACTAGCTTTTGGCAGCAGCCCCGAGGCTACATCCAAAGAAGAGAGGGAACCAATGAACTCTACCGAAAGCCTACTTTAAGTGTGTCAACACTAGCTACTTGGCAAAGAACCACCCTTCACATCTACTGCTGCCTGGACCTTCGAAAGTTGTGGAAAGACAGGACATAGGAGGGTCAACTGCCTCTTTTACTTGCCAAGGTAAGCCTTCTACTGACCCTATGTCCTGAACCATTTTCCTAAAATATGGGGTTTATTGGAAAGTTTTTTTTTCCATGGGTCTTCATTCCATCCTGGGCTGTTCCTCATTTGTTCATTCTCATCAGCCCTGAATGGCGACCAAGCTTTAAGAAGCTACTACTTGGGTCAATTTGCCATAGCTCAAATGAGCTGCAACCCTCTTCTCTGGCAAGTACTCCTGTCAGTCAACAGGACCACTAGAGATCAAAGTCTCTCTCTTACATATTCCTGAGAATGGTTGTCCTCATGTGGATTCTTTATTCCCCTTCCCGGTGGAATTTTCTGTTCTTCTAACCACTCAAGTAAGGTAGCAAACTTAGACATTTCAGGTATACTCTCCCCAAACTACATCCATTCCTAATGCCACCTTTTGCTCAATCAATCTCCAGTTGCTTCTTAGAGACCGACAAAACTTTTGACCCCAAGCGCCCTGCTCTTACAACTGCACTTCTACCACCTCCACAGGTCATCAAAGTCCCCCCTGTCTTCAGAAACATCTTTGCATCCTGGAGGATCGAACAGATGTATCCTTTAGCTTTGACCCCTCCTGAAGTTGTCCAAACAGAGGATCCAAGGGAAGTGCCATAACTCTGAACTGGATAGGCATGCAGCCTCTAGAATTTCCCAGCAGTCCTTTACAAGGCATGATTACTTCACTGTCTCAAACCTTCAGGATAAAAAGGGCCAAAGCGGTCTCAGTAACTACATACATTTATACAGCTAATAAAAGAGGAGTGGTGATATTTAGACTGCTAGAGACATCCCCTCTTCAGCTTTTGGGGCCTTCGTACAATCAGAATCTAATCTAGATTTGTACCTTTCTAAACTTAGAGACCTCCTGTTTAATCCCACCTCGTGGAAGGTCACCCTAAATGACTTTCTAAGGCTTCTCTGCACATATGACAGTGACAAGGGATTCCTCAACACTCTCACTTTCTTTCTGCCTCTTTGCAACAAACATAACCCTAAAATCTACTCATAGGGGGAGAATTTATGAAAGTGAGAGTACATTTCTCAACCCGAATATAAAGAAAGCATGGTGTATGGAAGGATGAAACAGGACTCCTTTGTCTATGTTTTTTTTTCCTACAGATACTGGAGGATATGCATAGAAAGTTTGATTTATTATTCTATTAAAGACGCAGTATTTTATTTGCAGATTTGATATTCCACAACCTTCCAATTTCTCAGTGACACAATCTGGCTTATTTATATAATAAAAACTACTAAACAATAACCTAAAAACTATTCTAAAATTTTGTAGTCTTCTTATGGAAATAATTTGATAAAGCTTTTTGGCAACTAGCTGGTGTTCAAACACTTGAGCTTGACAAAAAAATAACAAGTTCTTAATGAGTTACCGGACATATTTATGACTTGTAATTCCAATGGCATGGAAAAATGCATTTGTCCAATAAAAATTCTTTTAGAAGAATGTCTGCTTTTGAAATTAATGATCATAATTCATTATAATGCAATAACATTTGATGGGAAAACACTGACTTAGGAATGTGGAGGGTAACAACATGCAGAAACTATAAAATAATTGTATTAGTTTATGGGGCATGTAACTGTCCACAGTTTCTGGGCAAATATGAAACATACAGATTTTTTTTCTTCACAGGGATAGGTTATTATGTAGGTAGTTATTGTCACATACTGAAACATTCATCCAACTATGGTGTGTGTGTTTGAATTTTTTATTTGCTTGAGAAATATGTTAGGTTTTGGAACTTTGGGTTAGAAAAGCATCCGAATGCTATCTGTGGTACTTAATAGGCTAATATCATAGGAACCTGGAAGACAGTGCTGAGAGCAATGTGGATTTGGAGGCATAAGTTTTAGATGGGAAACAATATTACTGAAGGGGCTAGAAACTGTGATTGTAATATTTTGGCAAATAATGTGTGTGCTGTTTGCTATTGAACTAAGAACTTGCTTGGGGATAAATTTAAAATAAAGGACTAATTTCCTTGGTGCAAGATATTTTAAGACAGCCTAATACTGTTGAAGCCAAAGAAAACTCAAATTCTCCAAACTCCAAAAATCATTCCAAACATCCGAAAATAAGCTCAACCTGGACAGTGTTCATCAGGAACTTGTGATGTTGGTTCCCTGTCATCCAAAAGGAGTCATATCCTTTATTTCTGTTAAAAGGGACAGATGGCTTTCCATTGAACATATGTATGCTTTTTCCTATTTTAATATATACATTCATATTATTACATACACAAATACACACACACACACACTACATACAGCAAAAAGAAACATGAAATGACAAGGAATTATATAAATGTTATATTCATAGTGTTTTGGCTATTTGTATTTGGTAACTTTGATGAAAACATTTTTCCTATCTTGATGAGTCTAAAATTCTGAATGTAAATCAATATCTATCATACTTTATCTCTATCAACTTAAAACATCTATCTAGACATAAAAACATCTTATGGGGTTGAATACATGTCTACTCCAAAAAGTCTTGTTTGGGCATGGCAAGTCATTCATGACAAATCTCTTACCAAAGTACAACACTTAAGTCATGAGAGGAAGCAGGGTTTTAATTCACCTATTAGCACCATGCCTGCTGGGACCATGATGATTAGAAAATATGGTTGAATAAAAATGAATCAAAAGCTATCAGAATTTTGATAGGAAGCTGGAACTCTAGTCAAGTAGCAGAAGGGCATTAAGAATAACCATATAATTTGTGTAGGTGGGTCAGAAAGCCTTATTTTAAGACCTAATAAAAAGAATTTATGTATCAGATGTGAAATAGAAAATATTAATAAGTTGCTTTCTAAAAATGAAAAAAAAGCTGTTCTTTTAAAAAGCCATGCCACTTTCTATATATTTCTACAAGTTGGCTGTGATTTCTTCTACAGTTAATTTTCAGAAATGATTAGAGCCTGACAGCACATGCAAAAAATTATTCTTAAGGAATAAATGAGCCATTTGTATTCAAACCACTTGTATTTGCAATGTGCAGAGTGAATGAATCACAGTAGCTCCTAGGGCCTTGTAAACCCAGTTAGCTACAAGCATTACAATATAGACAATACATACTTGTTTATAAAGCAGGAGACAATAGAATTCTGTCCATTAATATTTTATTGTTCCATACTGAAATATTTATCTGAACACAGAGGATAATCAGTAATGCTTTCTGTTTTTTCAAAACGTATATATAACACACAGATATATACCTATATACCTATAATTCCCATACTAGGAAGGCTGGAGCAGGATGATCAAGACCGAACTCCTAAGATCTGAAGTTTTATTGTCAACTTGACACAATGCAAAAATACCTGGAAAGCCAGTTTCAATGAGGAATGTTTGGATTAGGTAGGTCTGCCTGTGGGCCTGTCTGTGAGGGATTTTTTTGATAGAGTTAATAGAGGTGAGAAGACCCACCCTGGGGTGACACTATTTCATGGGGTGGGGGAACTTGAATGAAAAGATGAGAGCAAGTTTAACAGGGTCACCCATGCATTTATTAATTGCCGTCTACTCTTGACGGAATGCAATGTGCCCAGCTGCTTTAAGCTTCTGATGCCTTTACATTTGACAATGAAAGACTGTATGTAACCGGAAATTGTAAGATAAATTAATATTTCTCCCTCCAGTTGTTTTTAATCATGTATTTTATTATACTCCTGGGAGAAGAAACAAGCAAATCGATGTAGCTAGTTCAAGAGCAGCTTGGTCTATATTATATCCTGTCTCAAATAAACATACAAAAACAAACAAGCAACCAAACAAACCATACAATATTTATGTTAAAATTAAATGATGTCACTGAAAAGATTATGAGTGATTCCTATACAAACATTAGAATTCCAATAATAAGCCATATGTATAGTGCAGGGGCATGCCTATAACCTTGGATAAAGGGGAGGAGCAGAAGAATCATTAGAGCTTGCTGGATGACAGCCTAGTAGAAAGATAATGCTAGTGATAAATATGTACACTGGTACACTCCTCTGATCCCCATTTTTTTGTGTATTATAATCATACACACAATAGTAAAAATAAAATGCAATTAAATATAATTAAATAATATAAAATATACTTAAAGTTTAATTCTGTTTTTCTTATTTATATAACAAAGTTAAGACTTTAAAAGATAAAGGACAAAAGAGTTGAAATTTTGACATTTTGTAATAGAGTTTAAGAAAAACTTGATGATAAAATTCTGAATTCATGGTTCTACCACTTGTGCTGAAATTCATGAATTTTCACTGTTTCCTAGTGATGATACTTTGAATAGTTACTGAAATCATATACTCCTTATTTCCTTCATTGGTAACATGAATATCAATTCCTGCTAACCACCGTTTTGCATGATAAATATTATACTCCAGGGGAAACAAATAGCATGCTGTGTGACGATATGGAATGCCCATTGTTGTAGGACTTTTGAGTGCTATTAGTATAGTTTTGATATTTCTTTGTTGGCATTGCGATTTTCATAATGAGTTACAATCTTTAGCTCTGTGTGTTTGACTTCAAGTATAGATGGGAACCAGGAGACTAGAAGCAGGCTATGCGATACATTAAGGGAGAGGAGAGAGTAGGATATAGATAAAATGACAGTAAAGAGGGGGATATGATGGGCAGAATAGTCAAAGCAGGGAGTATAGTGGGTAAGGGGAAATAAGAGTAAGGGGCAAGAATGAGCAGAAATGAAGAGCATGTGAAAAAGAGAAGAAGAAGAAGAAGAAGAAGAAGAAGAAGAAGAAGAAGAAGAAGAAGAAGAAGAAGATATTTGTGTTCCTGCAATTCAAATGTCTTTATCACTGTTCTGCTGATGTGAAGAGACGTCATGACAGAGACAGCTGTTACAAAAGAAAACATTTCATTGTGGGCATGCTTTTTCTCAGCGGTTCATTTCATGATCATCGTGGAAAGGAGCATGCCAGCATGCATGGCCCTGGACAGTAGCTGAGAACTACATGCTGATCCAAAGGCCAAAAGAGAGAGATTGGGTCTGGTATGAGCTGTGGAAACCTCCAAGCCCTCCTCCAGTGACACATCTTCTCGAACAAGGCATACCTCCTAATCCTTCTCATCCTATCAAACAGTCCCACTCCCTGGTGACAACTATTCAAATATAGGAGCCTATGAGGTCCATCCTCATTCAAACCGCCACATTTTACTCCCTGGCCCCCACAAACTTATAGCATGTCATCATACAAAGTGCATGAAGTCCAACAGAAAAGTCCCCATAGTCTACCATGGTCTCAACATTGCTTAAAATTCTGCAGTTGAAAGAAAGTCTCTTCTGAGACTCACGGCAATATTTTAACTATAACTCCCAGTAAAATAAAAATCAAGGGTAGGGTCACACACCTCCAGCATACAATGGCAGAGAATACACACTTCCATTCCTAAATGGAGAGAAAAGGAGCACGGTAAGGCCGTGATGGTTCAAAGAGAGTCTGCAAACCAGCAAGGTAAATTCTTCACTCAGCATATTTATGTCTGATGTCAAAGCACTATTAGTGTTTCAAGTTTCTTCCAGTTTTCTCAACTGCAATGCCATGCAAAATGTGAAGTAAGAGAGGATGGGATTATGGCCCACATAGTATGAAAAAAGGTGGTAGGAATTCAGAGGGTTAAAGGTCTAAGTGGGGATGCAGACAAGGACAAATAAAATGAAGTTGTGGGAAGATGGGTTAAGCAAAACGGAGAATGCATAATGAAGCCTTATGCAAAACTAGTTTGTAATGTTGTTGGAAACACAATTTTCAAAATGTTTTTGAGCAGGGGTACTCTGTCTGTGGGTAGTGCTGATCCCAGAAGACATGGGTTGTTAAGTGAAAATCTCAGTGCCAGAAACTGGTTAAAACTGTATAAATAACTGGTTAAGAAGGCCCCGAAAGGGAAGTGAAGCAGTTCCACTGTTGTTGATTGCCAATAAGAACAAAAAGGCGAGACCCATGTAAATGTTTCTATTTCCTCAGATGAAGGGATACGCTGAGAGCTGTACCCAAGATTTATGGATGCATGGCTTGGGCTGAGCCCAAAGTGTTCCTGTCTCTGTTCTATCTATCCCTAGGCCTAGGCCTGGAAGCTTCTAGTCTCCATACAATAATCTTCCTTAAGCATGGACCTTGAAGACTTCGGCTTGAAACCCCCATCCGCTAACCCAAGCCTTGAATGTTTTCAGTCCCTGAGACTTACTGTTGAGTAAGCTCGCCCTTTCTAGTTCTTTCTGAATTCTGACTGGCTGATACAACTCAGCTGTTTTTGCTCAGACTCCTCCTCTCCAAGCTGACTGGTTCAAACTGACTTCTCTCTGCTTCTGACTGAATTGCTTTGCTTGGAAAAACTGTTTCTGAACTGCACGAACTGAACTGAACTGATCTGACTGCACTGAGCGAACGGAACTGCAGGAACTCAGCTGAACTCCACTGCACTCAGCTGAAATGCATCAAAGTGAACCCTGTACTGACTGCATGAACTTTACTGTATTTCTGTACTGTAGTCTTCTCCTTTGGACCATCTCCACTAACTGCTCTCTACTTTCTCTGCCCTACTTTTAAATAGCCTCTCCTTCCTGTCCCTTCTCCTAAGAGTTGGGCATATCCTATCTCTGACTCCTTCTATCATATCTTTCTCTGATTCATCACTTTGTCTGCCCCTCAATTAGATGTCACTGTGTGAGATTAGAGGTGTGCACTAAATGCCAGCCAAAGGGATTAAAGGTATGTGGTATGTCTGCATTCCAGAGGGATCACGTTGACCTAAGAAAGTCTTTGGATGTGATCCCTTGCCACAGCTAGATTAAAATTCCTCTACATACCCTGCTGATGAAGAACACAGACAAGTCCATCATGAACTGACCAGGAAACTTTTCTTGCTAATTAGCCTTTGTTTTGCCAGAAGTTGCTGTGCTGGCCAACGGTGAGTGAAAATACTTTGATTTTGATTGTCTTACTCAGGCCTGGACTTTGCATACTACAGTATTGAGTTGCCAGCATGATGTGCTCATCAGCACATTAGTACCATGGCTGTTGTGGGGTGATCAAGCATTTTCTGGTAGGATTTGAAGACAGCTCTAAAGGAAGGAGCCCATTCTAGTTCTTTAAATTACATGTCTGAGAGGTCATAGGCTTTACGGAGATGCTACTGTTGTTTTAATACATTTTCATGTTGTCAAACTGCCTTCTACATAATTATGTTTATACTCATGAAACTGGGTTTCTCTTAACATTGGTTAGAGAAGCTTCTTTTTACAGTGGGCCAAAGTTGATGAAGAGACTCGTAGCAGGTCAATGTTATGAGAATAACTGATTGCGAGTGTTAAGCTGTAAATGAGGCATCAATGTGAACGCTGCCCAGGCTCAGGGAACAACATCAAAGATGTGACAGAAAGAAAATAACATTCAAGGGCTGAGGAGTTCTGTGAAGCAATGTTTTCTGGAGAGGAGCTGGCTGCTGTACATACAAATTCACAGCAACTATGGCTAATGGCACAAGATTAAGACAGTTGAAATTCCAAGGCCCCACTTCTGGCTAAGGACAACTGACAGTTTATGGCCTCTAGGGTGGTAAGGAGAATTAATTTTTCTTGGTGATACAGGCCATTGGTAGGTTGCTCATTTTCAAGTGGATGTCCTTATACCCATAGATTTACTCACAGTACTAACTATACTCAGTGGGTTATTAAATCAAAAGCATGCAACCTGAAGAGGAGAAGTAGATGTATTGGGAAGGAAAACTTGGGAAGAGTTGGATGCAGAAATGGGAAATCAATAAGGTCATGATATGTTCTATGCAAAGTGAGAAATTTCAAAGAATAAATAAAAAGTTTAAATATAAAATCCTGCAGAAAAGATTTTAAAGTGATTATTAAAATATCTGTAAAGCTAAACATGTTTGAGGGGCTCACTTTTTTAATACACGCAGAGGATGAGTCATCCATATAGATATGCCTCTCCTTAGAATGTTTTATTGATAATGTGATATGATTGTGCCCCATGAGAATAGGTCACTAAGCTGGAGGTAGATTTTTTGCATTATAATTTTTTTATCAATTCAGTCATATTACATCTCAATTGTCATCCTATCCCGTGTATCCTCCCATTCTTCCCTCCCTCTCGCTTTCACCCTATTTGCTGGGGGTAGTTTAAGTAAGTAATTACAACAATGAAGTCACTCAAAATGCATTTCTTAGAATGTACCACTGACACTAGGCAACACATGAACACTTTAATGAATTTTTCAATTTTATAAAGTTGAATAGAAGTGGCATTTTTTTCAGACACATAGATTTAAAGAGTTTATATTGTACTTAGCAGGAAAACTTTGAGGTTTATGTGTTGTTATTGTCTTTGTTGTATTGAAAGAGATTGTGGTCGGTGAATGTGATGAAATTGATCTCTCGCGTTTGTGGAGTAAGAATGACTGCTGGTGACAAAGAAAAGTCTACAGTCACTCTATCTGAATTAAAGTTAAGGGCGATATCATCAAATATGATATGTTCAGAGAACTGAGGACACAGTCATCACTCACAGACACCCACCTGTTATCATTGTCAGGGCACTGCTCTTCCTCCATGCGTTCTCATTGGAATTATAATTTAATTTAACCTTCACGTAAAGTGATATTTAAATAGGTGTATGTTTGATAATACTGGATGTTCAAATATCATCTTATGGCCATTCGCACTCTATTCAATAGGATCTGGTCAATGCTTCGCCTTACCAGGTAGGGGTTGTGCAGTTTTTCTGAACGTCACCTATGTGTGTGGTTATTTAACAGTTTTCAGTAGTGTGAAAACTGCTCTGTGTACAGGAGGATGCATGCAGGGGTCAGGCGGGGTGAACACTTCTCCCTCTGCTCTGCTCCTATACAGGTGGGCACTTGCTAGTAGTACAGATGATGTGGTCCATCCTATTTATGAGCATAGGCTGAGTGCTGAAAATATTCATGGAAAATTGATGATTAAATTGCTTTCAGGACAAGCAACTACAATTTTGTTAGGAACTCATATTAACAACTTACAGAAAAGTATACAATGAGAGCGAGTTTTCTCTTTTTCTGCTTTTCAACTCAAAATTCACAACATTCATCAAAAATCATGTCTGCTTTGTATATGTGTGCATATATATATATGAATGTATACATAAGACTACATTTTTCGTATTCTCTCCTTAATGAAATAATCATGCCCCAATGGACCCTATGTTTATAAATGGTATTTGAAACTTCACTTAAAATGTAATTTTAAACTGCAGGGAAATACTAGCTTAACTGAGTAAGATCCTCTGAGTAAAAGTCTACTGGGAAAGAAGAAAATTTCAAATAAAGTTAATACCTATAATTTAATTTTATAATCATCTTGAATTTGAAAATCTCCAAGTGCTTTCTCAGTAGACTAATGAATGCTCTTCTGTGCAATAAATAGAACATGGTTCTATAGCAATTACAATTAATTGATCTTTTTGGTGAGTAGAATCAATACATGAATGTGAGGACGTAGAAACATTCCAATTTCCTGAGTATTTTAGCAGCATTCTGATTTCCATAATTTTATTCATGCTTTCAAATTCAATTTTAAAACAATTCCATACTCATATTTTTACAAAATTCAAAGGTTGCCAGAATAATTCTAGCATTTCATAATGGTTTGTCTTTATACATGTACATATGAAAGGCAAGTGAATATGTGATTTCATTTTGTCATTTAATACTACTAGTATATATCAGAAAGGCAAATAGAGGATAAACTCTTAATATCAATACATGCTTCTTAATAAAGCAATTTTCACATATTCAACAATTCATTCTTTGAACATCCAAATAGCTATTGCTTTATTGATTGTTTGATATAATTTAGAAAATAAAATTATTATCATTTTTAATTCCACATGAAGTTTAGAAAGTCTGCTGCACACATCTGGCTCACTTACAGAGAGAATTCTGTCTCAAAAACAGCAAGAAAAAAAAACCCAAGTGCTTATATTTTCTTTACTCTATGCTTCAATTTCTGATAAGAGCAAAGAGATTACAATCGAGATATAATGTAAATAAATGGTAATAAAAAAATCAAGAGAGAAAAAGAAAACTTGCAAACATACATATTGAGTGGATTGCTCAGTGAGTTAGAAAATAGAAAGTGATAGTTGCTGCATGAGAAAGATAATAGACAAGGTCTGTGAACTTGACCTGCCTGGAGACAGTGTGGAAGCTCAGGAAAATGAGGCTAGTGTCTTACTGAGAAGTCATATGAGACATATTTGAAAAGGAGATACTCACTACAGAGAGAAATGCCATATGCAATTAGAAAATAAGTAGTCAAACAAAAGTTCTTTCTATGCCAGGATGTGTTCAACAGGCAAAATCAAGTGTTGTGAAAGACCACATCACATAGAGTGGGGGCTGAGAAGTCTGTGGTAATAGCTATGAGACTGTGCATTCAGGGACAAATCCCAGCTGCCAACTTCTGAGTGTACCAAGTGCAAACTCATAGTGAAGTTGCTTCTAACTTCTGTTAGTGCAGAGTTTATTGAGAGGAATAGAAACTACAGGTCTGAAATACAATGTAAATGATCAAGCCCTTTAGGAGGAAAGATTACGTACCTCTCTCTCTGTGGACTGCTAGTCTCACATTTTTGTTGGTGTTGTATTGTTTTGTTTTTGAGGAAAATATGGAGTCATTTGCAGGGCTTTAGGTTGAGTAGGCTTTGACCATGTTAGAAAATATGTTGGTTTTTGCTTTGTGGTTAAAATGAAGGCTTTGAGAGGGGAAAACACCTTGAAGCTCAGGTGAGAAATCTACGCTGTGGAAAACTGCCCCAAAGAAGCTGTAGGAGATGCTGACAAAGAAGTCTCAGTTCAGTACCATGCTGACAGAACTCTTCCCTTGGAAACTCCTTCATTGCTGGTGGGAGTGCAAAGTTGTACAATCACTTTGGAAATCAATCTGGCACTTTCTCAGAAAACTGGGAATAGGTCGGCCTCAAGAACCAGCTATTCCACTCCTTGGAATATACCCAAAAGATCCTCCACCATACAACAAGGACATATGCTCAACCGTGTTACTAGCAGCTTTATTTGTAATAGCCAGAACCTGGAAACAACTAGATGTCCCTCAGTCAAAGAATGGATAAAGAAACTGTGGTACATTTACACTATGGAATACTACTCCGCTATTAAAAACAAGGAAATCCTGAAATTTGCAGGCAAATTGATGGAACTCGAAATGATCATCCTGAGTGAGTTAATGCACACCCAGAAAGATACACATTGTTTATACTCACTTATAATTGGACACTAGCCCAAAAGGGATGTTATGAAAGTCTTCATTTAGCAGGAGATTAGGATAGATGCAGGGACTTCCTATTGGGATTTTGAGTAGAAGACGTATGGGAAAATGGGGAAGTAGAAGCATCCAGAGGGTCCTAGAAACCTACAAGAAGAATATCATGATGGGCAGATCTGGACCAAGGGAGTTTTGCTCAAACTACTGTACCAACCAAGGACAAGGCATACAGTAAACATAGAACTCCTATTCAGATCTAGCCAATGGACAGCACATTCTCCACAGCTGTATGGAGAGCAGGAACTGACTCTGACATGAGTACTGGTGCCCCATATTTGACCACTTACCCTTGGTGGGGAGGCCTGGTGACACTCAGAGAAAGGATAGACAGGCTACTAGGATGAGGCTTGATAGGCTGTGACCATATGGTGGGGGAGGAGGTCCCCTTCTGTCACAGACCTAGGGGAGGGGAATAGGGTGAAAGAGGGAAGGAAGGAGGAACAGGAGGATACAAGTGAGGGGGTAACAATTGAGATGTAACCTGAATAAATAAATTAAATAAATAAGTGGACTCTGCACTAGGGAAGTTGAGAGCATTAGCTGCTGTTCCAAAGTACCCAAGTTCAATTCCCAGTACCCATGTGGCAGCTCATAAGTGTCTATGTAACTCCAGTTCCAGGGGATCCCATATATACAAACACACACACACACACACACACACACACACACACACACACACACACACACACACAGAGAGAGAGAGAGAGAGAGAGAGAGAGAGAGAGAGAGAGAGAGAGAGTTTCATACAATGCATAAAATAATAAATAAATATAAGATTCATTTTAAAAAGAAAGTGAGGGTTCACAGACCTCACTTAAAGAGCCTGCACAGTATTCATTGTAGAAACAGGCACGACCTCATGCTCCTAAATCTGTTATTCTTTTTTGGAAGACGCCTTCAGGATCATAAATGACCAAATAATGGAACATCTGACAGTCATTTAATATATGCCTTAATATAAATTTCCGATTTAATTTTCACCTAATTTTTATTAGGAAATCAATTATGTTAATTATTGTAAAATCAACCTACCAAGACTATCTGACCTATAAACATAACACAAACATACAGTTAATTTAAAAAAAAATATATATATATATATGTATACATATACATATAGATAGGTACACTTCCAATGTTACATTTCTCTCTTACTCCTTCACTACATAATTTCTATTTTCTTTTAGAGAAATGTCATTTCATCATTGTACAGATATAAGTAAATAGTACAATGTTTGAAGTTTAATTTTTTTGAAATTTAGGTATAAATATTGTAGATTTTAAACTTTCAAAGGCTGCTTATTTTTTAAACAGCCCATATCATTTATGTTTCTGTTAAAATTTCACCATCCAGTGGATATTTGTTGTACTAATTAAAGTTTTACTAAGAGATAATTTGTGCGTGTGTGTGTGTGTGTGTGTGTGTGTGTGTGTGTGTGTGTGTGTGTGCTTGTATGTGCTTGGACAAGGAGGACAGAGAGATAAGGGGAGAGGGACACGGTGAGGGAGAGGGAGAGATATAGTATGTGATATTAGGGAAGCCCAAATTTCTATATTTAGATTTGTGCAGCTGAGAACTAGACACCAGGTGGTGTAATGAAATGTAACCCCAGAAGCCTAAGAATGAAACGTGCAGCTAACTGTATGATTTCTGTTTAAGTGTTAGGGAAAGGAGCACCAACCTCAGGACCAGGCAGATGCCTAGGCTCAAACACCAGATGTGCCCTTCTTGTGACTCAGTGAATTAGATGATGCTCTCTCAGGATGGGGAAGATGAGTCTTCTTTCTTTAGCCTACAGACTCAAGCATTAGTCTTCCGGAAACTTTCTTACAAATTCAGAAGTAGTATTTTATCAATTGTCTGAGTAGCCTTTAGCCCAGTCAGTTGCACACACAAACTTGAATACCATGTTTCCATGCTGAAGTCTCCCCCAAAATACTCATGTAACTTTTCAGAAATAGTGTCTGATGCTTAATTCTGATGTTTTTGACCAATAATGATTTTGTCTTTAACCCTTAAAGCAAAATCCATTTTCTTTTTGGTTCCTTGTTGCATGTAGTAAGGTTTGGAACATTTTCAATCTATCTTTAACATTGGTATTTTAGCTATAAAGTGTCTTGCAGTAATATAGATATAAATAAATATTGTAAACAAGATATTGTAGTGCATATGTGGGACCCCTACATGGGGGCTGGTTGAGGCGTAATTAATGCTGTGGTTTCAAGGCCAGCTTAGACCACTTGAAAGAAGAAAGGAATGAATATAGTTTAATTATTCATATTTAGAACTAGAGGTGTTCTAAGAGTTCTGAAAGTCCACTTTTAGTTTTGTTCTCCATTGCATTTTTTTTTTGTGTGTTCAAGGAGATGGAGCCTCAAGCCCCCAATCTCAGTCTGCAATGCACATGTATCTACTTCTTATATATCAGTAAGTGAACATAGATGTAAAATAAAAAATGACAATAAAGTTAGCATAGTCCTGCTTTCAACAGAGCCTTTGGTACAAACTCCCATAGATGTACATAGGGAGCTCAGGAAATATATGGCTGTGTGTCTTTAGAGGCAAGAAAAATGTCTATTACAGTTAGGGAAAACAGTTCTGGAAGGGTTTGTGACGACTTCCCATGTAAAATTATCCCTTCTAACACCTGTCAGAAATGATCTCATTTTAAAATGCAGGATCAAAGCAGAATGTAAATCTACTTGCCTGCTGCATATGGAACAGCCCATGGCAGCGTGTTACCACTGAGTCCTGACACAGTCCACATCTCAGCTGAATTTTTTCGAGATAAGTTCTGCCAGCTGTTCCTTTTTATCAGTTAATATTTTGACAGAGTTGAGTTCCTAAGTTGAGTATGTCAACACTTTTAATGACTTAGTACAAAGTGTTATGATTTGCCATCATGATGAAATAAAAACAAGAGATGACCTCATTAAATCACAAAGCATTTTATAAGGCCAATAAGTGTTACCCAGGCAGCTGAAGTGAGTAGGTTGCTGAAGGCTTCTATAGACTAACGGTTAGATCACTAAAGAATAATCTGTGTGATGCAGTTCAAGTGGGAATATGTGTGACTGCCAGAATAGTTGTAAATAACTTTTAAATATGAGTTTTTGAAGCAGTGTTACAATCTAACTAAAGCAGCTGACATTGGGTGTAATCTGTCAGCTTCATAACAGGTATCTTAATACAAGGGAGTTGCTAAAAAGTAAAATAAAATCTTAAAGTGATAATGACAAATTATGAAAAGGCAAGATAAAGGTGAATAAAGTCTAGGATGAGGCAATGAGCTGTGTCTTGTGAAATATGGAAGAAATTTATTATAATTACTAATTCAAGTTATATTATTTACCAAGGTTTATTATTATTTTTCTCAATTGTCATTTTTAAATAAATATAACTAATTAAAAATTTCTCCTTAATTTTAATGTTTCATTGGAACTTTTCATTCAAGTAGCCTTCTCTTGTGTGGCCATAAAAACTAAACATGGGGGCATGACCTTTAGATATAAATTCTTAGTGCATTACAAACACCTTTAAGGAAAAAATGTGCTCATGTTTATATAATTTGAGTTTGTGAAACAGTGTTTTAAAAATGTTACATGTATTCATTGTTATGTGTATGCATGACAGCTCATATATGAAGGTCAGAAGGTCTTTATAAGAGTTATTTTTCTCCTTCTACCAGGTGAGACCCAGAGAACAGATTCAAATGTCTTTTTCATCTCACTGGCTCCTTTATAGTTTTATATTTACATATATAAAATATGCATATGTGTATGTATATGTATATGTGTGTGTGTGTGTGTGTGGTGTGAGTGTGAGTGTGTAGGCTTGAATGACATGACACACACATAGAGGTCAAAGTACAACTTCGGGATTTTTCTTTCCTTATATGTGGCCCATGTTTCTAACTCAAGTCTATAGGCTTGACCAAAAGTGTTTTGCCCACTGAGCCAACTTGCCAACCATAGGATGATGGGATTTTTTATGAAAAAATAATTACAGTAGTTACATTTCATCAAAGCAGAGTGCTTCAACTAGGCCCTCCCAGCTGAGAAGCTATACCTTGGGAACTGTGTTCTAGCCTTCTTATGTCTCACTGTAAGCAAGAACAGACACATGGGAACTTTTTCAGAAAACAATTCCACTGTAATAAGATATCACTTGAAAACTTTCCAGAATGAATTAGTGGGAAGAGATGCATAAAACTGTCTATGGAAATGAGTTATTGGTGCTGACTCTTTGTATCAGACTGTGAATGCCATTTATCTGCACACATTAATTATGGATGGCTCTTTACAAGTAAGTTAATAGATAATTTTATTGGCTGTGTCTTAGAACTTAAGAACTATCATAGTGGATAGGTCACAAGGTCCAGAATATTTGCATTTCAGGTGACAAGGTTCTCTCAAGATCCTCACAGTATGAGAGTTGACATTTGACACTAAATGACTCTCAAGAGCTAGTTTAAAAATTAACTTCAGGGTCTGCCTGTACAGTTGCACTGAAATATAGACAGCTTTAGCATAACACTTTCTCTTGAATTTTGAACTATTGACCATTATATTTTATAATTCACCTTGGCTTCAGAAGACCAGATAACCCCCTCACCTCAGTCTTATACTGTTTTTGTTGCTGTTATCTGCTTAGTTTGTTTATCTTTTGAAAAATTGTATTGACAATATAGAGTAGGCAGTCCTCACCCACTGCCTCTGCTTTTGAGTTGCTCTAATTAAAGAGTTGCTCCATGATACTCAGAAAATATTTTTTAAATGTTTCACTTTAATAAAAATATGAGTTAGTTAAAGTATCTATGCTATGATAAAAGACCATGACCAAAAGCAACTTTGAGAAGAAAGGGTTTATTTAGGCCTACATGTTCCAATCA
The DNA here is from genome assembly GCF_964271855.1 of Acomys minous. Lineage (NCBI taxonomy): Eukaryota > Metazoa > Chordata > Mammalia > Rodentia > Muridae > Acomys > Acomys minous. The sequence continues at coordinate 28,983,053 of NC_140495.1, forward strand.
GTCTGTCATGAAGTAAATCAAGGAAGGAACTCAGGAAAGGACCCTGGAGGCGTAAATTGAAGCAGAGGCCATGCAGGAATGATGCTTACCGGCTTTCTCCCCATGGCTTGCTCAGTTTGCCTTCTTGTACACATTGAAGCCACATGCGAAGACATCCCACCACCCATCCACACCAATGACTAACTAGGATAATCCCCTACATACTTGCCTATAGGCAATCTGGATAGAGGTATTTTCTTAATTGGGTTTTTTCCCCAGTTGACTCTCCCATGTGTCAAGCTGTCTACAAACAAACAAAAACCAACTAGGATAGGGAATAAACACTCCATTTTATGAGTGAAACTAGGTAGCATCCCTGTAATTTGCAAAATATTATTATTATTATTTTAGATAACATTTAATTATAAGAACTGTTGAAAGTAAATTTAAAATCTTACTATTAAACTTGAGGAAATGATAAACAATTTCAACAATGTGGTTGAATCAACTTGCACAAATCAATAGCTTTTCTAATACACAAACAAGTATTTAGAGAAGGAGTTCATAGACCTAATTCTATTCACAATAATCTAAAGAAAATAAAATACTTAAGGACAAAGCTAACCACAGAAGTGAAGGCCCTCTACAATGACAGCCTTACACGTACAGAGAGACTCACCACAAATGATAAGTCATCCCATGATCATAGATTACTAGAATCAATATTGTGAAAATCTCCGTAATATTGAAATATTCATTTTTGAACTGATACGTAGAGTTTATAAATATTAATGTGCTATTGTGTAACATTTCAGTACATGTACACAGAACAATGTTTAATATCTAACATAGTTATTTATTATGTTATTTATTATACTTATCCTTTTGCCTCTAGCAAACTCATCCATAAGTTTATTTTTCCAGCTCTCTGAAATGTAGGTTTTATGGTTTTCATGTGCATCCCTCCAATATACTTGCACTTAATTGTCATTCACAGGCCCATCCTCCTCAGGTTCTGGTAGCTCTCATTCTGCTCTCAACTTTAATGAAATGAACTTGCTTTAGATGTCACTTGTGAAAAATTCATACAGTACTTATTCTTCTGTGCCCTGATTATTTCATTCCTCGGGTCTATTCATTTTGTTTCAAAATATGCACTCTCATCCTTTTCTATGGTTACATATTCATCTGTTACAAATGCGTACTTGTTTTTTTTTTAATTTATTTCTTAGCCTGTGCATACTTCGGTTGCTTGATGTCATGTCTATTATAAAGAGGGTGTAGATGAACATGGTCAGGTAGTGTTACAGCATAACAATTTAATGTCTCTTGACTGTATATGCACAAATGGGATGGTCAGATCCTATATTTGTTCTGGTGTTAATCTTCTGAGGAAGATTCATGTTAGTTTTCAATAATGTTGGTACGAATTTAAAACTCTACCAATAGTGTTCAAAATTTTACTTTTCGTTACATCTTTGCCAACATTTTCTAATCTTTCATTTGTGTGTATGTGTGTGTTTATAACTGATACTCCTGTTTGTATGACTTGGTACTTAATTGGGATTTAGATTTGCATTTCCATAATGATTCATGATACTGAAATTTTTTCCATGTCCTTATTGTCTAAATCCATGTCGGTTTAGAAGAATGTCTGCTTAAGTCTTTGGGTTAGATTTTTTTCTATTGAGCTTTTTTTTTTTTTTTGACAAAAAAAATTTAATTTATAATTACTAAGATTTAAAAATTACATTTCGTCAAATTCAGATATTTCATTGTGACTTAATGCGGTTCTTAATGTTGAGATAAGCATTCTGCATAGGTTGTTATTACCATATCTAAGGCATTTTATCTAGTTCTATGGGTACATCATGTAAATCCTTTGATCAATATGATTTATATTGTTTGAGAAAATTGGAGGTTGAATACTGGGTTGGTTTTCTTTTTTTTTTTTTTGTTTGTTTGTTTGTTTGTTTTAATTTCCTTTTGTGGAGAAACAAGGAAGAGGCTTGAGTGGGAAGATTAAATGCATAAGGGATTAAGTAGGGAAAATAGAGGGATAATGGAGCATTCATGGGAAGGAACAACTAACACTCCGGACCATTAAGATGGGACAGGTGGAAACCTAATACTGTAGAAGCTTCCTAAAATATATGCATATGTGAAGGAAACCTAAATGGAGTCACCAAATAAAGAGAAGCAATGTTCCAAGTAGATATCACTCACCATGAATTGAAATCTTCATAGTCAGAAATAGGTTATATCTAGAGGAGTCATTGGCTAAAGGTGCCTCAGAGAAACCTCTAAACACATCAGGCGATTGCCAACATTATTGGTTGTTCTCTACAAACTGATAATAAATACCCTGTTGCTGAAGACAACACTTCAAAACCTCATTGAGCATGGGGAAGCTGAGAGTCTAACAAAAGGTGTAACCACTGCTGTCCAGCATTCACAGTATTGTAAGATGCTCTGCACGGTCCTAGGGAATAAAGGTAATCATCAGTTCAGATGTGAGCCCTGTGACCTAAGGTGGTGACCTTCCCAGGTCATATGCTGGTGCCATGGAGGTAGAAATTTTGTAGGAGTGACTCACCACTCTTCTTGGATTAAAGGCTTACTTCATGAGATGAAACCCATGCCTGACATTTTCTTGGAGGCTAAGAACCGAAGACTGGATAGACAATAGACCGAGACGGAAATCAAATGCTATTGTTCTGCTAAAGGAACAGAGTAATAAAATGATTTCTAATGACATTCTTCTATAGTCATAGGACAGTGTCTTGTTCAGCCATCGTTAGAGAAGCTTCTCCTTGTACTAGACGGGAACTAACAGAACTCACAAAAACTCCATTACTGGACAATGAGTAAAGAGTGAGGAATCTAGGAAGGCTCAGTCTTCAATGGAAAATCTTCATCAAACCCCTCTCCTCAGGAGTCAGAGAACCATGCCGAAGAGAGGGTGGAGAGATTGTAAGAGCCGGAGAGGATAAATGACTCCAAGGAAATGCTGTCCAGTAAAACAACAGGACTGATGTGTGAACTTAGAAAGACTAAGGTATCACACACAGAGCCTAGACATGTTTAAGAAAGGCAAGGTCCCAGTGCTGAGAGAAATAAGTAGACATGGGCAAACACCCCTAACAAAGTAGCTACCTGTAGCTGACACACACTTGCAGAGAAAAAAAATAGTGTTCTCCAGTGGAGTCTCACTGGGGATATGAAACATACTTCAGGGTAGGCTCCATGCTTAACAGTACAGGGTCAAGACAAAGTAAATGTAATGGTATTTTTGTAGACTTTTGTACCATATTGCTTTGTTTGAGCATTTTTGTCTTATTGACCTTTTGCTTGTATATTATGTTTTCTGATTTAGTGTTCTCTAGGATGTGTTTGTGTGTGTGTTTGTGTTTCTTGTGTTTTTTGGTTTGTTTGTCAGTTTTCTAAAGAAAGAGAAAGCAAAGTCATGGTGGAGTCTGGTAAGTGGAGGTATTTGAGAGGAGTTGGAGGTAAGGAAAGTAGATAATGCTTCTAGGCAAGCATTTCCTGTGAAATCATTCCAGCCAGGGATGATGGGTGAGATACTCAAGAGAGAATTTAAATTTCTACTCTTCAGTAATTTTGTCTACTTAAGTTCAGTTTTCTCCACTCATGATTTAAAACCATTTAAAAAATTTAATTGACTTAGTAGGTAGGTCAAAGAATAATACTAGAAGATTTTAATTTTTTGTAACATAGGGAATATGCTTAAATTTGTAGTAATCTTCCACTTATGAAAGCCTGACTATTCAAAGTGCTTTCCTTGGTCAGCCATAGGTAATAAAATGGATCTTATTTTTTCTACCTTGTTTTTATGGTGTCCAACTTATTCATACATAGTTTCATGAGGATGTATTTACCTTAAGCCAGTAGCTTAAGCATGATTTACACAGAATAAATTATTTTATTTACTATAAAAATAAAATTTTATAGAACTGAGTTATGTAAGACATAAAATTAATAATTTTGTACAGCTTCTGGGTATCCATGTGTGTTTATTGGTATTTCACAAGCAATTTTCATGAAGAATATATTGATGAATATACTGTTTTTAGCTATCAATAATAAATGTTGGAGTGACTTTAGTATTAGAGACAGTTTTATCCCTTTCCTATTTTTCATCTTATATTGATTTTTAAATTGGAAAATCTGTGCTTTTATGTTACTCATGTAAAACTTTCCACAGGCAAAGCTTAATTCAGCATTGCTTGTAGAGATGTAGCATTTATTTATTGAGCCTGTCAAGTGCCTTCTAAATAACTTTATGCCTATAGAACAGTGTTGCTACCAGCTTTGGCCAGAGAACCTTCTTTTTTCAGTGATCACTGATGACTCCAGGGATTCAAAACTGGTCAAAATCCTGAAAATAGACATAAATGCCGCCACGAAACCCACCATTATACCTAAGTTACATGATAGAAATGCTTTTAAATGACTGACTGATTGATTGCCGATTGTTTATCTTTGCTGTGTTGGAGATGAGCCCTCACATATGAGACAAGTGTTTTGTCACTGAACTATGTATCTTGCTCCAAAGATTTTTAAACACTAAGCAATGACTAAAATAGGATGGAGTTGAGAGAAGGAGGAACTATAGCCTCCTTTATGATCCTTAATGTTTTCTAAGATCAAATTACCTTTTAAAATAACTCTTTCTTATATGGATATTTAGTTTAAAAGACTAATTTGGATTCGCTGGGCTCTGCAAAGAATCATCTCAATAGTTGATTATATTTATATTCTATTTCAGCATACTTGTGCAATCATTATTTCAGACGTATTGAATAAATCACAAAATTTGTGTGTGTGTGTGTGTGTGTGAGAAAGTTAACTTAACAGGATCTTGGTCTCATTTGAAAGCTGTATCCAATCACTCTCTGAAGCATAGAGACTTTATTAATTCATGAGGCTTTGTGGGAAATAAGACAAAACTGACAAGAGCCTACAGAAACTAATACATTTATCTGTGAAAAATCTGAACTTCAGACAGAGGACAATTTAGTCTCTTTTTATATCCAGTGTTGCTTTTAGGCAGGCCGCAGCAGTGTTTAAGACACTTGCAGATCAGTCTTCCAAAGCCTCGTTTTATACATGAGTTAGGACTGAGACAGTATGCCCCGGGATCCACTCCCTTTGAGCAGAGCTTTATATTAAAAAGGGATGGATGGTTGGAGTAGAATGTGGAGATTTAAGACTTCGTTGCTGAGTCTCATAGACCAATTTTTGATTTCCTGGACAGCTTGGGAAGTAGGGGGTCAGTTGGGATACAGTTAGTTTACCAGCATGACCAACTCTCTTCAAGTTGCTTTCTCTTGGAACTGGTGCCAGAAGAGAATCATTATGTCATTTATACTATGTAAAGGGTATGTATGTATGTATGTGTGTGTGTATATGTATGTATGTATGTATGTATGTATGTATCTATCTATCTATCTATCTATCTATCTATCTATCTTTCATCTATGTATCATTTGTTACCCATCATGTCTTTTCATGTTTTGACATATATATGCATATATACATGTGTGCGTGCGTGTGTGTGTATGTGTGTGTACATGCACACATGTGTGCGCTTGTGTGCGTATGCTTTGGAACATTCAGTTTTATTTCAAGAAACATTCAAAAGACACATAATTCTTTTAAAAACAAAGGACTGGAAAGATGGCTTCCTTGTTAAGATTACTTGCAGCAGTTCCACAGGACCCCAAGTTCATCTCCCAGCACCATATCACATGACTCAAAAGAGCCATAACTCCCGTTCAGGTAGTCCAATGGCCTCTTCTAGTCACCTGGATCATCTGCACACACGACAATGTAAAAGGATATTAGATTACCCACAAGCCTCTTTCAACACAGTTACACATCACTGTTGTGTGAGGCTTGAGGGTGCACATGCGCATGCTCATGCACACCTCTGGAGGATGTCACAACTTCCAGGCATTTTTCCCTCTTCCCGCCATGAGTTACTAGAGATTAAACTTAATCAGCCTCACATGCCAAGCTCTCTTATCCACGGAACCATTTTCTTTTGGTCCTTATACTTCTTTAGGAAAGATTGGACTTTGATTAAAGGCCTTAGATGTGAGTATTACATGTAAAGAGTTCTCACGCATGTGAGTTAGCTGCTGTTGAATACGGAATGAAGAGCAGGTAAGGGACTTAGAATCCTTTGCATTTGTATGGTTTTACTTTATTAAGGATTCACAAACGTCAATTCCATTTTGACACTGGCTAAAGGCTTGTTACCCTCATTGCAAATATAAAGTTTTGCCTAGTGTGAGTTCTTCAATGTTTATGAAGGTATGAAGAACATTTAATGCTCTGCCACTCTATTATATTCATGGGCTCTACTCCAGCATGAAATCTCCAGTGTACGTAAGAGCTGAGCATTTTGTAAAGGACTTGGCGCATACTTAGCACTTATAGCAAGTCTCAGAAACATGATTTCCCTGATGTTGACTTAGCAGGAAGAAGGGTGCAAAGCTTTGACGCATTCCTTACATTTGTGGGGTTTTTCTCCAGTATACATTCTCTGGTAGTAAGGTTTGAAGAATATTTATAGATTTTACCACAGTCTTTGTACTTAGAGGGTTTCTCCTCACAATAGATTCGTAGATATTTATTAAAGTCTAAAAATAGTTAATGGTTTTTCCATATTTTTAACAGTTCTGGGTTTTATTTCCAGTAAGAACTTTGCTGCTGATTAAAATTTTTCATCATTAGTAAGAGATTTGCTACATTTTTTCCACATAATGTTTATCTGGAACACGGATGACATTTAATGATAATAAAAGATCTTATCACATATTTTTATTTGTTTACCACATATATATTTAATATATTTTTAGTTTGTTATTTGAAAAAGTTTTGTTCTTTATTTATCCTAACCTCCTAATAACTCCCACATCCCATTGCTATCCATCCACCTATCTGTTCTTTTTCTAAAGCCCATCAAGTTCAATATTTGATACTCATGCACACTTAGATATGTGGCTTTCCATCAGAGCAAAATTGGCCACAATCTTAAAGAAAAGTGATTGTCCGTTTCCAAACAGCTATTAATCACCAAAACCTCCTGACTAGGAGTACTCATGTCCCATTCTCTCTCCTAGGTTGTGATGTTGCCCAGCTTGGGATCACTCAGATTTTATGCATGCTGTTGTGAAGAGGAATATTCACACAGAAACATGTCTGCTGTGATGGTATTCAAAGACCTTCTGTGTCTGTGTGACCCATCTAGAAAGCTTATTCGCCTTTAGTACACACCTTTAATCCTAAACAATGAAGATAGTTTGTAGAAGGAATCACCCATGCTTAAAAGTGACATCTAATTGAGATGCTGACAAAGTGACAAATAAGTGAAAGATTTGACAGAATAGGATATGTCCAACTCTTATGAGAACTGAGAGGAGAGAGAGGCTACTTAAAAGAAAGCCACAGAGCAACTGAAGCACCTGGAGCTGGAAAGTGAAGGATACAGGGTGTCAGCATCCAGCATGCTGAGAGGAGTGAATCCTGTCAGGCCTGATCCAGCATCAGTGTCCAGTTCTTTTGTTCTGAACACACATCATTTCTCACAAGCATCATACAGTCCTAAAATTATATGAGGTATTCAGGACGCATAGAACAATTAAGGCTGGATGTCTGCTCTTTGTATGCTCAGAAATAAGACACCTGCAAATCTTCATTCATGCCACAGGAAGAACGGCATCTAACAATAAGTCACAGGGATTCTGTGACCAACAAGAAGCTTTGTCTATATATAGACAGTCATGTCTCAGCCAGTCTTAGAGCTATTCCCATGTCGTAGGATTAGCAATATAAGTTACCTGCTTGTTCTGCAGTTTGAATTCTTTTCATCCAGATTGTAGCCTCCTCTCTCATCACCTCCTGATCCCACCCTCTCTCCCTCCTTCCCTCCCTCATCAACTTCTGATCCCATCCTCCCTTTCTCATTTCATCTCCCTCCCTCCCCTAGTCATCAGAAATGGGAGACCTCTTCCACTAACATCTGACTCAGCATACTGCCTAAAAGTGGACAAGCTTGAATGCAGGCAGAATCAGTGGCCCAAACTCTGCCAAGACAGGATAAGCAAGCCCTAAATAGCTCCTGCCTCACAAATATGTCTGTCAGATATATTGGGCCAGAAAGCTAAAGATGTTGCTCGAACATTATAGAGAATCTTGGGTGACTGTTCAGGCAGCCAACTGTCTCTGTCATTTTTTTCATTTTGGAACCTTCTAACCTGCACTTCCAATTCACTCAGGTAATTAAGTATATTTCTTCTCAAATCTCTGATGGAACTGAAGACCAGATAGTTTAGTCTGACAACTAAGCTTAGTTGTTTAAGGGTTAAGATATTTTTAGATCTAGATAGATGTTTTAAGTTGATAGAGATGAGATATGATAGATATTGATTTCCATTCAGAATTTTAGATTCACCAAGATAGGAAAGATGTTGTCTTCAAGGTTGGCAAATACAAGTAGCCAAATCACTATGAATATAGCATTTATATAATTCCTAATTGTCTCATGGTTCTTCTCATTTAGATGTAATAATATAAATGTTCATGTAAAAATAAATATAATAAAAAATAAAAGTACTAAATTATGAATTGAGAGAGGGAGCGAGAGAGAGAGAGAGGCACAGAAGAAGGTGAGGGAATTTTACTGGGAGAGTTTTACAGAAACAGGTTGTAGAGAGAACAAGCTAGACAGGTAAGGACAGAATGAGCCTAAAAATGAGAAGGAACCAGAAGATTAGAAGAGATTGCTAGAGTTAGTTTGAGGTCAAGGAGAGCAATTCAGTTAGAAGATGATGGAAGCCAGCTTCAGTTAGTTTGCTTGGAGTTGAACAGGAGTTCAATCAGCCAGCCCGGAGGTCAGAAAGAGCTAGAAAGGGTAAGCTTATTAAGGAATAAGACTCAGAGGCTGAAAACTTTCTAGGCCTAGATTAGATGTTATTGAGGCTAGAAGCTTTCAGAAGTAGGGCTAAGTTAGCAGATGGAGGCAGAAAGCATCAAAGACAGCAATTACCTCAGGAGAATAAAAGAGAATTTTACACTGTCACACCTCTGTGAGTTTATATATACAAGTACCTATTGTATATAGAAGAGTGTTTTTCTTTGTAGTTGCTCACCAACTCTGACTCTTCCACAAGGGTCCCAGAGCCTTGGCAGGAGGAGTAATATAGATGCCCCATTTAAGGATGAGAAATTGACCATCTCTTATTCTCTACATTTTGTCCAATTATAGGTTTCTGTTAAGCATCATGTATTGAAAAATCTATTTATAACATGCCCTTATTCGGTTTTGAATTTTTTGTTGTTGTCTTTTAGTTTTTTGTTTGTCTTTTGTTTTTGATTGCTTATTTTGTTTTTTGTTTTTGTTTTGATTTGTTTGAGGTAACATTTCTCTGTGCAGCTCTGTTTGTCCTGGAGCTCACTTTGTAGACCTCCACTTGAACTCACAAAGACACACTTGTTTCTACTACCTCCTGAGTGCTAGGATTAAAGGCAGGCACCACCATCACCTGGCTGATTTAATCACATTTCTTAATTTTGTAAATGTTCTTTGGGAAAGGAGTACACTGATTTCTTACATTCCTGCTCAAAGATTTTGTGCATTTCCTTGTTTAAAACAGATGTGTGTGTGTGTGTGTGTGTGTGTGTGTGTGTGTGTGTGTGTGTGTATGTGTGCAAATATCATGATGGAGTCCTCAGTGAAGTCACTTTACTGTATATGCACTCTATTTACCAAGTATCCATACCTGGATTCTCATTTTTAATTTAATTGGATTCCAGGGGCAGGAAGTGCACACCTTTAATCCTAGCACTCAGAAGGCACAGAGGCAGGAGGATCTTTGTGAGGTCAAGGCCATCTTGGACTACATAGTGAGTTCCAGAACAGCCAGGACTATATAAAGCATCACTCAAAAAAGTAGTAAGTTACTTTACATACTGTAGGAAATTGACTGGTTTTGCACAGAAAATACATATTTGGGCATTGAGAAATAATGAATGTTTCATAAAGAATGTCTCAAATTGATCACAATCTGAAATGTGTTCCCATTTTAAATCTCTTATCTACAAAAACATTTGAATAAAAATATAATCAAGTGCTTCAGTTAAATGTTTAGTTTATAAAAAGAAGCATGGGATATCCTCATTTTTAAGTCTTCCGATATTTCCTTTGGAAGGAAAGAGTTACTTCCTAAATCATTGTGGTTATTTACTCACATCAATACTCAGGTTCTCAGCAGGATAATTGGAATAAAGTGAGTTATATTCTGAATATGTTATGTTCCTGCTCTTGCGGACGGTAGTGTTTTTGCTGTTGGCCGATGTCACATATCGGATTGGCCTTTGTGAATGCACTGGCCTTCATGCTCACTTGCTCTTTGCTATTCTTTCTTCAGGTACTGGTTACCTAGATCTCATTTCCAATAGCTATCTTTATCACTTATGAAAGCCATCAGGGCTTATGGACTAATGAACACATTGCATGTACAACGTCATCCTTCAAATAACATATGGGTGGTTGAGCGACTAACTCTGGGTATACATGGCTTTTGTATCTTATCTCTTTATGCTCCAAGGATCTTTTCTTTATTTTAACACTGTGGCCAGTTATATGTTAGAGATGGGATAATGCAGGGTTTTCTAATTCTACAAGATCTCCTTCCTGCACAAATTTTACTGAGCAGCCCTACTAGTCTTACCCTTCTGGGAGGAGATCCATGGCTAACTCTCTGACAACCATTCCTCAGGCTTCAGGTCTCAACATGCACAAGAGCTACACAATCCCAGACCACTGCCCCACATGGGGTCCTCAAAGAACAGTGATTCTTTTCTGCCAAGTCTCCTTCACTTTTCTTCTTTTGTTCAGTTTCAAGTGTTCTTCATTTCAAGTTTGTATACAAATAAAGGAAAGCCTGCAGAACTATCTGAATATTCACACACAAAGGAACAAAGGCAAAGGCCCAGTCAATTTGGCCAATACTTATATTCTTTCTTTTCCTCTCTACATACAAAATACATTATAACCATGTTTCATTATTTGACATCCTGAACTTGTTCTCTGTTTTATAGTTAAGGGTCTGAGCTTACATCAGCAGTGGTATCTTAGAGAGACAGAGAGAGAGAGAGAGAGAGAGAGAGAGAGAGAGAGAGAGAGAGAGAGAGAGACAGAGACAGAGACAGACAGAGACAGAGACAGACAGACAGAGAGAGAGAGAGAGAGAGAGAGAGAGAGAGGAAGAAGAAGGAGGAGGAGGAGGAGGAGGCCATGGCAGACCAAAGTATAAATACTACCAAAGTCCAATTTGGTGAACTAATGAACCTTATTGGGATTATTTACAAGAGTATGGCTGAAGAGCTACTTACAGGAGCAGAATTTACTCAAAGATAGTATCTTAGGTACTACTCTATTACTATTAAGAGATTCCATGACCAAGGCAAATCTTGCAAAAGAAAGCATTTAATTGGGGACTTGCTTATAGTTTTAGAGGACCAGTCCATTGTCATCATGGCAGGAAACAAAGAGGCAGAGCAATGGAGCAGTAGCTGAAAAGCTTGACATCCTGATCTGCAAGCAATAGGCAGAGAGGCAGAGATAGAGGGAGAGAGGGATGAATGGAGAGAGAGAAAGGAAAAGAGAGAGAGAGAGAGAGAGAGAGAGAGAGAGAGAGAGAGAGAGAGACAGAGAGACAGAGAGACAGAGAGAGACTAGTATTTAAAACCTCAAACCCCACCCACAGCAGTATATCTCCTCCAACAAATGCACACCTATTCCAACAAGGCCACACCCACCAAATGCTTCACAAACAGTTCATCCGCATCAGCCCCACACTAAGTATATTAGCATATGAGACCACTCTCATTTCACCTGCCAGACAGCTACATCACCAAAGCCCACCCCAGCATGGGTGACAGCTCACAAAAGATGGGAACCTGGAGCATAATCCACAGCCTGCAGCCAGATCAACAGGTCGCAGAGTGTCCTTTTCAAGTAACTGAGTGGTTCTAAACATCTGCCAAACAGCTTGGTTGGTTTCAGCTTCCATGAAGCTGGTGTACTCTCAGCGTCTTCTTTGCTGCTTGTTTTGTCTGGAAGTACCTCTCCAAAGTTTTTTGTTTATTCTTGGGATGGAGGAGCTCAGTGAATCTGTCACTCAAAGAGATCTCCCCATGCTGTTTTGAGTTGTTATCCTTCTGCTTTAGAAGCTTCTGTGGGTGATGGAATGTTTCCGTCTTGGAGGAAACTGCTCTACAACTTGCCATTCCTCCTCTGGAGGTTGCATTTTTTTTTTCTGCCTCTTCTCTAAAACGAGTGCTGAACCTTGGAGGGTTGCCTATACATACCCACCTACTGAGAATTAGTACACTATAAAGAAGTACACTATGCCACAACAACAGTCACTTGTTTTCAGGATCTTCACCAGTGGTTGAATTGAAGCTGACAGCAACAGGGATCTGTGGGCAGAAGTATATACATGTTTAGAAAACAGTTGGACAGGCACTTCACATGCATCTAGCAAAATGATAAAAAGTTGTTTTCCCGCTCTGACGTAAGACCAACCAATCCACAGGATTTTATACAGTAATACATATGAAATCCCTCTTATCTAGTAGGCCTTAATTGGAAGGCTGTTGGTCTTACCTATGATGGTTGAGTCATTATAGCACAAGCACGTACATCCCTTCAGTCATGTCAGTATTTTAGCATTCAATATTCATGGCCAAGTAGCAATATTGGTGACTGTTCTCCACTAGCAGACTGCATGGCCTCCTCTGGCACTATGAAAGGCAGCCAGCAGTGTGGGGGTTTCTGTTAAGCCTAGGTAACCCCCTTTGTGAAAAGGAAACTCCATTTTTAAGGTAATGTGGAGTCTGACTGACTCCTTTCCGTTAAAAGGCCAGCAGACTCCATGAAAGGTTTCAGTTTTTACTAACACAGCAAAAAACTTGAGATTCTGTTTCCCTAAAAAAGAAACCTCAGTCTCAAAGAAAACCACAAGATGGACTAATCTGCCATTCCCTAGTAACTGCCCCTAGCAACAGCCTATCAGAGAATGTCAGGAAAGTCCTGGAGGCCAGATGACCCAAAATCCAGACATGACAAGGGACCATGTGTACATTTTGACTGGCTGTGGCTAAGGCTACATTTAACAGCCAATTAGAAAAAAAAAAAAACAAGACCCCCATTACCTAAGTTTTACCTAACTCTAGCCAATGATTAACACTCCCCAGTAAAATTTACCCAGCCTACTCTAATTGCAGTAAAAACCAAGTCTTATCTGAGCCTGGTACCTCATTCCCAATCTACTGCCAATGTGAAGGAGGGAGTCCCTGCTCCAGGACTGATAAACAACCTTCATACAGTTGCATTGGAAGTGGCTCCTGAATAATCTTTGGGGATCTTGAGATCTGGGCATAACATTTCCAGTTCAGTACCAGCTTAATTACTCCATGTTCTGTATTCAAAGCAGGTGGTGGTGTCTTCAGCAACAGAGTCTTGCTATTTAGTTCTTACATACAACCAAGAACAGTAGCTATAGTCTTTACGGCTTGTGGGGTCTCAGGAGCACCTTTGTCCAACAGTTCACATGGAGGTAGTCTATACTGGGACTGGGTTTTTCATTTAATAATAACATGGCCATGTAATGTACCTTTTGGTTGTTTCCACTGTCTTGCTATTTTGTTTTGTTTTTCTTTTAATTAACTAAGCCCCAGTAAGGTTGCCATTGTACCCGGTTTTCTCCCCAATGGTTTTCCAAATCTGCAAACACTCAGAGATTAGCATGATATCATCTATATAACAAACCAGAAAATGGATAGGACAAGGTAACATCCTGAGCCACTATCCCATTAAAAAAAAAATCTTGGTTTACAAAGACAATCTCTGTGATGCACTCTGCAAGTCTTTTGTCATCTGTTCTGAGAAAGTGTCAGGTAATTTCAGAAGTTCACAACTAGAAGATAATAAGGTAGGACATCAGCAAGGTCTACTATAGCAGGGAAAAGTTCCATCCGTTTAGATTAATTGCTTCTTCCACATATCAATGATAGGCACAAAGGTTAGATAGAATGTGAGAAGGTACTTTGAGCCTTTTGAACTCAGGTATAGGTGCCCCTTCCTATGAGGTAATCTCCCTCCCCTGTGGGAAAGATTAAGCTTTGTCACAGGTGGAAGCAGTCTTGGCGGGCTTTACCCTTGGGGCACACCATGAATACCTTGTGAGAGACTGTATGGAGCCTTCCTGGGCTTGGAATTCAGGAAGCCTACCTGGGAACCCCACCGTGGCTATTGTTTTCCTAATTGATCCTCGAAGGGAGAAGGAGACCGCCCTTTGCATGTGATTGGGAAGGTGGTGAGGAGAAAAACAAGAGGTAGAGAAGGGGAAGGCGAGCAAGGCGCAGGAGAGAGAGGAAGGGACCGGACCAGCTCGTGGGACAGAGACACCTAAGGACCCATCCTGCCAACGGATTCCAGGAGGTTTACTCTTCTGTCCCTTTAACCTTTTTTTCCTTCTTGTATATGCTAGTTGGGTTGTATAATAAAGTTTAATTGTTAATAAACAGAGCTAACACTCCCCTATAGTCCATATACAAATATGATAACTTGCTTACTTTTATCCTGCTCAGACACCTCTATGAATTTGCTGACAAGCTTCACTCACAGACAATATTGGATCCTACTGACCTATCTCTCAACTTTGGAGGTCAGGTACAGCTTAAACTAATCACCTCACACTGCTCTGAACAGTACCTTATCTATTGATACTCACCACTGCAACAGCGGCCAGCCTCCCAGGGGTGACTAAGTGGATCCACCTGTCGTAGCTCACAGGAGCCAAACTTCCACAACCAGACTCCACATCACCAAGAGTTAAGTAGTCCTTCGCCTCCATGGAAACTCTTAAATTTAAGATCTCCCATGTCCTCACACTCCTCTTTTCTCCACTCCCCTAAAACAAAAATTAATAGTTCTCTCCAGACCTATTATAAGCCAATCACCAATCTCCTAACAGAGGTACATGGGGTACTGGAAGCAACAGTAGCTGCTGAAAAACAGCTACAAAAAAAAAAAAAACTTTCTCAGATCAATCTTGGAGAAACATTCTGGAAGGATGCCTTCAATGCCTCCCTGGGAATTCTCAAATCACCTAACCTGACCTTTAGCCATACTAATTGCTTCCTCTGAATTCATCCCCCAAAGTTCCTAATGACAGCAATATCCCTATACAATGTTTGCTACAAAAATATGTTCTCCTGCTCTGTGACCCACCTCATACAGTTCCCAGTCTCGCTCTTATTCCTGTGGAGTGAATGGACTATTCAAACCAAGATGTCAGTAAGAGTTGGCCCCATTCCTACAGAAACTATACTTTTTAAAGCAATCATTCCGCCCCCCCTAGAATTTATCTTCTTCTCATGTAGATCCAGTCTATTCTCCTGTGTGAGCCCCCAACCAATAGGATCTATGGCATCCCAGTAACCCGTGATCCTATGCCTAAGTTATTACTCTGAATTTTCCATCTTGTTTAAAAAAAAATCTCTAATGCTCTCAAATTGGACTTTTCTCCTCCATGTGATGGAGCGGGTCAGGCTGGCTTCCTCTGTGACAGCTACAGAGATGGAAGCAGGGGTGTTATGGCATACCCTTACTTCCTATGGACCGCTCTCAACAGAACTATCAGGGCAACCGAGAGCTCAGTTAGGGGGTCTCTGAATGAAGCAGGACCAGCTCTCTTCCTTGGCCTCAGTTACCTCTCAAATCCAATGAGGCTGGATCTCCTGACAGCTGAAAATGGAGGAGTCAACTGTTACTATGTAAGCCAATCAGGTCAGTTAGAGGTAAGGATTTATAAAACAAAACAAAAAACAAAAAACAAAACTAAACTAAAACAAAAGTCCTCCAGGAAAGAGCTGGCTGTCCACAATTCAGTGGAGGCCTGTCACTTTGCAGGTCATGTAATGTTTTTGGCAACACTGGGCCTTGGCTACTGCCTCATCCAGGACTCCTAACTGGGATGCCCCTTTCTTCCTTCTCCTCCTTCGGGCTCCCTGCCTTCTGAAGTGAATTCAAAACCAGGTAAACCAAAACACCTACTACACTTTTAAACAACTCTTCTTGACTTGTCCACCTTCTTCCCCATACCAGCCCTTAGACTGTCCTGAAGCAAAGACCACTCTGTAACTTGGGCTGACCACACCCAGTCTTTCTATTCTATGACTCTACACCCTGCTCCACCAGGAAGCAGCTAGAGCAGACTACCAATGCCCATTATAATCAATGAAAGGCTGAGATGTTAGGCTTGCCCAAGATGGTGTCACCTGCTGCACTGTCTTAATGACTGTACTATTTCTGTGAAGAGACACTATGACCAAGGCAACTCTTTACAGAAGAAAGCATTTAATTCAGGGCTTGCTTAGAGTTTCAGAGGCTTAGTCCATTGTCTTCACACTGGGATCCATGACGGTATCCATCGTACTGGAGTGTAACTGAGACCGACCTCCTGAGCTGCAGGTCTCAGGAAGAAAGGGAGGTCTGACACGGACTTTTGAAATCACAAAGCCCACCCCTAGTGACATATCTCCTCCAACAGGGAGGTCACATCTGCTAATAATTCTAATCTTATCAAGAATTCTACTCTGCTAAAACTAAGCATTCAAATATATAACTCTCTGGATACCATTCTTTTTCAAACCACCACAGACACCAAGATGGAAAAAAAAAAGTGTGGTAACTGAATATTTTACACATCTCAGAAGACATTTTCCCTTTATCTCAGCAGAGTGACCACAACACCCTGATATGTTAATGACCAGAAGTCCACTGAAAGATTTTCCATACAATGCTTGGTTTTACTTGCAGCAGTTCCTTTCTCATGAACACACTCTACCCTTTTCCTGCCCAACTAAAATCCTTCTCTAAAATTCCAAGCTCATCTCCTAGAAGGGGTGCCTTTTCTTTTCTTAGGGAAAGCACAGCTGTTGGTGTCCTAAATAAAGCTTTGCTTTTCCTTCTAAGTGTGGTTCTGATGACCGTGTTCTCTCCTTAAATCTCAAAGTCTCACATGAAGAATGAGAAAACACACCAAAAAAATTGAAAACATAAGGTTCACAGTTCACTCATTAATGTTTTTTCCCATCTACTATGTTTACAGCATGCTGAAGACTCAAATAGATCATACCTACAATGTGCAGGGTCATCCCCAATGTCAATCCATTGCAGCCCTGAAGACAGACTATAAAACCTAGATCAGCAGAAGCATTGAAAAGCAAAATGATAGGAATTCAGCAACCAAGTATGCTCACTGTATAGTGGTTAAACTGTAGGGAATCCATAGAAATACATGGATATAATGTCCCCTAGGTCAACATTGTCAAAGATCAATTGTGAATTTTTGACAGCAGCTTTACAAGACACAGTTTCACACTGAGAACCCAGACAAGTAAGTGAAAAGAATGCAGAGTTGGCTGACTGAAATGGACCCTCATGCTCTGGAGACCTGGGAATATGTTGGAAAGTTTATATTCTGAAAAGACTGAGCAATATGTTGAAATTCAATCCTTACATAACTCCTACTGTAATAATTATTGCTTGTAGTTAAATGACAAAGCCTAAAAATTATGTGATTATTCTTAATTTGATGATTTAAATGCTATGACTATGAAAACATTTTCCATCATTTTATCTCTAATTTGCAAGAAATCTTCATTTTTAAGTTAACACATGTCTTATTGCTTCATGTATTAGCGTGTTTTGCTTGCATGTAAGCCTGTGCACCACATGTGTTCTGCTGCCCTTGGGGGCAGAAAGGGGCTATCAGGTACCATGGCACTGAAGTTACCGATGGCTGTGGCATGCAATGTGGGTGGTAGAAATTGAAACTGGCTCCTCTGCAAAATCAATTAGAGCTCTTAATTCCTGAGCCATATCATCAGCCCCAATCTTCAATTTTTTAAAACATTAACTGAAAAGTTTTAATTTACATTTTAGCTGAAAGGATGCCCATACCTTTGCCTACACTCTGTGTGCCAAATAATAAATAAATTTTAAAAATCACATGCTTATTTTTCAAACCGTCGACTTTCTAATGCCATCTTCAGCTTACATAAAGTGTGTGTTTTGTTGGCATTAAAACATGGATTGTTATTTTTATTGTTTGGTGTAAGCTTTATGGTTTGCCTGCTGTATTTTATGTCCACAGTAAGCTCTGTCTGCTATTGCATCCCTTTCTTCTCTCCCTTCACAGTCTCCTGTATTTTGGGAATATATTGAGTTCCAAAGAAATTTCTTTAGCAAATACGAGAACTTAATCTTCGTTGAGGAAATGGCATTGTGACCTGAGAAACATGGGTGTTCTGCAAAATCGTGCTTTATGAACACTGCTAATTAGAAGTATTCACTCATTGATCTGTGTAAAGAAAGATTGTCTCAGCATTTAAGTTTTGACATCCATTTCTACTAATTCGATAGTTTAGATCTGTGGAAATCAATGTAAGTCAAGTGATATTTTAGCATCTCCCTCACACACAATGCATCATATTGTTAGGTAATGTCAGAGATATGAAAGTTTGCTTCATCTATTCATTCTACAAGTATTTATTGGATCTGCACTTCATACTAAGTAATATTAGATGGTATAAGGCTGTCCACCATGAATCACCATGAAAAGAAGATAAAATACTTTAAAACACACGTATACAGATATGTTAGTCTATGATGGGAGTGAATGTAACCAAGTCACATTGTGAAATGCCATAATCAAACCCTGTTCTACCATGGATAGATACAAAAACAATTATAGTAGCCATAATTAACTTAAAGTGATTTAAAAAAGCAAATATGTACAGATGGAACACATTACAGAACATGTTTCCAACACCATGGTAAGATGTAATGCCTTTTGCAAGCAAAAGAGAATTGACCTTTTGCGTCACTTGGACTGTAACTACGTCAACAATGTGCCTTTGTTGTTTGGTGGTGGCATTGCTGATCTGAAGAATCAGCAAGTATTCTCTGTAGAGATGTAAGACCACCACGCCTAAAGGATTGGTTTCATTCCTGTGTTTCACAGTTAATGAAGCTGTTAACTAAAACCTGAATTCCGTACTGCTCAGTGATCTGCCAAAAAGCCTGGAGACAAGTTGGTGGAACAAACACTTTATTCAAGGCCTCTCCTGATGAAAACGCAAGAGAATCATGTCATGTCATCTCGGAAGCTCAGGAAAGCTTTCATGCCACCTGGAGGGACCATGGGGGCCAATGAGCAAGAGATCTTTGGTTTAAGAAGTGTCTTGTTGTCCAGAGGGTGGGTGGAAGGCACATCTATGCAGTACTTCATATGAAAGATTTCCTTCTTTTTATATTCCCAACCACAGTTCCACTGCCACCACCATCCATCCACTCCTCCTCCTCTTTCTCTTTAGAAAAGGGCAGGTGTCCCATGGATATGAACCAACCACCACATATCATGCTGCAGTTTGACTAGGACCCTCCTCTCCTACTAATGACAGATAAGGCAACCTAGTAAGGGGGAAAGTGTCCCAAAGGCAGATAGCAGAGTCATAGTCAACTCCTGCTCCAACTGTTAGGAGTCCCACAATAAAACCACGCTACACAACTGTAGCTTATGTGCAGAGGACTTAGGTCTAGGACAGTCGCATTCAGGCTACCTGCTTGGTAGTTTTATGAGCCTCTATGTGCCCATGTTGGTTGAATCTGTGGGTTTTCATGTGGTGACCTCCAATCCTCTGGCACCATATATCCTTCCTCCTCGTCTTCCCCAAGTTCTACCTAGTGATTGGCTGTGGGTCTCCATATCAGTTGCTAGCTGATGAAAAATTGGATACATTTGGATAGGCACCAATAAATGATCTTAGCAGAATATCATTAGGAATCATTTCATTGATTTTTTTGACAGTCATGTTTTCTTATATCCTAGGTCTCTGGGCTATCCAGCCTCTGGTTTCTGGCCCTCTAGACAGGATCAGGTGTGGGCTGCCTCTCATGGCATGTGTTTCAGACTGTACAAGTCATTGCTTGGCCATTTCCACAATTTCTCTGCCAGCTTCACCTCAGCATATCTTGTAGGCAGGACAAATTCTAGGTTGAAGGTTTTGTGGCTGGGTTGGTGTCTCAGTCTCTCAATTGGAAGTTTGCCTTGTTACAGAAGATGTCCAGTTGAGACAATCTAGAAACCTAGTGCAATAGAAACTCCAAGATTTACTTTTCTTTAAGCTAATTCAAATTATTTAAAGAGAAGGGTGTTAACAGAGGATGGCCTGAGAGAGAAAATAGTCTTTAATAGGTCAGGGAAAGAAACAGAGCAGCCAAGCAAAAATCAAAGTCCTGTGGTCTTCACTTTCCTTTCCCTACGCAATAAGAATAGCATATCTTTTTGTCCTAGATAATTTCTATAATTATGCATTTATAGTACAGATGTGGTTTTCATGGTTACAAGGCATTATTTTAAGCCAAGTGGAAATGAGCCATCAAATGATGTGGTTTTTCCTAGTGACCATGTGAAGGATTTTTTTTTTATGTTTAGACAAAATAACTCACTATGAATGTTGGTTTAAATGAAATCTGTTAGATTGATGGCAACATATTCCTTTTCTTCATAAGGCATTTCTGAAAAGGATTCGTGTTATTTACAGGAAAATTCAGACTCCTTCCTTTGCATTTCCCAAACATCTTATCTGATTAATACCATGCTTTCCAATCCCATTTACCTTGCATGACTGTGTGTGTCTATTTCCTTTGCATGCTAAGAGTGGTAAATAGATTCTACACCATGCCTAGCACATCATATAGGCAACATGTAAATGCAAAGCAGGCAAGCTTCAGTCTCTCCAAAATTGTGTATTTTGAGACAAATACTATCAAATCCCAAAGCTTTCAGTTTCACTTGATTTTTAATGGCAGTTCATCATGAAGAATGAGTTGAAAACTAATAAGTTAGAAACAAAAGCTGCATTTTTCTTCCTTCAAACCACTTTCACATTATCCCCATTCTATTTGTCTTTTTTATCATTCCTTCCTTGGCCCCTTTTCTCATTCCAAAGGAAATGCACAATTCTTGGGCTTAGGCTTACTTCCTGTACCTCCAGCTTCATAAACTATCCTTTCTTCAAACATGTCACTTTTATGTACCTGTAGGCAGAAGGTTATTGTGTAGTTTAAATTCTAATTTCCTTCTAAATATTGTGTAAACTCTTCTTGTCCACTGTCCCCCTGATATGTCATTAAACAGCTTACCGCCAACAGACGAGCAGGGACGAGAATAGGGCTGGACTTCCTTCCAACCAGGGAGGAGGAGTTAGGAGATTCTTCAAGGATTGAGCCATGGGAGAGATCCAAGGAAGATGAGGATGAAAGAACTGGAGCTGAGGAAAGCTACAAAGTGCAAGCATCACTGGGATGTTTGGTGGTAGTAAGACAAAATAGCATACAGGGTTATGAACAGGCTTGAACGCTCAAGATTGTGTTGCGAAGCCTTGTATTATAAAAGAATCTCAATTATTTGTCTGATATCCTGGCTAAGAAATAAGCTAAGAGAAGCACAGTTTTATAAAAATAACTTCAATATGTACCTTTTTAGTTTCCTGGATCACCCTTCTATTCTCTTCATCATCTCTGTTCCTACAGGCAAAACATAGTTTTTATTAATGTTGACCCAGCCACTGTAAACCTCCTCCTCTCTGTCAAAGGAGGTGAAGTTGAACGCAAATGACAAGTCATTTTCTGTTTTTTAAACTCCATCAATTTCACACACAGGCAGCCTGCAGTTTCACAATGAATACTTGTTTCTTTGACAAAAATGAAAGAGGCTTTCAATAGCTGAGTAATATTTCATTGTGTAAATGCGCCACATTTTCTTTATCCACTCTTTGGTTGAGGGTCATCTAGGTTATTTTCAGTTTCTGGATGTTATGTATAAAACTGCTATGAACATAGTTGAACAAATGTCCTTGTGTTATGGAGGAGCATCTTTTGGGTACATACCCATGAGAAGTATGCCTGGTGTTTTGGTAGATCTATTCTCATTTTTCTGAGAAAACTCCATATTGATTTCGGCAGTGGTTGTACAATTTTCACTCTCACCAGCAATAGAGGACTATTCCCCTTGTTCGACATTCTCATGAACATGTGATGTTGCTTGAGTTTTTTATCTTAGATATTCTGTTAGGTGTAAGATATATCCTCAGAGTAAATTTGATTTGCATTTCCCTTATGACTAAGGAAGTCCTTCAGTATTTCTCTAAATACTTCTACTCAGCTGTTAAAAACAAAGACATCATGCAAGTTTCAGGCAAACAGATGGTACCAGGAAAGATCACCTTGAGTGAGGTAACCAAGACCCAGAACAAGACACATGGTATGTACTCACTTATAGGTGCATATTAGACATGAAGTCCAGGATAACCACGCTACAATCCAAAGACCCAAAAACTCCAAGGAGGGCCAAAGGGAGGTTGTTTGAATCTCACTCAGAAGAGGAAATAAAATAGACATTAGAAATAGAAGGAGGGAGGAATCTGGATATGAAAGGAGGTGAGGAGGATAACAGGGGTGGGAATCAGGTGTAGGGAGAGCAAGGATGAGGGGATACCTGGGAGGAAGAACAGAATTTGGAGGGCATCTCTCAGACAGGGGAGGCTCCTAGGAATTTAGGAGGTAGAGGTGACTTTAGGTGAGACTCCTAACAGCTGAGGTTAAGGAGCCTGAAGTCATCACCTCTTTTAGCCAGGAGTGACTTCCGGTGGAGGGAGGGGGACACTAACCCACCCATAAAAGCTTTGACCCAAAATTTGTCATGACTACAAGAAGTGTAGGGATAAAGATGGAGTAGAGCTCGAGGGAATGGCAAACAGATGACTAGCCCTATTAGCCCTCCACTCTATGGGAGAGAGCCAACCCTGTCACCATACTCAATGATGGTTTTAGACAGAAGCCTAGCATAACTGTTTTCAGAGAGGCTTTGTCCAGCAACCGATGGAAACAGATGCAGAGAACCAAAGCCAAACATTAGGCTGAGCGTGGGGGCTCTTGTGAAGAGTGGAAGCAAGGTTAGTGTGAGCTGAAGGGGTCAAGGACATCACAAGAAGTCCTACAGAGTAAACTAACTTGGGCCTATGGAGGCTCACAGAGACTGACCCACCAATTCAAGAGCATCCATGTGCTATATCTAGACCCTTTACAGATATGTAGCAGATGTGCAGCTTAGCCAACATCTGACTACCCTAACAAAAAGAGTAGGTGCTGTCTCTGACTCTGTAGCTTGCCTCAGGATCCTTTCCCCTTAGCCGGGCTGCCTTGTCAAGCCTGAGTGGGGGAGAATGCATTGATTTCTGGTGTGAATTGAGGGGCTAGGATGCATTGGTACCCTTTGGGGGCTTCCACTTCTCTGAGAAAAAGGAGAGGGGGATAAGGGGGTGGGGGGAAGGGGCATGAGAGTGGAACTGGGAAGAGAAGAAGAAAGGAGCTAGGAGCAGACTGTAAAGAAGATAGATAGATAGATAGATAGATAGATAGATAGATAGATAGGAAAAAAATTTAAAAGTTAAACTTTTAATAAATGCAACACCTTCATATGTCTGTGCATACATTTCCACAGGCTGAGGCACACATAGCGCCCATCCCATTATAACGCCAGGAGTTCAAAAACTTACAGCTACCAGAATCACACAGAAGAACAAAGAGAAAACAGATACACTCTTTCCATGTCTAGGTGGGGTCCTAACTCTCAGTCAAGTAGTTCAGAGACTCAAATCCAAATAAAATGAGATGATCCTGTAAGATCTAATCAGGAGAGTCTATACCAGGAAGCACTAAATGAGAGAGACGGTGATCGGTTTGATGCAAAAGCAACAGGCTTTATTGTTCCCGTGTGCTGGAGTCCACCTGCACACAGGCGTCAGGCAACCCTGAACAGAAGAATCTTAGGGTCTTTATATTCTAAGGCTGGGCAGATTTTGGTCACAGTTCCTGGAGGGGAGTGGTAGGTGAGGCTGTGGAAACTTCACAGTTCCTTTAGGCAGGTTGGGTGGAGACTGAGTCCTCCAGGGAAATTGTTTTTATCTCAGCTAATCGATCTGGTTGAGTTTCTGGAAACTGCTAACATGTCTAGTTTATGGCAGTGTGTGGTCACTACTGGAACTCAGGAAGAAGTGAAGTCACCTGGAGGACAAGTTCTTACAGAGCATCCATTCACAGACCATGGTATTAATTGCAGAATACGCTCAACTGTGTTTATAGCAGCTTTATCCAGAGTAGCCAGAATCTGGAAACAAGCTAGATATCACTCAAATGAAGAATGGATAAAGAAACTGTGGTACATTTACACAATGGAGTACTACTACTCAACCTTTAAAAACAAGAAAATCTTGACATTTACAGGCAAATGGATGGAACTAGAAAAGATCATTCTGAGTGAGGTAACCCAGACCCAGAAAGACATGCATGGTGTATACTCACTCTTGAGTGGATAGAAGCCACATAATACAGATTAACTACACTACAATATACAGATCTAAAGAAGCTAAATAACAGGGAGAACCCTAGGGAGGATGCTTACTTCTTATTCAGAATATACACCGGAAGTGACTGAAGAGAGGGACTAGGAAAGGAGTCTACCTTCCTGAAAGTCTGAAAGACCCCACCCAGTGGGGAATTGAAGCAGATTCTGAGACTCAAAGCCAAACTTTGGGGTGGAGCATAGGGAGTCTTATGGAAGACTTGGGGGATAGAAGGATCTGGAGAAGGCATGAACTCTACAAGGACATCAATGGAGCCAACCAATTGAGGCCAGGGATCGATGCACCAACCAAGGACCATGCATGGTGAGGACATAGACTCCCTGCTCAGATATAGTAGAGAGGTAGCACAGTCTCCTTGTGGGTCTCAGAGTGTGGAGAATAGGGGGTTTCCTTGACATGGTTTCTGGCGACCACTTGTTGATCGCTTCCCTTTGGTGGGGTGGCCTTGTCAGGCCATAGAGGAAGAGGATACAGGTAGTCCAGATGATCCGTGACAGGCTGCCACCAGATGATAGGGGAGGAGGGCTCCCCTTTCCTGAGGACTAGGGGAGGGGAAACGGGGAGGAAGTATAGAGGGTGGGACCAGGAAGAGACTACAAGGCTATAGGCAGGAAGTAAGTTGAACAAATTAAAAATAAAATAATTTTTTTTAAACGGAAAAAATTTCTCCAGTGGATCTTTCATGTCAATGTGTTGAAATATTTTAATATTTTCTAATTTTAAATTATTCTGTCATTTCTCTGTACAGCCACCTAGTTAGAGTGCTTTTAAAATTTGATAGACATCTTTATTTTTTAAAAATCTCATTGAGGTTTTCATCTAATTTGTCTAACTCCTCTTTCTCAACTCTAATTATTCCAACAAGAACTTTACTTGTGGCCCATATCTCTTTTCTAGTGGATGTCCTGAGGTTATATTAAGTTCAGTCATGACTTCAGACCCAATCCCGTGTAAAAATGCAGCTGTAATGCCCCTGTTCAGTCTGCTCTGTAATGCTCTAGCTCAATTCTCATGTATCCACAAGGCTATCCCATGACATCCTACGTGGAACTTGGGGGTTCCCTCTCTCGCTTGTTCTATCCAATTTTACCCTGTTAAGAAGAAACTCAATATCCTCCCAGCCAACATCTCCCAAATTATCTAACTGTTTCAACCTCTGATCTTTCTGCAATGCAATTTCCATAAGGCAGACAAGGTGAGGTGATGTTTTAAGATGTAAAACAGGTTCTGTCACTCCTCTGCTCCTATGACTCTGGCGGCTCCCTTTCAAAGATAGAGCAGAAGCCAATCATCATAGCCTTAAGGCTAAGTGATCAGTCAACTGTCATTTCTGTTCTGACACCCAGTCCTCAACCTGCCTTGCCCAGGGAACCTTTAAACAGGAACTTTTAAAGGAAGATTTTTAAATGGTTTTTACCCTGAACAAAGTTAGAGACTTTGAGCAAACTGCTCCTTCCAAGTTTGGCATATGAGCCTCTCAAAGACTCAAAGGTGAACCTCAGCAGTCGTGTTCAAATTGCCAGCAGAACCTGAAAGCCTCGCATATTTTAATTCTGTACCCACTCGGTGACTATGCCAAGTTGAGTGACAGATACACACAGGCTCTCATGTGGCTGACTTGTTATCGCTAATAGGCCAGCTCAAATGGCATGCCTCTAGATGATAATGAGAACAAGCATTCTATCTTTCTCCTCTACATCAAGATGTTAAATCTTCCTAGTGATCACTTTGCACCAGGATGACAGCCACTCTTTTATAATTGTAGGTCTCCTCCATGAGAAGGCCCATCTACTTTCTTGCTCTTTCTATTCATCCAATCCCCATTAATTAATATTTTGAGTCAAGCGCCACATAGTCCTTACAATTCTACAGTTAATCGTCCTCAAGCATGCTGTGTGTTTTCTCACCAATTTTTGTTATACAAAATTCATCTTGAAAAGATGGTAGCACAAAGCCAAGTAACAAATTCAGACACAAAGTCACAGGTCATGACTATCCCTTGCTGAGGGTGAAGTATCAGGCTCAGATCTAGTCTGAGTTACCACCCTTCAAAGTTACATCTCCCTTTACTTTCCCTTGCAGTAGCTGCTGTGTGGAGTGGTTTTACAATGATTTTTAAAAAATGATAAGAAGTGTGGAAAGGTTATTGCTATGGCTTTGTTGTTACTTTTGAATTAATTTGTTTTCTATATTGTTTTACTTCTGCTCTAAAAGTACTATTCTCTTAGAAATTAATATGTCCCAAACATTTTTGCAAAGAAACCTATATTCATATGAATGCATATATCATGACTATTTCTATATAAGCCAGGAAGAAACAAGCAATCACATTGCAATAAGTATATGTCTTGAAATGATGGTTTCCCAATAATCAGAGTGACTTTCTTGGTTGTGATTGTGTCTGGGGTGCCACTATGCCTGGCTACTGCTACATTTTTAGGAAGGACAGTACTTTAAAATAAAAAGGAATGCTCCTCAAATAATAATGAAAGTGGGAGCAAAGTATACTTGCTTTTAAATAATACAATATTGCAAGAAGTAAACCAGAAAAAAAAATGTACTGTGGAATTGTTAAAGCTGGATATTTAGGCATACACTGACTATGGCTTCATCAGGAGCTGAAACAGAACAGCAGAACTCACAAGCATGAAGTTCATGGCTGAAGTCTACCAGGTAGTTTTTCACCCTATTTTTTGAGTCATTGTCTCTCAACTGAAGCCACTGCCCTCCTGTATCAGTTTTACCCAGGGAATTTTGGGATCCTGTCTATCCACACCCTGAACACTGGAATTACAGGCTGGCTGCCATCCTAGCATGTGTAGGAAGTGCTTGAAACATTGTGCCATATCCCCAGTCTAGAAGTTCCTGGATTTGATTTTTGGAGGAATGACATTGTATACATACCTGCTGCAGCATTTCATGTCACCAGCAGCAGTTACTTCATTACCTAGATAAGGTTTCATGTTTCTTGTGTGGTTTATTTTGGACTATGGCTGCCTCCCCAGTGTGAGATCATGTCTCATTGGAGGCTATTTTCTCATTTTCCTGATGATTGACTTGTGTATGTCTTCTTTGAAAACATACGTCCTTATATTTTTGTCCATTTTATTTAAATTCAAGGGCTTTGCTGTTTATTGCTTTTCCTTTTGTCCTTTTTTCTTCCCTTTGTGCCCTCATAATTCTTCCCTAATTTTCAATTTTGTACTTAGTTATATATATATTATTATATATAGTTTATATATTAAGGATTAACTCCTCATCTATATACCATATTGAATAATTTATACCAATATAGAAGTTGTTTTTATACTCTAATTATTATTTTTTTTTGGTGTGAAGATCTCTATTTTGATATATTGTCAATATATAAATTCAGGCCATTATGCAACCATAAAAAAAAGAAAATGCTGATATGTGAACTCCCATCTTTAATCCTAGCCCTTGCGAGTCTGAGTCTTGCATAATCACAAGATAGAGGTTATTGTCAACTACAGAGTGTGAGGTCCTTCATCAAAACAAAGCCACAAGATGTAACAAGCAGAAAATGTTCTTATTCCACTGCACAACAAAATCTTATGCTTCACAAAGACAAACATCGCTCCACTCCACAAATCCGGTAGAGGTCTAGAGTTGTCAGATCCATGGGGTCAGAAATCAGAGTGGCATTACCAGAAGCTGGCTATTAAGAACTAGGGAATGGCTGATCACTGGAAAAAGGTAAAGTTATGAGTTTGTCGTGCGGAAGCAGGAGATATAGGTGCTCCTGGACTCGGCAGAAGCAACCATTCTTGACTTCAAACCACAAGGGCTCCAGGGATGAATGCGGGGAGGCCGATGCTAGGGCACTCCTAGGAAAGGCTAGCACACACCTTAGAGTAAGCTGCTCAAGAGAGAGCTGTGTGTAAATGTTTCCAATTCACTACAATGATTTGTAGTGGCTTTAAATGTTACATTGGTTAAAGGAGTTAAGGAATAAATAAAATATTCTGATACACTTATTTTTGGCTACATAACCTTTTTGTTGGTTGTGTGGTTTGCCAAGGCAAGCCCTGTAGCCCAGGCTTGCCCCAAACTTTCCACAAGCATTGTGTTTCATCCTCCCAAGTGCTAGGAATACAGAAATGAGCCACAAAGCCCAGATAAGGACCTTTTTTCTTAATAAATAAGACCATAAGCTCTTTTTATGAGGTGCTTTGACAGTTTCACAGGCTGATTTTTAAAAATAGGTAAAAAAAAATGGAAGGAATTCTTTCCACACATAGGTCAACAGGGCAGGATTTATGTCTTCACTATAAACATGCCTCCTGGGTTTGTTTGTGAGATTCTTAGAAGAGCATAGCCTCACATACAAGAAATGAATACTTTCAGAGACCATACATGTGCTCACCTTAAGAATGACTAATTGCATATTACTTCAGCAGTATGTTCCTTAGTAGTGTTGGTATTCTTGTCACTAACGCAGTGGGGGGTCAGAGCCTCCTTCTTCCTGTGTGTTTCTGTGTCCTGACTGACATCAAGCATGTAGCATGATGCTAATAAGTTAACAACACTGAACAGGACATTGAAGAAGGTTGTAAGAGTACAGGAGTCATCCTCCATGTTGTCACATACAAACACACACAAAATTTAACCCAAGAGCTCTTGTGCATGAACACAGGAATACACATGCCACTTAGCCAAAGTCTCTTCATATGTTAAAGGAATGATCTTTTCAAAGAAATGTCATTTAAATATGTATATTGGATATGACCGTGCAGTGGTGTGGATATGAACAAACATGAGCATTGATGGAGGCCTCTGATCTAAGACTCTATTTTTCATTGGCAATCTGTGTGTACCCCACCACTTTTATTTAGAAGTTAAGTTTATTCCTTTGATTACAAATATACATTCTTTCAGAAGCAGATTGATGTGTTTGCATTACCTAATATTGAGTGCAGCTAATTAATATTTAAAGGCCATTTCACAATAACCCCCAGAATAAGTAATTTGGATGCGGATCAGAATTTAAACATCTCTTCAGTTTTATTTTCCCATTAAGCTCAGTGAGATATTCTAACATGATTTGATGACTACATGAAAATAGTTTTTGTTTTAATGCATGTGAGCATATTTTAGACATACTTGTCTTTCACATGTATCATAGAGAAAATAGTGATCCATTAGGAAGTGTGCTCTTTTGATGATACACTTTTAACACAGCAAGGCAGCAAGTTATTACTTCCATCAGTTGGGTTTGGATGAAGAGATCAGTGCCTCGGCATGAGTTTCTGTCTTGCTGAGGCCACATGATGAGTCTTCATTGATTTATGAGCTCGCCTCTTTAAGGCCTGGCATCACTGACACCATTAAGCCTGTCCTGGGTCTAACTAACCACAGCTGGCTGGAAGCTGCCTCTTCCCACACTCTACAGGAGGTCTGGCTGCTTAGGGCAATTTAGTGCCCATGGTTCAGGACTTGGATTCCTGACTGTTGTTTAAAGGGGTTCCCACGATCTGTATTTGCCCTTATTTAACAGGATCATAGATTTCTGAAGCCAACTATTTTAGCACTTAGCATTTGGAACCATGATATGCTCTGAGCCTTTCTGTTGTCCTAATTAGTGAGCACCTCTCACCCTACATACGGTAGTTACATTGAACATATGTAGAAGATGCTGTACTTGACCTCAGAACTTTCATCAAATTGAAATTTACAGTTCCTTCATTCTTTGCTTTCTATCTCAAATGTGACAATGAATGTTTGTTCAACATGAACCATTATTTTCTCCTTATTATGTCATGGCACATAGTTGGCAGTCGCTCTATGGAGGCCTGTCAGTGATTATGCTTCCCAGTTCTACCTTTAAAAACTTAAATTTAAAAGTAATCATTTGGTTTTCTTGCATTTTTTTGTCTTATAGTTTGTCAGGATTTATTGTTTTACTTCAACTCTCCATTTTCCACTCTAAGTTTTTGATTAATACACATGTGAAATAATCTAGTCTTGGGAACAATAATTAATGAAAGACAATTGTCAACATTAGTTTACTGGAGTTTTTTTGTTGTTGTTGTTTTATTTTGTTTTTTTTTTTCTTTTTTCTTTTTTCTTTGATTGTAGAGATAGAGTCATACTGTATAGCCCAGACTGGCCTCAAACTCATGGCAAGTGGCCTGGTTTACCCTCCTATCTACTCAACACTTTAATGTTTATAAAATTTTATATAGGCCTCTGGGAGACTGGTTATTCTGTGTGGCATTTCAGGATATCTGATGGAATTCTTTAAATTTGTCATTTTTCAGATGCTTAAAAAATTTAACATCCCCAGTTGAGCAATAATGTGTTTGTGCCTCATCCTTAGCTTTAAGAGATCCCACGACACAGGTCAAAATGAAAGAGTGAATTTTTATAAGCTCAGAATAGATTTTCTTTTTTTCCCTTTGTGAAAGTAACAAGCTAAGTCAATGTGCCTGCTCTGGGTTATTCCTCCTTTTCCCATCTATTCAGTTCTGCCTCAGAGTTACTTAGAGAAAGTACAAGGTTAAAGTCAATGTACAACCAGATTAAATAAAAATGCCTTATAAGTGTGGTAAAGGGAATCTCCCACATTCGTAAAAAATGTGAATTAATCCAATTTCATTAAAGCTACTTAGCCATCAGTTTTTGTTTTCTCTGAAAATATCACATATTTGAACTAAACACAAAGCATGAACCCCATGTGTTTGAGAATTGAGCATTGTGGCATAATCTCAGTACTATGATCCTGAGGCTGGGGGGGAGGGGGGTCAAGATTTGAAGGTTAGGCTAGGTAATAGAGCAATTTCCAGGCCAGCCTGGGCTAAAAGGTAAGCTATTGGCTCATACAAAGAAAATGCCTTCAAGAGAAATGAAATGAAAGTAAGTATAGCATTGAATAACTTATTAAGTTTGGAAATCAGGAACCAACTCCATAGGCTACTGTATTTTTCTGGGTCCTCTAAAAGGGCTTGGGGGGTTGGCGGGCACATTCCCTCTTTCTCTCTCCATAGCTCTCTGTCTTTGCTCTTCTTTTATCATTAAGCTTAGTGAATTAAAATCCAGCTCTTCAACTCTTGACTGTCTTTATTTTAACCAAGAGCAATAGGTTATCTGGCCATTCACAAGTCAGATGCTCCCTTCCCCTGATGGAAAGAGAATGGATTACCATTGTCTCAACCCCAGCTGAGCAAGGCTGCCCTGCACTCCCTTGAGCAAGGGAATCAGGCTGGAAAGCTCCCTCCCTGCCCAGGAGGCCTTCCTGTGACTAGTTCTCAGGACAGGGCCTTCTTCAGTCTCTAGATTCTCAGCCCAGCCTCCTGGGGAAAAGGAACCCACAATGCTATGGAACAGCTCATTCAAATTTCCATAGCACAAAACCAGAATGGGCAGCTTGTTAATTTTTGATAAAAACTGGTTTTTAAAGAATATGGAAATTGGGTTAGGGTGTGATCAAAAATGTGACCATTTTCCCTTTTTTTTAAATGCAATTTCTGCCTTTCTTTACTGAGATTCTATTTGAAAACAAAATTAGGAAGAAACATCTTCCCTGATCATAGGTAGCTACAACCTGACCATTAGTTGATGCTTCACTGATTGACTGTGTGGAGCTTTGTCACATAGTTCATCATGAATAATTCAATGTGAAGCTGCCAAAGTGCTTTTTAAGATATAGAATTAAAATAGCAAAAGGGTGGCATTGGATTGCTTGTATTTCCCAATATCTTTAGCTCAAATAGCAAAAGTATAGTGTCATTGGCTCCTTTTTTAACTGTATTCTTCTTTTTACCATCTGTTCACTTCTCCACTCAACAAGTACTCACATAGTATTTGTTATTTCTCTCTCAGTGCAATGTGGTAAATATTAAGCCCTTTCTGCTGGCAAAGTGTATGTTATATATATATTTGTCCCCGTGGTGAAAGTAAATGACTTCTAATAATTATTATCTTATTTTTTCCTTATATGTCTGCCAGCTTTTAGCTGAGCACATTGCCACCAGTACTCAATGTTCCATTTCTTAAACACCGTTGTAGGAAAACAAAGAAGGTCAAGATTTTTAGGAAGGAGATTTTCGGCATGTGTATCCAGACCAAGTTCCACAAGCAGGACTCACAAGCTTCAAGGCTGCCACATCAATGGTCAGTTGCCAACATTCCTAAGAGAAACTTTGTAGTTGAAACTAAGTAAAGATAGAAAGACAAGAAAATCCAGGGTACAATGGAAAGTAAAGGCACCCTCTCTACAGGGTCCGGTTGACGCTTTCTGTCTTTGGATAGTCAAGAACTCCAGCACAATTAACGTGTGCTGTGAAGACAGAGACATAATACTCATTTTATTCACAGATTTTTCAAACAATAAAGCTAAAAATAACAATCCACTGTGCTTAAAGACCTGAACATATGTGACCCTGAAGTATGACCTTACTCCTCCCTGAGATGCGACTCTATATAATTTATATACTTTCCCAGGAATATCACAAACATTTTAAAACTTTTAGTTTACAGTAAGAAACAGGTCTAAGCAATGTTTTGGCCTTTGGCTTCACTTTGCCAACCTGTAATCCTATCCAATACACCCCAGGAATTACCTCATGACCTCAGATCTAGCAACAACAAACCAAGAAAAATAATCTGTTAGAAAAGCCTTTGAACAAAGTAACTTAAGACGTCATCAAAGTCACACACATGGCTATAGTTAAAACTCATAAGCCCAACACTTACTTGACACACTTACTCCTGGCCAAGTGCTATCCCTTTCCTTAAACATCTCTCATTCCATTCATATACATTGTTAAATCTACATAAAAGCACTTTGTAGAACTAAGTAGGGGACAGAGACATGGCTCCTCAGGTAAAGACACTTTCTTCCTTTGCTCAGGACTCTAGTTCAGTTCCAAGTACCTGTGTCTGGTGCCTAACAACTGCCTATAACTCTAATTCCAAGGGATTGGACACTATCTTTTCATTTCCTTGGACACCCTCACACATGTGCACCTATATGCACACAAACAGATGCATATAAACAAATACAAAAATGGTCTTTAAAAAAACCTCTCAGACTCCAAATATGCTTCCTACAGGCTTGTCTTGAATTTTTTTTTCCATCAGCAACCAGGAATGTTAGCTTCACTGGAGGGAAGGCATCTGAAAAGGGCTCTCCATGCTGCGCCAGGTGTGAGCAAGGATCTCCATTGCTGGCCCCTGCTCTTCTGCCTCTAATGAAAATATAGCCCAGGGACATGACCTGCCAAGGCGAGAGCATCAAGGCCCATGCCTCAGTGGTATTTGCAATGAAAGGGACCGTAGCTGAGACAACTCTGCCGACTGTCAGTTTCGACAGTCAGAAAAGGAAAAGGGTAGAGGTCAAAGAGTACAAAGTCAACTCAAACATTCACCCAGTGTAAGACACAAACCTGCTAGAGGCTGCATATGTCAGACCCTAAAGGTTATATATGCTACCATGTGAGTCCTGAGCTGCCCCTCTAGCTGGTTTCTTGATGAATCATTCCCTCACTCTGATCATTTCTTGGAAGTGAAGGAATCAATAGATCCCATGGTCATGCTCCTGTTGCTTTACTGCACATAAACAAACCCATATAAAGTGGGTTTACTGGGGGAGTTATGCTGAATTCCGAAGAGTTGCACAACTATTTGCATATTAGTGCTTGCTGAATTGTAGGGAAGGAAGGAAAAAGGAACTAGAAATATTAGATGGATTTAGCATGGATACTCTGCTTTCCCATCCTGGTTAGAAGGAGTCCAGTTTAAAACAAAAATAAAAGCAAAAGCAAAAACAGACGAACAAAAAAAAATTACCTACCACCCAGTCAATCTTTTCATTCTAAGGTAAAACAGGACCTTTTAGTGAATACTCAGTTGATAGTTGGGTCTTGAGATAGAGCTGTTCCTAATTTTCTGAAAAAGCACCAGATTGATTTCCAAAGTGATTGTACAAGTTTGCACTCCCACCAGCGATAGAGAAATGTTCCCTTTTCTCCACATTAGAACAGCACCATTTGTTGAACATGCTGTCTGTTTTTCCACTGTATGGTTTTGTCTCCTTTGTTAAAAATCTTATTGTACAGGATTGTTTCAGTTATTCTGGTTTTGTTTGCTTGTTTTGTTTTTCCATATAAAGTTGAGAAGTGTTCTTTCAAGGTCTGTAGAGGCTTGTGTTGGTATTTGATGGGAATTGCATTGAATCTGTAGATTGCTTTTGGTAAGATGGCTACTTTTACGATATTAATCCTATCATCTCATATGCTCTTGTATTTATTACTTCAGGGACTTACTTGTATGAAGATTTTTTTCATACAAGTCTTTCACATGCTTGTTTAGTGGTGTTTGTGTGTGTGTGTGTGTGTGTGTGTGTGTGTGTGTGTGTGTGTGTGTGTGTATGTGTGTGTGTATGTGTCTATTATGTCTATTGTTGTTTCTCTGATTTTCTTCTCAGCCCCTTTGTCTTTTGTTTAAAGAAGGACTACTGATATTTTTGAGTTGATTTTGTATCCAACCTTTTTTATTTACATGCATGGTTATTAATTTTGTAGAATTAGTAAATGTCTTACAGGAATAGACTTTGCTGGTTCATTCAGTTGCAATTTGCTGAACTACTATTGTGACTTGGAGAAGAAGGTTATGATGGGGCAGACGCTGAAGCTCAGTGTCAGCTGTCGTCTAGAGAAAGATGAATGTGTCACAAAGCTTGAAAGCACATTTTTAAGGCCACAGATCCCACCAGGTGTTCACACCAAGCACTACTTCAAAAAAATAAAGACAGCTTGAAAAATCTGAACAGCATTCAGTAACTAAGGTCTGCATAGGGAGCCCAGAAAAAGCACCCACAGCACACAGAAAACTGTCTGCAACCTGAGAGAATCTGTTTCATAAAACATAATAAAAGTCCACTGGTCCTCTCATGCTGACTAGAATTAAATGGAGAGCTTAGAATGTGAATTATAAGATGACACTAATTATCCTGAACTATGATATTATGGTGGTTTCAGAATTGGCAATTAAGTGGTTTTCTTACATAAAAGCTGAAGGTGTGACAGGTCGTATTTGACTGTTCTGACTTTACCCTGTGAGCATTATGCAATAGTGATAGCATGGAGATTGGTTTCACTTTTATTTCCAAATTATAGTACATTTTTTTCTACATGGGACATTATAGAAAAGAGCTTCCACAGTAATTCCAATAAGTAATTATTAGACCCTGATTTTCAATTAATGTATATTTTGGTATGTTAGTGAGTTTTTAATTTTTTTAACAAAAAAAAACCATTAGAAAAACAGAGCATAGAAAAATCCTTCTGTCTTGTGGATTCAGAGTTTTCAACAAATGGTCTATTTTTTGTACTATCTTGCACTTCAGTGAGGCAAGGGGTAGACAGTGGGTCAAAGCAGCCTAGCTCATGGCAAACAGGAAAAAGAAAGAGTTACAGGAAGAGAACAAGGAATCATATACATGAAAAGACAACATCCTGTTGATGTACTTTCTCCAACTGAGACTCTGCCTTCCCGAGTGCTGGGATTATAGGCATGCACCACTCCACCTGGCTGGAAGGTGAATACTTCTACAGCATTTTTGTCATTCACCTATGAGATGGGGTGCTGGGAAACAATTTGATTTTGCAATTTGAAACTGACATTAAGCATTTATTCATGCATGGGTGTGTGAGTGAGAAAGTAAATGAGTAAGAGAAGATGACAGAGAGATGCTATTTTCAGGCTTTGCGTGTATTTCATAAGAAAGCAACAAGAAAGCTAGCAGATCATAAAAGCCCTTGATGGCCAATGGACAGGAAAACGAGGACTACTAACAAAAGGGAGGCAAAAATAGGCAAATACGGGCAAAGACAAAGTATTAAAAATAATTTAATTATTACTTTTTCACTTGACTTAGTTGTTTTTTTTTTTTTTAATTTTTCAAGACAGTGTTTCTCTATGTAGCCTTGGCTGTCCTGGACTCACTTTGTAGACCAGGCTGGCCTTGAACTCACAGCGATCCGCCTGCCTCTGCCTCCCGAGTGCTCGGATTAAAGGCGTGCGCCACCACAGCCCGGCCACTTGACTTAGTTTTATGAGGGTTCTTTAAACTGTCTTATAATGTTTACCTCAATGTCTATAATATATATTTCCAGAATCTTCCTTCAAGTCTTGCCTTGATAACTATATAAAGGCCTGGGTAATCCCATACAAAACTTTTGGCTATTTCTACAGTGTGATCTTTCAGAACATAATAATACAAACTTCTATTTAGTCATGGTATTTTTATGTTTTGCATTTATAAATTGAGATTTAGAAATCTGAAACATTAAAACAGTGAAATTTGAAACATTATTTTAATTTAATTATTTAGAAAGTAGCTTATAAATAATTACTTATAAATATAATATTTATATTATATAAAATATAATTTACTTTATATATGTGGGTGTTTTGCTTCTGTTTGCA
Source organism: Acomys minous (assembly GCF_964271855.1). Taxonomy (NCBI): domain Eukaryota; kingdom Metazoa; phylum Chordata; class Mammalia; order Rodentia; family Muridae; genus Acomys; species Acomys minous. The sequence goes on from NC_140495.1 coordinate 29,020,073, forward strand.
TGTTTGATGCCTAGAAAGGCCAGAAGAAGACTTTGGTTCCTAGGAACTGAAGTTAGAGACGCCAGTGAAACACCATGCAGGTGCTGGGAATTAAGCTTATGTCCTCTAGAAGCACAGCCAGTATTCTGAGCAGCTGAGGTATCTCTCCGGCCCTTGAAATTAGAAACCATGGTTTGTTTGTTTGTTTTTCTCATTCAGACTTTAGAAAAAAACGACGGGTAGTATATTAAATGTCATACACATTTACATTGTCTTAGCTCTACTTCCTTCATTTTATCAGTGTTTTTTAGAAGAGTTTTCATTAATCTTGGACTTAAATCAAAGACTGTATGTGTGTGTGTGTGTGTGTGTGTGTGTGTGTGTGTGTGTGTGTATGTATGTGTGTGTGTGTGTGTGTGTGTTGAGTGAGTACATGAATACATGACTGCATGTGTTGTTGAAGATGCCTGTAAGGAAATGTGCTCATGAAAGGGCATGCTTGTGTATGTGGAAGTGAGCAGTGTTTGACAATGGATGTCTACATCTATCATTCTTTATGTTAGTCTTCCAGAGAAGGTCTCTCACTTAGATCCAGAATTCCCTGATGCTGCTAGTCTAGGCAGTCAACTCATCTTGGGGAATTCTGTCTCCAACCTCTGAACTGGGGCTGGGATGTGATTACAGAAATGTGGAGACACCCCCTGGTGTGTCTGGGAAGCTGCTCAGGCCAACACCTGTCCCTTTGCTTACAGGGTACACGAGTAAACAGATAGAACTATTTCACCAGTCCAAAAGACAAATTGTATTTGCCCCATATTTGTGAATATTTCTATGTTAATATTTGGCTACTTGAAATAACTTATCGGAAATCAGATGTGCTAGAACGTGATTCTTCTGGCTTAAAAAAAAAAAAAAAACGAAAGATCTCCCAAGATGAGTTTGATCTCAGATGAGTCGTGCATCCTGACTATCTCCCTTGTAATATGTTGGCCTAATACATCATTTCTGAAAGCTGTCTCTTTAATGATGTATTGATATAATACATCATCAGCCCAAAGCAGAAGCAAGATATATTGCTGAAAATATGGTATCCTCCACGGAACAAATGATTTTTTTAGAGCAGATTAATTTTAATTATAGAAGAAAAGAAGTCTCTCTCCAAGCAAATTACATTAGTTCTTTCTAGTAAGTATCTGCATCTCGTCGACAAAATTGGGACAGTGAATTTAATAATTTTATTTTGAAGGTAATAAATCATGTACAGACCCTTTGCTTTCTCTGCTCAGCTTTAAAACATGACCTCTGATTTTTTTTTGTTTTCCTATCTTTCTCAACTGATTTCTCATTAAATTTTAATATAGATGTATATTGCATATCAAGCATATTCCTTCGGCATTCCACATTCTCTCTATTCTTGTTTTTTTTTTTTTTACATCTTTTCTGTCATTTTTGTCTCCTAACCAGCTTCACTTTTACTTTCATGCTATATATAACCTGCGATTTCATGTACCTACTTAGCATCTCAGAACCACAAATGAGACAAATCATATTTGTCTTTCTGGAACTATCTTATTATCATAATATGGTTGTTTTCAACAGTATTCATTTTTCTGCAAATAATATAACTTCATTCTTTATTACTTAAAACTGTCTATTGTACACCTGCTTTTTATTCATTTGTCCATTCCTTTGTGCTTGGATACCTACTTTGCTTTTACAACTTACCAACCATGAATTAATTATATTCACATATATTTTCAATTGATGTAATTTCAACTTTAATATACCCTTAATTTATAGAGTTAACATAATTTACGATCATTTTAAGATCTTTGTATATCAATAAAATGCATTTATATTATATATAACTCATAGAAAAGATGTTCATCTTTGTAACAAGAGCTAGCTTTCCGTTATTGTAACAAAATACTTAAAGTAATCCTTTTAAAAACAGGAACTATTTATTTTGGCTCCTAACTATGTGAGTGTCAGTCTTTAGTCAGGTGTCCTCATTAGCTCTGTTGCTGTAGTGATTCCACTGAGGATTCATGACACATGGAAATAAATGCCTTGCAGTGCTGGCGACGCATCGGGCAGGTTGGACTCTCATACCATCTATAAGCCTATGCCCATTTATGTGAGATATATCACATTCTAATAATCTCAAAAGTTGAGTCCAAACCTCTATCCCATGGTTATTTGGGATACAAGTATCTAATTCAATTACCAACTTAATTTATGCATAACTAATTTTCATAAAAGTTTGTCAATGAGCCAAGCTGCAAATTACTTTCTCCAAACAGTTTACCTTTTCCTAATGTTTTATTACAGATTTACCATGTGTAACAGTCATTGCTAATTGTCAACTGTGAGCGGTGCCGTTCCATAGGCAGAGGATCCTGGACAGTATAAAGAGGAGAAAACAAGTGGACTGGTCGACTACTGGTGTCCATTGCTCACCTCATCTAACAGTGGGTTTTCTGCCATCAGCTGTTTCTAGCTCCAGCTGCCATGCTTTCCTCACTGCACTAGAACATAACTTGGAACTGTAAATCAAAACAAACTGTTTCTGCTTAGACTGCATTTGTCAATTTATAACAGCATGAGGAAAGAAGCTATGACCCTCTTCTATATTAATTATCTAGGTATTTAATCTTCCTGAAACTTATTTTTTCCCTTTATTAATTTATTCTTGTTACATCTCAATGGTTATCCCATCCCTTGTATCCTCCCATTCTTCCCTCCCTCCCATTTTCCCCTTATATGACTGTTTCTGAGGGAGATTACCTCCCCCTGTATATGCTCATAGGGTATCAAGTCTCTTCTTGGTAACCTGCTGTCCTTCCTCTGAGTGCCACCAGGTCTCCGCCTCCAGGGGACATGGTCAAAGGTGAGGCACCAGAGTATGTGAGAAAGTTATTTATTAAATATATGAAATGAATCCTTAATATAAAATAGTTTGGGCCAAGGATTTTAACTTCAAAGACTGAACACATCCCTCTCAGCGTCTATGGAAGTGTCTACGAAAATATTTGGGTTTCGGTGTCAGTCATTCTGAACTAAGGAGACATTGTCTGCTGCCGTGCTTCATCCACTGTGTTTGGCTGCCCGTGGCCCATTATGCTTTCTTTTCCCTCCTCCCCGCCCAATTTTTCTTTTTCATTCACACTAAGTAAAAAATGGTTATTTAAGAAAAATACAGACTCTTCCTCGACATTCTTTTCTTTTCTCTTCAGTTACTAGCCAATTTCTAATATGTTGTCAGTCACCACAACTACAAATGACCTCTCTTTCAATTTGAATCTATCATTTAATGTCATTGTATAACCAATTGGAAAACACCACTAAGGGATTAACTATAGTTAGTCACATATGTCTTAAGGAAAACTGTATGTGTGTATCACCAACTTGCAGAAGGAAGAGGCCTTTCCCTTTAAAAAAAAAAACATCGTTAAAATTATTTTTCTTTTTTTTCTCCTTTATTAATTTATTCTTGTTACATCTCAATGGTTATCCCATCCCTTGTATCCTCCCATTCTTCCCTCCCTCCCATTTTCCCCTTATTCCCCTCCCCTATGACTGTTTCTGAGGGAGATTACCTCCCCCTGTATATGCTCATAGGGTATCAAGTCTCTTCTTGGTAACCTGCTGTCCTTCCTCTGAGTACCACCAGGTCTCCGCCTCCAGGGGACATGGTCAAATATGAGGCACCAGAGTATGTGAGAAAGTAATATCCCACTCTCCACTCTACTGTGGAGAGTGTTCTATCCATTGGCTAGATCTGGGTAGGGGTTTAAGGTTTACCGCCAAGGGGCATGTCCCACCAAAGTCTTCAATTACCAGGAAACTGAGACAGAGGGGAGGACATTCTAGTGGGACTCTAGATGAGAGAAGCATGGGAGAATGGCAAAGTAGAAGGATCCAGAGGGTCCTAGAAGCCTACAAGTAGCACATTATGATAGGCAGATTTGGGCTCAGGGGTCCCGCTCAAAATTATTTTTCTTAAGGCACATCATACATACGATTGAGGAGTTAGCAGTCCTTATTTTATTTTTCATACTTTTGGAGAATTTTAGACATTGGTATATATCATTTCTACCTTTTCCTCTCCTCAACTACAGCTATTCCCCTGCCTTGCCCTATATATGTATATGTGGATTTACAACCTCCGTGCATTTAGAGTTGATGATATGTGTAGGTATTTATGGCTGGTAACTTGGGATTGGATAACCCAGAAGCTTTCTCTCTCTCTCTCTCTCTCTCTCTCTCTCTCTCTCTCTCTCTCTCTCTCTCTCTCTCCTTCTCTCTCTCTCTTTCCATAAAATGCCTGCAGCCTTTCACCTACAGGTAGAGCCATCCCTGTCAGATATCAGCCTTTCACCTACAGGTAGAGCCGTCCCTGTCAGATATATTCCATATATATTGGCTTCTTTACTGGGTTTACGCAGATCTTCTTGTTCAAGTGACCAAATGTTTTAGGCGGCATGGATGCAGCTTCCTTGTGATATAGAGAAGACACTCCACTATATTGAAGCAAACAACCTTGTCCTCTGGCTCTTACAATCTTTTCTTTCACACCTATGAAGCTCGCTGAGCCTTAGGATTACATGCTTGTGGTTGTCCCACTTGGACTTAGGCACCCCATAATCAGTTGCTCTCTATCTTGACCAGTTGTTATTTTCCATAACTTTTATAACTGAAAGAGACAATATACGGGTGAGTAGAAAGGAAGGTGTAGTAGGGAGGGATGATCAATACATATGGTGTGAAAATTTAATAGAAAAAAAGCCATTATATTAAAAATTTAAGCACTGAAAGATTAATAGTGGCCACCAGAGTAGCTAAAGAATGATTGGAAATGCTACTGGCTTTATATTGCTGAAAATATGAAGTATTTTACTTTGAAAAATCTGAGGACTTGATATATGAGGTGAACGGAGGTAGTCTGACAGAAACAATGGATAGAGAGTTATACCTTTCCTTCAATGGCTTTCCTTGCTAATTCTATTGAATTAAATTCATATTAAAACATTAGCTCAACAAGTTCAGGAGTGGAAAGAGCTCTGAGTCACAAGGAGCTTAGATCCGGAGGGTCCTAGAAGCCTACAAGTAGAACATTATGATAGGCAGATTTGGGCTCAGGGGTCCCGCTCAAACTAAGGCACCAGCCAAGGACAATACAGGCGGTAAACCTTAAACCCCTACCCAGATCTAGCCAATGGACAGAACATTCTCCACAGTAGAGTGGAGAGTGGGGTATGACTTTCTCACATACTCTGGTGCCTCATATTTGACCATGTCCCCGGAGGGGAAGACCTGGTGGTACTCAGAGGAAGGACAGCAGGTTACCAAGAAGAGACTTGATGCCCTATGAACATATACAGGGGGAGGTAATTACCCTCAGGAACAGTCATTGGGGAGGAGAATAAAGGGAAAATGGGAGGGAGGGAAGAATGGGAGGATACAAGGGATGAGATAACCATTGAGATGTAACAAGAATAAATTAATAAAGGAGAAAAAAAAAAAGAAGTCAACATTTCCATGCTCACAAGAAAATCACCCAAATAAACAAGAAAGAAGATTTTACTTAGATCCACTATAAAAAAAATCTAAGGTCACATGGCAATCACACACCTACAAATCTAAAGAGGAAAAAAATTCAGTTTCACAGTCAAGAGCAGCTGGGGTCAGTACAGGTTTGTACTCACCTGGTAACTGTTATAAATTTCTGAAGTCTTGAGTGTGGAATGATAAGAGGTTTGGAAACTCAGTGTTGGTTTGGAGTCCTAACCAACTTTTGTGGGTTGTACCTCTAGAAACCCCACAGTGTTCTCACCAAGAAATCAGTAATGCTTTCATTAAGTTTCCAACTGGAACAGGGTAAATAACTTCAGTGAAATACCCTCAGCTGTTCTTTATAGGAAACTGCAGAACTGGCAGCTCCCTAATGCGCATCTCATCACTGTGTGAGGGGGCAGTCATCAAAAAAAAAAAAAAAAAAAAAAAAAAAAAAAAAAAAAAAAAAGACTTCTCAAACCTTTCTAGACATGTAAAGACAGAAAAAAACAAGACCAGTAAAAATGCTTGAATTGAATCATAAGGGTATAGAATATCTCCCTCTCTGCACCTCTGACTGTAGTCAATACATCCAGTGTTGCTGCTATGGAACAGCACAGAGAGCTGTAGGATACTTTTTCTACTTAGAAAATAGATCTAATCTCCGCTATTCCTGCCACCCCATGTATGATGCAATGCTTTCAATAATAACTACACTGCAACTAACTGCAATGTAAATCACAGTGGCAAGAGAAAAAGCAGACCCTAGAACTACATTAGGATGATACATTAGGATAGATTTTTTTTCAAGCCAAACAAGCACACAGAAGGATCTAACTTACACGGTGCACACACCCATAGCGCCAAGACTTGAGCGCCTGAGGCAGGAGGATCATCATGAACCTCAGGCCAGCCTAGGCTACATAGTGAGATTCTCGTTACAAACAAGCAACAACCTACAGCCATCATAAGAAATAGAGGATACTTGTAGGTTTCTAGGACCCTCTGGATCCTTCTACTTTGCTATTCTCCCTTGCTTCTCTCATCCAGAGTCTCAATGGGATGTCCTCCCCTCTGTCCTTAGGGACAGCAGGTTACCAAGAAGAGACTTGATACCCTATGAGCATATACAGGGGGAGGTAATCCCCCTCAGGAACAGTCATAGGGGAGGGAAATAAGGGGAAAATGGAAGGGAGGGAAGAATGGGAGGATACAAGGGATGGGACAACCATTGAGATGTAACAAGAATAAATTAATAAAAAAAAAGAATTAAACAAAAAGAAATAGAGGATAGAGAGGAATCATAGATTTAGACTTTAAAGGATTCTGCATGAAATCCTTTAAATCCAGCTATGGGGGCTTGGGAGATGGCTAATCAATTAAGACCTAATCATGAAGGCCTAGATGGAGCTTCACAATCACCTGCAACTCCAAGCCCCTTCTGACATCCTCCAGCACTACATACAAACATGTACATGCACAAAGTTACATGCAGACAAGCCACTCACAGACATAAAATAAATCTGAAAACAATTTAATAAAAGAAAATCAATCCTGTTAGACATACCATGATAGGAAAGATGTTTTCCTCAAGGCTGTCGAATACAGATAGCCAAAACCCTAAGACTGTGACATTTATATAATTCCTGATTGTGTCACGATTCTTCTTGCTATTGGTAGCTTATTGTATATATGTGTAATAACGTAAATGTATATGTAAAAAATAAAAAATGTTTAATTATTAAAAAATCAATCCTTATGATGAATCAACATTTTTATATAAATGTGAAGCTGATCTACATCGTCAGAAACTTTTTAAACTAAAGTACAAAATACAAAAGAGAGAGGAAAGAAATAAAAACAAATAATGAAAAATCTCAAAGCATCCCAAATCTTGGTAGCAGTAACAGATGATGTGACATGCACACAGTTGGAAAGCCAGAAGGAGCATAAGAGTGAAGTGAGCTGGGGAAATATTTGATGTAATAATAACTCACATTCCTCAAAATTTATGACAGACACTAAAATACAGATCCAAGAGCCAAGAAACATTCAACGTGTGACCTAACCATTAAGATGAATGTTCAAACTGAAGAAAACCAATGGTAAAGAGAATATTGTTTTAAATTCAGAGTCAGAATAGGAGCCTAGCCTTCCATTGATGATGCAACACTGGTTTTAATTCTTAAATGTACAGATTCTATAAGTTTTTTAGCTGTAAATTTCATATTGTCTTTATAGATGCTGACAAATTGCTTCTGGAAAAAGACAAATGCTAACAGAAAACAAAAGCACCAAAACAAAACAAAACAGAACAAAACAAAAGAAAACAAAAAACAGGTAAGAGACTATTAGTAGAGTACATACTTAGGCTTCAACATTTGTTTTAATGGCACAGTAATGAGAATACTATAGGGGTGCATGAAGGCCTAAAACAGTGCATCTTAAAACTGCAGTCTGAAACAAACCTCACAATTAGATGCATCTGACCTGTGACAAAGGAGAACGGACAACACAGGAGAGAGAGGGTATTATCTCAGGCCAGCGATCGAATAAGTTGACAGCAATACGAAACAAGTGTGCATAGATTATAAGCCCAAACTCAAAGGTTCAAAACCTTTACAAAAGGAACTCTATGTCACCTGACAACTGGCGGTGAGTTTTAGATGGAATGAAAAGAACATGTGATGCATAAAAGAATAAAATGACAAACGTTACATTACAGAAATAGAAACTCTTTTCTTGATGGCATTCCTTTATTAAGGAAATGAAGAGATAAGTAAGAGGCCATGGGAAAACATTCTTTAAGTATTTAATCAGGGCCCTGGCCCAGGGTTGCACATCTTGAGTCACAGTCACAAGGCTGAGGTAGGTGAGTTATTGAAAGTGGTCTAGGCAGCAACTTTATTCAAAATTGCCTGAACTGGAAGCAATTACCATGCCCATCGATAGGAAGCAGAAAGACCCTGTGGCATACCTACCAAAAGGATGCTATTCTGCAAAGTAAACACATGGATTAGGAATGAAACAAATAAAAAAAAAAACCAAACAAACAAAAACAGAGAACACAGAAATGCCTTAAAATGATACTGCTAAACACAGAAGCTAGCCTAAAAATGTACATGTTCTTTCAAATCTGAACTAGGTGGGGAGGCGAATAGATCGCAGAGCACTTGACTGACATACTCACAAATAAGAAGCTGTGGGTTTGATGCCCTGCACAGCAAAAGAAGGACAAAAGAAAGCAAAACACTGAGGTGAGGTAGTAAAGAGGGAACTACCTCTTTACATTGACAGGAACTAGAAGAGGATAAAAGATGAATAGGTGAAGCTCACAAAGCATTATTAGGACACCAAAACTGTTCTGTATAATACTATGATGGTGGATACATGATACACATTGGCCAAACCTAGAGTCGCAGAAGTAAACAACCTTTCTGTGATCTGTGAATGTCAATTAACTCACTGTGAATACTGACTCACTGATTATAACACAGTACTATACTCATAAAATATAAGTGACAGAAGAAGGTCTAAACTCTGTGTGTGCACATGTCTGTGTGTGCATACATGCACGCGTACATGAGTACTCGAGTGTTTTCATGGGTGGGTGGGTATGCTCATAACTATTTGAATGTATGCATGCGTTTTTGTGTACATGAATGGGTAGTTATGCCTATGAGCATGTTAGTATGTGCATGAGTGAATATGGGAAACACAAGCAAAATTTATGTTTCTTACAATTCAAATGCTTTACAGAAAGAAGAAAGACCAGAAACTCTTTTTAGAGCTTATTTTGTCTTCCTCCAAAAGATTCTCCTCCTTTATAAGTGCCTATGATCCTGGACTTTGTGATTCTTTTCTGGATTCTTTTTTCTGTGCCTGTCATATTTGTATATACATGATCAATGTTATCTTATTGAAACACACAAGTGAACTATTCCCTAAAGGAAAAGATGCTGTGCACAAATAGCCATAAAGAAATCGCAACTTTCATGCTTAAAGCAAGACGGGAGGCAGCCATTAGTCTAATGGAGAATGTATTTGGACAACCCATGTCTTTGTGGAACAAAGCACTTCTCTGGAAAACAAAATAAGTGTAATGCACATAACCCAGTTAAAGTCTAGTTTAATTTAAAATACCATTTCCTTTCAACTATGGGGAGTTCTGCCTTAGTCTTAATGTAAACTAATTAAAAGCCATGTCAACAATTCTAATCTCCAAAGGAAAGAGGAGAGGAAAATAAAGAAAAAGGAAAACTGTTGAATTGTGTTAGAGAAAAGGAACATTCAGAAATCCTGATTAGAGTGGGAGGAATGAATTATTAAATCGCCCACGCTCTCCATTTATAATCTCTATTATTTAATTTTGCATCTATAAATGTTCTCATGCAATCACTGGTAAAACACTAATTAGTATTTATGAACTGATTCATTCAATGCTTGACCTTTGGATAATTAGCTCCCTGAATTCTGTTCTTTTGGTATACAAATAGCTTGGCAAAACTGATTTCCTTTGGTTCTGAATATCCCAAGTTTAATTAAAATATCTTTAATTCTCTTTTTCTGTACTCACTGAAGCCACATTTTATCATAGTGTAAAGTGTCTTCATAATTATTTTGAACAGAGATACATTACTTTATAACAATTCAGTTTTAATATAGATTCTATTTTAATGATTCTTAGAGAAGTGAATAGGATTCTTAAAACTATAATTATGTCTTATGCTATCTTCTCATAATAATTAGAAGGTAGAGAGTATTATGATTTTACAGATGAGGAAACTAAAACACAGTTAAATTGACTTTAGCAGAGCTCATTAAGACATCTGTGTAAAAGATGAGGTTTTTTTTTAAATGTGCCCTTTCTACCTCACCAACCTGTGCTTATGTTCATCACTGTGTTCACTATCAACTCATATGGTGTCCACCCAAAGCACATGTTTAGAAGACAAATTCATTGTCTCTCTTACAGCAAAGAAATACCACTCTCATAGAACACTGGCCATGTCTCCAATGGAAAATCAGGGGAAGATATGATAAGTTTTCAAGTTTGAACTGGTCCTGCAAGATGCAAATCTTGTTTGGATTAGGCCAAGTATGTTCTGTGCTGCCTTTAGATGCGTTGCATAAAGAGGAAAGACCATTGGAGTAATGCTCATGGAGTCAGTTTTCAAAGGAAACTGCTCAGTTGAGCCACAGTCTTAGAGATTTGAAGGACCAAACAGATTGCTGTTTTCTATTGTTACTATCATTGTTACTCAAGCTAGGATAGAGGATAACTTTGCCCAGTATATACTAACATAAATATTTGTAATGTGTTCAGTTTTCTTCCCTTATTTGTATGCATTTGTGTCTATATATCTGAGTGTCATATGGAAAGTTTTAAATTAGCTTGAATCTAACTCACAACTTTTCAGATTAATAAACACACCAAACTGTGACTTTTGAAACTTCATTTTTCTCAGTAGTGAAAATATTTGCATCTGTTTCACAGGCTCAGAGTACTAAAGAACCAAGGGAAGGCTTGTACTTACAGTTGCATCATAGCAGCAGCTGATCTTTGTGCAGTCACACCTCTTTAATATAAGGGCTTTTTGCTTCCATGAACTTTTGGTTCTTAGATATGCTCATCAAAATATGCAAAACCAAAAGTAGATTTGGGGATAAATAATGAAACAGCTTTCTATAATGATGTTTCAGGGCTTGAAATTGCTCAATTATACAGATACTTCCAAAGTGCTCTGAGATTCACTGTCCAGCTGCTCCATCTTCGTATACTTTTTTTTTTCTTTTTCAACAAAGACTGTAAACTTGGAACAAGTGGCAGCAGCTGCCTGAGACTGCTTCAGCCTCCCACACTGTCTGCCCTCCTGCATCTCCTAATGTATCTTGCAGGGTTAAATGACCATCCTGACACAAGGGAAGATGGTTGAGAGATGATCTGATCAGGGATTGACTGTCTTCTACCAGATCTGTATTTTAATTTCACTGTACAACATACTAATTATAGTCTGAGTCCTGTATGCTTCACTGCCAGAACATCACCAGGGACTGTAAGCCACTACAAAGTATGAGGGCTTGGATATCACAGGGGAAGGCACACAAGGACAAGTGTTCCAGGTTGTTTGGTTGAGAGGTATATGAGGAGTGAACATGAAATAAAGCATATGGATGCTTCTATTATATAGTTAATAACTATAAGTGCAAGTGCAGAGCATGGATCGACTTTTTGGATACACACTTGAAAACCCTGTCCCTTTAGAAATGTACCCCCAAAGGCAGTGACTTGTATATAGATACTATGTGCAATTATTCAATTGTTTTTGTTATGGTAAGTTACATACAACAGATTTCACCAAATGAACTGACTACTAAATATACTGTTTATTAAGATAGACTCATTTTCTTATTTTTTTATTAGATCTTTTCTATTTACTTACGATATACTCGTATCATATTCAACTTCTCTCAGATCTCCACCTCTCCATACTCACACAACATTGGGTTCTCATTAAAAAAAAATAAGAACAGTTTGTGCTGCTGATATAAACTTGGATGTGTGACCTTCAATTGTAGTGTTATCAATTTATAAAGGCTGTGCTCTTCAAAGTAAAAGTTGACCTTCCTTCTCCTAGAAGCTGTCAGTGGTCAAAGGCTCCTTAGATACTGCTGAATTTCATGCACACTCCTCTTTCCATATGTAGATTGTGTCTAACAAAGCTTTATGCTGGTCTTATGCATATTGTCATATACATGTTGTCACAATTGCTATGATTCTGTATGTGCAAATTCCCCAAACATTGTTTCTTTACTGATGCTCTTTTAGTCTCATATTTTCCTTTAATATCTGAGCACTGGGAGGAGATCTCAGTATGTAGATGTCTCATTTAGAGATAAGCATTCCACAGTATTTTTTCTCAATATTTTGACAAGACTTGGTTCTCAGTTACTTGACAAATTTAAAAGAGAAGCTTCTCTAATAAGGATTGAAAGATGCACTAACCTATGGATTTAACGTCATTAGGACTCATTTGGATGTGATTTTCACTTAGCAACATAACAGTAGTAAGTTCACTCCTAGTTCTTCTGACCTGTCTAAGGCCAGGTTCTTGTCCCCAGTAATAGTGTTACATATGGGTGTGGCACTTAAATCCCTTCAGAAAGTGGTTATTTACTCTTATGACATTCTTGCCACTGTTGTACCAGTGGGAATATGTTGCCAGGACTATCATGATCATAGCTTTCAGGATTCATAGATGGCTGAGACTGTTGATTACTTTCTTCCAACAGTAAAGTACATAGAACCTCACAGAACTATAGAAGCTATCCAGGAGAGATGAGGCTTTCAGGTCAGTCCTAGTTTGATTTCTCTATGTCTGATGGCTCATGTACGTGGTGCCTTCAGCAGTAAGATCTTCTGGTTAGGTCCAGGAGAGTAACCAAGAGCATTAGAAATATTCCATAAGGCTTGTTGGGGTCTTTAAAGCCAACAGTTCCAACACAAGTAACCCATTCCTGATACTGGCTTTTAATTTATTAGCTGGTGGTGACTAATAGGGATCGTGTTGCCTTACTACAGAGTAACTCTATTTTTTTTTCATTAACTTATTTATTTAATCACTTTACAGCCTGATCACAGCCTACCCCCTCTTCTCTTCCAAGTCTGACCCTCACATCCCCCCTCCCTCTATTCTCCCCTCTTTTTTCTCCTCAAAGAATGGAGGATTCCAAGGGTAACAACTCACCCTGGCACTTCAAGTCGAAAACTCTATATATTTGTGTTTATATATTTGAGGAATCTTCTACAGTAGTAGGTTTCTATATGACATTTTCAAAAGGGCTTTCGTGTTCATTATTCATCCTGTATTCCTGTATCTACCCTGCCATCCCATCCCCCACCCCACTGAACACTTTCTGTTCCATTATTCATCTTTACACTTTTACACCCCTGTACTTGATTCCCCCTCCTGTGAAACAGTTCCCATGACCCATTCTAACTTCTTGTCTGCTATTGGTTTTCTAAACGAAGTACACATGCATAAGTATCCATGTTAGCCTTAAGTACATTCTTAATGCACAACTATGACCACTTTTCATGCCCAGTACCCTCTAGCTGAAAAAAATGGAAACCTTGTTATTCAAAAATTACTCTCCATTTCCTATACTCCAGCACAGCAGGTTCCACAAAGCTTTTTATCTTTATGAGGCTGACAAGACTAAGAACCTCTCATGCACACATTTCTGGGAGGTTTTTATCTTTTATTTGGCTTATTTCATTTGGAACAATCTCTTTTATGTTTCTTTGTCATATATCATAATTTTCTTCATTTTCATGATATGATCATTCTAAATAAATTTTATGTCAGTATGATTTGCATAATTTACAAATAAACTCCAGTTGTTTTATAGCTATATTTCCCTGAAAGCTCATGAGCTAATCCAGACAGAAGACATTTGATCATCCACAGTTTCCTTAAGACTTGAAGTGTTGTTAATTCTACTGTACCATTACAGGCTCATCAGAATTCTGTCACCAAATATTAAACTTCATTTGTTCTAAAATTATTTATGTGAATACATGGAATCACTAGGTGGTAGTTACCAGTAATATTAATCACAATAGTTGATTCTTATTTTCATCATGAATCTGAGATTCATTAGTTTTATTTCTGACTACTCCTCATTGAATGACTACCCCACTTTTGTCTTAGCCATTCATCTATTGGACATCATTTCAGTTTGTTCAAGGGTTGAAATTTTATGAATTCAGCTTCCACAAATATATATATATATATATATATATATATATATATATATATATATATATATATATATGGTGAATTCTTAGGAAAGTGTAGTTAGGTTATTTTATAAAGAAGCAAGGCAGATATTGAAAATGAATATGCTTTTTAACGTTCTTTCTAATTGGACATTCTTCCACCTCTTAAAAGAGTCAGTGTGTTTTTCTTTCTTTCTTTCTTTCTTTCTTTCTTTCTTTCTTTCTTTTTTCAGTGTTTTTAGCATATTAAGTATATACAGTTCTACATGGTTTTATAATGCCAAGAGAGTATTTTCATGTACTTTCTAGCTACTTACGTAGCACATATTTTAACTATATAGTCTTACATTTTACCCATTTTTTAATTTAACTTTTGTTACAGAAGTGTCATCTCTTTGGGAATTTAGTCCTTTACCGGTACAAGGAAATATTTTGATTCACACACCATATCATTACCTTCATTATGTTATTATTGTCTTCTTCTGAGCAAAGATTTATTAATTTCAGTTTATCAGTTTTGTTTGCCATTTGTGATTTCAGGCTTTAAGAATTATGCATTAGTCAAAGCATTGCTAAGATTGATTCCTGTGTTTTCTTCCATATGCACAAACATTTCCAGCATCATTTATTAAAATGATTTATTTATCCCTTGGGTTATTTTGTGACATTTCTGAAAGTCAAGTGGCCTTTTCCATGTTTGTTGGTTTTTTAAACTCAATTTCAGTCCATGCACTCTGTTGGTCTATTGTCTCCTTCCTCTCCATCACTGCAACCACTGCGCTGAAGTCGGGACAAAAGACAGTGTGAGTCCTCTGTGTTGCTTTTACAAAAGTCTTTTGGCTTTCTAAGTTTTTTTGCATTTCTACAAGCATGTTACTAAAACCTCATAAACTTCTACAAAATTCCATAGAGATTTTAATAAGGGTTGTATGAATTTTAAAAAATAAGTCATGTCTATGTATTAGGCTTCATATAAAAAGGAAGTATGGGGGAATGGAAGGACCCAGAGGGTTCAGGAGCCCCATCAGGAGACCATCAAAGCTGGTGAACCCGGACCCAGGGGGTCTTGTATAAACTATTGCATCAACCAAGAACAATGCATGCAGTAAACCTAGACCCCCTGCTCAGATCTAGGCAGTGGACAGCTCATTCTCCAAGGTTGTGGAAAGAGCTAGGACTACCTCTGAAATGAACTCTGGTGCCCCCAATTTGATCACTTCCCCTTAGTGTCGAGGCCCAGTGGCACATAGAAGAAGGGGAAGCAGGCTATCCAGATGAGACCAGAAAAGCTGTGGCCGTATGGTGGGTCAGGAGGTCCCCTTCAGTTAGAGTTCTAGGGGAGTGGAATAGGGTGAAAGAGGGAGGAAGGGTGGGAACGAGAAGATACAAGGGAGGGGATAACATCTGGGATGTAATCTGAATAAATGATAATAAAAATGGAAAAAGGTTGTCTATATTCTTCAGTATTTCAAGGATCTATATTGATAACTCCATCTTGTTAATTATTCATTTATTTATTTTTCAAGTTTTTGAGACACCTTACCATGTCCAGAAGGCTGTCTTGATTTGGAGTATATTCCTAGTTCAGCCTTTGGAGTACTGAGCCTACAGCCACAGGATTTCTATTCCTATGATAAAACACTGTGTGGCCAAAATAAACTTGAGGAAGAAAACTTTTGTTTTAATCTAATATGCCTCAGTTCACAATCCATCACTGAGGATAGTCAGGGCAAGAGTCCAAGGCAAGAACCTATAGGCATGAACTGAAGCAGAAACTGTGTAGGGTTGTTTCTTACCGCCTTACTCCTCATGGCTTGCGCTCTCTGCTTTATTACAGCCTCTAGGACCAAGAGCCTAGGGGTTGCATCACTCAGAGAGGGCTAGGTCCCCTCATATCAATTATTAATCAAGAAAATGTCACACAAGGGTTCGCCTACAGGTAAATCTGGTAGGGATATTTTCTCAATTAGTTATTTTTTTTCTCAAATGACTTTAATTTGTGTTTTTTTCATAAAGCTAGCTAGCATAGGTGTATCGATTCAGTGTATAAGGTTATAAATTATCAATATTTCTTTATAGGTAGATATAGATGACAGACTGCTAGATATGAAATATTTTATTCTTAGTTTTTATTATATCCCAAACTAATGTTTTATACATTTCCCTCTCCATTAAGTCTACTGGTTAGCAAGATAGCTCAGCTAACAAAGGCATTGAAGTAACCCTGGGGACCCATAAGAGAGAAAAGATCTGAGACCCCAAATTTATTCTCAAACATCTGCATATGCATGTGGAACATATACAAGTATGCACACATATAATGAATGAATGAATGAATGAATGAAAAGATGAATAAATAAATAAAAATAACTAACCTGGGCTCATGGGGCCCCACAGAGGCTGAACCTCCATGAGTTTTTTCTGTATACTTATAATTGGTGCTTTTAATTCATTGTCATGTATGTTAGTTAAGTTGCTTTTCTCAAGGAACACTGCAGTAAGAGAGCTAATTTCTAGCTTGTCTTTGTTACTGTCGTGGTTTGTGTTTTTAGGTGGGACCTAGGTACCTGGACTTAGGTCATCGATAAAGTCATTGGAGTATATATCTGCTCTTATTTTTATCGAATGGGTGTTTGGGTCCTTGTTTGCTATTAGTGAGATGTGTCAATACTAGGGCCACTATGTGAAGGTGTGTGAATGGGTGTCCGAAGTAGTGTCAGTTTGGCCAGGGATAGGTGCAGCTTCTGAGACAATGAATAAACCTTCTGTAGGCTTAGACTATTCTTTTATGTCAGAAGACTAGGAGACATGAATAGGGCAGAAGAGGATGGGAGGGTGGGAGGAGAAGATACTAGCTAGGGGGTAACTAGTGAGGGGATGTAATGTGAATAAATTAATAATAATAATAATAATAATAATAATAATAATAATAATAATAATAATTCCTTTAACCAACCTTTAGAAGTTAGTATAAGGCTCACTGGGTTCTTAAGTGACTTGGTCCAAGTAGACTTAAGTCCATTTGGAGTCATAGCTGGAATCACAGTAATAGTAGTGAGCAATGCTCAATGAGGATGGGACTCAGGATGATACATCTTCCTCAAATTCAGGTTGTTGATGTGAAAGCCAGATTACAGGCACTTATCTGGCACTGGTAGCAAAGAAAACTATTCAGTCTTGGTAGGTGCAGTGATGGAGTGTTTCTGGGGTTTGTATCTGGAGTTCTGAGTCAGAGTCCACAAAGTGTTGGGTAGCACAGGGCTTAGGTTTATTGATCTATTGACGGGTGAGCAGAATATTCTGGGTCCATTACCTGAAATTCCAGGTAAGACTCCATAAGTTGTCAGCGGAAGCTGAGTGGTGGACTGAGCAGTTGATAGGCAGGAAAAGGAATGGGTGTTGGTAACTTGCCAGGAGTTCTGCTCTGAATAATTTTGCCATGGAAAGGTAACTAAGTACTATATACCAATAGTTTCCAACCTGTGCTTTCTGATCCCTGTGGGGTTCAAACAACCCTTTCACAGGGGTTGCCTGTGAAAGACCATCGAAAACATAGGTATTTAAAATATGATTCATAATAGTAGCAAAAATAAATTTATGGCTGGGAGATCACCACACCATACTATATTAAAGGGTCATGGCATTAGGAAGGTTGAGAATCCCTTGTCTATGTATTCAGCAACAATAGAAGACTGCCTACACTTGTTTATGTTCAGTGACTTGTCTGTTTTTTTGTTGTGATTTGTTTGTTTCAATTTTAGCTGTATTGTTTAGATGGCATTACTAGCACCTCTCTAATGACATTTTGCTCTTTTTATTTAACTCATACGTTTTCCATTCTTACTAACATTTTCCTTTTGGGATTTAGCATGCATCAGATTGATATACCTGCCTCTTTTTTTATATGTAGGAGTAATTCATACTAGAAGAGCAAACCCATATGTACAGTTAATTCTTAGACTGACACTATCCCCAGAAAAAGGCAACATGCCTGACACATCTGTAATATGAAAGTATTAAAACCATTCTTAGCTGTGTTCCAGGCATCACTGTATTTTTTGGGGGGAGGGGTAATGCAAACTACTGAAAACATGGCTTATTTAGAGGTTATTACAATCTGCTGACAATAAAATAATTTAAACACTGTTAAGCCACAATATTAGAAAACCTGCTAAAAACAACTGCTAGACAATATGACATACCTGTTCTGTATTTCTCAAATAGTTTGAGGAAGGAAAAAACCAATAACAAAATTAGAGCCAGTTTTTCTCTTTCAGTTCAAATATACAATCACATAGAACTGTTTCACAGTTAAATATTAAAATTGTCCTTATATTCCCACATCTGCAGACACAGTTCAAAGCAACTTTTCATCATAAATATAACCACAAAATGTCTTGATAAGTAGATGCTGCCTATTCCTTCTACGTATATTCCAAGCACTGTTTCCAGATTGCTACCCAATTAGCATATCTATAAACACCCTGAATACTCTTAACTCTTTCATAAAGACACCCAGCTATGATGTGATGACACCGTACAGAAGGCTCCTAGATATGTGGGATAGGGTAGGATTCCGTATGAATGAGTCCTTGCCAGTTCAGTAGCAGCTGGCTTATATTTCCTGGCTCATGTAGACTTCCCGGCTGATTCTAATGTTAAAGTCGAATTCCACCTGCGGGATAAGGACTCTGCTCCTATTGGCAGAAAAGATCAGCACATGCCGTGCTGCTCTGTGGAAATTCCATCTGGGAGCAACATGTAGCTGCTTCTCCTCGTGTTATTCCAAAGGACTGTTCATCTGTGTTCCATTGCCTTCTAACTATTTTGCCGAAGGGGAATTGGCATCATGTAATTTCTGTTATGTTAACTTTAAAAATATTTTCTCGGTTTGTTGTAATTCTTCCTCGGAAACATTCAACAGTAGGTATCAATAAAGCGAAGGGATGTTATGCCTGAAAATTGTGATCTCTTAAAGAATTTATGGGTCCCTGTACTCTCCAATGTCTCTATCCATGGCTTCAGAGTTTATATCCCCTAGAGAAAAAGTCCACTGCTTCCATTTCCAGTATAATGTCCAATTATATTCTAAATCCTTATTCCTACCTAGAAGTGTAACTCCTTACACTGAAAGCAATTCCCTGTCTCTAGTACAATGGCATTCACAGGGCTCTTTTCTCTCAACTGTTCTTTTCCTCCAGCCCTTTCAGCTCCACTCACTGCTTACTGTTGCTTCTCAAACAATTTCCTCATTTTAACTACTTTGTGTTAGCTGTATCTCCTCTTATTCTCTCTCACACCACCCTGACTTGCCTCCTTAAGTATTTGATCAGTCAACCCTTCTTTTAGTTCGTGCTAGCACATAGTGCCGTTAAACACCCTAGTATTCTGGAATTGTCCTTGTGTATTATTGTCTTTCTCTAATGTCTGGCATATAGTGATGTTAACAAAACCAAATGTCAACTAAGTTCGAAGAGATAATTGGTTCTCCTGCTGATTGATGAATGTGCCTGTGTCCCTTAAAAAGGTTTGGAAAGGTGCTCTGCTCAGTAGTCTGAGGGAGTGAACCTCACAGAGAAGAGAGTGTAGAAGCAACAGAAGTGGGACCAAAAGTTGTGTTGATTATTTCAATGTCGTTCATCTTATGGACTGAAACATGAGAGGACAGAGTGGTCATCCCAGAGCAAATAAAATTAGATCTTTGCCACTGTTTGCTGTGATGGGGGAGTACTGTGGTATAAACCTCAATCTGTTCGTTTGTTTTACAACTTCCACTAATTGATCATTTTTGAAACACACTAGAACAATGGTTCTGTACTTTAATTAGTACTAAGAAACCAGTACATATTTTTTCAAAACATTTAAAATGTTAGGAATGTATTAAGATAATTTTTCATAGGTTTTCAAAAGCCATAGAATATACTGCAGAGAGAGGCTATTCTCTTAACTAAAAATGATTGTCAATAGATATTGATTTCAGTATAAATTTTCTAATACTTAAAACATGTTGAATACAGAGCATGCCACAGAACACGTTAAGGGTGGCAACTCCTGGGGTGCTGTGATTTGGGTGTGCTAGCATGGCTGTGAGGGCATGGAAGGACATCAAGGCAATGCCCCCCTACAGACTCATTGCCAAGGCCTGAAAAGAATCTTCAGAATTGGAGACAACAGTCAACGCACCAGGGAAGGATAAAGGGGAATGTATAGGTTAGGAGTTAGGGAGTAACATTTAATTTCCAACCTGTCAAACCAAAAGAGAGTTCAGAGACAAAATTAAATGAGTTCCAAGGATTCAATACTTTTATTTATTTATTTTCCTTTTGTACAACTTACTTTGTGGATTCAATTTCCCATCCCTTAATAAAGCCTAAAATACTTTCCCCAAGTAGGATGTAATGAATTTAGCAACAGCACAAGGGTACCTCCATACTTAGATGAACACAGTTTGCTACACATGTCCTTCTCCAGAGTGAACGGGATGTGTGTTTCAGGGAACGTTCCTAGTGCATGAGCACATGTCACCATGCTAGCCAAGGCAGGATAAGCTTGCACTGCTTTTGGTACCTAGCGAGATAGTTTTCTGAGCTTGACACAAACCAGAATGACCTGGAAGAGGAAATTCTAATGAAGGAATTGTCTCCATTGTGCCGAGGTGTGATAATTACTATGGAGTATATTCTTGATTTGTCATTGTTGTAGAAGGACCTACCCCTCTTTCTGTGGTACTATTCAAGGGCAAGTAGTCCTGTGCTATATAAGAAAGCATGGATATACATTTAATATTCATATCCATACAAATGCAAACAGAATTTTGATGAGTCCGGAAAAGGGATTTAAAAAATAATCTCTTTCTACCTTATAAAACGCATTGCCAAAATGAGTACCTGCCTTGTCAATGACTACTACCTAGCACTAAATACTAAAATTATTGTTTATCTAACCTAGCACATTATTCAGATACAAGAGAGAGCAACACAACCCTCAAAAATCAAGGGCCGTGGTGAAATAATGTAAAGCTGTGCATAGAAGAATGAACAATCAGACACAAGACCTTCAAGGATGGGCAAGAATCAAACTTCCGTTAATATGCGGGGCTCAGACAGTGAACATCAGTTTACATCTCATTCATATAGACGGTGTTATAGATATTCTGATGGGGGAAAGTATCCAAGAAACAAAGGATCTAACCTACTACAGGAAAAGGGAGGTCATTATAAATCTGTGACTAAAAAGCTACCCTACAAAGCAACTCACATAAGTTAAAAGAATAATTTGGATTTCAGAAAAAAAAAAACCAGCTATTTGCAACTAATATGTGATTCATTGGTGGTTTTAGGCGTAACATTCTGGTACCCATTTAAAGAGAACACATACAGGGGCTGGAGAGTGGGCAAAGCAGTTAAGAGATTTGTCTGCTATTCCAGATGACATGGATTTTGCTCATAGCACCCAGATAGCAGTTCACAGACACCTGGAACTCCAGGTTGAGGGCCTATTGTGCATTTTTCTGACATCACTCACCCTGGCACAACAGTCTTACACATAAAATCAGGTAAAATAAAATGCATATGGAAGTAAATGCACACAGATATTAATAACATAGATATACATAGGAGCACATAATTTTTCATTCTCTCAAATAATGTCATATGCTTCTTACACATGTGACATTAAAGTAGCAAAAAGACTACTTAAGAGAAAGAAGATGACCAGAACGATAGGGTGAAGCGACAGCAAAGTTTAGTGGAAGTGAGTAAAAGTGAAGTACGTGATGCACATACAGAAAATTACCACAATGAAACCAAGTCTGCATGTTAGCTGTAAAACAATACACCTTTTAAAAAGATAAAAATATGTTTTCATAGGTGGGGAAGGTAGGACACACACCTTATTCCAGTGTTTGAAATTCTTAAAAGGGGATTACCACATTCCAACTATCTTGAGTTGCATAGGTACGATTTCTCTCAGGTTTTTTACTTGGTGAAGAAGAAGAAGTTTGAACTTGCTGCATTAAAATGTGTGTTATGGATATAATAAAAAAAAGTAAATTATGTATGGATATGTTAAATATTTAAATACATGCATAACAAATGTTATTAAGCGTCAAGGGTAGAGTAGTGAACACCTATTGATTGTTTTGGATACATATATTATATTTAATATCAACCAATAAAATTCACACATATATTTATGCCTAACACATTTATTGAAACAATTACCATAAGACCTAAAATTGAAAGTATTAAGGAGTACAGAGTAACTGGCATTTTATTTTCACATTACTACCTTCATAACTGTTTAGATGTTATCGTGTAAAGGTACATGATGCATATGTATGTAAGAATAAGTAAGGAAAAATAAAGTTGTAATACAGCCCCACAAAGAACCAATGAATGGAAACCACTAAGTGTGACCACTCACAGTCCTTTCTCCTGGCACCACCAACCTGAAGATCGCACAATCATCAGCTGTCATTGCCCTCTGTGCTGCTAGCACATACATGGTTTGCTTTGCCTCCTGAAGGCTTTGATTCTGTCCCTCGGGTACAACTTCCAGTCACTGACGTTTTTTCAGGAGACTTGCTTGTAGGAGACAAGGGCCGCCACAAGACAGGTTTCATTATTTCCTCTTTTGCAATACAACAGAGTAAAGGCTTTCCTACTCCAGAGAGTCCAAAAACAAGTTTGGAGATTACTGAAGAATTCTTTAAATAGAGTTGTTAGTTAATGGACTTATAGGGCTGAGACAAAAGAACTCCCATCAGTATTCAGCATATGTACCACACTAATCTACCCTTGAGGGCACATTTTTTTCCTCTATCATAAAGGCTTGGAGTAGTTTCAGCTAGCCAGCTTTTCATTTTCCCAAGAGATAAAAGGAAGAGTGTTAAATTGCAACTACATCAAAGAGGGTATGAGGGAGTTCTCAAAAATATTGTTATGATTATGTCTCCTTGGGGAAGAGGAAAATAAGTCTCCCAAGAATGCTTGTGAATTTGGCTTGAAAAGCATTCTCTTCACAGTGAAAGGTAGAGCTGAAATTTTACACATACTGCTGTTTACTGGCCTTCTGTATTTTAGGGTTCCACACTTGGCTTCACAAAGCAGTCGAATCATCAGCAACAGCAGAAATGGCCCTGGCTTAGAATGAAATGGCCTCAGAAATGACAAAGTCAATTAGGAATGTTAACGGAATAACTGAGCCATGGAGAGAGGAGTTCATGGGCATCGACTGCCATTAGTGGTGGTGACCTTAAGTGAGGTCATGCTTGTGTCAATGGAGCCTTGAGGATAGGCTGAGCAAAGCTAGGTGGATTTTGTTTATCTAAGCAATGCTAATATCACTCTAGCATATTGTTGCTTTCCCCTTGAGAGGACTAATGATGAAGCCTTGGACTAAGCCACTGGGTAAGCGATTCTTGCTTTTGTTCTCTCCCCTCAAGCAAGTGCACTTGTACTTTGAGAGCATGTGACGTCTTGAATTTGAGGTTTGGCAGGGGCAGTATTGGGAGGAAGATGAGAAAAGTAGAATGGTTTTCGTCACTATTTTATCTTTTCTTCTACTACCCTTCAGGAAGTTTGTTGTGTGTTGTGGATTTTCCATAGCTTGGATGCAGTAAGTACTCAATTCGACTATGACCAATATATTCCCTAAGGGGCTTTAGGATAAGGACCCTTTCTATTGCTTTCTATTTGAGCTATCACTAAACCCAGATTGAGAATCTCATCACAGCAGTGGTAAAGAGAAAGGGACTGGTTGTCTTTTTGATGATGGTGTCTTGGGAGCATATTTCCTTAATTAAGTGACACTGAGTTTTCTATGGGCAACCAACAGGCACTAGTGGGTCTATGAGTGTAAATGTCCTGAAATGTCCAGGAGACACTGTTTCCCTCTTGGTCCCCTGGATCCGTTGAGCCTTGGGGAGAGGAAGTGGTACAGATGATCCATTGGTGGCTGAGCATTCCACTGACACTCATTCTTTGCATGTCAATTGTTGTGAATTTCAATATTAACCACTCTGCACTGCACAATGAGAGCTGTACTTACCTGTTCGTATGAAAATGGAACTCTTAAAGCAATGTGATACTATGTTCATTTAGTAAAATAATGGTCATTGTTTTACCCCTGGGACTTGTGTGCTTAGCCAGAATTACAAATAACAGCCATGAGTTTCATTCCCTGACCTGGGCCTTAACTCCACAAAGATAATGTCCTATTTCCTTCATAACATTCAGACATGTCTTGCTTCTCCAGTCATGAATGTAGCTCACATGTTGTTGATGACTTCCCAAGGAGACTGCAAAGCACTTTCTTGCACTATGAAAGCTAGCCAGCAGGGAGAAACCTTCTTGGCCAGTAGCAACTTGATGCCTCCATGTTCTGTGATCAAAGTTTGGGCTGCTTGTACCAGTAGGAGCTTGTCAACAAGAGCTGGTGAGCAAACAAGAGAAATGGCCATAGTCTCTGATATTTTAGCAGTCTCTGATATACCCTTGACCAATGGATTGAAAGGAGGTAGCCCACACCCATTTCTTTAGGGATTACTTACTAGCCTGTAGTACAAATAATATTTATAAGCTGAATCATTTTGTGCAGTGAGGCTTTATCTCACAAAAAAATCCGACAGTATAATAGCATATACAAGACTAGAATTTGAGTTTATATTTGATGCACAGTGTATTGCATCCAAGCCTCTGGCATGCTAGGTAAGTTCTACCACTGACCTATATCTCATCAAAGAATTGACACCGTTAATCCATTATTTGTTAAGAAATGAAGTGATAAAGAGTTTTGCGGTAGAAGTGTGGCTTTAATTAAGGTTTCTATTGATGTTACAGAAACACCATGAACCAAACAGTATGGGAAAGAAAGGGTTTAGTTCATCTCAAAGCTTGCTGGGGCAAGAGCTCAAGGAAGAAATCCGGAGGCAGAAACTGAAGCAGAGGACATAGAGGAGAGCTGCCTAGTGACCTGTGTCCCACGGCTTGCTCGTCTTGTGTTCTAACAGGGTCTCAGGACCACCCAGTGGCAGCACCAACCTCAATGAGCCAGTCCCTCCCACAGAAATCATAAATCGAGAAAAAGCATGGAAGACTTCTTACATATCTGCCAAGCTTGTGAGGACATTTTCTCACTTGTGGTTTCCTAAATGACTCTAGCTTGGGTCAAGCTGATAAAAATTAGTCAACACAAACATCTATTTTCAAAAACCATTTACTTTTAATGACAAATTAGAAAATATAAGTTCTGATAAAGGATAAATAACCTTACATTGAACAAAGTTAAGTGTATATCGAGTATATTAGTTTGTGTATATTTCACATTAAATGCATAGATATCTGTATTTTCATTACGTATGCACATGTAACATTATATTATCTGTTCTTATAATACAACACCGAATGAGATATAAGATCTTTTTTTTCTCCTTTATTAATTTATTCTTGTTACTTCTCAATGGTTATCCTATCCCTTGTATCCTCCCATTCTTCCCTCCCTCGATTTTCCCCTTATTCCCCTCCCCTATGACTGTTCCTGAGGGGGATTACCTCCCCCTGTATAAGATCTGAGAAGTAAATAATGTAGTTGTATATTCTAAAAACTCAGGCATAGAACAAAATCCAAAAGCTAAAAGATTCAAAATGTATTAGTTTATAACTTCTGAACATTCAATGACAGTATATTAGTTTAACATTATTGACACTCTTAAAAGTAAGTGGACCACATCCAATAATCCACACATAAAGGTCCATTCTTCAACTATTTATTGAAGTTTATGTGCACTATACCTTCTAATTTTAGCATTAAAACTATAACAACACAATTTTGTGGTGATTTACATTTGCAAATGTACTTTGTCATCAGAATAGTCATTAAATGAGAATTTCAAAACACATAAATATGATATAAGTTGTCCCCTGATTATTACATATTGAAAAACTGTATATTATTGTTAATATAAAAATCATTGTTCTTGCAAGTTATATGAGTTAAGTTGCCCAAGAGACAAGTGAATTGTTATTTAAAAAATCACTAGTCCTAAATGACTGTAAGTGTAAGTGACTTCATTTTTATGAGGTTTCATCTCAGGGAATCAGGCTGCCATTTATTTTTGCTGTAGTGAGCCTATTGTCTCCATTTCATGTCCTTCTTGGGATCCATTTTTCTCTGTATTTCTGAGATTTATTCACGAACCCCCATTATCATTAATAGAGGTTGTATAACTCTATCCTCTACACAGCCAGTGGTAAATGAAATCCCTTTGGTTTAATTTTCTGGCATTTAAATGAGTCTTGAGCTTTATAAAATACAATTATGGTGCAAAGTTCCTAATGTAAATACCAAGGGGATATGAAAGAGGGAGTAAAAGGTGACCTTTACAGTGACACATGAGGTTGTACTTTCTCAGGGTGAGAAACATGATTTGGAGAAGCTCATGCATTTTCTATCCTATCACCGGTTTGGGAAATCGTGTTGTCTCCTGTGGAATTAGTAGAAGTTAAATACAAAATCCAACCTAATCATCAGATTACATAGCTCTATTTAACCTGGAAAATAATGTGGCCAACGTTCCTTTTATTACTATCTCTTTATTTCTGAAATGTTAGGTAGAGGGTGCACAGTTCACTTTGAAGCTTATAGAAGTGCATTTATTTGGTATCAAATGAGTAGTTTTATTGTTCAAATAATTATACAACTTCTACCGGGAGGCCTCAAAAAATTACAGAGTATCTTAAGGTGGCTACACATGAAATCCACAGTGCTCCTGTATAACAAATTTCATAAGATATCGATGAACTATTTCTATGCATTTAATGTATAGATTAAGCTTAATAAGGAATAATTGGATTGGTTTCCCTGAATAGGTAAACACAAAGCATTTTACCAATACAATCAAGTTCTTTCAGACAATTGTGCTTTCCCAAATTACATCCTATGATATATCACTTGTTTTCATTTTACTATTCATAATTTGTTTTCTGTGATTCAAATAAATATAAAACCTCTTTTGAATTACTTTACTACAGTGGGCTTAGGATGAGTGTAACGCTTGCTTCCATGTCAGCATGGTAAGCCATTATTGGCTTTGTAGAACTTTACTGCTGATGGGGGTACAAATTATTATGGACATTAGGAAACTAGTTTGGAGAGTCTTCAAAAATTGTTGATAAAACTACCATATGACCCAAGTATTTCACTCCTGGGAAGATACCCAGAGAATGCAACACCTACCAAAAAGGTATTTACATTCTGATGTCTATTGCTACTTTATTTACTAGAGCAAGGAAATGATAACAACCTAGTTGTGCATAAACATATATATGGAAAAAAATCCGACATGCACATAAAATGGAATATTACTGAGATATAATGGATATAATGACAAAATTCATTGGAAATATGTGGATATAGAAGGTATAATAAGCATGACCACCCAATCTCAAAACAAAACAAAAAATGCATGTTCTTCCTCATCCTAGCCTATTATGGATGTGTGTATACACACACACACACACACACACACACACACACACACACACACACACATATATATATATATATATATATATATATATATGGTTACATTACAACAGTTTGCAAAAGGAGATCAAAAGGAATGAGTAATAAAAAAGCATAATGTCTAAGGATGAGCTCATAACATAGTATATATTGTCCTTTTCATGCTGTGACATGTATAACGCATTTCAATGCAAAATAAGTCTAAAATGGAGAGTGCTCCTATGTGACTCCATGAGACAGTATTTCTGTACTATGAAAGATAAATTTTAGTGTGCATTTTCATGTGATATTTCTGTAATATGTTGCATTTTCTGAGTACTATTCAACTTTTAGCATGCTATTTTTAAGTAGGTATTTTATTTCTTTAAATTACAGAATTTGTAAATATCATACTTTTGAAAATGGAGACTCTCAGGCAATATTGATTTATTGTTCCTGAACACCAGAATGTAATCTGCTGTGTCAGGAATAAGAAAAAAAATGGGAAACTTGTTTTTTATTCTGATTGTTATAATTTGAAATTACATCATTTTTGATGAAGTTACTTGACTCACCAGGTTTTCTTAATAGCATCCCCTAAATATCTCTACTGGATGACGTATGTGCTTCTGCCTCTAGATAGGCTAAGAAGTAGATGATGCTACTTGTTGAATCAAAGCACATTTCCTTTTCTGAGATAGAGGAATGATACCTGACTTATCTGATTGAATGT
Organism: Acomys minous; assembly: GCF_964271855.1. NCBI lineage: Eukaryota > Metazoa > Chordata > Mammalia > Rodentia > Muridae > Acomys > Acomys minous. Next base: position 29,048,626 of record NC_140495.1, read on the forward strand.
TTCAAAGTTTATAAGTAGGAGCACCAGTAAACTAATGGGATCCTCAATTTACTCCTGTAAAACTTTTTAGGCAAATACATAAAGAAAAACAGAATTCCTTCTGATGATTTTTATCCTTCTTTGGAAGATCTAGAGGTCAAGAACCTTTAAAATAGAGTTATGAATATCCCTTGATTATATTCCTGATTGTATGCTTACCTGCCTTTGTTACTGGCCTCTGGACTCAGCTGAGTTCAAGAAGCTTCTGTTGCACAGTGAACATTTCAGTGTCTCTCTACTGCTGCTAGTACAATTGGCATGGTTAAGCAGCTATGTTGAAGCCTCCATGTAAAACACTTTTTGTATTTTGAATAAAGTTTTAGATGGTTTCGTAGATTTTTAAAATCAATTAAATGGACTTCTCCTCAATATAAATATAAATTCTTGACTGATAAAATAATATTTTTAATTTGTTCTTTGAAGATCAAATGCACATGTGCAATAATTTTGATCATACCCATTCTTCATTCCTCCCTTTCAGCTCCTCAATCTCCCTCAACATTTTCTAACTCTCACTAGTGCTCTCATCCTATCTCTTTCTAAAACCCATAGGTTTTTAATTAATTGCCCAGAGTACACTCAGAACTACTTATATGCACATGGATGTGGGGACGTACAGTAGAACATGAACAACTTACTAATGGCCAAATTCCAAAGAAAAGTAGCTATTTCTCCCCCACCAACCATTAACTGTTATGAGGTCATAAGCTATGTGTGAGGCCTTACTGAGAGCAGTTCTTCACTCATGCAGAAACTTTTACTACCTTGATATTGTTTAGGTCTGATGAAGGCAAACACAGCTGTGATGAGTACATGAATGCAATATCAACGTCACATATGGGAGACAGAATTTTACAATACCCATTTCCATCTAGCCCTTAAATTGTTTCTTTCCCACTTTGTATGGTGTTCTTTAAGTTTTTTGGGGAAACAGAGCTTGATTTAAATGTCCCATTTAAGGATAATAACTCACAGTCACTCTTAATCTCACTCAGCACATTCATCAATTTGAGTTTCTGCATTAACTGCTGCCCACTGGGGGAAAAAAAGGAGTTTCTCTAACAAATGTTGAGAACTGTTCAGATATATGAGTATATGCATAAATATTTATAAGATTATTTGACAGTAAAATCATTTAACAAAAACAATAGCAGACCCCTCACTATTACCTATGACCTCCTCAGACATGGGCTTTTAACCAGGCTGATAGTAACAGATACAAATTTCCTCCTGTGGAGCAGTATTCTAATCCAACCAAAACATGTTTGTTGCATACCTGAAAGTAGACACATTTTTGCATGGAGGTCAATATTGTAGCATGGAGGGTCCAGTGAGGAGTAAGATTATAGGTATCTTTTATCTCTCAGTGGCCTGAACAACACTTTTCAAAAATATGAATGCCATCTAGCAGCAAGGAAGTTTACTAGTCAGTGCAAGATTTATTTCTTTATGTGCTGCATCCAGCTGTACAGAGTCTTCAATGATAGTTATGCTGTCTAGTTATAGTGAATTTCCAAAATGCAATGTCAAGAGACTATGTAATTCTGTGGGTCTCTGAGACCTCCCTGAGCTCCCTCAGGAAGTATCCTAAGCCTGGTGCTGTGATATTTCTTTAAAAATCCATGCCTTTTGGAAGCAGGAAGATATAATAGCTTAAAACTATGCTTAAACTTTTTAAAAATTTTTTATTAATTTATTCTTGTTACATCTCAATGGTTATCCCATCCCTTGTATCCTCCCATTTTCCCCTTATTCCCCTCCCCTATGACTGTTCCTGAGGGGGACCTCCTCCCCCTATATATGCTCATAGGGTATCAAGTTTCTTCTTGGTAACCTGCTGTCCTTCCTCTGAGTGCCAGCTGTTAATCCTTCATTTTCTCCTCTTTCTTTCATGTGTTCGCTGTCTGATATACACATGGCTTTTTCATGTGCCCCTGTTTCCTCACCCCTTCTTTCCATATGCCCCTTTCCTCATCTCCTCTCTCATTTTCCCACAATCTCTCCCTACTAACTTAAACCTCTCCAATCCAGGCATTGCCCATCTCTACTTTCATTTTCATCTATGTTCTACTATTTCTTCACTTAATGTATCTCCTGCATCCTACATTTTGTTTCATTTTATTCTCCATGTGTATTCCAATGTAAAATTAAGATAAAATATCCAAAGCTTGGATGCACGTACATGGGAAAATGTAAGGCTTTCGGAGGATGGGGGATATGACTTAGTAATAAATTTCAACAGTTTCAGACATTACCTCTCCTGGATATTTTTAATAAAGTAGCACTGAATATAGATGTGTGACTAAACATAAAACCAGATACACTAAATTTTTAGAAGAAAAAGTGAAGATGTGCCATGAACTAATTGGCCCAGGAGACAATTTCCTGAACAGACCACCAACAGCCCAGGCTCTAAGGTCAACAATTAATAAATGAGACCTTATAAAACTGAAAAGCTTCTGTAAGGCAAAGGACACTGTCAACAGAACAAAGTAACAGCCTATAGACTTGGAATAAGTTTTCACCAACCCTACATTGGACAAAAGGCTAATATCCAAAATATATAAAGAACTCAAGAAATTAAACAGCAACAAAAGAAATAAACCAATTAAGTAATAGAGATCAGCCATCAACTCTGCCAATTTTTAGGAAGAATTCTGTCTGTGGTAGAAATTAGGACCTTTTGCTCAGTGGCTTGTTTGCCACATTTGTAGCCATCTCAATAAGCAAGTTCTTTGATGCTCATCATCCTCTTTGAGGTAGGGTGGGTGTTGCCAGGAGTTAACATGTCTCATTGTCAGGGACTCTTTAAAATAATAAAAACATCTTTACATGCCATGTTCTGTAGATCTCTGAGGTTTTTGAAGACCTTATCTAACTATTTTACCTTATTTACCTATAGAATCATATCTATTGAGAGGGGCATTAGACCATTTGAAGAGCTTTTGGAGTTGCTCTTCTCCTTGTGCCAAAACTTAGGATAGGACATGCTGCTAGTGAATTGGATCAGTTAAATATAATGGGTTTAATTGTGCTCCAGGATAACAGAGGCATGTTGAAACATTGAATCACTAATGGCAAGTTGAGCATATTTTTTGTAAGCAAATTTTTAAAGGCCACGACTTTCATGTACATCTTTCATACTAGATAATCAAACATGGGAATAAAATGAGTACTCCACTAAGGTTTTATTCAGTTTGTATAAACATTACAACTCTAGAACAAAGAAATTAAAGGCTACATTGGTTAGTAATTAGAGGGAATTCCTGCCTAACAACCAACTTCTAATGTTGAAGCAATTGCAGATTCAAAAGTACTTGAATGAGAGAAATGTTACGCGCCTTTTGGGGCATCTTTGTTTAAAATATCTTAGTTTACTGTTAGTCTTCTTTCCAACCTTTTCCAAAGGATAACATCATCTTTGGGAAAGAAGAAAATAATTACATATTCTAGATTGTATTGAATAATGATTCTTAATTGACACTAATTCAAGAAGACCCAAGAAAAATTATATCCCTCCAGTCAAAGTAAGGGACTGTGAAGGTCAAGAGAATAATGGAATTTTGGCAAATTTCAACAGTCTGTGGGTTCAGTAGGCACCTAAAGTCACTCTGTGGTCATTATCCTATAATTCGAGTATAGATGTATTTAGAAGTTGGTAGAAGACTTTCATTAGTTCTATTACTTTGGAAGTAAGGGGTTTTATGTTCAGAAAGGCAAAATGGATGTCATTAGAGTAGTCTCTACTAGAGAAAATAGTGAACAAACACCAATATTGTACCACAGGAGACATTACAGAAATTAGTTTCACTTTCAAGGACTTGAAAGTTGGAGAGGTTGAAGACAAATGGAGAATGAGACTTAACTGTTACTGTCACGAAATCAACCAGTAGTAACTGTTTGTGCAACCTTTGTACCAGATATGCTGTCCTTGAGTAGATTAACATATCTACCTGGTATACACTTATTAACGTAGGAAATTGTTTTTTCCTTCTATACTAATCAATAAGGACCACCAGAAGCAATAAGATTTCATTTCTCAAGGTGATAAGTATACCTTTACTGCTATACCTTAAGAAAACATTAATTCTACATCCTCATATCATGACTTAGCTTGAAGGGATCCGATTAATTCTTCAACACTCTGTCACAAATTAGTTTGTTGGGGTTTTGATTGCCTGCATCTCTTTTCCGAAAATTATCACACTTGTCAACTATATTGATGGTGTGATGCTAATTTGGTTCAAGTGAGCCATGGACAGCAAGCCATTTGAACTTGTTAGCAAAGCACATGCACATCAAAGGATAAGAAATGAACTGAGCTCGACTTCCAGGTCATTCTACCTCAGAGAAATTTCTAGGGTGCCAGTGATACATTTCTTCTAAGGTGAAAGATAAGTTGTTGCACCTGGCCCACCCCACCACCAAAAGTAAAAATTAAAAAAAAAAAAAAAGCAATAACACTTTGTAGTTGGCTTATTTGGATTTTTAAGGAACATATTACTCATTTAAGTATGCTGTTACTCCAGTCAATAAAACAAGCAATTTGAAAGACTTCTAGCTTTGAGTGTAGCCTGGAAAAGGATAGAGCACTTAACCAGGCCAGGTAATTGAAGAGGCTGTTCTACAACTTGTAGCATATGAATCAGCAGACCTAATGTTATCTGAGGTTCCAACAGCAGCTAGAGATGTTTGGAGTAGCTAGAAGACCTCAAAATATGTTTCCCAGTTAATTCCTCATGATTTCAGAGCAAGTCCCTCAAATTCTCTGAAAATACCTATTCTCTGTATGAGAGATAGCTCTCTGCCTTAGTTGAAACTGAATTTGACAATGGGCCTCCAACTTACCATGTAGCCTAAGCTGTCCATTATGAGTTGGGTGTTATATGACCCACAAAGCCATAAATGGAAGTGCTACATAAACTGGTCCTAAGCAGATCCTGGTGACATAAACAAGTTACATGTAGTTGTCCAAATGCCTATATTTTCTATTCTTGTCATTTCTCAGTAGTGCATGAATGCAGTTGACATGGTGATAGAGACAGATGTTATGCATGCACTTGATTACATGGACTTTTAACTCACCAGAGCTGTCTTTAACTCACTAAAGCTGCTATTGGAAGCACGGTCTACCCATTGCAGAAAGCAACACTGAGCTCCCAATACAGCATCATTCACATAGGTGAACACACAGTGACATGTTCACTGCTTCAGATAACTTCTATCATCATAAGAATAAAACTTTGTGCTTATTGAAATACTCATTCTGATTATTGATTTTCCTTTTCAACCAATCACCCTTGAACGTACACTGTACCTTATCATGATATTATCCATACAGGATTTCTTTTGATCAAGGAACTCACAACAGCCAAAGAAGTGCAAGCACAGACCCATTCTCATTCAATTTACTGTCCTCATTATGCCTCCCACCATTATTACATGGCTTGTTTGATGTGATGCTGGAATGGACTCTTTTTTGAATACGCAGTTTTGGCACCATTGAGGTGGAAATTGCCTGGGGATCTAGAGCAGGAAAGTAAACGAGATTACAGCTGGAATGCAGGAGATTCTTTAGGGCATCTCTTGAGGTTATTGCGCTATGGGATTGAGACCAATGGGGATAACAAAACAAAACAACAACAAAAAGAGAAAGGCTTGCTAACAAAGACCCAGACCTTTCAAGAGTGAACATCTGTCAACTTCTAGGGAAAGAAACGGTACTTGTGTAGGTGCTTTTTTGAGTTTGGAGGAAGTAGTGGTAACAAAATATGGTTGTATATACCACCTAAGGCCATGTGACCAGTTGCTGATACAAACATTGCTGGTGACATGAATATTTCTGTCACATATTAAACACACACACACACACACACACACACACACACACACACTGAATGTATACATTTATTAAGCCAACATTTGAGTTTTTATTTCTTTTTCATATAGTATAACATCAATTGAAATAATATTGGCAGTTATGTGTTGTAAATTTATGCTATCAGTCTTAAATTATGCAACACTAAAACACTACATATTCTTCCAGTGACTTTTTCATCTATTGAAATATATATATATATATATATATATATATATATATATATATATATTAGAAACAGTTGTGTGTAGTGCAATTGTACAATGTTATATGGAATTATGACATTGGTACTGTTTATGTTCAGAAATTATAAGTTACATAAGATGCAGTTGTGTGTCAAGTTAATGAGGAATAGCCTCAGTTATTGAATCAAGCGTAATAGAACTGGCTAAAACACAAACTGCTGGATGTTGATTTTTTTTAAAAAATCAGACTATTGAAAAGGAAGACTCACCTTAAATGTGGACTTTACCTATTGGTTCCTGCCCACAGGGCAAAGTCTCCTCATTTCTGCCTAAAAACACGCAAGCTTGAATGCAGGTAGACACAACAGTCAATTTTTGCCTAGACAGAGTAAGCAAGTCCTCAATAGTTCCTGCCTCACAAATATGTCTGTCAAATATACTGGGCTAGAAGGCTGAAGATTATGCTCCAGTGTTATAGAGAGTTTTGGATGACTGCTCAGGCAGCTAACTGTCTTTGTCATTTTGGTTTTTCATTTTGAAAGCTGCCAACCTGCACTTCCGGTTTGCTCGAGTAATTAAGTTTTATTCCTTCTCAAGTCTCTGAAGGGTTGAAGACCAGATAGTTTTACAACTAAGCTTAGTTGTTTATGGGGTAGGCTATTTTTTAGGTCTAGATAGATGTTTTAAGTTGATAGAGATGAGATATGATAGATATTGATTTACATTCAGAATTTTAGGCTCACCAAGATAGCAATGATGTTTTCTTCAAGGTTGCCAAATACAAATAGCCAAAACACTAAGAAAGTAACATTTATAGAGTTCCTGATTGTTTTGTGGTTCTTTTTGTTGAATGTACTGTATTGTATTTATGTGTAAAAAAACTGTAAATAAAATTTTAAAAATGTGTTTCCAGATTCTAAAGGTTAGAATTGAAATGGTTTCTATTCCACTCTGTGCTATCCCTAAAACTATTGCTACGTAGAGCATTTTATAGCCCTGAGTAATAAATGATTAAGCTTCATTAACAAGGTAACTAATTTAACAGGCAGTGAGTGAAAGCAAAAAGTCTTTAAGTGTTTCCACGTGTGAGATTAAATTAGCCTTAATCTTTGACAGGCGATGATTTGTATGTTTTTGTAAATATATTTGTAGCTTTACAAAGTTTTATGTTGGTTTGTTATGTTCTAAGAAATAGGCACTTTATCAACTTGTTCTAAGCACCAGAGTGCACATAAATTGGAGAAAGTGGAAACTTGGGATAAGGATGAATTATACTTAGGCTAGTACAAAACTAACCTGAGTATTCAAATTTATTATATAGCAGGGGTTACTACATCTTCTTATGATATTATCTAGGACAACTGAAATATCTAATAAATTTTAAGGGGTTTCATAACCAGAAAACAGACTATACAATATGGAATTTGATAAAACCTCCATATCCTAGTCCTAGATATACTGAACCTGCAAAGGAAGCATTACTCTTTGAAATATGCTTTCTGCATCAGATTTATCAGATAGAAATTGGGTTGGAAAATGTTACCAGCTTTTAAATGCATATAATAAACTAAAAATAGAAGTTCATCAGTCTTAAAAGATGCCATACTTGTGAGTGATACAAACCTGAAGTAGCTTTGCAATGAAAATGGTACCTCTGAATCATTAATTCTGAAAATAGAGTTTCTGAAACATCTTTTCAGCTTTGAATTTTCTGATGGAGGCACATCCATCATGTCAGAGCTTCTCTCTCTCATGATGCAATGGCCTGGAGAAACAGAGTGCATCCATGGCAACTGAGGTAATTTCAGTTACAGTAGTTACCAGATGCTCCAGTAACTAAAATAAAGAATAGCCAACATTTTAATCATATTAATTTCATGTAGAAGCTGAATTGCATAGCTTTTTATTTGCTTTAAAAATATAAGTATGGTACTTCAAAAGAACGTGGAAGAGATGTTTTCATATATCTGTAGGTATAGTAAAAACAAAACACACAGTCCACAGCGCATGATATAAATTCTACACACCAAGACCTCTTGAAATGCTGTCCTCAATATCTCATGCCATGCCTAGGCCAATGCTGTTTGAAACTGATATTATGCTATCATTGTTCAGGGGAGGAGAAAACACCCACTATATACAAGCCTTGAAGATCTGAGATTGTGTGTATGTGTGTGTGTGTGTGTGTGTGTGTAGCCCAGTGGTATATTTCAAATGTCTTCTGTATACTCTCTTCTGCACTTTTAGAATGACAGCCCTTGTTGCTCTGTCCAGCTTTTTAAAATAGGTCATAGGAATCAACCTCTGATCCTTCTGGCTGTACAACGAACAGCCAATCAATTGAGCTATCTCACCAGCTCCCAAGAGAACATAACTTAATTTGCATTACTTATACAAGGACAGTAAGGATTGTGGCAAGAACCATATCCACTTGAATGCATTTTGATGTGCCACTTTGTTATTTGAGTCATGTCCACCTGAGAGAGATGGGGAGGGGCAGGACTAGCAGAGTGGAATCATCCTCAAACTTTGTGCTTGTGTTTGATGAGAAAAATGCACATTCACAGCAGTTATTCTTTTTTTTTCATTTTATACATATTTTTATTGTAATTTATTTATATTACATCTTCATTATAATCCTCCCACTCTTATTGTACTGTGCCCACCCTCCCTCCCTTTTCTGCCCTATTCCTATCCTGTAGACCTCTGACCTGTGGGGTCCTCCTCCCCCACCATTTGACCACAGCCTATCAGGTCTCATCTGGATAGTCTGCATCCCCTTGCTCTGTGTACTCTGTGTTCCCAGAGGGCCTCTCCTCCAAGGGGTAGGAATCAACTTGCAGGCACTAGAGTTATGTCAGAGGCAGTCTCCCACTCTCCCCCGCTTCTCCATGTGGAGAATGAGCTGTCCATCACCTACATCTGAACTGGGGGTCTAAGTTCTCTGCTTACAATGTCCTTGGTTGCTGTCCAGTTTGTGCAGGAACCCCTGGGTCCAGATCTGACAGCCTTGATAGTCTCCTTGTGGAATTTGTCACAACCTCCTCACCACCCTTACATCCATACAATTTATAGCTCTTAACCAAGAGTCTACCTTTGAATCTCAGTATCTGTCATGATCCCCTGCTGGTGGGGCCTCTAAGAGGACATCTATGCTAGGCTAGTATCCAGTTGTAAGTGAATATATACCCTACATGTCTTTCTGGCCTGGGTTACGTCACTCAAAGTGATCATCTCTTGTTCCATCCACTTGCCTGCAAATTTCAAGATTTAGCTGAATAGTATTTCATTGTGTAATGTACCATAGTTTTTTTATACATTCTTTGTTTGGAGGACATCTAGTTTGTTTCCAGATTCTGGATAGTACAAACAAGGCTGCTATGAACATAGCTGAGTAAATGTCCTTGTTGTATGGTGTAGCATCTTTCAGGTGTATGCTGAGGAGGGTATAGCAGGGTCTTTAGGGAGGACTATTGCCAATTTTCTGAGAAAGAGCCAGATTGATTTCCAAAGGTGTAGTACAAGTTTACATTCCCACCATCAATAGATGAGTGTTCTCCTTTCTCCACATCCTAGCTAGCATGTGCTATCACTTCAGTTATTTTTTTTCAGGTTTCATTTTTTTCCTTTATTAATTTATTCTTGTTACATCTCAGTGGTTATCCCATCCTTTGTATCCTCCCATTCTACCTTCCCTCCCATTTCCCCCTTATTACACCTGTCAGAATGGCTTATATAAAATAGTTATTGACAGGTGTAAGGTGGAATCTCAGAGTTTTTATTATTTGAATTTCCATGATAACTAAGGATTTGGGGTTTTTCTTTAAATGTTTCTAAGCCATTTGGTATTCCTCTGTAGAGAGTTTTCTATTTAGCTCTGTACCCCATTTTTAACTGGGTTATTTGATTTGGTGGTATTTAGTTTCTTGAGTTCTTTATACATTTTGGATATTGGCCCTTTGTCGGATGTAGGATTGGTGAAGATCTTTTTCCAGTCTGTAGGCTCTTGTTTTGTTCTGTTGACAGTGTCCTTTGCCTTACAGAGGCTATTAAGTTTCATGAAGTCTTTTTTATTAATTGTTGACCTTAGAGCCTGGGCTCTTGGTGTTCTGTTCAGGAAGTTGTCTACTGTGCCAGTAAGTTCATGGCTCTTCTCCACTTTTTCTTCTAGTGGGTCCAGTTTTAATCTACTTGGAATTTAGGTTTGTGTTGGGTGATGAATATGGACCTATTTGCATTTTTCTCCATGTATGCATCCGATTAGATCAGCACCATTTGTTGAGGCTATCTTTTTTCCATTGTATCAGTTTGACTTCTTTGTCAAAAATCAAGTATGTGGGTTTATTTCTGTGTCTTTGATTTGAGTCCACTTGTCAGTCAGCCTATTTCTATTCCATATTGTGTTGTTTTTGTTACTGTTGCTCTATAGTAAAGCATGAGATCCAGGATAGAGTTTCCTCTGGGACATCTTTTATTGTACAGGGATTGTTTTAGCTATCCTGGATTATTTATTCTTCCATATGAAGTTGAGAATTGATCATTCAAGGTCAGTAAAGAATTGTGTACGTATTTTAATGGGAATTGAATGTTTTTATTTCATTCCTTACCCAGAGGTCATTGAGTATGGAGTTGTTCAGTTTCCATAACTCTGTAGGGTTTCTATTGTTTCTGTTGTTGTTCAGTTCCAGCTTTAATCCATCTATGGTGATTGAAAATTTTGTTGGCAGTAACAGTCTGGGTTGGTATCTGTGATCTCTTAGTGTTTGCATGATATCCACATAGGTCTTCCTGGCTTTCATAGTGTCTGTAAGAAGACAAGTATAATTCTCATAGGTTTGCCTTTATATGTGACTTGGACTTTTTCTCTTGCAGCTTTTTAATATTGTTTCTTTGTTCATTACATTTAGTGTTTTGATTATTATGTGTCAGGAGGATTTTCTTTTCTGGTCCAATCTATTTGAAGTTCTGTAGGCTTCCTGTATACTCATGGAAATTTTCTTCTTTAGGTTAAGATAATTTTTTTTTATGATTTTGTTGAAAATATTTTCTGGGCCTTGGAACTGGGAGTCTTCTTTTTTGTCTATTCCTATTATGCGCTGGTTGAGTTTTTTCATTGTGTCCCTAATTTCTTGGGTGTTCTATGTAAAGAGCCTTTTGTATATAAGATTTTCTTTGACTGTTGTATCAATTTGTTCAGTTATATCTTCTACCCTGATGTTCTTTCTTCCATCTCTTGTATTCTGTTTGTGATACTTGTGTCTGTAGTTCCTGTCCTCTTTCCTGGGTTTTTCCATTTCTAGGATTGTCTCTAATTTTATTTTCTTCATTGTGTCTATCTCCACTTTTAGGTCTTGAATCCTTTCATTCATTTCCTTCTCCCACTATAGTTATTCTTACATTTCTAAGCTGGGATTTGAAAAAGGAGAAATTAGGATATTTCACCCATTTGGTTAATAGTGTATGATCTTGACTGTTGGCACCGTTTCCTTGGATTTATTTTCTTTCTAAAATATAGTAACTACAAACTGACAATAACAACAAATTGACCTTGCACACATTTTTCCCACTGTGTTTTGAAAACACAACTACATTTTTTAATGGTCTTCTGAATACGTTGTGGAGAACTATCACAATACCTAATAAAGTAGAAAGGTACCCAGTGAACTCAATGGGTGTCCAATAAACTCAAAGGAAGCCCAAAGAACTCAGTGCATACCGAATGAACTCAAAGGATGCCCAGTGAACTCAATGTGTGCCCAATGAAATCTAAGGACATCCACTTAACTCAAAGGATGTCCAACGAACTCAAAGGGCATCCACGGTATGCTCTGATTTTTTAGCCTTCTGTCAATGTTAATTACTCCCATTCTCAATGTTCAAACCACCATGTTTTGAAATCCTTTAATTAGCATAAAATTTTATTTATTTCAAAGGATTTATATTTGTTATCTAAATTTTGAATCCAGGGTTCTTTGATATAGAGCAGACTGAGGCAGAAAGAAGTTTGAAGTCTATGGATGTGGCCATAGAAGCAGGAATATGTTCTTCTGGACCATTTTACAGAATGTGGTGTTTAGTGAAGAAGGTCAGGCTTGAGAGAGTGCCCTTAGTTGCAGAAGATAAACTGAACCTTGGACTTTTATACAATGTTATAGATGCTAACATGTAGTGAGATGGTTATATGATTATAGATCAGTGTGTCCCTCAACCTTAATCATAGAAACATTTTCTTACAGGAGATGGTAATGGATGGGGGCCAAGCTGAGCATACCTGGCAACGTTTGGTAAGAAATGCTGCCATAGGCACTTTCTTCTTCTACCACATGTCTCTGTTGTGTATTAATGATGGAAACATCATCCTCCAATAACAGAAAAAGTTGAATTTAATATGGGTTAGAATTAGTCTGATAAAGGCTCCTGCTGAATTGTCTCCACATTTGTTGACAACAGTTAGGCAGGGAAAATTCTATAGTGAGACAACCATCTTTCCTACATCCATGAGAAAACACCTGAAACGTATTTTACATAAAGACTATGTATATGCATCTGTATTTTACACACATACTCACACACACTCTTCCCAAAGACATACACAGTAACATACATACACACACACACGCGCACACACACACACACACACACACACACACACACACATACACACACACATGCACATCCCAATGATGATTATACTGGCTGAGCAACAGACATTATCCTTTGCCTAATGCTTTTGGCTTTATGATAAAAAAAGGAAATAAAAGTAAATGGTTACATTAATCTTTACGTTAAAGGTGTAATCTAAAGGCTGAAGGAAAGAAGACATACTATTCAACGTGTAGATCATACTGTGAAATGTTACAAAACTGCTTCAGGATCAAGTTGCTTCACAGATTTTTGAATCATTTGGTTTGAGATGCAACATGCAGCCCACAAGTGAATATTTCTAATGAGATCCCTGGTGATAAGTCTTCTGATTCTCACACTGCACTGTAAGTAAGAAGTATAAAGTATAACTAAAGAGAAGAGCAAAAGGGGAACAAAACTACAACACCATGCTTCCTCTAGTTATATATGCAGACATTTTCCTTTTCTGATTTGGGTATAGTTTCTTCTTTTCTTCTGGGAGTATTGCAAGGAAAAATAAGTGTCCCTGAGGCTACATTCTTTTTTTTTCTTGTAAAATTCTGCCTTACCATAATGTAACATTATGAAATAGATTAGTTAGTACCCAGTGAACAAGTATTTAAGCTTTTCTAGCCATCTATTATTTTGACTTTGGACTTAAAATATGTACAGTTCCATTTAATCCAGGTCATCTCTATAGGAATGGCAGAAACATATGTTTATCATTGGTAGGGGAAATATGCTAAAATGTTTAATTATCAACTTATGTCCAGCTCCAAAACTTTTAAGACAGGGGAGTACAGCCAGCAGCAGAGAGGTATGAAAAGGAAGACAGACTAGACCTCATCTGTTTGTGGTTCATGAAACAGAGCAGATTTCCTATATACTTTGCACATATATGTTTGTGTGCATGTCCATGCATGTCTGTGTGTATGTGTTTGTGTATTTGTGTGTGTGTGTAGCTGGACATTTAGATACTTCATTGGGTTCTTTTTCCTACCTCCATATACTACTCCTATCACTTCCATGCCCCTAACACTAGGTAGGAGAGAAAGATAGGTAGACGTGAAAGGGACATCATTCATATTAAACTACTTCTTGTTCAGTAGGAGCATTGAGCTTATTGGTGGCAAGTTTTGACTTTGTCCTCAGGATATCTCCAACCAGATACAAGAAATCTAGTAAACAGCAACCACTACCAACAGCAGAAGCTGCAGGAGTAATAGGTGTAGCAGAAGCAGCCGAGGGAAGCAGCAGCAACTGCTTTTCTTGGGGGGGGGGCTGACATTAATATACCATCTATAAAGTCCCTATAATTTCAAATATAAACTATATTCATCTGGCAAAATCATGCCTCTGCCAGAACATGAGAAAATTATAGTGAGAGTTTGCGGACAATCCCATATCTGGGATCAAAGCAAATACATACTCCCAACACAACAGAGGTTTTTAAACAAATTTTACTCTGTGTGTGTGTGTGTGTGTGTGTGTGTGTGTGTGTGTGTGTGTGTAGAGAGAGAGAGAGAGAGAGAGAGAGAGAGAGAGAGAGAGAGAGAGGAGACTTACAGCTTTGTTAAGACAGCATGTCTATGAAGATTCAAATAAAAAGCATGTCCTTTATATTTTGCAGTAGAAGTCAGTAAATTGTTCTTCTCATGCTTCTTTCTTTAGTTTAACAACTTTATTTTTAGTACTTTCTTTCTCAGAGACAAGAAGATGAAGGCTTTAACCTTAGGTGCTATGTGGAGACTTCTTGTATGCCCAGGTGGTTGTAATGAAAGGAGACATGTTTGCAAGAGGTGATACACTGAAAGGAAGAGGAAGTCAAAGAGGAAGTAAGTTAATGAGAAGCATAAAGGATATCCTATTTAACATAGTGCATTAAAGAATGAGCTTAAATGGATGAGTGTGGGCTTTGAACTTTTTCAAACCTAATTTATTTGGGGTATTTTATTGCTTATACCACCCTTCTAGCCCACCTAACCTAGATAAGAGAGAAAAGAGGTTAATGGGACAAGAGAAATAGACCTTATTAAACTCAGTTCCTGGGAACAATTCCATTGACATAGTCAGCAGGATTTCAGCAGATCTTTTAAACAGCAAACCAGCAATTCAGCAAAAGTGACTGTAACAGCAGTAACCAAAACTTGGAGCAGCAGCTGGAATCTGGATCCTCGAAGTGTTCTCTGGAGCGGTTTCTTTCTAGGAGCATCTCAAAGTGGAGTGATGAGCAAACAAATGATAGGAACAGGTGCCAAGACCAAAAGGCCCAACCTATTGTTTTGGGCATATATCTATTCTCTCATAGTCAGTACTAGGATGTTTTTCAGCTGGCAAACACCAAGTCCCTAAAAGGGGCAGTTATTCTCACAAGTCTGTTTCCAATACCGTATTTGGGATCAAAACAAAAACATGTTTATGTCCACTCCAGATGAGTTTTCTAAGAAGCCATTCTGAAGTAGGTTAAGGAAGTAGCACCAGGTTGAATAATCCATTGGAGGAATGGGAATGAAAATTACTAGAAAGAGTTTTGTATGCAAAGGTAGGTTGGTTGATTAGAACGTCACTCACATGGAGAGAGATAGGGATGTTTTCTAGTCTAGAACAAAATCTTTAGTACCCTTTTAGCAGCCAGTTTTGGCCTCCACTATACATGATCTAACATCTTTTGTGATCAGTAGGTAAATATTTTAGAATGTACGAGCAGAGTTCTAGTACCCAGATATTGAATGACTAAGAATCTTCTCAAATAGCACTTATGATCTCTAGCAGAAATTCTGATCTCTTTTCTATAACTCCCCACATCATTTAGACGTCAGAGTATTTCATATATTTGTAATTGTTATTTAACTTTAAGATCACAACCTCTGCCCAAACCCAGGTTTGGCCACCTGTCCACAGAAAGTCAATTAAAAGACCAAAATTAATAGTGGAAAGTAGAAGGAGAGATTTATTCAATAAGGCCATATTGTGAAGCTGGGGAAAAGAAAGTCCCAGCTCCAGCACATTTTCAGGTTCCTGAAATGAAGTCAAAGGTGAAATAGAGAGTCAAGCATATGTGCATCTAAGCAGTCCTGGACAGAAGTGTGGTCCCTTCCCACTATTAACCCACCATAGTATGGATCTCAATCTCAGTCTGTATGGTGGCCTCAGGAGTTGCTAAAAACTGGATGAAACCTTTCTCAGAGATAAGTTCTGCCTCTGGATGGTAGATTTTTGTTTCTCACAATGGAAACTTTCTGGGCAGAAATTCTCATATCTTTGAGGTCTGTTGTTTCAAGAGTGAACATATACAGGGGGAGGAAGTCCCCCTCAGTCACAGGCATAGGGGAGGAGAGTAAGGGGAAAGCGGGAGGTAGGGAGGAATGGGAGCATACAAGGGATGGGCTAACAATTTAGATGTAATATGAATAAATTAATAAAATATTTAAAAAAAGAGTGAACTAGATGGAGCTACACGTGTCTGCTTAGGTCATTCTCATCTTTACCACTCTGGCTACATTAGTTTAAGGCTTGCTTGGTTATGTTACTCTAGATAGACAGTGCATGAAATGACTTCTTCATTGAAACATGTGACTCCTGGGCCATACTTACTTGTATTTGGCTGTTGATTCAATCATCTCTCTTGTTTCTTTGATGTAGGAGTTCTTTAGAGTAAGTTTGGAGTCTTTTCAGTAATGGATGGCCCTGTTGTTCAGTGGTGGCCCATGTGACTCATGAGGGCAGAATGAGCAGGTCCATAACTGGACAGTAAGTCAGCTGCCATGTAAAGACTTTTTTTCTTGAAAAGAATTTTCATGGGGTCCAATTGAAATATTGATGTCTATAATATCATCTTATACTCCAATGAATAATGTGTACTCTATATGGCTGCAAAAAACTGAGTAGGTACACAAACACTGCTGAACCTAACTTTTTCCACATTGGCCAAACATTCACAGAGAATGTTTCCAATTTTTACCTCTTTCCCATCTGCTTATTGCCTCTGAGAGACAAAGAACCGGTCATTTCCTTTTAGCTAATCTACATATTTCTATGTCTATCCTTCCCATGCAATGGGAGATGTGAGGGCTAGATAGTCTGCTGTTTTACCACTGATGCCTTTATCCTTTTATTGCAGAGCTTAACTGTAGCATAAAGGTTGATTTTTCATCTTTTCTTAAAGGGATTTGATCAGATCATTGGACTATATCACTAAGTTAGATGGAAGTTCAGAAATACATATGGTTGTATGTCTGTGACCTGAATAAGCCATTTATATTTATCATTTGTCTTTAAGAGAAAGAAAGTGAGATAGAAGGAGGTTTACAGATGTTTAATAGCCATTGCAAAGAAAGGAAGGATTTCTCTTGGCAATTTTGATCTACCAGATTTTACCCTCATGTGTTGAAAGATGTACATTAGCTACAGAAGGAGGCAGTGCCATTGGTTTCCTTTGTGGGAATGTTCGAGTGTCTTTCTTTGTTCCTAAGTGAGATAAGACATTTGGGAGAAAGAGTACTATGATGCTCATAAAAAAGAAAGCGCATTTTCTGACTCTGTGATTAAAAAAAAAAAAGAGTGGCTACATCTTTTGCAGATGAGTGATTTCCTATGAAGCAATTTTGCAATGAAAGGCATCTTGTGAAATGCACTCTGGTTTTCTTCAAGAACCTTTATAAATGTGGAACTTAATGGAAATCTCAAAATTTAACCTGAACTGTTATATGCAGTTTGAGGTGTTTCACTCTTCTTGACTAGTATAGAGGTTAATAAACTCTATTTATCAGCTTATAGAGCCAGGTTTTAATTTCATTGAGTTCCCTATTATATTAGGTAAGTTTCATCAATTTCTACTGGTTATTATTTATTTTGTCTTTTTTAATGAGCATAAATTGATCTTTTCTTAATTACTAAGATCAATGCTTAAATAATTGCATATATTTTTGTTGCATGCATTGAAATTTTGAACCTATATTTCTTAACCCCAATTTTGATTGTCTAATTTTGAATATTAAATGGGGGTGAAATTACTGAACTCATTATAGATAAAGGCAAAGATAAATCTTATTCAAGAAAAAAAATGCTTTCTGAGTTAGTTTAATAATAAATAATTATTCTAAAATGCAGTCTGTAACTGGATGATTTTGATGTCATCTCTTTAGTCCAAATTATGTTTCTCAAACAAAAGAATGGTAAATAATTTTGCTGTGTTTTCAGATTAACACACAAACCATGAAATATTCTAAATTCTGTTTTGTGATGAGAGTAATGTATTACAGATTACAAGATAAACAAAGGACATATAGAAAACAAAGGTTGCCATCCACATCAGTGAAAGTATTCAGTGTGCTGGTTTAAAATTTTAAGAAAACACGTTTACATGAGGAAAAAGTAGTTTCTTCCTTCAAATAAAATATTATCAAATGTGTTATTTTCCAATGAATTTCATTTTGTGAAGAAATACATTATATTTAGTTTTGCTAGAGAAAACATATTAAAGCTATGTAAGAACAAGTAATTATTAGCACACACATTGAATATTAATGTTATGCTTTTTAATCTTTAATGTAATTTAAACTGGTAATGTTGAGGATAAAGATGTATATGATTAGTTGTCCTTCAACATCTGGAGATGCTATAGCACTTGTACAATAGTGCTACATTACAGAAATGAATTTTTCTATATTTGGGTTTGTGATAATAAGAGCATGATGTGGGGTTTTGCTTGATTTTTGGAGGCACCAAGAATTAAACCCTGATCCTCACATCTGCAAACACTCTTCTACTTCCTTTGGATATTATACGTTATGGTTTATAGTTGCTTAAAGAGAAGCAAAAGAAAATATATCTCATTTGAAGTCTTATTTTATAAAAAGTATTTATTTATTTTAATTTCTTGTGTGCTTGCTTTCAGGCATATATGCACCTCAAATGTATTCCTGATGCCTGTGGAAGCCAGAGGAAGGTGCTGGATCTCACAGGACTGGAATTACCAACAGTTGTGCACCACCATCAGGGTCCTGGGCATGGGACCAGAATATTCTGCAAATACGGTAAGCACTCTTAACCACTAAGAATAATTTATCTAGATGTTCTTACTACATGTGAATTAAATATAAATTGTGGCATTTATACTTCAAGAAACTTATATATCAACATATATAAGAAACTTATATAATCAACTATATACATGACATGTTTATTTAGATGAGTACTAAGCTAATTTAGTGAATCTGCATCTTAAAAGTTATTTTAAGTAATTCTTAAACATAACTTTTACATCCTCTTCTCTGATTTAAGATTAATTCTTACTAATTACTTCATTATTGCTGTATGTGCGTGAGACAGTACTCATGGGACATAGATGGAGGACAAGGTCATCATTGTGAAGTCAATTTCTTTTCATCTTTATATAGATTTCCTGGCCCAAATTCAGGTCCAAGATTTGTTTGTGGATGCTACAGCAGTTACCTTTACCAGCTGATACATTTTGTTGGCTCTGATTCAGGAGTAATTTCTTTTTAATTAATGTAATTCAGTATTTTGCTTTAAGCTATCAAATATTGAAGAAAAGGCTCATTTTAAAGTAATAAAGTAAACATTCTACATGAAATAGTTTAAGCCAAAATATACTGAGCAGTGTTATGATTCTTCAAACATTTCCTTGAAAATATACATGGCTGTGTTGTTTTAGTTTTTAATATTCTGAATTTTCCCTTTGCAGTATACTGTCATTGAATGCCATTTAATATATCAATAATTTTTGAGATAATTTAAACAACTCTAAAATCCTTTTAGAAATTAAGAAATGAGTCAATGTAATCAATCTTTCATGAAAACAAAGCCTAAGAATGGATATTCTGTCCTAAGGAAGCATGTTATTGAAAGCAAGAAAGCAAATATAGTGAAAAGCACAGTTAGTGGAATTGGCAGAGAGACTAGAGCCTATTAAATCTTTACAGAATTAATGGTATTATCATTGACTCAGCATCCACGAATACATCATTATTACATTATAGAATGCAAGAGATTTGGTGTTCTATTCATTTAATTTAAATAATTCATTTCATTTGAATAACTCTATTCACTTAATTGAGTTCTTCAAAATTCCTTTAGCTGTTGGGAACAAATGGTCTCATTAACTGAAACATTGTTAACATCCAAAACATTTATAAAGAACATGTTTAAAAGTGCCTTGCCTATTTTTCATTGAGGCCAAAACATTTGTGATCAATTTCAATAGCAAAGAAAACGAAGACATGGCTTCAAATAAATTTACAATTCATGTTGTTATTCATATGTTTCAACATATATTTCTATAATGATGGACCTTCTGATATTTTTGTAAATGTATCAACAACAAATATACATATTTATTGAAAAATGATTTTTCATACAATATATTCTGATCACAGTTTCCCCTCCCTTGACTCCTCCTAGATCCTCCCTACCTTCCCACCTACCCACCCAACTCCACATCCTTTTTTTTAAAAAATATATTTTATTAATTTATTCATATTACATCTCAATTATTATTCCATCCCTTGTATCTTCCAATTCCTCCCTCCCTACCATTTTCCCCTTACTCCCGTCCCTATGACTGTGACTGTGGGGGACTTCCTCCCCCTGTATATGCTCAGAGGGTATCAAGTCTCTTCTTGGTTGCCTGCTATCCTTCCTCTGAGTGCCGCCAGGCCTCCCCATCCAGGGGACATGTATCAAAGTCAGACCCCACTCTCCACTCAATTGTGGAGGATGTCCTGTTCATTGGCTAGATCTGGGTAGGGGTTTGAAGTTTACTGCATGTATTGTGTCCTTGGCTGGTGCCACATTTTGAGTGTTTTTAGTTTTTCTGGGCAGGGAGAGTAGAGGAGGAGTGAGTATGAGAAATGTGCTTCCGAGTTACAGGACCCATGCCCCAGAAAGAGCCATTGTGACTGATAATAAAGCTTAGGAGAGATTTTGATATCATTCAGAGTTTTAAGAAACTTGGGAGAGAACGTTAGTTTTGGTTTTCAAAGTCAGCACTATTTCTTTAGTCTTAGCAGTTTGTGTTTAGGATTAAACATATATTTTAAAAGATTTAGAACAGCTTGTGTACAAAGTGGTAAACGGAATGCAGGCTTGGTGATAAGCTACACCCTGGACATCTAGGGAGAACCCCAGGCTATTTTTAGGAAGGGATGGAGGAAAGAAAACCCATCACCCAACTACGTGTATAATCTCCGGCCCACGAAGTAACTTCAAAAATCAATCTGGATTTTCTACTATAGCATTTAGGCAAATGTTGCTTATACTGTGCTGTTCATCTCTTCTGAATAACTTTATTGTATCAATTTTGAGATGAAATTATTGTTTCATTTATATATCTCTCCCTGTGCCTTTCTATATAGATGTTTCCATAAGTGATCTGTTCCAAACCCAGTATGAGCAACTGAACAAAAGTATGTAACAATTGTTAGTTTTGCTTTACTTCTCTATACAAAGAAACACATTTCAGCTTTGTATGAATGCTAGTTAGACATTTCTTTTGTGCAATAAATACATCTTACACATACTTCAAAGTCCTCAATTTACTTGTGGGGGTTTCAAGGTGAACTTAGTGACAGTTTTAACAAGAAATATCTGTCTCTAAAGACCTCTATGTTTCAAGCATTATTTGAATTCTCAATTTATCATAAAACAAAGTATACCAGTGAGGCATACTTTTTGTCTTCTAATGTCTTGAGGCAAACTGGTTGACAAGGTATTATTCAATCTCATAAAAAAGAGAGAAATTGGATCATACAAGAAAATGCTGGGCCCTGCTAGGCCAAGTGGTTACTGCTTTTGTTCATAATGTTTAAATTTCTATGAAAGCTGTTTGAAGGATAATGCTTGCTTCAAAGTATTATTTTATTCTTTTTATAATAATTTACTGCTCTGTATAAAAAAACAAATCTTTCAGAAACACACACATACACACATACAAACACACATGTGCGCACACACACACATACACACACACATATATATATGCACACACATTATATTCAAATTAATGTCTAATCAGTTTTGTGCAGTAGTGTGTTGGGCTTATTAGATGCTGTAAAGTTGAGAGAATCAAAGAAGCTCTTGCTAAGCTTTTATAAGCAAGAAAATACATTAGCCACAACAATGGCATGAAGACCAATTTACTAGCTACTTGTTAACTCAGAATTCATTTACACTCTTTCTAAAAACCTTGGAAACCTTATTTAAAACTGACAGTCTGTAATTTGAAAAGTAATAGCCAAGCAATACCATGTACGTGAGCGTTACAAATATAATGACACATGAGTCTAAAAGTGAAGTTTGATGGAAGACAAAAGAGCTAAAACAGTAATTTTTATAAGAGAGTTAGTAAATGAGGATTAAGCATTACACCATCACAATCCTAAATAGGAGGAGTATATAGAAATGAACAGCATACAGCTCCTAGAACCAACTGTCTTCTCCTTATTCCATATCCCTGTCCACAAAGTATCCCTGACTGTCACATGGGTTCCTGCCTTTCTCCAGAAAATAGCAACAACCAAACATCAATAACAAGAACAAAGTGAGTCAAGGACAGCCAAGGCTACACAGAGAAACCCTGTCTCGAATAAACAACAACAACAACAACAACAAAAGAAAGGTAATTGTCCGGCGGGATTGGTACGGCCAAGTACATTGTATACCTACATGAGGATCAAATAACGAATCTCCTCACAACTAACACAAGCTGCTACAACATGTCTGTTCAAACGTATCAGCTGACTTTCTTACAATGAGATGTATGAGGCCATATTACGTTTTTTTTTCCCAATCTTTCTGATGAGAAAAATTAGGTCTGAGCTAACTCTTTCTAAGACTAAATACTGCTCAGCTCTGGACACACACAGGTGAAGCTGCTCCCATCTCTGATTGCTCTGGCTGGGGCTGCTGAAGAGGGATCCCCCGACTTCCCTGCGTGATCTCTATTGCTCATCTATTCATTACCAAGGGATGTCCTTTCTCCCTGACCCCAACTGTGGGAGGATAGAGGCATCCATCCCACAGTGTCAGTGGTATCAAGTCAGAAGCTGATTTCTGTGCTGCCACTTGCATCATTAATAAAGAGTAGATTCTCCCATTATTTCAGAGGAGAGTTTTGGAATGAGCTCAAAATCTCTACTTTGAACTTCCTTTTATGTTTGTCCCTTTATTTTGTTTTTACTCCTACTCTTGATTTTCCAACCTGATTTTTAACCTCCTGTCTCGAGTCCCTCCTCATTTTGTTCAATGTAAACACAAACACTTTAAGGGAGACCCCATTTTCATGTTCCTAGTCATATTATTCTGAAGTCAGTTGCATTGCGAGATTAGTGACAATTACTTACTGCAAGCATCCAGCCCTCTCCCTCAAATGTGGCTCCTGGAGAAGAGCACTGGTGAATCTGTAGACATACCCTGCTCAAGTCTGCCTTCCTGTATTGGCGAGGTACTAATGTTATTGCCACACCCACCCACCTATCCTCCTTATTTTTCTTTCTCTTGTTTAATCCTGCCTTTTTGTGGTTATTAAACTTTCTCTGTAGGTGTTGCTCAATATTGTCAGTACTTTGTCCAGATTCCTTAGTTTGGTTTCTGCACATAGAGTGGCTATAAATGTAGCATTGGAAGCCACCTTGGAACCAACATCTGCTGGATTAATCAGTTTCTTGAATAGCCACCTCGATTTCTTTCTGTTTAAGACTCTTTAAAGAATGCCACACTACTCGCACTTATTCTGTGTTTACTTTCGAGCATGAGTATGATGAACAAATCCATCAAAATTTACCTATACATCTTTAAATGGAACGGAAATGCTCTGTGGTTCCCCATCTCTGTGGTCATATTCTGCATCCCTATGCATATTTAGCTAAAAAAATTTCAGGTATTGGGAACAAGAAAGCTGACCACCTTTTGAAGTGTGATAGTTAAAAAATAAGAGCAAAGGTATTAGAGAGATACCGCATTTGGTAGTGTGAATCCCATGGACCATGAATGAGGACTCAAATTTGATCACCAGAACCCATGTAAACAAGTAGAGCTTGGTAATACACACTTATAATCTCAGCTCTGTTGAGAAAGAGCCAGGAGCATCCCTCAAACTCACAGCTCAGCCAGCCTGGCCTAATTGGCTATTTGCAGGCCAGAGGAGATGCTGCTGCCTCAGAAATCAAGACGGTCAGAGCCTTAGCAAAAATATCCAACGTTGTCTTCTGGCTTTCATGCTTATACACAAACAAACAAACAAACAAACAAACACAAAATCCTGGGAATTATTGAGGAGAAGATGCAAATTGTGTTAACTTATTAAAAAGATAGCTTCAAATAATTTAATTTGAAATTCTGGTTTTTTTTTTTAAACATACACTGCATTCTCTCCCTCTCTCCATATGTTAGTCTTCTGGCAGACCATAGAAAGCAGGGAGCCAGGGAATGGAAAGCCACACTTACCTGGCTGCTCTTTCTCTCCCTGCTTGGGCCATCCAAGGCATGCAGCATGCTCAAGTCTATTATGAACTGAGATCATCAGAGGACCTGTAGTTCCTGAAACTCACCAAAGTAAACGACCAAATCTACTCTGGGTTCCCTGAAAACTTCAAGAAACTCAGGGTAAATGTACTGAATACCGAAGAATTCAATTCAAAACCAGATAAAGAGAAGTGGAGGCCATTCTGCTTAACATTTGAAGGGATCTTAGAAAACAACCTTATATAGTACTTTAAGGGTTATTTGGACAAAATAAATACAACAGTGAGACCAAATAACCACATCATGAACCCCTACATTTAGGGGCCATAAAACGGAAACATCACATCTGTACAGTATAACTCATAATGTTGATAGACGCATCATGGTTCAAATGTTTTTGTAATGTCTTAAAACTAGTATCCATAAATGACACTGACATGAGTTCATGGGATTTTGGGGTATGATTGTGTAAGGATTTTGTGGAAGGTGATGTCATGAAAGGACAAATGTGCATTCCTTCTGCTTGGTAATTAAATCTAGTGAAAATCTGAGCTGTTTTAGACTCTGCATTATATTCCCTGGTTTTCGAATGTTTTGCATTTGCAAAGCCTTTAATGAGTTTGGCCTAAAGGAGTTTTTTTTCTCAAAGCCATGTGTTTCTGATTCCCTCAAAGTCAGCTCTTACCCAAACTATTTTAATTATTTATTTGTGCTCCGAGGAGCCTGTAGAGGTTTCATTAAGGAGCTCCTTATGCCTATTTTTTTTTTTAATATTAGAAAGTGATTTTTTTCTCAACACTTTTGGATTCTACACCTAAAATTATTAAGATTAATTTTATGCTGGTTCTTCACTTTCATTTTTAAACCATTGGAGTGAAATGTATTTATTTTTGGTCAAATAAATACCCCGCATTTCTAATGTGGTTATTGAAGCAGTTCATAACGGCTTACTGTGGTTCGACTGATTGTCATATATCTTAACAACTTTTATTCTTGTCAATAACATGCTCCTTGAAATGTTTTGTGGAAAAAAGTTGCTACTTTTTCTTAGATTTGCATGTTTACTTTAAGTACACAAGAGATAGAAAGAAACAGGAGGGGAAATGATGGGGGCAAAACAGGGCTAACTATTAAGACTCCAGGCATGAGATAGTTATAACGTTGCCAATAAATGAAGTCTATTATTTGATGATGCTTATAATGTACAGATGATCTTTGTGCTTTATTGTGTTTATTTCTACTAAAAGATAATGTTTTATCCAGCCAAAATTTACATAAATTTCACGATATAAACGCATACTTGCCTCCACTGGACAATTAGTTATTTAACATTTATTGATGTTTTTTTATTTATTCTTTAAAATTTATTATATTCGTGTCTTTTGTAGGTGAA
Source organism: Acomys minous (assembly GCF_964271855.1). Taxonomy (NCBI): domain Eukaryota; kingdom Metazoa; phylum Chordata; class Mammalia; order Rodentia; family Muridae; genus Acomys; species Acomys minous. The sequence goes on from NC_140495.1 coordinate 29,074,226, forward strand.
GGAAGTCCACTTAGTCATCTTTCAAGGAATTATATTCCCAGTGCTTAAGGTATATTTAACCAGTACTAAGTATTAACTTCATGTTAAAAGGGAAACAAGGAAACAGTAATATACCAGTATAATGACGTCACTAGGAGTTGGTTTAACACTATGTCTATTAAAAAAGATGAGAAGAGTAGATTCTTCCCTCAAGAGTCCTGTCTTGCTACAAGTTCTTGCCCCTTCTACAGAGTTCCAGATATGTGAAATTTGTGGAATGAATCGTAAATACAATCAGAAAATAGTTACTGATATCCAAGTCATTAGTACAACAATTGCACCAGTGGACATATCTTGGCATGCGAGTCCTTATGGCAGCTTCCAAGGTAAAGGTTAGTCCCATAATGACTTATCTTTAGATCCACATAGAAGTACATCTCTCAACCCTCATCCTATGAGCTTCTTGCTGTATGCGGGAAACAGAGAACTACAGTGGTTAAAGCTGAAAAGAATAAGGTTCTATGGACAGCTCAACCCTAAATTCAGTATTTATGTTCCTTCTCTTGAGACTCAGAGATTGATGCTGAAAGGGTGTCTAAATACTGGCGTGGATGACTACAGGGAAACAGTGTTTTTTAGAAGGAACAGGGCACTTGCACTTATGAGCTCCCAGTAGCTGAGACAACATCATGCACAACACTTATACAAGCGCAAGCCAGAAATATGTCAGCATGTTCAGGAAGATGTACCTTGATTCTTATTTCTCCCTAAGGAACTTATGAAATTGATAGGGGGAAGGAGTGAAAGATCCGGGTTTTTTTTTTTTATGTACGTGGTCCCTGGTTGTTTGGCCACATACTAGTACAAGGCCATTCATGGCCTTAAAGAAGATGGCAGCAGGGTGTAGTGGCACACACCTGTGAACCCAGCACTCAGGGAGACAGAGGCAGGCAGATCATTGTCAGTTTGAGGCCAGTCTGCAAGCCCAGGACAACCAAGGCTACACAAAGAAGCCCTGTCTTTAAAAAAAATTCCAAAAAAATAATAAAGAACATCAGCTATTGATGCTCATAACAATGAGGACACAAAGATGGGTTAGGAGAGGTGGAGGGGAGCTCTGCCAGAGTAAGCAGAGGAGGAAATATGATCAAACACATTATATGAAATTCTTAATGAATTTATAAAAGTGAGAAAAATCAAAAGAGACAGACAGAGAAGGCAGGAAGAATCAGAAACATACACACGGAGAATCGACTGGTTTTGTTTTATTTTCATGACTCGAGGACAAGGTAGAAGATTTTCTCTGTGATTTAGTCAAGCAATGAAAGATTCATTTCTCTTAGATTACTTAAATATTTTAAATTAGTCCCTTTACACGAAGTCATTATTGTAACATTTTCCTGTATAATTTACATATAAGATATAATCTACTAAATACTAACATATATTGCTAACACAAAAGAAACAAAGTAACATATATTTTCATGCTTTATTTAGCTTATTAATGTTTCACCACAATAATATTAGTAATGATGATAATTAAGTGTAAACATACATTTTGTTTATTTGTAACAAAGTAATTTCCATTAGGCTACTTATAATACAGAGATCTCAATTTTCAAAACTGAGTACTTGAAAATAGGAATTCCTCCCTTCTGTCATGTAACTAGTATGAGTAAGCACTTGTTCCTGTGTGTGTGTGTGTGTGTGTGTGTGTGTGTGCGCGCGCGCGTGTGCGTGCGTGTGTGTGTGTGCGTGTGTGTGTGTGTGTGTGTGTGCGTATGTGTGTGTGTGTCTTTACTTTAATACTCTGTCTCCTAGAACATGAGACATTATTAGTCCATAGGGTCAAAATTACATAATGATATTTTGATTCAAAATGAAAAATCTTTCCAGAAGTAAAAACATTTTAATACAGTAGATTTTTCTAGAAACCTGAAAGTGTAAGGAATTTTCTGTAGAGTAATGCCATTATAGAGTAAAGGTAATGTCTATACTATACTGCAAAGTCCAAGGAAGAAATCCAGGACAACATAAACCTCCGAAAAATGTGTTACAGCACAGAGAAGATTCTCTACTTTTATTTGCACATCTTGATCTCATATTAACTTACTAAAGATGTTATCTGGAGACTTCATTGTTTGGATTAGTGAAGAACAACACCATGGTATACTGTGATGTGCTATTCTGACTCTAATTGCTATGCAGTGTAGAATAGTGTGTGATGCTTACAGCGAGAAACAAAAGCCAATTTCTGTAAAGCTCATTAGGAAGAGGAGTTCTCTAAATATGTTTTGATTATTTTGTGTGATGCTGAGGCTGTTGGATATAAGTAATATTCATTAAATGTACAATTAAAGACCATATTCATGAGCCTTTAATGATTCAAGTTTAGAAAACCATCATGATAATTATTTCTTACCCTAATTATACACAAGCTAGCTGTGTTTTAGAAATAGGGATTTATCTAGCCTGATAAGAAACTTAACCAATTAGCTTTGTTTTTCATTTGGATCCTTTATATTCTATTCATGGGAAAAAAAAGGTTGTTTTTATTACCTCAAGTTCTGACAAACAACTAATGTATTTAATTTTTCTAGAACATCCATTTTATAAGAAAAAATTTGAAAAATGAACAAAATTTGCAAAAATTATTGATATTTTCCTCAATACTGCACTTTCTGAAAATGAACTGACATGTTTTTTAAAATGAGAACATATCTAACCATGTGCTCACATGAGAGAGAGGACTGTTTTCACAAACTGCTGCCTAGGTCAAGACAGAAAGAGCTGGCTGCTCTTCAGCTGAGCTATTTCAGGTAGACTCCCTGACAGGGCTGGCATAAGATGTGTAATGACCATCTGTTCTTACCTTCAGACAAATCACTTTGTCAACCTTTAGCAAAATAATTAGTTTTTCTTCCTGTGAGAATAGTTTTAATGATTGCAATGAAATGGTAAATTGTATTAATAATATTACACATAATAATTGCTACATGTTTGCTTTCTGTCAAATAATGTTGTACACTGAGACAGCCACTTTCATCTAAGAATTAAAGTAGCCTTGCGAGGATGCGTTGCTATTTTCTTTATTCAGCACGAACTTGCAAAAGCTTTAAAGCCAGCCATCTTAACTGCGGTGCTAAATAGAAACCAACACAAATGGCACCAGACTCTTACCTTGAAAACAGTAGACAAAGTCACATTCAATTCCTAGTGCAGCAGTTAGATCCTGCTCTTTTTCAGAATTTAATAGGCAATGGCATGAACTAAAAATAAACTTTGCTGTATTAAAATATTTCTGAAGCTATGGACTTCCTAATTATTTTAGAATAGGGTACATAAGTGTATATTTTTATTTTTAAAAGAAATATAAGAAAATTCAATATTAGAGTGCTATATTTCTGCTTATCTGAAACATTTTGTTCTGTGCAATCTACAAGTATATGCATTTATAGACACACTTCTTCTCTCACAATGCTTGGTGCTTAATTATGATAAAAAAAAAATCAGCCATTTATTCCTCTATCAAGTTACAGTCAATGAAAGCTTCATTTAAAACCTAGCTGTGCAATAATCCCATTTTGTTTTCATCTTGTTTTGAATATCATTTAATTAGTAGACTAAAAACATTAAAGCTTCACCAAATTTAGTCCCAAAGAAATGCCATTTTCTTTTCCTTTCACTGCCTGATAGCCACTCTCATAATGGAAAACTCCACACAGAAAAGGCAATGATGCCATAAATTTAACTAGAAACTGGTTACATTAACAACTGGTACAGGAAACAAGTATCTTGACAATGAACGTTAAGTCACGCCCTCCATCAACTAAGTATGGCGCCAGGTATCCGTGACTTTGGTCGGTTGAATGTCAAATGAAAAGACTGTGCTTATTCTATTCATTCATGTTAAATTTTCAGCCCCAGGCTATTTAGTGAGTAAAGTGAGTGCCTTTAGCATAAGACAAACATCGACTCAGTGCAATTATTAGAGGTATCAAGAGAGGATGCTAATGGTTTCATGCTTCAGAGGCCACATCTGCCAAAAATTCATAGCAATCAATCAACATATTTTTTCTGCTCTATTTCATATCTTAACCCACTGGGGGTAATTATTATGAATGGAATTTGCTCTTTTTAGATAAAGTTGTTTGGTATATTGATTAACCTATTGTTCCTTTGTGACTGCTTTATATTCAGCTAAAATATTAAAACTGTAATCTGTGATTTTTTTCCCTTCTACATAAAACTGTATGTCACTCCAAACAATATGACACAATCCATTGCATTAGAATAGAATCACTATTCTCTTTGTGCTCTTTACAATATACAATTCAGAACTACAAAGCTGAACAAAAGAATAAAAATGAATAAATCATTTATTTTTTGTATCTGACAGATTTTTTTTTTGCTTTGATTCTGGATTGGTTTTGGTGGCCACTGAGAGTTTCCCAGACTCGAGGTGTTATTGTGAGAGAATCTTCACTGCAATGTGTACCCAGAGGTACCCATTGTGCTTATAAGTTTGTAGCAATTATATAGACTTAAATGCAAAAATGATGTGCATTTTAATGAATGTTCTCAAAGGAAGGAGCAGAAGTGGATCAAGCTCACAGTGGGTTCTGTTTCCATTTTCAGGCAGTAGGTCTGTCTCCTACCCATCAACAGAGCAGTGCTGCTATAAGAAAGCATTTAAATGAAATAATCAGGACTTTGACACCCAAATGAAAGCAACCATAATCTAGTTTGCTAAAGAATAGCAGGAGATCATTTCTAATTTAGGCATTTATACAAAAACCTAGATTTTTTTTTCAGTTTTTAATTTAAAAATGTATTAGAACATCTGGCAATCTGAGCCCCTGGCAATATATCTAAAGCTGGGTGACAGAATCTCCACACGTCCTGAGGTTCTTCAGCTGCCTTCCTAGAGGGACACTGACTCTAAGCTCTAAAATTTTGTTTGTGACCATAGATTTTTCTTAACTCCATCATCTTAAGAAAAGAAATGTCAAAGATAGCCCCTCCTCCCCTCACTGATGGACCCATATGAAGCCTGAGCTCCCGATTGGCTACAGCTATGTAGAGGACCTAGGTAAGGTGTGTTCATGGTCATTTGTTGATGCTTTAGACTCCTCATGCCCCTCTTGGCCCTGGTTAGTTAGCTCTTTTGGTCTGTGGGACTGGGACGAGAGGAGGAACAGGCTATGGCCCAGTTGTAAAGTAAGGAAAGAAAGAAAGAAAGAAAGAAAGAAAGAAAGAAAGAAAGAAAGAAAGGGAAAAATTAAAAACAAATTAAGACTCTCCCATGGTGGGGGGAAAAGGATCCAAATGCCTGCATAGATACACATAGAAGGAGCTCAGTAACTATTTCATGTTTGCATATATTTGAGAGGAGGACTGGAAACCAGGTTAAGGCAAGAATGTGTTCTATCATTGTCCAAGTCCTAAAGTTTTAAACCTTTCCTCTTTAATACAAATCAAATGCCTAGCTAGTCAAAAATGAACTTGTTCATCATTAGTTCCAGGATGTTTTGAATGAACAGAGGCTTTTCAGAAGATTGTCAGGAACATACTGGAAACATTCAGCAGAGTATTTCTATAAATTTTGCAGCCAAGGTTAAAAATATTAAGAGAAATAAAATGCACTGTGTAGTAGAGTGACTGTAAAATCCTGTCACTTTTCTGGAACTATGTAGAGGAGTTCCATCTATAGACATGATAAAATGGGAATAGGAAATGTCATTAAGCCTCCACACTAAACAAAGGGCTACAAGCAACTATGGAATCATTAGAGCTTGAGTAATAGCCTTTCTCATGAAACTGCAGAGAAATTTGAATCCAACAGCATGGCTGCTCTGGCAAGAGATCACCTCCTAAGACCTAGGTCTGTGTGATCCATGAGGAATATAAAGCATCTTAATCTTCTGGGTGGAATATTAACATAATGTCTTTAATTCCTTTGGCTGGAATTTAGTACACACCTTTAATCCAAAACAATAATGTCTAATTGAGGGCCAGGCAAAGTGATGTATCAGAGAAAGATTTAACAGAATGAGTCAGAGATAGATATACCCAATGCTCATGAGAACAGACAGGAAAGATAATCTACTTAAGAGCAGCAGCAGCAGCAGTAGCAGCAGCAGAGAGAGGTTCATGGAGACATTACAGTAGAGTTTTGGAGTACAGTACATACAGTTTGGGACAATTCTATTGACTGCAATTGATTTTATGCAGTTCAGTTGAAGGAGTTCAGAGACAGTTTTTCCAAGTAGAGCAATCTAATGAGAAGCAGAGAAAATCCAGTTTAATTCAGACAGGTTGGAGAAGAATTTTGAACCATAACAGCTGAGTTGAACCAGCCAATTAGAGTTCAGAAAGAACTAGAAAGGATGAGATTATTCAGCAGTAAATCACAGAAAACAAAACATTCAGACTATTTTTACTTTGCCTTTCTTACTTTCTTACTCTGTCTCTCTGTCCCCCTGTGGCACCCCCCGCACTCCCCCCCCCACGCTTCCACAATAAATCTTATGCCATGTTAAAAAAAACATTCTAGACCTAGGTCAGCTGACAGAGACTGGAAGCTGCAGCCTTCAAGGCCTAGGCTTATAGAAAATTGTATGCAGGCTAGAACTTCTAGGTCTAGGCTCAGAATAGTTAGATAGAAACACTTTGGGATCAGCCCAAGCCATGTATTTGTAAAACCTGGGCATGGCCCTCATCATATCCTTTAATCTGAGGAAACAAAAACGACATTTACAAGAGACCACAAATTGATTTATATAACCAAGTAGTCAACCCTCAAGCCATGGTCATACAAGCTACATTAAACAAACATGACAGGTTACATTTATATATTTGAGAATACTAGTAAATATATAGAGGTAAAGAACCGGAGGTCTTGAATTTGACAAAAAAATAAGAGGTGGTACATGAGAAGAGTTTGAAGAAAGGAAATAAAGGGACACATACAGAGACATACACATACAATTGTTAGTAAAAAGTACAGGATTCAAATGGAAATGAATTTGGTTGTCAGATTTGTAGACAACCGCACCCTCTCTGGAAGCAGGAGTGTAGAGCCCATATCCTGCTCTTGGCTCAAATAGATTTTATAATCATTACCTGGGAGTTCTATGAATTTGTTAGGGAGAACTAATTCTGTCAGATCTCACTCACTTGAGAAAGGGTGTAAGGTGGAATCTCAGAGTTGTTTTGATTTGCATTTCCCTGATGACTAAGGAGGTTGAGCATTTCTTTAAGTGTTTCTCAGCCCTTTGATATTCCTCTGTTGAGAATTCTCTGTTTAGTTCCAGGCCCCATTTCTCAATTGGGTTATTTGGTTTGGCGGTGTTTAATTTCTTGAGTTCTTTCTATAGTTTGGATATTAGACCTTTGTCAGACGTGGGGTTGGTGAAGATCTTTTCCCGGTCTGTAGGCTGTCGCTTTGTTCTCTTGACAGTATCTCCTGCCTTACAGAAGTTTCTCAGCCTCATGAGGTCCCATTTATTAATTGTTGACATTAAGGTCTGGGCTGTTGGTGTTCTGTTCAGGAAGTTGTCTCCTGTGCCAATGTGTTCCAGGCTCTTCCCCACTTTTGCTTCTAACTGATTTAGTGTCTCTGGTTTTATGTTGAGGTCTTTGATCCACTTAGATTTGAGTTTTGTGCAAGGTGACAAGATGAAAAATTCAAGCGACACCACATGCTGGCGAGGATGTGGAGAGAGAGAGGAACACTCCTTCATTGCTGGTGGGAATGCAAACTAGTACAGCCACTTTGGAAATCTATCTCAGAGAACTGGGAATAGGGCTTCCGCAAGACCCAGCTATTCCACTCCTTGGAATATACCCAGAAGATGCTCCAGTACACAACAAGAACATTTGCTCAACCATGTTCAGAGCAGCCTTATTCATAATAGCCAGAACATGGAAACAGCCTAAGTGTCCCACAGTAGAAGAATGCATAAAGAAACTGCGGTACATTTACACTATGGAATACCACTCAGCTATTAAAAACAAAGAATTCCCTAAATTTGAGGACAAATGGATTGCGCTAGAAATGATCATAATGAGTGAGTTAAACCAGAAGCAGAAAGACTCAAATGGTATATACTCACTTATATCTGCATACTAGTCCAAGGGGCATGTCCCACGAAAGCCTTCACTTACCAGGAAACTGAGACAGAGGGGAGGACATCCTATTGGGACTCTAGATGAGAGAAGCATGGGAGAATAGCAAAGTAGAAAGATCCAAAGGGTCCTAGAAACCTACAAGAAGAACATTATGATAGGCAGATTTGGGCCCAGGGGTCCTGCTGAAACTATGGCACCAGCCAAGGACAATACAGGCTGTAAACTTCAAACCCCTACCCAGATCTAGCCAATGGACAAGACAATCTCCACAGTTGAGTGGAGAGTGGGGTATGACTTTCACATGTACGCTGGTGTCTCATATTTGACCATGTCCCCTGGATGGGGAAACCTGGTGACACTCAGAGGAAGGATAGCAGGCTACCAAGAAGAGACTTGATACCCTATGAGCATATAAAGGGGGAGGAGGTCCCCCTCAGTCACAGTCATAGGGGAGGGGAGTAAGGGGAAAATGGGAGGGAGGGAGGAATGGGAGGATACAAGGGATGGGATAACCATTGAAATGTAATAAGAATAAATTAATAAAATAAAATTTAAAAAAAAAGAGAAAGGAGACAGTTGACATTCATTGAGAATAAGTTCTTCTTTTGTTCCAAACAGATCCAGCATTACTTGTCACAAAACTCTATGCTAAGACCTATAGGAGCTGAAAAAATTTGGCAGACTCTCCTCCTGTCTGGAAGGAAAAAGAAAGTGGTACTTATGAAAACACTATTTGGATAAAGTATATCTAATAACTAATAAACAGAAACTGAAGGCAGCCATAGGGGAGCTTGTTACTGCAACAAATGTAAAGCTGTTCGATTTCACTCTGCATGGCAGGGACCGACAAATGGTCACAATTGTTTGCACTGTGGTTTTACAGCCTTAGCATTGTTGACATGTGGGGCTACACAATTCATAATTTGTTTTGTTTGTTTGTTTTGTCACAAGATGTGGTACTATGCATTGTAGTGTGTTTAGTTGCATCTAAGACTTCTAGTCATCAGATGCCAGTAGACTTTCTTAGATGAGGATGGCCAGAAATGTATCCACACATTGTTAAAACAAATCCTGGCAAAGATAGCGTAATGTATATTCAATGTATATATGCAGCCATAGATGCTGCTTTTGCAGAAAGAGACTTCAGCATGTACTTACAATGCCAGCTGTAAAGTATATAGAAAATATCAATTTCAAAATATTATAACTATTTCAAAGCATTTGACAATACTTAAGTCTTGGCTTTCCTTTGTAGGATATACAGCAGTGTTCGTCTACTTAGCTGGGCAATTTTTGGGTGTTCCACACTTTTTATTCCTAATTTTTGGAAGTTCCAAGTTGGCCTAAAACTCAGCAATCTTCTTCTTTCTGCTTCCAGAGTTCTGAGATTATGTGCAGGAGGTCCTGTGTCCAGCCTGATCAACACATTTTTATATTGCAGTTTTGGAACGGGAATGAAGATGTCAGGATGCTCCAAATAGTCCTGGGTTGAGCCATTCTCTACTGATGCTGGGACATACTAAGACTGAGATTTTATTCTTAGTTAGGGACCAACCTTCCAGTGGGCTATTGAGAACCAAGACATTTATTTCCATCTGTACATCTAGATATAAAGTTACTGCGTCTGAAAGCAGAAAATGAAGTTTATAAGTATATATCACTTATCATAAGCTAGAAAACCACCAAGTGTTCTATCATATATTAACTCCATTAATCTCCGTAGCAAGATAACGAAGTAACTAGAATGTTTCACCTTATCTACCGTGCAGATATTATAATTGCTTCCAAAGACATTGGATTAGGATGATAAACAATAATAAAAATATGTAACAATAAATAAATCATAATTGCTATGCTTATGCCTATGGTTCTCCTTTCTGAGATACAGATAGATTTTTGAAATTTTTATTTATTTTGACTATTATATGTACTATAATAAGTTATATATTATTAGCAAGTTTCTATCTTGTTTGATAGACATTTTTAAAAGCCAATTTGCCTCATTTGAATTTTTTCAATTTATTATAGCTACTTAGGCTTTAATAAAGTACATACATATTTAATTTCTCAAGAATAAATTAATTATGCATTTATATAATTATCATTATTTCATTTTTGAAGTTTCAAACATCTTTCTCTTAATTTTTATTTCATCCCTCACTGTCTCCTATAAATTTATATAACTTGAGGAAATTTAATTATATAAATATCCTGCTTTTCTTTGAATGATTTTTACCTTTAATGTTATAATATTTTATATACTTTCATGAATAAATAAATCTTATCTACCACTTTGGAAAATTGCCTATGTGAGTAGCACATTAAGGCAATGGTCATTTATTACTTTACAGATTCCATGGATTAGATTCCGATAATACCTTACAAGGTAGGCCAGACTTTGTGTCCCGCCAGTACCCAATAACTGAACCTAGAAGATTTGTTCTCAAGGTGGCCAACTTACTTGGCTCTTTGCAGGAAATCTTAGCACTCCACTGACTAACTATTTTTGTTTTAGCACTTAAACTTTTCCACAGGGCTCTTTGGGTGTTGTATTGACATGCAAGTTATTTGTCTTCAATAAGTTATATAATATAATTAAGAATGTGTGTTAAAGTATTGTGCTGTAAGCACAGAAATCATATGTGATGGTCTCTACAGTGTGAGAGAAAACACAGAGCTTTGTGAACAGAGAAGATTACAGAGAAATATAATGATGATGATGATGATGATGATGATGCAGTGGTAGAGCACTGGTGATGAAAAAACTGATTTATTCTACTGAGTAACTCATTATATAATAAGTGGTCTAGAGTAGACAAAAACAAGTTCCATGTGAACAAGTACTGCTTCTTTATTGTGAGCTGGTCTACTTGTTTTCATGAAACGAGCAACAGCAAGTCCATTAAGATTGTAGTAGGGCACCAACATTTTCAGACATGAAGTGGGTCTGTAAGTTTAAAGAAAACAAATGACAGTAGTAATATTTCATCGTACAAGACAAAGCTTTCTGTGGAGATTAGGTCCCCTATATAATTTTATCTGTTACCAGGAGCTAACATCTTTTGTGTATTGTTACTGGGACTGGAGATTGATGCCTGACCTCATACATGGTAAGCAGGCACTCTGTCAGTGTGTTACAGCATTGCCCCATGGAACTGGAGGTACTATTGGTAGGTATGATTTTTCTATCATACAGTCAAATACTTCAACACTTGAAAGATCTGTAAATTCAGTGAGCTGACATTTCTACATAATTAATTGTGGTTATATAAAACTCCAGTAAAAGCTCCAGTCAAAATACAGCATAAATCAAGAGATTTTAATCAAACAGAGAATGGAAAGGGTTTTTTTTTTTTTTTTTTTTTTGGTCTGATTTCAGTTTCCATGTTTTGCTTAATTTAGACAAAGCAAAACAAGAATCTATCATCCCTGGAATTTAAATGCATTATCAGAGCAGAGTACACATCATCACTGGAAACCCAACTAAAACACTTCTTCCTTTCTTCAACCACATATGGATAGTTGGGTTTTGTTCACAGCTTAATTAAATCAATATATAGAAACATTGAATTCATTATCATGTTTTAGACTTGTGTTTTTATCAATTAAGTCACATGTAAACAATAATAACATTTTTTCCTGATTTTGGTGGGGAGAAAATTACTTTATAGCAGATGTTATGTGTGTTAAAATGCAATTACTTCAGTTAGAATTTTAAAACAAATCAGTAAGTAGATGATTTTTTCTTCCTTAAAGTATAATTAGCCTAAGTACTGATAAAATGTAACCTTTATCACCTCCAAATTGCAAATCTTTAATAGTTGCAAGAATGTAACATTATCAAATACTGCAGATTTTTGGGTTCTATTTATAATAATAATTCTTTTGTGTTATTTTATTTTATATGACTTTTCAGATATGTATTATATATTTAGAAGATTAGATTATATTTTCATTAAAAATGTCAAGTTCTCTATACAGATAAAAAGGGAACAACTGAAATCCAAACTAAGCACAATTCTACCAAGAGATCAGACAACATACTTTGGAGGATGGAGAGACCTTATGTTACTCAGTAAAGGCATTCAGCTATACATCATGCAGGCATTGAATTTTAAGTTAACAAGGCGTAGATATCAGAGGCTTCATTGTAAATTAACTGACTTTGATCTTTTGGGGCTCAGACGGTAAAATACTCTCCATCTTAAGTGTTTTCTTTGTTGCACCTTTGACAAAGTTCTGGACCCGTGTTCCTTATTCACATGGAGATACAGTGTGTTGTCTTTTACTGAGTTGTAGAGTTGGTATATGAGGTCATATCCTGCAGTGAATAAAACATATACATATATGTGTAGAACAATACATTCAAGCACAGCTCAGAATTGTGTGTATGTGTCATGGGCACGTATATTGCTTATTATATGTATGCATCTTGCTTATCACCTTTGGCACTACTTTGGTTTTTATAGCAGAACTGGGAAAAACATACTTTCCATGTGGACTAGAAAGTCTCCTATTGTCAGAGATAATTCAAGCTGTTTAGTCCTGCGAATTCTGCCCATGAAGCCTGTGATCTTCTTGACTGCCTGCAGACTGACTGATAACAAGGTGGCTTGGCCCTTTGATAACTAGATTTAACTTTAACACAAGGAAGCCACCTTGATTTTCTGATGTAATTAGATCAGAACAAAGAAGAGCCTGTTCTTAAAAAAAAAAAAAAAAAAAAAAAGCACACACACACACACACACACACACACACACACACAGTTCAGTTGGCATAAAAATGTAAAAAGACTACTTTGACCATACAAATATTATGTATATACCTATTTTTCCCAATAGTTTTCATGTTCATTTAAATGTTCAAAGAAATTGAACTACGTTTTTATCAAGCAGTGGTTTAAAATGCCCCCAACATATTTCAATTTAACATTTTCCAACACTCTTATTTATTTCTCACAAGAGACTTACTGACTAAGCTTGTGTATGTTAAGATTTCAATTGCATATTTTAAAATTGTACTTGGGTGTTGTCAAGTGACAACTAATTTCTGCTGGTGTAGAAATCTGAAATCTAATTAAAATGCTTCAGAGTTTCAATCCATCATAACAGAATGTACTCTGAGTCTACCATGAAGTTCTTTTCAGGCTAAATGATACATCTTTTACAGTAACAAAAGCAAACATTAATTAAACTAATTCACTTAATGCTTTAAAGACAAAAAAGGACACATACAAATCATCAAAGTAAACTAATAACATTGTAGATAAATAACATTTATCATATAAAATGTTGTATCTGATTTTTAATGGTGCTTAGTTAAAAATAAATTATGAGATTTTAAACAATTGAAAGTAAATTATGTTTTCACAAAACCGTATTAACTTGATTTATTTCATTCACAGGAGAAATATTTATTGATGACATACATACCAAGCACCAGATGGTGTGGCATGAAGTTGAGTTTTAATGTTAATTAAAAATTCATTGAGAGCAGTAACTTTTAGTAAGAAAATCACAAACCATTATTTTTATATTACTCTAATGAGTAATATAAAAAAGGGAAACAGTCAGAAAAAAGGTTATATTTATGTTAATAATGATCTTACATGAAAAAAATGTGATTTTTATTGATGTGGGAAAGGGGAAAGGAGAAAGGAAACTGCTCATGACATGTTTGCAATACAGGAAGAATAGCAGGGTCATTGGAGTATAATGAACAGGGGCAAAGAGTCAATCAAAGCCTTGAGATTCAGGCCAAGGATTTTGGATATTAATCAAAGTTCAAAGAAGTTATTGAAGGATTTTTAAGCAAATGAAAAAGTACTAAAAAGTTTGATGTAGTCAAACAATAATAAAACTGGTTCAGCCACTCTGGCAAACAGTGTGGAGGATGCACAAAGAGGTATAAATCCATCATATGCTGAAAGGACTTCCACTGCACAGATATTTGCTCAGCATGTTCACTGCTGCTTTATTCACAATATCTAGAGAATGGAAGCAACCTCGGTGTCCTATAATGGTGAGAAGATAGTGAAAATGTGGTCCATATACACTGTGAACTACTATTCAAGTGTATAAAAAAATGAAATAATGCAATTTGCAGATAAATGAATAGAAATAGAAAATATCACATTGTGTGAGGTAACTCAGAAAATAAAACAAATATCATGCGTTCTATCTCATCTGGAGTTTTTCATACATACTCATATAGTATAATCTGAAGTTACTGCAGAAACTAGTAAAGGAAAAGGGGACCATGAAGTGAAAATGGACAGGGGAAAAGAGAACAGTAGGACACAAGTCATGTGAACGGAAAAATGAGGGGAAACGGGAGAGAGACGATTAGAGAGCAAGCACGGAAGGTGGTAAAATAGCAAAAATGATTATGTGAAAAATTCATACAGAATCATTGTATAATTTCCTAAAAATTGCATATGTCTGTTACACACACAGACAGACACATACATACATACATACATACATACATACATACATACACATACATACATACATATACATACACACACACACACACACATATGGGAATGGGGTTTGGGGGAGGGGGAGGATGACAGGGGCCTGCAGAGAAAAGAGAAGCTGTGGGTAGAAGCATCTCTGTGACACGCTGCAGTCCTAAGTCAGGATAGGGTAGAGAACATTAACTCATTCATAAAAACTCCAATCTAAAATTCACCACTGCCTACAAGACGCGAAAGGATAAAGATAAAACAGATAGAGCAGAGATTGAGAAAATGTCCAACCAATGCCTAGCCTTCCCCAAGATGCACCTCATAGGAGAGAGTCAGCCCCTGACACTATTAACGATACTTTGCTCTGCTTGCAGACAGGAGCCTAGCAGAGTTGTCCTCTGATGGGCTCCACGCAGCAGCACTTGTAAACAGATACTGAGACTCACAGTTTAACGTCGGAGAATGACTAGTAAATGTTATGAAAAAGTAGGGGGAAGGAAAAAGGACCTGAAGGAGACAGAAGTTCCATAAGAAAACCAACAGAGCCAACTAACTAGGCCTTAGAGGGACTTTCTGAGATTGAAGCATCACCCAAGGGCAATGCATGACCTGGACCTAGGATCCATACAAAGATGTAGCCAATGAACAGCTCAGGCTTCATGTGGATCTTCTAGTAAGGGAAGTGGGGTATTTCTCTGACACAGACTCTGTTGCTAGCTTTTTTTTTTTTTATCACTTCCCCTTCCTGAGACTGCCTTGTCAGGCAACAGGGAAAAAGAATAGACTTAGGCCTGATGCAACTTGATGATTTGGGTGGATTGGAAGTGGGGCTCCCATTTTCTGAGGAACAGGGGAGGGGTGGGAGAAGGGGAGTTTTTGAGCACGTGTGGGCAGAAATGATAGGACAGGGACAACTATATAACATAAGTTTTAGTCAGTGTTGTCAAACTGATTCCAGATTGTTCTTTTTGAGATATAATATGTTACTATTCCTTGACATGGAGAAAAACACAAGAGAGACAGATTTTTAGAGAAAGCTTACAAAGATGAACATGGGAAATTATTGTTCAAGTACCTAGGAGCAATGCTAGAAGTAGCTCATGTAAGTAATGCAACATATATCCTATTTCCTAGGGCTCCCTGGAATGCTTTCATACCATAGCATACTGAGCAGGTATCGTGGTTCACAGAAAATTAAATTCCCTAAGTGAAATGATGGTTGGAAAGTAGAACAGTAATATTAGATTTAAGAAGAAAACTGTACAATAATTCTTTACTTCTCTCTTTCAATACTTAATTCACTAATGGGAAGTTTTCATCAAAGACAAGCATATTTCCAAGAGCTAAGTACTTTTACATGAACTTTGTTCCAATGCATATATCAACCTGGCAAAAGAATTAACTCTTCAACTGAATTCTGTTTGATTAATCTATATGGAAACCCACATAGGCTTAAGGATTTGTGGTTTTCTATTATTTTTCCTGTTTGTTCATTTTGTTTTTGTTGCATGGATGTTAGCTTTTTGTTGTTGTTATTTTATTTTGTTGTTGTTTCTGGTTTTGCTTGTGGTATCATGGCTGGAGACAGTCTTGATCTGTGGCCCAGGATGACTCACACTTGTAATCCTATCTTAACTGTGAGTGCCCGTTTTAAGAATTTATGTGGCTGTGCCCAGACTGGGGTTTGTCTTTGAAAAAACTACTACTGTTTTGATTGATTTAAACATGTTGGTTTATTTAATGCCTTCATTTACTTCTTGGGTATCACAGATTTCAAGCAGGTGTTCTCACATACTGATGTGCAGGTTGCTCACAGGCCAATTTTGAGAATTTTGAGCGCAGTAGCCTCCAGCTCATTGACTTGTGTATCTGTTGTTTCCTTCGAGATTCTAAATTTCAGTGTCAAATTATTTATCACTATTCTCACACTATCATAAGAATTTCAGAGGTGTGTGACAAAGAGAAATCAGTAGCTATCAAATCTCCTTTCAAAACTCAAGAACAGCTTTCAAATCCACCCCTGCTGTTAGTTTTTTTTTTGGGGGGGATGCCCTTTATCATTCTAAAGCAATGACTTTTTATTTAAATGAACATTGGTAATATTTACTTCACCATCTCCAAACACCTGAACACAGAATTTTCTTTCAAGGAGAATGAGGATCTCCAAATAGATAGGGTCTTGTGTTTAAAATCACTACTGTTTTGGCTGGTGGTTTGTTATTGATTCCTCCTCCTCCTCCTCCTCCTCCTCCTCCTCCTCCTCCTCCTCCTCCTCTTCCTACTTTTTCTATTACTACTACTACTACTACTACTACTACTACTACTACTACTACTACTATTTCATGACAAAGTTGTTTTCATTTGGAAACTTACTTTATCTTTTTGTTTCATTTTCTCTACGATCCCTTTGGTTATGGACTCATTAAAAATGTATTTATTTATTTCTATAAACACTACCTTAAAGGGCACTTGCTGCTGAAGGCTCAATCACAGTCTGTGTTCAATCCGATACACTATTGATCTAATGGCCTGGGTGAGGATGCGTTATGTTGTGTCAAACACTTAAGTAATGTCTCCAGTCCTGTTTTCAGAAAAAAAAAAAAGGAGTCAAGCTGACCAGCCTATGACAGCACTCCACTTCTGCATCACACTGAGGGTAGGTATGAACCTTCTATTTTGAGTCCAGGCACCCTATCATCTCTCAGTGTTATGTTGTAATCTTCTTTTATAATTACTTTATATATTTATTTTATTTATTTGATCACTTTACAGTCTGATCCCGGGCCCTCCCTCCTCTCCTCCCAGTTCCATCCTCAGAGAAGGGGAAGCCCCTAAGGGGTACCACTCTGGAATCCCAAGTTACAGCAGAACTAAAGGTATCCTCTCCCACTGAAGCCTGACAAGGCAGCCCAGGTGGGAGAAAGGGATTCAAAGGCAAGCAACAAAGTCAGCAACATCACCCCCCAGCATACCTCTTCTCCAACTGTTAGAGGACCCACATACTGACCAGGCTGCACAACTGCTACGTATGTAGGGAGGTCTAGGTCTAGCCCATGAATGCTCTTTGGTTGTTGATTCAATCTCTGTGAGCCCCCTTGGGCGCAGGTTGGTTTACTCTGTAGGTCTTGTGGTGTCCTTGACTGCTCTAGATCTCTTTATCTTTCCTCCCACACTTCCAAAAGACTCCCTGAGCTCAGCCTATTGTTTGGATGCGAGTCTCTGCATCTGTTTCCATCAACTGCCCCATGAAGAGGTATACGAGGTTCTTGTCTGCAAGCATAGCAGAGTATCATTAATCGTGTCAGAGGTTGGCTCTCTCTCAAGGAATGAGTCTCAAGTTAGGCCAGCCACTGATTGGCCATTCCTTGAACCTCTATTCCATCTTTATCCCTACACTTCTTGTAGAGTGGACAAATTGTGGGTCAATTGTGGGTGGGTTGGTGGTCCCCTTCCTCCAGTGGAAATCTTGCCTGGCTATAGAAGGTGGTAGCTTCCTGCTCAATATCCTCAGTTGCTAGGAGTATCAACTAGCATAACCCCCATAGACTCTTGGTAGCCTCCTCTGTCCCAGAGATGTCCCCCACCAGTTTCCATTCTCCTCCAGTTCTGTCCAGCACCCCACAACCCCACTGTCCCCAAACCTGTTACCTACCCCTGTTACCCTCCCCATTCTGTCTCTCATTCAGTTCTTTTCCTCTACTTCAGATGTCTTTTTTATGTCCTCTTCTGAGTGAAATTCAAGCATTCTCCCTCGGGCCTTCTTGGCTTCTTTGGATCTGTGGATTGTGGCATGGTTATTCTGTACTTTACGCCTAATATCCACTTTTAAGTGAGTACATACCATGTGTGTCTTTCTGGGTCTGGGTTACCTCACTTTGGATGATATTTTATAGTTTCATTCATTTGGCTGCAGGTTGCATGATATCTTTGTTTTTAATAGCTGAGTAGTATTCCACTGTGAAAATGTACCACATTTTCTTTATCCATTCTTTGGGAAAGAGACATCAAGATTGTTTCCAGGTTCTGGGTATTACAAATAAAGCTGCGAGACATAGAGAAGGTGAAGAGTTCAAGCTCTAAGGATCAGAAAGTTATGTTGTAACCTTAATTCCCCTGTATCTGCTAAAGCATCACTTCCTCAACTGTACATCAATGAGAGAAGGAGGGAGGGAGGGAGAGAGAGGGGGGGGATGGGCATGGTGGTAAATGCCTTTAATCCCAGCACTCGGGAGGCAGAGGCAGGCAGATTGCTGAGTTCAAGGACAGCCTGGTCTACAAAGTGAGTCCAGGACAGAAAAAAAAAGAGTAAGAAAGAGATAGAGACAGAGAGATAGAAAGAAAGAGAGACAGAGAGTATATATATGTGTTTTGATCACTATCACAGTATTAGTGAAAAACCAACTGATTAATTCTTGAGTGTATACTATTGTAATAAGCCTCCTTGCAGGATGGGATAAATTCTACTGTGTCTTACAGGTTAATCTGCTTTTCATAAGGCCCCAGGGCTCTCTTCTTCTGATTTTTCTCGTTTAGCATTTACTCAATTATCATTATGACCTGTCTTGCTGTCAGACTGAATAAGGGTGAATTGGAATAGCTTTAAAGCTTTAAATTTTTTTCATTCCATGTTCTGCTTTTACAATTGTATTACTTTTATATTTGAGAAATTGTCTAATTTTGATTCACTTTATCTCACTTTTGTTTCTTTTTTAATTACATAAATTGCAGTAATTTTGAAGCAGCAAGAAAAGCTCATAGAATGTGTCCAGTCCTAGTAACATATTTTTAAGTAGAGGAATATCCCCCACGTCTTGTGTAGTTGTGGATTCAATAAGGCGGTAGAAAGGTTCAAACAATGTATCTTTTATTAAACCTTCTGGACTTTGCCTTGGAAACATCCTGAGTTTTCAATTTAGGTTACCAGAAGTTGGTCAGTGTTATGCTTCTCTGAAGTAAACAAAGAGCACTTACATTTCTTACTGTACTGTGGATTTAGATTTCCATATTATTATTGGCTAAGGCAGTGATGAAGTTCCAGAATATTCTTAGAAACTATTTATCCCTTGAGGATCTGCAGTCTCAGCAAATAAATATGCGTACAACAAATATATATTTAGTCATAATGTAAATATACATCAGGATGCAGTATGAATACAAATGTTCACATTTGTGATAGCATCCATTTTTACTACTGTGAATGTCTCGATCTCTAGACTTTCTAGAGGAAAAACTATTGCTCTTCTTCCTGTTCTCTGGAAGGAAAAATTTACAAATGATCTCCAACAGAACAGGGACTCTGCAAGATTACATTTCAATTAATTATTTTCCAATGTTTGAATTAAAGTCCTTAGGGAAAATCATGCCTACAGTTGTAATGCAGTGACAGTGCTGTTTGTCCCGGACCCTTCTCTCCTTTGGTCTTTTTAACTCTCTATCTACATGTCAGGCAGGCTTTCTACTTGACTCTCACGCTCACCACAAGTTAGCACTTTTCCTTAAATATATCAAACAAACCAATGTTTGAATATAGTTAATATTTATTCCCCCCCCCCGACATTAAGTTGAAACACTGTCTAGTAGGTTAGTTTCTGTCTAAACATGCAAACACACAAAGGTAGTAGTGTCCTCTCTTTGAAAGGAGTTCACAATCCGTGACAGGGTTTGACAAGCAAAATAATAGTTCTACCAATGGATTTCTCGTGTCTTAATATGAATGTGCAGGTGTTACACATTCAGAAATAAACTCTTCACAGAGATACTCTTATGAAGGACCTCTGTAATACACCTTTGTGCTATGTTGTAGTGGAAGAGAGAAACTATTGTTAAAATTCCTTAAGCACATACATTAAAAATATTCAGTATCTATGTAAATAAAAATACTCAGCATACCATGTAACACTCAAAATGTAATATTGATATCTGTGTACTTAAATGTTTAGCTTAATTCTAAGATCGACAGTTCTCATAATTAAAAAAAACCTTTTATATCTACTTTTGCAAATCACAAAAAAAATGTGAATGCAATGATAAGAAAATAGTGAGTTTCAAAGAGAGGAGTTAATATTATTCTTTTGTCTGTGAGATAGTGTTGGTGTTTTATAATCATATCAGTAGAACGGACCAGAGTCTCATTCAAAGAAAAAAACTGAAGGCTGGATGGATATGGCAGCTTGATATGTGAGACAAGTTACAGCAGGAAAGGTCCTGCTTTTTGGCCAGGGGCTGTTGTTACTGGATGTGCTCACTGTAAATTTCCTAGAAATGACACCGTAGTCAAGATCCCTTTCTATTAGTCTTAAAAAGCCCTGTGGTATTTAAACGCTATTCATTTAGGACCTGATAAAGGTGAACTTTGATGGAAGTTGATATATGAATCAGTATTGGTGCTATTTTAACTGTATTTTACTTGAGGTTCCTTAAGCCTTTACCTCCCTTCCAATCCCCCAACCCTAGGTAGGAGAGAAAGATGGTTACAAGGGAAAGGAGCCATAGGTCTCTTAGCTACTTCCTGCTGGTTAGAGCTCTTGGGTTCATTGGGTCAAATCCAAGAGTTGTTTCAGGATATCTCCAACTTGTTCTCAGCAAACTGCATCAACAGCAAACTGGAGCAGCTCAGGAGTCGGGCACCAGCATCCTTCCTTATTAGAGGCCTGTGTCTTTCACTAGGCTGTGGCATTTATTCCCTCTCCAGAGTCCTCAGAATTAAACAACCTGCAACGGGCAAAGAACCCCTCTCAGAGTCCCTAGGAGGCAAATAGTTTGCTGCTGTGGGCAATCTGAATCGGTCCCACACCCCACACCTAAGATTAAAACAAAAAAAATGTTTATGTAACATAACCTAGTTTTTAAAGACAACCAAAGTATCTACTATAAATCAGTAATCTAGAAAAGTAGCAAAACTGACAATATTCCTAGACGAAGCTGGACGTGATATTTGGTTTTGTTTTGTTCTTTGTTTCTCTGCGTGCGCTGGTGTTATTCTTCAGGAACAATAAACAAGGAGATAAAGAGACTATCTAATTCTCAATTTGTCTTGTATGTAACGATTACTGTGAATATTCAAAAGGTAATATACTTCCTGTAGCAAAGTTTATTTGATGAGAATTAAATTTCCCCTTTTGTATTTTTTAATATTCATGTTATTATTCCCTTGAACAATGACCTCCATTTGCCATTTTATTTCAGGACAGCAAGTTCCGGGCCTCTTTGATCTTCTGTCTTATCAGTCACTGTCATGTTGTCACCATCAGAGGTTTCTGCTCCTCTCTGCACAGTGACTGATAATATTTGGTAATGAGAATTCTGACAGCCAATACTTGCTTATAATCCCACTTCGCAGAGGGAGATGTTAGAAAGTTAACAAGGGTTTTTTTTTTCTTTTTTTTAATCCATTTCACAAATTTAAGTATTGCTAAATTCCAAATGGCATCTTTGACTTTGGCTAAACTTTGATGCATTACAGGTGCTGGAACTAATTGACATAGCTGTTTCCCTGGTCTTTAGCTTTCAGGTGTAATTTTCCTGGTTCGTTGTTCATGTAAGCAGCACTTTGATTTTGGTTATAGGGAACATTTTTGGTGCTATGGACTTGGTTTCTCACAGATTCCACTACTCTGATTTCATGAATCTGCAAAGTACAATGCTTCACAACATAGATAATATTTTGCTTTTTATGAGAAACTTGAAAAAGAATTCTCTCAACAATGACCTCTGTGGGTTCACAGGCTCATTAGTTGAAGGGCTATACTAACTCATTTCTTTAGCTAAGCTGATTAGGTAATGCTGTGAGGGGCAAATGACTTTCTTGTGCTAATTAAAAGGAATATGATTTCTATCACAATGATAAGCCCCTATGATCTATAAAGGTGATGGTGTTCATTTTAGTTCTTTCTAATAATATTAATAAATAATAACATTATTAGTGCATGTTATGCTATCACATGAGTAATATTTTTCATTATATGTGATCCTAGTGGAAAATGTATTTGATGATTACAATTTTGGAAATTGTTATTATTGTTAAATTTTCGCTTGTTTTTGGACTCTTTCTGTATACTTTGCACTCAAAGTACACAAGTGAAGGAAATTCAGAGAAACTTTGCAAAGAAATTAAGGGATTATCAGATTCTTTTTTACCCCTAGACTTAAGCATGTGACTTCAGCTTTTGCAACTAGATGAAAATAACCTACATTTAAGCATGATGAAAACAGCCTGTGAAGATATATTTCCATGGTAGCCTGCTTATTCTTCCTCTGAGTGCCACACCCAGGATGAGACCTGATAGGCTGTGATCATATAGTGGGGGAGGAGGTCCGGTTCTATCATAGACCCTGGGGAGGGGAATAGGATGAAAGAGGGAGGGGGGGGGGAGGAGAACAGGAAGATACAAGTGAGGCGATAACAAAATAGATGTAATCTGAATCAATTACTTAAATCTTAAAAAGACGTAGAAAATGCTTCTAAACACTTTCTTTTTCCTATATTGTCATGATGATGATGATGATGACGACAACGACGACGATGATGATGATGAACCGAAGATAGCGGAAGAGTTCGACCTTGTGGGGCAGATCTGCCTCTCACAGGCTTGCACATCTCATCACAAGCACTGACAGAAGCTCCTCCTCAGCACCCCACCATTCACTGTGTGATCAGTGAGTGTGGCTCAGTGACTCCTACCAGTAATTAGGCATTCAACTGGATAAATGGAGGTGGTGATGGCTTTTAGCTCATGTGTATTTCTAATTATGCTTAGGACACTAAACGTTTTAAAAGATTAACATAAAAAGACCCATAATTTTTGTGGTAAGAAGTATTTTTTTAAAAAGTGCTCAATGTGTGACATTTTTTTATACCTGTAGAAATTGAAAGAAACATAAACATGAAAATTTGTGATATTGTTCATGTGCATCTCCACTGATCTTCAGGGTCAAATAGATTAAGCTTGGGTTGTCAAAGTAAAGAAAAGTCAGCAATACCCCTGTCGTGATGTAATTCTTCCCAGTTCTAAATTCAACAGGAAGAACACAGGGTTATAGTTAGCTTTTTGTATAATAAAAACCAAACAGATCGGCTATTTCTTTATTTAAGATTTATTTAAGCTACATAAATGTCCATCTAGTTGAGTAGAGTGCACATCAGCAGCCTATTCCGGACCTATAAATGCTCTCAAATAGCTGGTTACACATCTGATCCAGAACCAATTTTAATAAACGGATTACCTGTTGGAATATAACACAGCACATTCTTATAAGCCATGAAAGAAGACAACTTAGATGCACAGTTTGGCATGTCATTTACATGGCTCAGCAAGGCCACAACAAAATTGTGTTTTTCTGCAGTTAAATTGCTAGTTTATCATGAAGAAAGTGATGCTCAAATACAGTGAAGACAGGTCCACTGATACTGATCAGTAGCAACACTCCTCGCTAAAACCTTTCTGTTTTTTTCTGCTAAATATTTAAGCATTTAAATTTTTCATGGCTCATGTGTGGCCTATCTGTGTATATGTGAAGGTGCTATGGGGAATATGCCTATATCCTTCTTTTGAAAGGCACATGTTAGCCAATAAAATACCTCCATAGCACAAAATGAAAATGAGTAATATTACAAGCACACTGATTGAATGTGCACACACCGGATGTAAAAATGTTAATGCCTGATACAGGAAGTAAAGCGTGGGGGATGGAGAGACGTATCTGTGGGCAGTGTGTTTGATGTGGAAGCATAAGGAGCCTCTCCCATCTGTGCTATGGAATTGTTGAGGCCAATCCTGTGCGGGCCTTCTGGAGATACCCATAGCTACAGTCAGTTCGTAATGTGATGGCTATGTTATGCGCAGAAGAGAAAAATTTTTCCTACTTATCACCTATTTTCTGACTCTTGTATTCTTTCTGGTCTTTTCTTCATGAAGTTTTCTGAACTTTGGAGGGGTGCTATAGCTGACACACTGAGCACTCAGGCGTTATCTATTCTCAGTAGTTGACCTGGTTTAAGGTTTCTGTATTAACCACTGCTTCTCGAGGGATAAGCAATGACCAATGAAGGCTGCTCACAGCACCAATGTCTAGGGAATAACATAAGTACATAGAAAGGATTTTGACAATATTGCCATTCAGTACAACAATAGTGCTGTAGGACCAGTGAACTTTTCAGCCACGGCCTTTTCACAGGTCGCAGAACCAGGTATGAGTTCTTTCCTGAAAGTGCTAGCTTCAAGCCCAACCAGAGCGTGATTGGTTATCCCCATAACAGTTCATACTCTGTTGTTCTAGATGGCATAACTTGGCTGCAGGTGACTATTACAGGTCTCTCACAGGATTCACAGTTGGGCACAAGGGTTCTCCTTAGCAGTCATCACATCATTTTTCTATCTAAAAGTAGCCAGTGTGGAGGAAGGTTCCAGCTCACCCCCAGTTTAATTTCTTTGTGTCCTGTTCCCAAAGTACACAGTGTCTTGAACAGGGTATTTTCATCAAATTCTGGTAGGTAACAAGAGGGACCAGCAACAGTCTGTGTTGTTTTAGGAACCTCTATGATGTCCACAGCCAACAACTAATAGATACTCCATAACTATTCATGGGAAGTTTTATTTAAATAGTGTAATAACCAGGAATTCTGAGGAAGCATTACCCATCCATGAAAGGGACCTACATTAAAAGTCTTTTTAATAGTATTTTAATAAGCTTATTGATTAGTTGATTGCATATGGCTATTTGGTATTTATATAGTTTAATTACCTTGCCCAGCTTACCTTCTTCTTCCCTAGACATTTCTATTTCTAGTACTCCTTCCTTCCCCTTTCACATGTGATGTATTTGACTGGACCCTGCCCTTCCTCTAAAAGACCTTTTCTATCTTCTTGGCCTTTTCCAGTGCTCAGTTTGATGAATACTGCACTAAAAGCTTATACCTATTGTAGAATAAGGAATCCTTTGGGCATATGGCCTGGAATATAACTCACTCGGGTTACATAGAATCCAGCTTTTAGCTATTTGAAGAAACGCCACACTGCTTTCCATAGTGGATATACCAGTTTAACCTCCCTTAAACATTTAATAAGAATTTCATATTCTCCACATCCTGGCCACATTTGTCGCTATTTGTTTCATTCTGACTGAAGTGAGATAAAATCCTACTTTCACTTCCATGATGGCTAAGTATATTGAACACATTTAAAAGCATTTATTAACCATTTGTATTTAATCTCTTGAGAACTCGATGTTCAATTCCATAAACCGTTTTTTGCTTCATACCATGGCTTGATTTCTGTGGTTGTGATAAAACATCATGTCAGCAATTACTTTGCGTGAGAAGGGTTTATTTCATCTTACAACCCTCAGGTCATAGTCAAGCACTGTCAGGGCAGAAACTCGTGGTAGGAAACTGGAGGAAATAACTAAATCAGAAGACATTGAGGCATGCTGCTTACTGATTTGGTACTCATGGCATGCTCAGGTGACTTTTTATACCATCCAGGACAATTTTCCAGGGATGGCCCCACTCCCAGGGAGCTGGGCTCACCCACACAAATCATTAATCAAGAAAATGCACTACAGACTTGCCTACAGGCAATCAGGTGGATACATTGTTTTGTTTCTTGTTTTGTTTTATTTTATTTTTCAACTGAGGTTTCTATTTCCAGGTAGCAGTAGCTTGTGGTTAAATTGACAAAGTATCAACTAGGACCACGTGTTTTCTTGATATTTAGGTTGAGGGTTGCAGATAAAAACCTCAGCGTCTCAGATTCCACCTTTCTCAGGAATGGCTAGTGCATTCTGATTGAGACTCCCAGTCTCAACTGGGATGTGGGAAAGAGCTTCCCACTGTGTTACAATTTGCTCTTTTTAATAAGATTGCCAGTACCAGACAGCAAGGAAAACTCAGGAGTTGCAAGACCAGTTTTGCTACCACAATGTACAGCCCTTTGATTAAGCTACTGTGCTAACAGCAGAGGATACAGGCAGACATCTGGGTCTGGTCGGTTTGATGAGACACATGTCTGTCAAGCACCGGGTGAGTGGGCTTCAGCAATGTCCGAGGTAGCTTTGGCTTCCTGGCCAACAGCCAGGAGTACCCAGTGGCTAATTTTTCACGAGTAGGGCAGCCCTTTCTTCCCCAGAACAAATGACAAGTCCCAGATTATCTTGGTGAAATAGGTGACAGAACCTCATCAATTTTGTGTGAAACAGGAACTTATATAAATCTGGGCATTGGGATTGGCTTTGAGGGTGAATGGGTTTGATTCGATGGGGCTAGGGATGCCAGGGATACATTATTTACAAGCAACCACACAGTCCTATGATGAAAGGACTATGATAACACAGTACTTATTTATCATTGATAGGTGGGGGAAGAACCCTAGGTATGGTCAAAGGTCATTGGTTGAAAGCCAAGACACCAAGACATCTCATCAGCATAGGGTGTTTTTTTTTTTTTTTTTTTCAGGAATCCCCAGATGCACACTAAGGTGGTTTCTTATTAGGAAAGGGTCAGGCATGTAATTTTCCCTGACCCATTTGAATATAAGTTTTGGGCAAGGTGGTAAATCTAGATCCATTTTTATCTTTCTTTATGCAGCCATCCAATTTGATAAACACCATTTATTTATTGAACATGCTGTCATTCTTACGGTGGGTGTTTCTGGTTTCTTTATCAAAAATATGGTGCCCATAGGTATGTGAACTTACATATGGGGCGTCAGTTTGATTGTATTGATCAATATGTCTGCCTTCATGCAAATACCATACTGTTTTTTTTTAATTACTATTGCTCTGTCATGCAACTTAAAATCAGAAACAATGATACATGCAGCAGTTCTTTTATTAGTCATGATTGTTTTAGCTATTATATTTTTGTTATATGTATGTCCATATAAAGCTGAAAATTGCTCTTTCAATTTCAGCAAAGATTTGTGTTAGAATTTTGATGGGGGAATGTATTGAATCAGTAGATTGCTTTTGGTAGGATGGCCATTTTCTGACATGTTCTTAGATGCCCACAAAATATTTCCAAACTCAATCATGTATTAGGGCAGAAAGCAAGTCTCAACATATGTAGGGAACAAAGTAGAGGGAAGACCACAAATAGCAATATTAGAGATGAAATACAAGTCTTTACAAAAGGTGACCTTGAAATCCAGAAAACTACATGGAAATACTTTAAAGCACTATATTCCTCTAAAATGAAAAATTATAAACAAAATGATGATTTTATGGGAGCAGGCTAGCTACCAAATTTAAAGCAAGATGAAATAAATAATTTTTAAAAACCTATAGCAAGAAATGATATTGAAGTAATAATTAAAGAAAAATATAAGTTCAGTTGTGTTGGTAAAATATCTGTAAGATCCATTTGATCTATGACATCATTGATTTCAACATTCTATTGTTTATTTGGTTTAAGTCCTCTGTCTAATGATGAGGTTGAGATACTGAAATCACTTACTTTTATGGTGTGGAGATTAATCTTTGACTTCATATTTGCTGGTGTTTGTTTTATGAAAGTGAGAGATTCTTTGATGCATAAATTATCTCAATTTTTAATTTTGTCCTGATGAATTGTTCCCTTGTTCAGTATGAAGTGATCTTCTTTATCTGTTCAGTATAATTTTGCTTTGAAATATAATACAATTAATTCAGCCTAGAAACTCTTTTATAGACATCTCTGAGGTTTTCCTCCTAAATGATTCTAGATACTTTGGGTCTAATAATCAATAGTACTATCATAGAAACCAAAGCTAGGTCATCTACAAGCACAGCAAGTGTTTTTAATTGTGGAGCCATTTTTCCAGCCCCATTATTTTTATGTGGAAACCTCACTCTTAAAAATATTGGTGAAATTGGTGAGATTTTTTTATACCAGCAAGCTTTCTTCTATGCCTAAGGCAGAGCGATCTGATTTTATGTGCATACCTTCCTCTACTGAAGTAATTTTTTGTAGTTCTTTCTTCATTGACTATAGGCCACCTCACTGAGGCTGCTTCCTGATGTCAGAAGTAATTTACTTACTGCAGAGCCCTTTGACTTTCTCTTCAGGCTGTAGTTTGCTGTTCATTTATTAAAGTATTTACTTCCTGTCTCAAGTGCACAGACTTTATCAAATGTATTTCTATTACTGTCACACTCTCTCTTTTCTTAATTAGCCTGGCAAATATCTGTGTAAATACTAAATGTCAGTAGAAGTAGATTTCTTTTGTACTGAGCTCATTTATAGTGCTTTGCAGAGAACATTCAGATGCTCATTCACTTTGATGGAGGGATGTAATAGGACATTTTAAATTAAGTCATGAGCATAAATATAATAATCACACCAATTAGTGAATATCTAACTTGATGTCACCATAATTCAAGATACTCTATTCTAAGGTCACTTCTTTGCTTTTTCTGTCATACAGGCATTAAAACTATTATAGAGCAAAAATATACACAAAGAGGCAAGAACATCACAAAATTCAGAATGAATTCTAGGTTGTGTGAAACATTAAGAAAAGGAAAAATTCAAACAATTTTGGTTTTTTGACTTTAGGGATTATTTATGTAGCTAAGAGAACAATACACTCAAGAGTGTTTGGAAACAAAATATTATTTAAAAGTGAACAAATTGAAGCCAAGTATATTAAAAATGAAAACAAGAAGATTGAATGATAGGTGTGGACCCTTCACATCCAGGCATACAAATGCTTTAGATTTTCATGAAAACTTTGTTTATTATTACATAGTTATATGTTAATACTCAAAGTCAAACAGTAAACTGAAGTGGCAAAGTATGGATTCTTAAAACATATAGTACACAAAGTCTGAAATCAATTTTTATAACAGTTTTAAAAGTATGAAATTATGTTGTTTGAAACTTAAGTATGGTAGCAATTATTTTTAAAAACAACATTCACTGACTTGTGACAGATAAAACCTAACTCTTAATGTCAACCCACTAACATTGTTAGGCTGAAACATTCTCTTTACAAACCCTTCTTTCTAACATAGGTTTAAAATGTGTATACAATCATGGCCATAGTGTCATAAATGTGGATTTTGTGATGTAATGTTTGAAGAGCAGACACTTGCATAAACTGTCACCCAGGTGTGGCTTGCACATGAAAGAATATTATCTCTTACGAGAGGAGCTAGCAAACCATGGCTACATACCAAATCCAGCCCAAGCTCAATGACACACAGCACAGAGCCAAGAAGGATTTTTTTACAGCTTAAACTCTTACAAAAAAAATGTGGAGGAAAATGTAAACACAATCACTCACAAATTTATTACCACCTCCTATCTGCCTCTGCCCTTTCACAGAGACTACTGAGTGTTGTGTGTTATTTTGTATTCTGTCACTTTGCTGAAAGTGTTGGTTAGTTAAGAGGAGTTCAATGGTTAATAGTTAAATCTTTTGGATCTCTTATCTATAATATAATATTTGTGGACAGGGATAATTTGTCTCCCTTTGGTTCCTTTCACTTGTCCAGTTGCTCTAGCTCAACTATATGATGTAGTTATACAACTCCTGGATACATGTCCAAGTGATTCTACACTTTCCTGCAGGGATACGTCCTTCACTGCAGCTGTGTTCGTGATATCTAGGAAAGGAAAGCATGCTTGATGATCAAATGATTGATGGAAAAATCAAAACATGTCACCCATAAATAATGGAACATGATTCTCTTGTAAAGAAAAATGAAATAATAAAAATTGCAGGTAGATCGATTAAAACTGGAAAAAGGATATGGTGTGAGGCAACTGTCTTTATATGTTCTCACTCATGTGGACTCAGATTTAGGATCTTTAGATTTTTGGGTTTAAGTTGGAGTTTTTGGAGAAGTCATGAATCTAGAATGTTACCACAGGAGGCGGGTAGAAGAACACTGGTAGAATGGGGAAAGGAAATGATCAGAAGACAATTTAAGTGGAGATGGAGGAAATGGGGTATGAGGAAGATAAATAAAGAAGGTTGGAAAAACCTATATTGGAAACTGATTTTCACAAGCTTCCTAAAGTTGTACAGTAGAACATTTTAAAATAAGTTAGCCTACACCGATGGTTAATGTTCCTCCCAGTACAAGGTTCCTCGAGAACAAGATTCTTTCATGTTCTGATGTCTTGAGACCCTGAGCACAATGCAGGCTATTGTGATTGTCTTTGATGGTCAGCATATTTTATGGTCCAACCCCATTACTGAAGACATCACACACTTTTTGTAACAGGATGTACAGAATCAAGCTGGTACTGACATGGAAGCTTCTTCCCTGCTGGCTAGTCTTCACAGTGTTGTAAATTGATATTTAGGCTGCTGGGTCAGAAAAGGCATCAATAGTTATATGGAGAAACAACCCCTATAAGGACAAGGGTGACTGGCCTGGCAAGATACACTCAGTGGTGCAACAGTTGCAATACTGTGATGGAAGCAACCAACTGCTTTCTGATTTCATTTAAAGTTCACTCCACAGGAGAGAGTTCACACCTCTTACTTAAACCTTGCCATAAATTTGTGGTTATGGAAATCATATGCCCTGAGGGAGAACCTAATATTGTTAGTTTGCAAAACAGGCATAGAATCAAGATCATTTCTAAATATTTTTATTATATAGCCATATACTAGTTCCTCAAAAAAGCTTCAGATTCTAGTGAGAGAATCACAAGAAATTAAGTTCAGTTCTCAGCCCTAAAAGAGATATCTACAACGCCTCTCCCTCCAACGTTCCAGGGACACCAAAGAAGAGGGAAAAGAAAGATTATAAAAGCCAAAGATAAGTGGAGAGTACACAAAATAGTGTCTGCTGAACATGGCAGTACTAGTAGATACTTGAAACAGCAGCAGCTGGGACTACCTTTAATTGATTTGCAGAAGATCAAGCCAGTCTCCCAGCATGAATGATGTGTGGCTAATGAGACCCTACCCCTCGGTGAGAACTACTGGCCATTGATGACTGTCATGGAAGGGGAGAGTAGTTTTTCAGAGGTATGATCACTCATATCTTGCCAGTGCCTCAGTGGAAAGCCCTAGTCATATGAATTATAAAGAAAAAAAACAGACTTTAAAGTTGAGAGAAGAAAGCTGGGTGTGGTCCAGAAGTTGCTTGAAAAAACATAGGGTTGGTACACTCAAAATTTATTATATATATGTATAGAATTCTCAAGAAGAGATAAAAACGATAAAATACATAGTGTAGCTGAGGTTGATAAACATATGGAGTAAGAGGGTGCCCTTATCACTGTAGGTGGAAAGAGTTTGGTGAATTCAAAAGAGCAGTATCTGTTGCTTCTTCAGAAAATTGAAAATCAAAATACCTTATTCCCTGATAATCTGTCTTCTGGCCCTTACCCTTAAAGAGATGAAATCAGTACCCTATAACTATAATTGTCAATTCTATCTCCATTTCAGAGTTAGCCACAAAACACAAGACCAAAAAAATGCTGTTAATAATGAATGAGTAAAAATAATGTAGGACACAACACATGCATGTACCTTGGAATGTTGCTCTGCCCAAGGATTATAGACACTTCATCTGTGACAACACAAATGAGTTTAGAGGAAATACTCCAGTACAGAAAGGTAATTCCTGAATGTCTACTTGTGGAATCCACGTAATTAGTAAAGCGTTAAGCAGGTCAGAAGGTCATCAGGTCTAGTCTTTGACAGCTTTGATGTCCCTCTGTTTGCCAGCCACAAGTAGTGACAATAACAAATGGGAGAAGCAGCTGGTGACTGACTCAAAACTGACAGACCTCCTCCAAATTTAGTTATCAGACCCTTAACTCTACAGGTAATATAGATTTCGTGTAGGACTAGAATTTCAGAACTATTATTTACTAAATAATAATAATAATAATAATAATAATAATAATAATAATAATAATAATAATAATAAAATTTTATTTCTATTTTCCTCTTTCAACTTCCCTCACATCCACATCTGTTGTTATGAAAAAAATTGATCAAAATCAACTTGAACAAGAAAGAGCTTATTTCAGCTTATAAGATATAGTCCATCACCAATGGGATGTTACTGGCTTACTTTCCCTGCCTTGCTTCTCCTGGCTTGCTACAAGTACATAACTGGCCACTTAGGTAGGGCACCACCCACACTGTTATGTAAACTTTTACATCCATCAAACAAATGACTGACAGACATGCTCACAGGGCAATCTGATGGAAGCAGTTTATTAGTTGAGATTCGCTCTTCCCAGGTGACTCTGGGCTGTTTCCAGGTGAAAGGTATAGCTAATTATGACACTTTCCTACTTTTTAAAAATCTATTAAGTCCAGTTAATGGTGTCCATATGTAAATGGCTATAGGCTCATTGCTTGAGAATGAGCAGTCTACCAGTAGCTACACAATAATGTCAGAAATCTCCATCCCACTACAGTCTCTGGGACTGGATCTTCTAGGCAAGTGAGGTATCAAGATACCTCAGTAGCCACATAATAGCTCATAGGTCTGCCCTATCTGAGTAATTTGGAGTAGAAAGCTCCTCTAGAAATCTTTCAGATATTTTTATCTAACTCTTCACAGCCTTCTATCCCGCTTTGACCCCCAAATTTGTCCTTTCTCTTTCCACTACTCCCCTTACTCCTGCCCTGGTTGGTCACAGTAGTCAGCGGTCAAGCAAGTAACAGCCTTACTATTCTTTGTAGCTCAGCCTGCGCAGTGCTAGGCCATCACTGCTGTTGCCTCTAGTGTCACTATCTCTCTTATGTCTTTGCTGCTTATTTCTTTGAGATATGGGTTTCAGCCTACACTACTAAAAGAAGCCAATAAAAAGAGCACTCTTTATGGAAACAGAAGGTGCAATCCAATGTAAGTAGCATCTCCACCTGACTCACTGAATTAACAGCTTCATGACACAACCAGAGGAGGGATAGCTGGATTTATCACAGCACCCTCACCTGTACATAATTGTGTACGTTTGCACCTACCAAACTTTGCCACCCCAGTTACATCAGCTCTCTGCTAGGCAGCCAGGAGAAGTGCTTCTCTTTTTTTATAGGTGGAAATGATTACAGGGATCATCTAGAGTTCACCCAGGCATTTAATAGTAAATATTTTGATACTATGCTGCTTAAAATAGCCCTGGTTAAAGATGCACCTTCAGGAACCAAAGCAATTAGCCATGAGCATTGTATGGCTTTTCTGTGGACTGTTCGAACTAGCTGGTGATACTATATGGTAGTGCTGCTGGCTACTTGACTAACAGCTCTTTTTCTCAAGGCTTCCACAGCAGCAAGGGAGTATACAACAGCTGCTAATTGGTGAGTTAAATTGTTTTATCCCCCAATACTCTTGCAAAACTTGCAAGAAAATGCATATCCAAAGGAGTACTAACAGTGAGAATTTAAGGAATTCCTACTAGCAATAAGTGAGTCCCACCGATTTTTAACTATATCCTGCCCTGTACCACAAGTAGGGATGGGCTCCCCACCTCTATCTCAAAAGAATATGCAATAAAAATTACATAGCCAGGACAAATCTAGAGATATAGCAAAAGTACAATACTTAATATGTGTTGTTTAATAAAATTTTGCTAAGGGCGATGATTAAAAAACACTTTAGTACTTTAGTACATGCAAAAGAAGCTTATTATGGAAGGAAATAGATGTCTGATTTACTTACTTGTAAAAGTCATTTAATCATGTTTATCAAAACAAGATAATATATACCATAGATGATTAGGTTTGAAAGTCAAGCAGAAGAATGTTACGAATGGTCACTCCCAGGTTTCTTCCCTAAATATGCTACATTCCTTTATGCACCATCTCTCATCAGGGCCAGTTTTCAGGAATCGTTCTTACTCAACTAGTTAGTAAGATATTAAACATTGTTTGTCCTCATTCATTCCTTTCAGTTACAAATATAATGAAGAATTCTCAGTATTTAGATGTTTTGTGGTTTTGAGCCTTGTGTGCTTTTATGAAAAACGCCCATACCTGGGGTTCCCTATGAAGTAGAAGAATGTTCTGAATTCTAAACACCTGCAGTCTAGCTCCCTTCTCATCTTTCTCTCTAATAAGGCTTGGCTTCCCTCTGTTTCTATCTAAAGCAACCCTGTCGCAATTACCTCCACACAGCCAAACCCAACTGTCAACACAGAATCCTCTTTATTTAAATCATTCAAAATATTTGGTACACGTGATTATTACTTAGCTCTTAAAACATTTTTTTTTTTTTATTTCTAGATGCCAGGACAGTATAATCACAACATGTTGTGATTTCCTGTTGAAGATATTAAATGTTTTCTTGACTCCTTTTTCATAATACTTACCTCTATATTTACATGGATTTCAGTGCTTGGGACCTGCCCTTTCTTAGATCCATTGTTATGCTATGAATGTTTTCTAAAGAGCAAAACATGTACCTCTAGATCTGATTACTTTATTACATTTTAGATTATATTTTGTATCTGTTCATACAAAAGCTTCCCTGGAGTCTAGGAAGAAAGCTCCATTGGCAAAGAAAATTCTTTCTACACAAGTGTGAACACCTGATTTTGTAGGCTTTGACTTTTTTTTTAAGACCTACTCTATTTGTGGTTTCTTAATGTTTCTACCTTCCTTCCAACCTACTTACCCTAGGTATGAGAGAAAGTAGGTTATCAGGGACAGGGAATGTAAACCTTTTTAGACTCAGTTCCTTGGGGTAATTCCACTCTTCGTTGTAAGGATTACAGCAGTCCTGTCAAATAGCAAACACTGGCAGCAAATAGCAAACAGAAACAGCAACAATGGAACAAATCAACAGCAGCCTCTTTGAAGTTTTCTCCCTGAGTGTTTTGCTCTAGGAGCATCTCAAAAGGAAGCTAAGCAAAGTGATGCAAAGCCAAGTGATTTAAAGCAAGGCAAAGTGAACTCTCTCTGTCTCTGGGCTCCTATTTATCCAATTTCAGAGTCTACAATAGGATGTTTTGAGCTGGCAAAAACCACGTCCCTGTATGAGGCAGTCCCCAGCTGACAAAGATCACATACCCTCTCAATAGTCAGTTTCCAGCTGATAAAGCATCAAGTGACAAACTAAAACTGGTTTCACCTCCCACACTTGGGATAAAAACAAAAACACACACAACGTAAGAAAAACTTCTACTACATTAATCAATATAAAACCACATGTGGTAGCATACATGCTTAAACAGTTACATGGAAAGTAGAGACAGAGAATCATTGGAACCTCCTGGGAAAGCTATCCTGGGATAAGGACAGCGAACAAAGAGGCTTTGCCTCAAACAAGGTGGAAGGTAAGGCACACACACACACACACACACACACACACACACACACACACGTGAGAAAGAGAGTTGCCCTTGAAAGTTTATAATATATATGGAAGCTGACATTTACAATAAGAGACTTCTTAATATTTTCAGTAAACTAATGCATCCTATAGCCTTCCACATCTTAAATATTAAGATCATAAGTCGAGAGTAATTTATAACTCATAGCATAATCTAACAGCCCATATCCAACCTGTCAATTGATCCCCTCAGATGCTTCCATAATTTGACTTTAAATGTAAAACCTTCATGATCGGTGCTAAATTACTTTGTAGAAGCTATATTCTTCAATAGTGTGCTTGGTCATATGTTGTTTGTTAGAGTGCTTTAATTAAGTTATAAATATTATGAAAAACTCATTGTGACATAGTTATACAAATGCAAACTTAATTACTCTGGAACTATAAGAAGTATGAATATTGACAAATTGAGCTGAATGGCCAAAACTATGTCATCAAATTGAAACCCTGTCTTGACTGTTAAAGATTATTGTATTATTTTATGGTATGACTAAATTGGAAATTTATTTAGGCAATAACTGTACCGTAGAGTAGTAAAAGAACCCATTTAATTATTATTTTATGAAAACAATTCTATATGGGTTATAATTCACAACAGTGCAACCCCTGAAAACTAATTACTTTCTAATTTCAATTCCCGCTTTTCTACATTCTGCCATTCATGACTCCTAGCACTACCACTATCTGTATTAACATTCTAGGTTATTTTTAAATGAAATTCAAGGCCATCATGCCAACTTCTGACTTGAAAAATCTTTAAACTAATCTCTGTAGAGTTTTTTTTCCAGTTCTTGACCTTAAATATCTTGTTATATGGATTTCTTTATGCATAGATCCACACAAAGGTCCACACAGAAAGCTACGTTCTGGCCATATCTTACTTAGGCTTTTAAGTGTGTCTCCTCCTAGATCAATGATACAACCTTAACATGTTTTGTAGACCACGGACAATGTCTTAAAGGTATGTTAGCAACAACGTCAGTTTCCTGGATATTGGATTCTACTTCCAAGGAATAAAATGTACAAACCTAACATAGTTACATATCCTTGGATCAGGGAACTTCCAATACCTACTGAGATAGCATTCTCTGTTTTGTGAGCAAGCCTACTTACTTATCCTAAATCCTATCCCTAGATTATTCTTATTATTTTGTAGGTTTTCAAGATTCACAATTTGTAATAACCTTTAAGAAAACATTAAACAGGGTTTTAGAGGCTATTAAGAATTATTAACTGGTTTTCCAAAATTCCTTAAATACAGCTTAATGGCATTTATAAATTTTAATTTAAAGAGCTCATTCTTAAATTGAATATTCATATAATATTTCTTTTTATTACCAGGTATTAATTGTATAAAATTAAAGTCACTATCATATTTCCATACATACATGTAGTATCTTTTGGTTATATTCCTAGTCTCTGATACTATTCTACTTACACATTCCCAGCAGTCCTCCTACCTCTGAGTTCCATTAGAGAAAAACTGAAACAGGGCATTCTGGGATGGCATATTTACATAATCTGACATCTTCAGTTCGCTTGTTCTTCAGATAACATAATTTTATTCTTTTTATGTCCAAACATTTATTTAAATAAATCTTTTTAAATGTGTTTTTAGACCACTGGTACATTTACTGATTCGAATTTTGTTCTTTTGTTGTTCAATTTTCATCAGGTAGTATGAATATTAATCCCTCATTGAATCAATAAATTGACATTTTGAATCCATTCTGTTGGATGTCAGATTACTATATTAATTATTTATTTTATTGTACAAAATGTTCTTAATTTTAAAGGTCTCCATTTGTAGATTACCACTATTTGAACTGTTAAAATAATATTGTAAATGTGACCTGCCTGTATATTGAAATATTTCTCTATTTTTTCCACTAATTGTTTTAAAGTTCATATCTTATATTAATAAGCTTTTCATTATTTTTAAATTTGGTTTTTATACTAGGTGACAAGCAAGAATACAATATCCATCTTTCAGATGCAGACATCCAGATTTCACAGCACCACTTCTTGAAAAATATTTAATATATATATTTTCATATATAATATATAAATATTTTATTTATATAATATATAATTATATATTTATAAGAGTATGTGTACATACAAACAATAGTCTAAAATTTAAAATAGCACAGTTTTCCCTAAAAGGTACTACATAGGGTTTTGCTTAGTAATAAATAGTAATATCCTATCTGATCTAAAAGATAAATACACATAAATCTTAAATTTATAAAAGGAGAAAGAGAAATATAGGTATATTTATCCATATAGCGTATATTTATAGTTTCAATTTGAAACAAATCATTTTTTTTTTGTTCCCAAATCCATTTTGCCCCAGAAAAGATATATTCTGTTATTCAATGTAAGGACCCAGAGTTAGTAGGGAGATGAACATGCAAGGTGAGTGCCCTCTGCAGCCAAGCGTTATTGAAAGCTAACATGAGGTATGGGGTAATGCTGCTCTGAGCAGTTAGCTAGTCTCCTTAGGATATCGGGCTCACATAGGAGAACTGATGGCAGCTCAGCCTACTGTGAAGCAGTGAATCCAGACCCAAACCTCTAACCGGGTACAGTCTATTTAAAATGTGCTTGAGCATTAAAGACAGTAAGAGTTTAAATAAAGTTGAATACAGGGAAGGATAAATAAATCTACATAAGAAGTAAATCTCGGGCTGGAGAGATGGCTCAGTGGTTAAGAGTCCTGTCTGCTCTTCCAAAGGTCCTGAGTTCAATTCCCAGCAACCACATGGCGGCTCACAACCACCTATACTGAGATCTGGTGCCCCTCTACTGGTGTGCAAGCTAACATGCATACAGAACACTGTATAAGCAAATAAATACATCTTTAGAAAAAAAAGAAGTAAATCTCTGAGGAGAGAATCACTGTAGAGGATATTTGGGTCTCATACAGTCATGTTTTGATTATCAACATGAAAATGTTTATGTGTTCAGCGGTAACAATAATATTATGCATCCTCTTTGAGAGAAGCCAAAATGGAGCAATCCTAGGGAGAAGCAGGACTGCTGAATTAAATCAATTTATATTTATTATGACTTCGAACTGCAGGACGAATAGTATGTTATATTGGGAATGAGGCTTTATGTTTATGTCAACAGGAAAGAAGAGACTTTGGATTCCATACAAAGTAATATGAATCAGATTTGACGGAGGTCTCCTGAGAAATCTTAGCAACAGACAAACCAATGAAGCAAGTAATTTTTATTGCTGATATCGCTACTTGGGAACATCTTTGAAACTACCTAAGACATGAATGCCTTTGCATAGTTAATAAATATTGTTGGCTATAGAGTCCTCAAAAATTATTATTACATGCTACCCTTTCATATGGAATGAATGGAAATTAGTATTGCAATTTGGTCACATCCTAAACTAGCTTATATAGAAAGGCGGGTGTTTTTCTCCTGCTCATATAAAGGGAAAGAAAATCTTTAACTGATCTGTTCACAGCTCATGCATATACAGTTGGAGAACTGTGTATTACTTGTAAGGGTATATATGTTTACAGAAGAAAAGGACAAAGCACCAGTAGAATAAAGATGGCCTTGACAAGATTCATCCTCAAGGATGATGAGAAGCATGCTGAGACACATTTATTTTAGCATCCTTCCTCAGACTGCTTCAGTCACTGTTCCATCAAAGCTTGCTTCCAGGACAGCTTTAAAGAGAGCTGGTGATCCAAAATGGTCCAGCATCATAGACTGTTCCATAAAGGACTTCATTTAAGCCCACATTTTCTCATCATTTAGAAACCAGACAACAAATATTACTAATAGCTTATTTAACTGTTTTTCCAATTTCCTTTGTGACCCCCAAAAGGTATTTCATACCCCAAATCATCAGGAAGCAATTTCAAGATCAATGTCCTATCCTCTTAGGTTGGGGTGCATAGGTTTTAGTTGTTCTACAAGGTGATGCATGCTTGTTGTTAAAGGAGGTTGGTTATAAGTTATTAATAGTCTTGATGAGGGAAAAACATGTTACCAGAGCTTATACTGAGGGGTTCTCTCTTCCTTCTCTTTTACTTAGGTAAGGGAAAAGGGATTGTGAAAAAGGCGGAGATATGGGACTATCATATAGGAATAATAGAAGAAAATGGTAGAAAATTGAATCTACATTTTAACTATAGATCATGTTGTTTTAAAGAAAGTAAATCCAAAAATCATTCGTTTAATATTGGGGTAAGGACCTAGGAATTCAGAGGGGTAGAGGAAGCACCCAGCTGACCTTCTTGTTCAGCTCACATCCCAGAGGAAAAAACAAAAAGCCCAAAGCCAAAAGCTTGATATCTCAGCTAACAGCCCAGGAGGAAAAGCCAAAACAAAAAACAAACCAAAAAAACCCCCCAAAACAAACAAACAAACAAACAAACAAACAAAAAACAAAAAAACAAAAAAAACTGAAAGGAGCTTGCTAGCTCAACGCTCAAAAATCTTCTTATCCACCCAGTCTTAAATACCCATCTAATCAAAGTCCCTCCTACTCTTTAATCCCTGTCAACTGGTTTCTTGCTCCACCTCTAGGGTTAACTTTATCAAATCCTGTGTACAGAAAGCTCTTGGATTAAGGGTGTGGCTAGGGCTGAGTGAACCACACCATAATCACCTGTTTATAATAAACAAAGTTCTTAGATTAAAGGTTTATGTTAGGGATCAAGCACATCAAGAAAGAAACAGGGTTTTACAGTTCACAGTCTTGGGGTTCACAATGGGATTAAATATCCTGCAACAAGAACTATTGTTATCCTAAAATATTTGTTATAGATTATTGTATATTATACAATAATTAAGAATTTTTTTTTACAAAATGTATGTTTCAACTCTTGTATGAGGTATTGGACCTTTGCAACTCATTTATAAATGCAAGGTCATTTTAAAAGTTGCTATTATAAACTATTTAGGATAATTAAATGATGCAAGTTAATAGTCAATCAAACACATGGTCATGTCAGTCACTAGTCTAGTCTATCACAAAATATGTATCCTAGTTTAAACAGATAGTGAATAACTAGAAACAAATAATGTTTGCCTATTCAGATATACTATATATAGATGATAGATAGATAGATAGATAGATAGATGATAGATATTGATTGCATACTATGTAAATGCATATAGATTAGATGGTCTTCAAAAATATCAGAGACCTACAGAATGTATCATTTAAAGATGCTTTTATTATTATTATTTTAAGGCTTCTCTGACAATGAGGCATGTCAGCTCTTGGCAGCAACCAATTCCATTTGAAAGAAGATGGTGAGTGTCTCCATTAAAAGATGGCTTCAAATGTAGCAAGCTAGCCACCAGACCCAAAGAAATTGCTCTCACTTCAGTGTACACAGAATGCTGTCTGAAATGGACAAGATTTGTACAAAATAAGGAAGTTGACTACCAAGCTCTGCCAAGAAGGGTAAGCAAGTCCTTCATAGTTCCTGCTTCACAAATATATCTGCCAGATATGTTGGGCCAAAAGGCTGAAGATGATGCTCCAATACATAAGGAAATTTTGGGTAGCTGTCAAGGCAGCCAGCTGTGTCTGTCATTTCTATAGTTTTGGAAGCTGCTTGCCTGCACTTCCTACATACTCAAATATTAGTATTCCTTCTCAAGACTTTAAGGTGATTGAAAACTAGCTAGTTAGTCTCACAATTAGACTTAGATTACTTAAGATTTAGAAAAATATTTCTGTGTTTAAAAATGTTTTAGGTTGTTAATGCACATTAAGATAGATACTGAGGTAGACCTTACCAAGAAAATATAGAGAGTACAGTTCTTTCTCCAAAGACTGCCAAATACAAATAGACTAAACACTGTAAGTGTAATTCTTACATACTGTTTTATTGTTTCATAGTTTTTCTTATTGTATATAGTTTATTATTATGTGAAAACTAAAAAGAGCCTTTTATTGGACTAAGAAGAGGAGGTATTGGGAGGACATTTCTTGTAAGATGCTTTTAGATGCTGCTTTCAGGGCACTGAGATCTGGTCATCACCCTGCTATGTATATCAAATCATCTCCTATATATATATGTGATGTAAGGAATGCTCCTCAATTACCTCTAATTATGTAATAAGGTTTCTGACAGCATGAGCTGGGCAGAAGAAAGGTAGGTAGAGTTGAGGTTCCCCTGCTGGGGATCAAAGGAGGAGCACAATAAGAGGAGAAGGAGGACGATGGAGACAGGAGTTAGCCATGGGGTAACCAGAATCATGTAGCCAAGAGCATCTTGCTCTGAGTACTGGCCTGATGGAGCAGAACCAACCTGAAAGGAATATTTGCAAGTATTTATGGGGATTTTTTCTGGGACACAGACAGATGACTCAAAGGGTTGATAGCTGCCCAGCTGTAGTACTTTAAGATTTATTATAAATATAACAAGTTTCTGTGTCTTTTATTTGGAAAATAGATAGTTAAGGAATAAATGCCAGCCAGCCATGGTGGCTCACACCTTTAAAGCCAGCATTCGGGAGGCAGAGACAGGTGGAACGCTGTGAGTTCTAGGACAGTCTGTTGTAAAAATCGAGTCTAGGACAGCCAGGGCTACACAGAGAAACTCTGTCTTCAAACAAACAAACAAACAAACAAACAAACAAAAAATAACTGCTGCCATGATAATCTCCAGTATTAATATACATCTTTTTTACAAAGAGATCATTTTAGGAATGTCACCATTTAAACAGTATTAATTACACCACTCTACATGCATGGTGGTTTTGTCCTTATTCTGGGGGACTTCATTCCCCAGTCTCTTGTAGTCTTTATAAGTCATTACTGTGTGGTTTTCTTTCAAGTATAATATTTTACTGGTACTGTGTGTTCATGACCTGTGTTGGGGTGTACATGCCACAGTGTGAGTGTGGAGGTGAAATGTCAACTTTAGGAAGCCAGCTTTTTCCTTTCCTCCTTTCTATGGGTTCCTCTGGACTTGTATAATAAGCACTTTTATTCACTAAGACATTTTTTACTTATTTTGTTATTATTATTTTTACTTATTTTAAATATACATTTATGTTATTACACATACGGTAAGAAGAACCACAGAATAATCAGGAAATACATTCATGTTTCATTCATAGTGTCTTGGTTGTTAGTATTTGGCAACCTTGAAGAAAATATTTTCCTATGTCAGTGACTCTAAAATTCTAAATAAAAATCAGTATCTATCATATCGTATCTCTATGTTTTTCAGGTTTCTGATTTTAGATGAAATACTTAAGATATTTCCCATTAAATATTCTGATATCTGTTAATTTGCCATG
Organism: Acomys minous; assembly: GCF_964271855.1. Lineage (NCBI taxonomy): Eukaryota > Metazoa > Chordata > Mammalia > Rodentia > Muridae > Acomys > Acomys minous. Next base: position 29,117,389 of record NC_140495.1, read on the forward strand.
TATAATATTTATTATTTATTGATTGGGAAGACCAAGTGATTTCTACTTATAATTATATTTATGCAATACATGTTTTATATATACATTACACTGACTCTGCTTTTGATAGTATATTTCAGCTACCTGTGCATTTTCAGTATAAAACCTGCTTCTTCATGGTGCATATAGACTTGTGAAGTGTTTTTTAATTCAGTATAAAGATACTACACTGAGGATTTTGGTGTGTATGTTCACCAAGAAAATGTTTTATATATTTGCTTTTTGTTTTGTCCATATCTGGTTTTTATACCAGGGCAGTTCTAATTTGGTAGAATGAATTTGTAACTGTTCATATTCTTTATTTTATAAAGTGTTTTGAGCAGTATTTATATTACTACCTATTTAAAAGTATGGTAGAATTCACCAAGAGAACTGTGGAGTTTTAGAGTTTTTATTATGGGTGGTATGATTGCTTCCGTGTCACTACTAATTATAGACCTTTTTAGGCTGTTTTGTTGTCTCTTGCTTCAGTTTTCACAGATAACACACGCATTGAAATCTATCTATTTGCTCTAAGATTTTTAATTTACTTGAGCATAATTACATTGTGGTGAATCACAATGACAAAAACACAGGGGAGGACAAGGCAATGAAAAGCAGAAATGAAAGACAAGCTGTTATCTCTTCCTTTTCAAGGAGATAGAAGATAGGTCTGCACTGTTCTATCCCCAGGCCTGTCATTGTGCAGTTTACTTGCTGTGGAGGGTGTGGATGTTTTTTGTTGTTGTTGCAATGTCCAAACTCACTAGAGAAGAAAGGACTGTTTGCAGGCCTAGCTTTGCCCCTACTTTTGTCTTGGGGCAAACACTATTATAAGCACTCCTGTGATATATTCTTCTAAGTATTTTTCCATACTTAGTACCAGCAAAGCAGTGAATAGTGGAGCTACTCTCAGGATGCTCTTTCGAGCTGAGGCTGATGACACCCTAGTTGGATGCACCATCACAGCAGAAATATTTATGGTCACGGGAAGTGACTGAGTAGCTTTCTGAATACTTTTAAATTTATGAGCTTCTAATTTAATTACAATATTTCTCCTTTCCCCTTTCTTTATAACACCTTCTCATATGACCTTTCTTATTCTTTTTCTCCTAGTAATGTTAGAAGTGACACACATAGAGTCTCATCAACATGATTGCCAAAAGGATAACATCAAGAAATGTGCCAAACTGCATGGAGAAAAGTACATGAGGCCTAAACCTAAACCATAGGCAACTGAAGAAAGCTAGAAATGGAAGAGGTGGCCTTCTTGAGAGAAAAAGCACACCAATTGCCTTACAACATATCTTTGGTATTCTTGATGTAGAAAACACTAAACGAAAGCAATTTTCATTGGTTGAATGAGGATAAACATGGCTTTACTAAATTCACTGAGGAAGCTACTACCCATCTTACACTTCCCGTTCATGTCATATAGAGCTGATTTATTTTTTCTTAGATTTCAGGGTGCGTGCCCAATATTAGGGGTTTTTTTTTTTACAAACTTAAAGATTAGTAGTTTTGGATTTTATCTGGTCAGTGTTTCATGATGGCTGTTGCAACTCTGTTTTATATATCACCAACTTCTCCATGTAAGCATGTCTCTTATGGCTCCTTAAAATGTGGTTCATTGTTGGGAGTTGGGAAAATAGGAAGTTTCTAGTGTCCACTGCCTGTCACATTCCTCTATTAATGTTCTTTTAAATGTATGAAAATGGAAATACATTCTTTAGAAGATTTTCATATTTCATGAACAAATTATAATGAAATTTATAAAGATTTTTCTATTACAAATAATATAAATTACTATTAGTTATATAAAAATAATAATGTGTCCTATGAGCATCTAAAAAGGCTTTCCAGTCTTCTTTTACCTTCAAAATATAATTGTATCCATTGTTCACACTTAAAACATTGTTCAAAAGTATTAATGCTATGAAATTCATTAATAATGTTACTAAAAAGAAAATATTAAAAGAAGCAAACAAACAAAAATAGTAAGTTATAACTGGCTAAGAAATGCTCTGCAGGATTCTAAAAGTCTAAATTAAATGCCTCCTTTAAAGTCTTTAACCAATTTAATATAAATAAGGTTCATAATCAAAGTAGAAATTATGATTCTATACAAGAAGTTAAAAATGACAGTAATATTATGATATGTATATATAAAACTTTAAATAGATTGTGGAAATTTCCTATTTAAAGTTTTATATATAATATAATAGATATTAAAGGCTCTAGAAACAAAAGTTTTTACTATGATTAGCTTTTAACTATTACTAAACTATTATACATCTTTTTATTGCAATGTTATGTTATTTCTGTGAACACAGTGCTGCAGAGAAGGAAAAGAGGAAATGATGTGAAATCCTGAAATGTAATCTACTAAATGCATTTCCAGGTGAATATTCACTTCTTTTCCCCAGAAAGAAATTATGAGTTTTTAAACTCCCCCATCCAGAAAGGTAAGGGAATTTAAATAACTTTATGAGCAGTGGTTTTCAAAGAACAGAAGTAGCATTTAAAGTTTTGGACACAAAATGTTGCCTTAGATAAACTATAATGACAAAAGGGTAAATACATGCAAGACTCAATGTCTAAGTCAAACTGATCATGTTGTCATTCATCTTGGCATAGCTTGATGCTGAAGAAAGGTTCTGAAGGAAGAGTTGCTAGCTGCATCCCTACAGACGCTAATCATTGGTTCTCTTGGGGTAACATCTATTTCTTTCGTGTGCTACTTTTCCTTTTCTTTAATTCTTCAGTGAATGAAAGAGCAAGAAAGGAACTCTAACTTGAAAGAATGCTTTCATCACACACCTCAGCCACACTTAGCAGGGGCAGTGTAACAGAATACATCAGCCTTTCACTTTCACTTTGATTTGAGTTCAACAGCCAGAGAACACTTTACAAATCAAATCATATAAAATATTAAAAGAACTGTGATGCTAACAAGAGTTACAAACCTCCTGAGGTCAGAGTAAGAGTGATGATGTATAATATAGTGTTGTGACTGCTACTGTAACACAGAGAGGGAATTGGGAAACTTAACACCCAGGCAACTCAGCTCAGTGCCATAGAAGCTGAGGGAACTTTTCTAGAAGAATTTGAGCAAACTCATTCTAAGTTGAAGTCCACATGTTTTCAAAGCTCAATCTGGCTAGGTGTGGTGGTACATAACTTTAATCCCAGCACTTGGGAGTCAGAGGCAGGCAGATCTTTGTGAGTTCGAGGACAACCTGGTCTACAAAGTCAATCCAGGACAGGCAAGGCTACAAAGAGAAACCCTGTCTCGAAAAAACAAAACAAACAAAAACAAACAAACAAAATGTATTCTGAACTATTTCACTCTGAACAAGTTTATAAATCTTTCCAGTGCTGGGTCCTGTGCCCACTGTCTTTTCCACACCACTTCTCAGGAGGCTTTAAACAAACTACATATGTTGTAGCCTTGGGGACTGGGAGCCAACTGTTTCTTTTTACCTGAAAATCTCTCTTTTGCTTACATAAATCTAGAATTTAATTACTTACTACATTCACCTCTCTCAGGAATCCAGGTACAGTTCTTTATAATTCAAACAAAGGGAGTCCCAACAGAAGCTTGTGAGTACAAAAGAAATGAAGTACCCATAAATGAAGATAGAAAGTGGGGTACTACCCAAAGATTAACGTATGCAAATAAGTCTCCAAATTCAAGGAAGCCCAGGACCTTATTTCTAGGACCTATGAATATTATGAGGAAACTGTTAATGACAGAGTGTAAATGAATATACTGCAGCAGTGTTTCTCATTGTTATTTTGCCTACTTCTTATGGATTTTTTTGCTATTTTTATATTATACTTCTTCAAATATTTAAAGTATTACAGTATTTAGAAACTTGTAGAGTCAGCAATGGCATCAACAAGCCTGAACTACAAATAACAACGAAATGACCTTAGTTTATTTTCATCCATAACTTTCAAATTGATCTTTTAAAATTGACCTATCAACACTGAGCACTTTAAAACTGACTTATCTTAATGTCATACCAAATAACCAGGTATCCAAAGAGAAAAAGTAAGGAGTAGTCAGAGTAACTGACTTTGTGAAAAAACAAATTTTCTTAAAACGATGTCTATCATAATTTCATGGATCTACGCATCACAATATAAGCTATATGAGTGTAATAACATTTCTCAATAAATTAGCAACTTGGACAACATTTATGTGTATCTATCAATGAAAATATAGCAGTTTGGTTTGTAGTTTTACATATAATGGAATCAAATCTCATATAGTTGTTAATTTTACTCTAGAACAGCTGTAAAGATGGGAGAGATAGCTGAATGGTTAGAGTCTTTGTTCTACAAACTGGTCAAGAATTAAGATCCCAACGCTCATATCAAAGCTAGTTGTGTACCCATCTATATACATTTGGATGCCTAACACTGGGGTAAGGAGAATGGAAAAAGCAAATAGGCGATGGCTGAGGCTTCCTGTCTGCTAACCTACCAGAAAAAAAACTAGATTCAGTAAGATAACGGGCCTCAAAAGAATGAGACAACAATAGAAGCCACCCAAGGCCTTTCCATGGCCTCTGTGTGCAAGTAAAAGCTGATGTACCTACATATACATGCACACATACATGACTAGGCCCTCATACAATAATACTAGATCAAGAGATCACCCTGAGATACACCCACCCGATGAAGGCAATTCATAAGTTGAAGATCCCTCTTCTCAAGTGTCCTTAATTTGCATCCAGGTCACACAAGCCAGCTGTGTCAGGCATCACATGGATTCTTTGGGATGAGAACTTGAGTCTTCATGATTGCAACTCAAGTACTTTAGCCCTTACGCCTCCTTCTCGGGCCCTGCTTCTTAGTCGTTGGGCACCGTAAGTAACTGTGGGATTGTACTTTTAAAGATTTTAAGGTGGTTTTCTTGATCTAATTTTTCATATAAGCCTTTCACTTTCACTGTATAGTTTGATTCTCTTGGAGAACCCATGCCTATGCTATTGCAGTGGTCCTAGCTCGGAAAAACAACATAGTAAGTGACGGACTAAGATTTTGCAGTGCCACAGAGGCCCCCTAAATGGTTTTGACCTTTAGAAAAGATAAAACAAGGAAATCACAAAATATATGGTAGGAGTTCTCCCAACATCTGTCACTCGGTACTTAAAAGAATCACCTGTCTGGCAAATAGAAACCAGCAGAGAGGTTTTGTAGGACCACTAGACAAGCTTGTTGGCTCTGCAGATCATCTCAACCACAGTGGTGATAAATGGAGTAACATAAGATCACTGGAGTCTAGATGTTTTCTTTTTAAAAAATAAGAAAAGAAAAGAAAAGAAACAGCTTTCTGAGTGGGTGCATTTATTTTTTAGATGAGAGAAAAATGTTCAGTTTTAAAACAAGATGAAAGGTCAACTTCCATTAAATGGGAAATTAATGAGGGCTGGTAGGTTCCAATCTGGAACTGCAAATTTTAAGTGTTTCTTGTTTCACTTGCTGGACACAGATCTTTGAATTTAATGTAGAGTGATGAAATGAAAACGCTTTTCAAAAACAAGCATTTCCCCCTTGCATTGAGATAATCATCAATGAGGAATCTTCCATTTAAAACTGAGGAGACGCATAACAGTAAATCACAAGCAGAGAGTAACAGAAGTGACCGATATAAAGTGAAAGTGCATCTCACCCAATAGTAGAAAGGACATGGGCCACTAGCTTTGAGTAAAGCTCTCAATATGTAAACATTGATAGGTGTAAGTTATGACTATGTCAATTCAGAGGAAAATGGAAACGAGGGTGCTGGCTTGACGGGGTTTAGAGCAAGTTGTCCATAGCACTTTATTTAGTCCATCTTGGAATTAACATCAACACAAGAAGAGAAAGCAAATAAAGTTAAATGATTGATTCTCCATGTAATTACATAAACATGGTATGAAATTATAGTTTGCTGATAACCTCCCTAGCTTACTTAGATATATAATATTATAGAAAAATAAATTTTAAGTCATGAAAAAAATGTCATTTACTTTGTTGCAGTTTTCTTTTTATCACCAGAAAATGTATATGACATTTTGCTTACTGAGATATAATACTCTGGTCTTCAGTGAAGATAAATACTTTTCTTAGTCTTGTGAAATTAAATAAGTGAACAGTCATATGCCTAAACCATAAAGACTATGCTTTTAATTTTATCCCAAAGAATTAGATTAAATAATTATGCATCAAATGAAACAAGATTGGACATACTAATTTAAAACTAACTACAGATTTACCATTTAAATTTTTATGTAGAAAATGACATAAATTCAAAGCGCAAAACTCAGGACATATAAAATGAGCTATGTTTTATGAAAATACATATTAAGTTTTTCTTTATGCCCTTTCAAAAATAATTTTGGGTTGGCCATGTTGAAGGATGTGGGGGTAGGGAATTCTTTACATTGCAAATATGTCAACTATCTGTATTTTTAAAACAGTATTTTTAGTTGTTGTTTTGGGGTTTTTTTGTTGCATTTTGGAGACAGGGTTTCTCTGTGTAGGAAAAAATATTTTGCAATCATAAGAATAACTGAAAAGAGTTAAATTTTTTTGCTTTTTGATAGTTTATCATATCTAAGGCATACATGTAAAAATCTCCATGTCATATAAGTTCTGTGTTCACTGCTTTATACTACTAGTGAGACTTCATATAAATTGACCATCTCATATTTATAATTACTGTTTATCTTTAGTCATATTTCCTTTACTTACATTTTAAAAGAAAGTAATTAAAAATAATTCTTTTTGATGAATGATGAAGAGCTTACCAGTTAAATATACTAATTACTAAAGTGAAATATAATCTCTCCAAGTAGATTCTAAAGTGTGGATGCAGGCACTTCACTCCAGATAGGTTAGGAAATAGGTCAAATTCTAAAGCATGATATTTATTGTATGTTTGCTAATTAAAAACCCATTAGAAAAAGATGCACTTGAATTTAAACAGTGTCTTTCTTTGACAGCTGAGGGATTTTAATCTTCAGAGTATGCTTGCCTAAGTGAGCTACATTTAAACAATCCTAACTACATTATTACACTGTGGAGGGCTGATTCTTGATTATCTCAGCCTTTATATTTAATTCCATCTGATTATCAGTGGAGCTGATTTTGATTTAAGATGTTCTACTTAAAAAAATACCACTGGTGGACCATTGTTTCCTTTAATTAGAAGAAGGAGTATTGAACCAGGCCTTTGGGTCCCCAGAAACAGACATACTAGAGTCCACTCAGCTTTTCCCCTGTCTGCTGTGGGACACAGCAGAGGAGAACTGCATGCTGTCACCACCACCCCCAGATCCATATCCTTCCCTTTGGAGGAGGTTTGTCAGCCGCAGGATCATCCAAGCCTATAGGTCCCTGGGAACAGCCAGGTTAGACCCCACTCATTCTTTCGCCTGGATTCTGGGATCAGCTGGTACACAGCCAGCAGAGGAACATTCGGGTCTACAGTTCCCTAGGCACATCCAGCTAGTAGAAGTGAGAAGCCTGCTATTCCCTGAGCTCTTCTATCAGGTCCAAGGCTCTGCCTCCTTCCCTGAGGACTCCTGTCAGCATCAGAAACATACAATCAAGACCACAGTAAATCAGAGGCCTAAAGGCCAGTATAAAAACAGAATCAACAAAGCTGGTAGTGCCAGAAACCAGCTTTCCCACTACAGCAAGCCCTGTACACGTGGACACAGCTGAAGCAAAAGAAAAGACCTTAAATCCAACCTTATAAAGATGATAGAAAAGATGATATGAATAAATCCCTTAACGAAACACAGGAAAATTCAATCAATCAAATGATGGAAATGAACAAGTACCTTTAAAAAAATACAGGATAGTACAAACAAAGAAGTAAAGGAAATGAATAAATCCCTTAATGAAATACAGGAAAACAAGTAAATGAGGGAAGGAAATCAATACAGCTGTCTGAGACCTGAAAATGGAAATAGAAGCAATAACACACACACACACACACACACACACACACACACACACACACACACACTAAGGGAATCATGGAGATGAAAAACCTAGGGAAGAGAAAAGGAACTACAGATAAACATGATCAAAACAAAACAAGTGATTGAAGAAAGAATCCCAAAAATAGAAGATGCGGTTGAAGAAATTGATTCATTAGTCAAAGAAAATCTTGAATCCAAAAAGTTCCTGGCACAAAACATCCAAGAAATCTGGGACGCTATGAAAAGACCAAATGTAAGAATAATGGGAGTAGATGAAGAAGACTCCCAGCTCTAAGGCCCAGAAAATATTTTCAACAAAATCATAGAAGAAAACTTCCCCATCCTAAAGTAAGAGATGCCTATAAACATACAAGAAGCTTACAAAACACCAAGTAGATTGAACCAAAGAAGAAAATCCTCCAGAGAATTAATAATTAAAACACTAAATGTACAGAACAAAGAAAAAAATATCAAAAGCTGAATGGGAAAAAAAGCCAAATCACATTTTTGAATTATACTTTACTTCTCAACAGAGACTCTAAAAGCCAGAATTTCTTGGGCAGATATCTTACAAACACTAAGAGACCAAAGATGTCAGCCCATACTCCTATAGCTGGCAAAACTTATAATCAACATAGAAGGAGAAAACAATGTATTCCATGAAAAAACAAATTTAAACAATATCTAAGCTCAAATCCAGACCTATAGAAAATATTAGAAGGAAAATTCCAACCCAAGGAAGCTAACAACACCAAGGAAAACACAGGAAATAAATAATTCCACATCAGCAAAACCAAAAGAAAGAAAGCACACACATGTCACACATACACCCTCTATCACCATGAACAACAAAATGAAAGGAATTAACAATCATTGGTCATTAAAATCTCTCAACATCAATGGACTGAATTCACCAATGAAAAGACACAGTCTAACAGAATGGATGTAAAAACATGATCCATCAATCTGCTGCATACAAGAAACACACCTCTGCAACAAAAATAAACATTATCTCAGAGTAAAGAGCTTCAAAAACATTTCCAAGCAAATAGACCCAAGATGCAAGCTGAAGTAAGGAGCCATTTTAATATCTAATAAAATAGACTTTCAACCAAAATTAATCAAAAGAAGTAAAGAGGGACACTTCGCACTCATCAAAGGAAAAAATCACCAAAATGATATCTCAATTCTGAATATCTATGTCCTAAATGCACTTTGCACCCTCATTTTAAAAGAAACATTACTAACGTTTAAACCCCATATCGAACCTTACATGTTAATAGTGGGAGACTTCAACAGCCTGCTCTCACTGAGGGAGAGATCACTGAGGCAGAAACTAAACAGACAAACAATGAAACTAAGAGATGTCATGAATCAAATGACCAAAAGCAGTAAGATATCTTAAGGTGATCAAGGAGATACAGATTGGAAAGGAAGCAGTCAAACTGTCTCTATTTGCAGATGTTATGATAGGATATTTATGTGACCCAAAAATTCTACCAGAGAACTTCAACTGCTGATAAAAACAAAGCAAACAACAAAACAACAACAAAAACCCAACTTCTGGCAAGTGGCTGAATACAAAATTAAGTTAAAAAAAGTGGGATGAGAAAGGAATTAAAGAAACAACACCTTTCACAATCGCCACAAAGAATATAAAACATCGTGATATAACTCTAACCATCCAAGTTAAAGAGCTGTATGACAAGACCCTCAAGTCTTTGAAGAAAGAAATTGAAGAAGATATCATAAGATGGAAAGTTCTCCCATGCTCATGGATCTGTAGGATTAACATAGTAAAAATGGCCATGTTACCAAATGCAGTCTATGGATTCAATAAAATTCCCATAAAAATTCTACCATAATTCTTTACCTACCTTGAATAAGCAATTCTTAACTTCTTATAGAAAAACAAAAAACACAGGATACTAAAAACAACCCTGTACAATAAAGTAGCTTCTGGAGGTATCATCTTCCCTCATTTCAAGGTGTATACAGAATAATTGTAATAAAAATCACATGGTATTAGCATTAAAAAGTTCAACTAGTGGAATTGAATCACAGACCCAGAAATAAACCTACACACCTAAGGGTCACTTGATTTTTGAGAAACAAACCAGAGCCTTACAATGGAAAAAAAGAAAGCATCTTCAACAACTGGTGTGAATCTAACTGGATGGCAGCCTGTAGAAGAATGCAAATAGATATGTATTTATTATCCTGCACAAAACTTAATTCCAAGTGGATCAAAGACCTCAAGATAAAACCAGATACACTATATCTAATGGAATAGAAAGCAAAACTTTCAATTTTCATAGATGAAGAAAACAACACATTCCAAGACAAAACCATATTTAGACAATGTCAATCTACAAATCCAGCCATTCAGAAAATACTAGAAGGAAAATACCATCCCAACATGGGTAATTACATCCAAGAAAACACATGAAATCAATAATTCCACCCAGCTAAAACAAAAGAAGGGAAGCATACACAAACACACACATACTAACAACACCAACATCAAAATAACAGGAGATGACAATCTTTGGTCATTAATATCTTTCAATATAAATGGTTCCAATTCACCAATAAAAAGACACAAGCTAACAGAGTGGTGACAGAAACAGGCTCCATCATTCTGCTGCATACAAGAAACACACCTCAGCAACAAAGATAAACATTACCTGAGAATAAAGGATGGGAAAAAGGTTTTCAAGCAAACAAACACAAGAAGCAAGCTGGAGTAGCCATCCTAATATCTAATAAAATAGATTTTCAACCAAAATTAATCTAAAAAAATGAGGAAGGGCAATTTATACTCATCAAAGGAAAAATCCTCTGCATAAAACAAACCAGACCTAACCAACCAAACAAACGTTGCTCTAAGGGACTGGGGTAAATTGATCACACTAGAACTTCGAAGGCCCATTCTTAGAGTTGGAGTAAAGCTTAATGACCAATTATGACTAATAATTGGTTGGAGGTGAGGAGGTTCCACAGGAAACTTGTGTGACACTTGATAGAAATGAAATGAGTGTTGAAGAAAACCCTAGGCTATCTCTTCAAGAGGTTCATATTGAAAATGTATCTTAACATCATCAAGATGCTCACAGTCTTTCAGGTATGAACACAGTTGTTACACAATAGTCACCCCTAGGGCCACTTCTATATAATAAATATCATAATATTGCATAATTTACAGCAGCAATTGAAAATAAAATGACTATTGTTTATTAATTAATTTAAAAACCTAGTCCTATATAGTAAATTTACTTGGTTTTTCTTCAAATACATGTAAATTTCCATACTAGTGAAAGATATAAATTATAGCTACGTCTGTCTTACTCCAGCTTCACCATCAAGAGAACACTGTAATACCTCCTTGTTTTCTGTCGGTGCTAAAAGTTAATTATTTGCTTTCTCTTACTTTGAAGATGTTTAAGTTTTGCTACAAGTGATCTGCAAATGGCCTAACTTACAATTGTTTCATTGTATGCAAGCACAAAAGCAGCATGCATTCAGTTGACATTTACCGTGAAGCTTGAAGTTTTCTCATTTCCCAGGCTATTGATGTGCTGCATCGAACTGTCTCGTGATGCTGGCAGATGCAATGAGCCATAACTCCCATTCAGACAGCATTCATAACAGTAGATAGCCAGTCTTCCACAAGGCACTGTATTGCTATGCCATGATGTTTGTCAGGATAAAGGCATCACGGTATTTTTGACTTACAATGTATTGAATTTCTTATAGATTTATAGGGATGCAAAGCCTTTAGAAGTCTAGGATCATATGTATGCTGGATTACTCTTCTGAGACCATCTGGAAGACTAGTGATGTTATTCATGGAGATCACGTAATAAAAAGGTGTTCCAAAGTTAAATCTACTTTTCTTTTTTCCTCTTGAAATTATGCCGTTCTAGTAGACTCCATCCTAATAACATGAATATTTAATGTCCCACTTTGAATATCTACATATAGTTCAACTCTGACTGATGAATTAAGTACATACCATTTAGGAAGCCAACCCAGATAAATATAAATTGTTCTGTACATTACAGAATCGAAAAGTGATATACCACCCACAAGAGATTTTACACAAACATTTGTTTAAGGAGAATGGTTTCCAAGAACTTTTAGTGTAAATGAAATAAGCTCCTGAAGTCTTGAAGTGGTAATGAATATTTAAGCATTTAGTATATGTATATACATACCTATGCACATGGAAATTCTTGGCAATATAATTGGTAGTGTGGGAGCTGCAGAGCTAGCTAGGGAATGGTAGAATTATTCAGTGAAGCAATTACAGAACTCCTGTTATGGTCACTCCTGTTTCTTACTGCTTTTCATTGCAAATTTAATGACTCACATAAAGCTAAATGCTTTGAAATAATCTTCTCAGAAGCTATCAAATAGTTTTATTAAATAATCAATTGCAACCTAGCAATTTAATGGAATGTTGAAAAAGCTTTCACATGGAAATCAATCTTAGCAATTTTTTAAAAAGAGGAAACTGTGTTCCAGTCTACTGCTGTGAAGATAAAAGCAATAAAACCAAGTTTTCCTTGTTATGTCTTACAACCCATCTTGCCTATGGGAATACAGGTATGTAAACCTGCAGTTAGTTATGAAGAGGTGTTGTGAGGCTCAATAATGAGCTCACAAATCTATATTCACTCATCTTACAGAAGATGACACAATATATTAAAAATCTCTAGACAACTGGCCTTTGTTAGAGGTGCTTCTTTACTCATTCTAGAAGTAGTGTTGATTGATTTTTCTTTTATATTTTGCACCATGTATTACATATTTCTTCAGCACACATCTGATATTGGAAATACAGTACATTTTATATAAGACATCTTTAATGACTTGAAGTACATGGTTTTAGCTACTGATTTCCAATAGTTAATACATCTATGGAAAAACTTGTCCTTCCAATGATTTGGGAAACCAACAAAATCCTCCAGACTGTACATAAAACATTTATATTCTTTCTTATGGTGCAGTATACTGTGTAGCATTGAACAACATTTTTATATTGTTGAGTGTGTGTATATCTGTATTGTATGTGTTTGTGCATGATGCAGAGGTTATGTATGCTACAGGAGTATGTGGGAGTCAAAAATAACTTAGTGGAGTTCATTCTCCCATATTGTTTTTACATGGAGTCTGGAAATCAAACTAGAGTCAGCAGACAAGCAAGCAAGCTTGTCATCTTGACAGCCTGACAATTATGTTCTTAATTCTTATTTTAAGTGATAAACCATTTTGACAGTCCTATCTGCTATAAATATTTAACAGATTTTAAGATAAAGTACATTCTCTGGTCTCTAGGTGCTCAATATATGTCTCTGTATTCTTAGCTGTGAAGATTACTTTACAGACATACCTTTGGAATGCTCTAATTTATTTACATAAATACCATTTTCATAATATGCTAGAATTATTTGCAAGCAAGCTCAGAAGGCAAGATCAGTCTCATGTGTGACCCTTTTTTTTAAGTCCTCACACTGTAGTGATGTAAATGTGAATATCTGTGGTGATGAATCGCTGAGCAGGAAAGTCAGGCATAATTACAAAAGACCCAAGCCCAGGCTTTTTTTGTCATTTGTATAAATATGAAGATTACTTATGACAAATTCAGAACATTTACTTAAACATGATACCTGGGTATTTATGTTGTTAGGCATTGAGAAATTAATTCTCAAGAATTGTGTGACTTCCTAGCTTTAATCACAGGGATACCAAATACACCACCTGTAGGCACTGTAATAACCAGAGAACTTCCACGTTTGTTATTCCACTAAGTACACATTCTCTTTGAAGGTCTAGTTCTTCTCAACACTGATATGATTCAGAATCACTTGGAACACTTACTGCAATGCATATCACTGGAGCTTAGCACTAGAATTCCTGAATTAATAGATACTATCAAGGGTGGAAAATATTCATTTTTATCAAGTTATTAGATGTTCCTAATACTGCTGGCCCTCAAGATCTATTTGGTGATGTTGGGAGTCTTTTCCTTCTATTGGAGTGGATGTAAGAATGCACTGGGGACTATACCTGGAGCCCAGGAGGTGCTCATTCTGTCAATGCGGTAATTTTCCAAATAGTGCTTTGAACATGTTAAACGATAAATAATTTTAACAGAGACACCTTTAACTCATTTGTAGTCTTTAAACATTATATACTATTCATACATAAAATACATTTGAGATATTCATTAGGCACAGATGGCCAACAATTTATGACAGTTAATCTTAATCTTTTGACTTTTAAAATTTAAAATGAGGCAGAGCAGGAAGCATTCTAGGAAAGCCATGGCTTTTTTTTTTTAACTTCAAAACTTTTCTTTTTCCTAGGCTAGCAGTATGAAGCATAATACCTTCTTGTAACAATGAACAATGTCAGAGAACCACAGCTCCAGTCATGCCTCTAATCACAACAGTGAATAGCTAACATTCTGCAGGATTCCATGTCTCCAGCAGTTTGTTTATGTGTATGCCTGTGTAGGGATGTACACATTAAAGCCAAAATTGATTTGGGTGTCTTCCTCAGTGGCTTTCCCATTTTACTTTTTGAGACAGAGTCTCTCACTGAACCTGAAGATTGTTCATTGACTAGTCTGGTTGGCCAATCAACCTCTGGAATCTTAGCCTCCTGAACACTAGAAGTGTAGCCATACTACAGAACCTGGCTTTTTAGGTAAATTTGGAAAACCTGAGCTCAAGGCCTCATGCTTGCAAAGCTAGCACTTTTACTGATGGAGTCATCCTCTCAGACTGCACTCCATAATTTTTTGGATATAGGTATTTAAGAATTTTCAGTAGATAGCACTTTAATTTCAATATATATTTCAGAACATATTATTATATATAATATGTTGAAATATATTATCACACATGCAAACATACACACTGGTAGTTAGTTCACATGAGAGTTAAGAGTATCTTATTGCTGGGGGTGGTGACACATGCCTTTAATCTCAGTAGAGGCAGAGACAGAGCTGAGGCAGAGACAGGCGGATTACTATGAATTCGAGGCCAGCCTGGTCTAGAAAGTGAGTCTAGGGCAACCAAGGCTGCACATAGAAACCCTGTCTTGAAAAAAACAACAGCAACAAAAAAGCATCTTATCACTGACTTATTATGTCAAATATTTCTGTGATTGGTCATTTTGTCTGACCCTCAATTAGAAGTCATGTTTGTAACTAAAGGTCTGTACTAAAGGTGTGTCTGTATGCCAGCCAGATCAGAGAGCTCTAGGCCTTTGGATGTGATTGCTTGCCAGAGTAGCTATGTTGCTGGATTAAAATTCCTTTCTCTACATATAGAAGACAGAACAGACTCCTAATTTTACTTCCTCTTCTTCACGTCAGTGCCTGCCTCGTTCCCAAAGCCTGTCTTAGAGCTACATTCACTGCAATGCTACTGTTTGTGACAGCCAGCAAAGAAGGAAAGATGGTGCAAGTCACACCTTGATTTAATCCTTGTGGTCCGGAAGTAGGAGGTAATACTTTGCCTCATATTCTCTTGACAAAATCTAGTTATGTGGCCACATCCAGATGCCATGGAGCCCGGAACACACAGAGCGCTCTGTCTCTTGCCAAGTTTCTAATTAAGATTGGGGACATGGATTTTATTGGTTAATTTGCTATCTATGTAACATTTTCTTCCTAGACTGAAATGAGTTTTAAGATGCAACATCAAGATGGTCACTCGTATGCTGCCTTTCAAGCAAGAACACAGAAGCTGACCGTAAAACACTTCAGCACTTCCTGTAATTCTGGATCATTTCAGCTGCTTTAAACAAGAAAATCTACGTTAATCATTCTCATGACCCTCTCATCACTGTTCCACACCATAACCTAAAGAGCCAAGAAGAAGTCACACAGCCACACAGCAAAAACTTCAGCAGCAGAAGTTGATGGCTGTGTTATTAAGAGGGAAAAAATCCTCTCATAATGATTTAAGTATTTTTGAAATACTTGTAGTGGATGTTGGGAAAAGATGTGAGTGGAAAGGAAGGAAAAAGATACTATCCAATTTTTCCTTGTGTAAGTCAAAGTTAAAGAAAGGAAATAGGACTTAAAAGTATAGGTGATTCGATGGGGAAAATTCTGTGGAAATTGTGCAAAAATAGTCTTATCGCTGTACCATCAATTTTATTTTATTTATTTTTTTAATTTTTTTATTTTATGATATTATTTATTAATTGTAGCAATGTGAATTTTGACAAGTATTTTGCAGGATATGATATATATTGCAATGAAATTATTTTTTTCCTTTTTTTATTAATTTATTCTTGTTACATCTCAATGGTTATCCCATCCCTTGTATCCTCCCATTCTTCCCTCCCTCCCATTTTCCCCTTATTTCCCTCCCCTATGACTGTTCCTGAGGGGGATTACCTCCCCCTGTATATGCTCATAGGGTACCAAGTCTCTTCTTGGTAACCTGCTGTCCTTCCTCTGATTGCCACCAGGTCTCCCCGTCCAGGGGACCATCAATTTTAATGTATCGGTTTTAACTCATCAGGTTTTATATACATCTATTTATTTTCTATAATGTTAATAATACTAAGGTTTTACCAATTGTTTCTGTGATTATCTAACTCAAGTGCATTAAACCATTTGCAATTACAATTAGGTAAATTACAATTACAATTCTAACATTCATTTTGATAAATTGAAGAAGTAACTACTTTTTATTTATGTATTATAGTTTATTTATATCACATCCTGATTGTTTACCCCTGGCTTGTATCTTCCTGTTTCCACCCTCCCTCCCTCTTCTACCCTAGTCTCTTCCCTTAGACCTCTGACAGATGGTGACCCCACCCCTCACCATATGGCCACAGCATATCAGCTCTCATCCAGACAGGCAGCTTCCTTCTCCTCTCTCGCCTCCCACGCCTCCCACCAAAGGGAAGAGTTCAAATTGAGGGCACCTGAGTTCATGTCAGAGGCTGTCCATGCTCCCCACACATCCTTGGATAATGAGCTGTCCATCTGTCCATCGGCTACACCTGAACAGGGTCTAGGTTCTCTGCAGCGTTGCCCTTGTTTGGTGCATCAGATCTGCCTGCCTTGGTGGTGCCCCTGTGGGGCTCTCCTGACTCTTCCATACCTCTCTCAGCTACTTAATGCTCAAAGAGAATAACAAATTCAGATAATCACAATTTCTAAAATTGTAAGCTTAAATAGGGTTTTGGGGGAAACCTCAAGCAACTCTGAACTTCAGAAAAGACATTCTTTTCCCATATTTTTGGGCTAATGCCTTTCCACTTCTGCTTATGATTAATAGTAATTTTATAGAATAATTATCAAATGTATTTACTGGATATTTAATGGTATTACTAAAAGTTACCACAACACCCTAAATACGTATGGCTGTGTAGCCTTTGGGAAAGACTTCCAGTCAAGTGACAATGGGTGACCATGCTATGTCTCATTTTGTCTAATGAAAATTCAGAATCATTGCCGAAAGCTTATTAGATCAAATATAAGGCTCTCTTCAGCTAAAACCATTTGGGAAACAGAATCCCCATCAGTCATTTTAACAGAGTAAATTTAATGAAAATAGTAAGTGAAAGATATAATAAAATATGAGGAAGGGAAACCAAAGTTGTTAAAAAGATAAAGATTATTTGATAAATCAGGAGCAGCACTTGAGCGGTGAGTAAACAAGGGAAGTGCTATGAGACCAGCCCTAGCGCTTGTGAGGGACCAAAGATGCTGAGACTCGACCAGGACATCACAGCACTGTTGTAGAGAGGATATGAAGATGATTAGAACTTGAATATCCTGGAAACGGTGGCCAGTTGCCTTCACTCTATGCCTCCCGGATGCTGTAGAGATGCTTGCTGAATTTTTTACTCAACAGGAAACATTAACATCACTGAAGTTTTATAATGTCAGTCCAAGACATGTTTTTGTCTCATTGCCAGTTCATACATAAATTCTCACCTGGGGATTAAAGGTGACAATACATGAAGTGTGAAAGCAAATGTCTGTGAATTTTTATCATGTAACAAATGTCTGTTGTTTAAAAAAAGAGTGAAATTGTACCCTGAATCTAGTGAAATTCATTCCTGGACCTAGCATGCTACAAAGCTTTATCCAAAAATTAATTTATTCTGGACTTGGATAGAGTCCATACTATAGTTTAGCAATTTCTTAGAATTTTCCAATATTTTCTTTTCTGAATATATTTTAGAATTTTGACCTTTTCCATTTAAAAAATATATTTGTGTGTTATACTAACTTTCCAAGATCTTCAGGAGTGATCATTGTTTCTTGATTCTGATTGAAAAGTAATCTAACTTTAATTCCAAGGATTTGTTTTTTAATTTGTGAGTTTATTGAGGATGGTTTTATCCTGTTCCATAGGTGTTTTTTTTATTGAACTAAATCCACCATTGGCAATGTAATCCGAGTCTTGAAAGTCCACAGCTGTCAAGCTAGATTACCATGCTAATCATGCATAATCATGCATAAAAAATCAAAATTGAAAGAAAAATAAAAACTTCTTATGATAAAAAGAAATGAAAGGAATAATGACCAGTAAGATGGTACTACAGAAAATACTAGAAGAAATATTTAAATCTGAAGAGAAAGATAAAGCTTTTTAAGAGGTTCAGGGACTAAAGAACTCATGACAGAAACGTTAACAAAAACATAACTAATAAAATATGGCTGAATCAACAAAGTGACAGGAATTAATACACAGCTTTTAATAATGACTGTAAATATTCATGGTCTCAAATCTCCTACAAAAAGATGTGGGACAACAGATAAAGAGAATCCCTCTTTTTGCTGCCTCCAGGAAACACATCCCTATCAATGACAGATACTACCTTAGGGTAAAAGAATGAAAAATATTATTGTAAGCAAATGGAACTATTAAATCTTAGCTATGGTCATATATTACAAAATAGAAGACATAGGCAGGATGAATTAAATTCATACCCATTAAAAAAAGAAAACCCAGAAAGAGAATAGAATATAACAGTTCTAAACATTAGCACCCCAAACACAGGGTACTTATTTACATAAAATAAATATTCCAGGATCTTTTTAACAAAACTTGAAAATAATTTTACACATCATATGTAAATAAAAACACAAGCATGAACAAAACAAGCTTAAAAACAAATTAACAAAAGTTTTTTTTTTCAGGATAGCCAAAATAATAATGAAATAAAACATTCTGCTGGAGGTATTCCTACCTTTTATTTTAAATTATACTACACAGATATAGTATCAAAATAACATAATACTGGTACAACAAATGGTCACATTGATCATCAAAACAGAAGTGAAAACCCACACATCAGCACACACACCACAGCAATGTGATGTTTTACTACAAGACCAAAACTATACACTGGAGATGAATGACAGCATGTTGATTAAATGGTGCTGGTCACACTGTATCCCTGAATGAATAAAAATGAAAGAACATCTTTATCTCAAACCCTACCCAAAAGTCCACTACAAATGAATCAAGGGTCTCAATGTTAGATTAGATACCCCAAATACAATAGAAGAGAAATTAGAGCATACAGTTGAACTTATTGAAAAAGGAAAACACTTTGCACAGGACACTGGTATTACAGACATTAAGATCAAAAATTTCAAAAACAGGAGCACTTTAATTTAAAAAGCTCTTTACATCAAAAGAAACTATGATTTGAGTGAAGAAGCATCCAACAGAATACTAACATGCCATTATAGTTACTTATATCTCAGAGGGCTAGTTTATAGAATATGTAAACAATGACAAGAACTGAAAAGCAAGAAAAAAAAAAAAGATCAACCCAATTAAAAGAGGGAATATATACCACCAACGGAGATTTCTCCTGCAGCAGAGGGAATCGATATAGACACCGGATATTATGTTGTTGGTGCAACAGTTTGTGCAGCGCCCCCCCCATTCACCCAGATACAGCCTTGATTGTCTCCCTTTGAGCTAATTAGGATGTCCCTATCAAATTTCTCCTCTCAGAATTCAAGGGATCCAGCTGAAGAGGAGGTAGAAAGAGTATGAGGATCCAGAAGAGATAGAGGATACCAAGAAAACAAGGCCCTCTGAGTCAGCATGAGCACAGCTCACATGAACTCAAAGACTGAAGCCAGAAGCAGAGGGACTGTACAAGTCTACACCAGGTCCTCTGCATATACATTGCAGCTTCTAGCTCAGGTGTATTTTGGGAATTCCTGAGTGGGTGACCAAATGGTCCATTGATTCTTGGGCCTTCTCTTGGGCTCTTTTCCTTCCATTTGTTTGCTTTTTTATAACCTTAGTGTGATGGATTTTGATTTAACATATTATATTTTATTTTGCTATATTTTAATATTATTTCTTAGAAACTTCTTTCCTAATGAGAGACAGAATGTGAGTGGCTCTGGAAGGGAGGTGCTGGGAGGAGTAGAGGGAGGAGGAAGTATAATCAGGATGCATTACATGAGAAAATAATCTATTTTCAATAACAGAGGAAAGTGGATTACAGGTCTACGTAGTTCTCACAAGTATTGTGTGTGTATGTGTCTCTGTGTGTGTGTGCTTCTTATGCTCTCTTCCGTAGCATTGTTTATTTATTTTGTTCTATTCTGTTTTTTAATTGTCTTGTTCTTCATTCATTTTTTAAATTTATTATAATTTATTCAGCTTATGTCCCTAATGTTATCCCCTCACTTATATCTACCCATTCCTACCCTCCCTTCCACTTCTGCCCTATTATCCTCCAGTGGACCACATACAGTAGGTGACCTCATCCCCCACCACGTGAACATGGCATAGCACGTCTCATCTAGACAGTCTGCTTCACCTTCCTCTCTATGTTCACAAGGCCTCCCTGCCAAGGGGAAGAAATCAAATCAAGGGCGCCAGAGTTCATGTCAGAGGCAGTCCATGCTTTCTGCACAACTATGGAGAACGAGATGCCCATTGGCTAGATATTAACAGGGGGGTCATTTTTACTGCACGCATTATCCTTGGTTGGTGCAAAAATTTGTGCAGCACCCCCTGGGTCCAAATCCAACAGCCTTGATTGTCTCTCTCTGGGTCCTTCCATCACCCCATCCTTTCATACCACTCAGCGTTTCACTCAAAGTCCAACAGTGAGTCCTAGTATCTGTCCCGATCCCCTGCTGGGTGGAGTCTTTCGGAGAAGATCTTTTTTGGGCTAATATCCACGTATAAGTGAGTTTATACCATGCATGTCTTTCTGGGTCTGGGTTTCATCACATGAGATGATCATTTCTAGTTCCATCCATTTCCTTTCCCACTTTTTCTTCTAACAGGTTCAATGTGTCTGGTTTTATGTTGAGTTATTTAATCCATTTGGAGCTTAGTTTTGTTCAGGATGATAAATATGGATCTATTTACATTTTTCTACATGTAGGCATGAAGTTAGGTCAGCACCATTTGTTGAAGATGCTATCTTTTTTTCCCATTGTGTAGTTTTGGCTTATTTGTCAAAAATCAAGTGCCTATAGGTATGTGGGTTTATTTATGCATCTTCAGTTCAGTTTTATTGATCAACCAGGCTATTTCTATGCCAGTACCATGCCTTCTGTTTTTTTTTTAACAGAGAAAACAAGTGACAGGAATTGGAAGGGTGGAAAAGTGGGGAGTGTCTGGGAAGAGAAGAAGGAAAGGAAATCACGATTAGAATATATTGTAAGAAAAAAAATCTATTTTCAGAGGAAGGCCCACTCTCCCTCTCCCTTCCCCACTCTGATGCCTATTATTTGATCACTGCTCCTTGGCAAAGACACCCTGTGGGAACACAGAGCAAGGGGATGTAGGCTATCCAGATGAGAACTCATAGACTGAGGTCACAAGGTGAGGGAGGAGGATCCCACCTATCAGAGGTCTAGGGGAGGAGCATGGGGCAGAAGAGGGAAGGAGGATGGGAACAGGAAGATAAGAGTGAGGGGTTTGCAATCAGGATGTAATATGTATAAATTGTAATAAAAATTAGAAAAACAAAGCAAAAATATATTTTCAGTGAAAAAGAAAAATGAGAAAGCAAATAAAATAAATGAATAAATAAAAGATGAGGTACAATTGGTTAAGAAACATTTTTTAAGAATCCCACTCTTTACCCCATCCCTTCATATGCATCCTCTGCCCCTGTAACTTCCCTTCAATAAATAATAATAATAATAATAATAATAATAATAATAATAATAATAATAATTTCTCATGGAAGCTAGAGTTTGTCACAATGTATGACACATAATACACTTTCAGTTGGCCGACCTCAACTTCTACCCTATATAGATAGAATATATGAAGGGGCCAGTCCTGCAGATCAAAAGCCACAGGATCTCCATGACACAGGACAAGTCTGGTGAGGATCCAGTATTGATAATGTAACAAAAGCTGGATAGTCTCCAACCTGATCCATGACTCATTACAGTGAACATTTGCAAGCTTAGAAACATTTGGAAAATATTTAAAATCTTTAGCCATTGGGGACAATGTAAATCAAAACCACTTTGTGACTTTACCTACTTCTTTCAGAAAGACTAAGATTAAGAAGAGGAAGAGGGATTGGAGAGATGGCTCAGAGGTTAAGAGCACTGATTGCTCTTCCGAAGATGTTGAGTTAAATTCTTAGCAACCATATGGTGGCTCTCATAACCACCTATAATGAGATCTGATTGCTCATGTGCAGGCAGAATGCTATATAAATAATAAATACATAAATCTTCTTAAAAAAGAAAGAGGAGGATGAGGATGAAGACAAAGAAGAAGGAGGAGGAGAAGAAGAAAGACATGGAGAATAATGAAGAGAAGAAGAAGAAGAAGAGAAGGAAGAGGAGGGAGAAAAGATTGTCTGTCACTTCTTCTACAGGCTAGAAATACATCTACTACCTTCTCCAACAACATCACTCTTGGGTGTACACACAGTGGACTCTTATTGTTACTACAGAGATACAGGAGCTTAATGATCCAATTATAGCACCTTCCTCATTGTCTCAGGAATCTCCTTATGCATTTTGATTTGATCTCAGAGTTTCGGAAACCAAGTGTTTTGTGGACATGAATGATTTACATTTATTTACTTAGTACACTGAGAATTGGTGTTTATTGTTCGATGTAGGGCTACCACCATCTGGACTACTTATTTTTCCTTTGTGTGGAAATAAATCAAACAGCTTAATTCATTTGAATGCAGTTTGAGCCAGTCTTGCTTCCATTTTATAGTGCCATAGCAACTATCAGAAATGATCCCAAGAGATAAGCAAAGTCACAGAGACTGATTTCCGATTATAATCTATATGTGCACAAAAATAAATTTAAAAATCTCCATTATTTATTCCGTAGTCCATCTGTGACATTTAAAATATTCAGATTGGTATATAGGACAATCAAACATAGAAATATTTTGACAGAACCAAGCTCCTCATAAACTTGATATATTAGGTTATATAGTTGTATTTATAATATTCTATGTCTAAAATATTAATAAAGATGCAGAAATAAAGTGGTATGAAAACATTAACAATAGTCTGTATTGTTCTGTATTCAGTTCTGTGTGATGTTATGACTGCTTATTTTTGACAATATGATATAGCTTAATAAACTTTATGATCCAGAAAAAGTTAAAATTCCAGGATGTGAGGCATGACAATCTACAATTTAATATATATATATATATATATATATATATATATATATATATATATATATATATATATATATATATATATCAGAGATATATTGTTCCATTCTACCAGGCATTTTGCTGCCCTGGAAGAATATCAGTGATAACTGAACTGCTGTCTTGTTAATGCTGTTACATTTAGATATTGTTTAAGACTTCTGGGCAATTAGCCTAAAAGAGAAAGAATGTAATAGAATACTTACAATTCATGAGAGAAAAAATTTCTAGGAAAAATAATTTTATACTTCCTATATTTGTATACTTTATAAAATGAATTTGTGAAATGGTAATCAAACAGATATTTTATCAGGTTTTACTCTTTCTAATTTCATCAGTAAAGCTATCTAAGACAAATAATGCCAAATCTGACATAATGATAAGTAAAGAAGATTTTTTGCTATGAAAGTTAAACTTAGATGTCTTATTTAAAGCAGCTTCTAGCCAACAGTTCCAGATGTGATTGTGTTAAAGTCCCCATGAGGGAATATTAAACATAAAACTCACAATATGTTGACTATTTTAGAGAACCTTTTGTAATTTGCAGCTGGAAGTTAATATATTTAGAAATCACACTCCACTGACAAGTGTACTGTGGATCAGAGAACCTCTGCCCATTTGCAATCACCAAGCAGAGGGGAGACAAGACACAGAACACAGTTTGCTCAGAAGGCAGCAGGGAATCTGCTGCAGGATAGTGTTCTGTATGTATCGGAGAAGTTGTACCACTGTACCCATAAAACCTCAAAAATATTGTTGTCTAAGCAAGGCTTTCATAATTACAACAGTTAACATGTCAATGTCAATGGAAAATGTCTCAGGGCTTTAATTATATTATATTTATTATATTATATATGTGTAATATAATATATGCATATGTAATTAAACAAGTGGTCATAAATTTGAGAGGAAGCAAGGAGGAAATAAGAAGATTGTAATGGTGGGAGAGGTAGGGGTCCAAATGGTATGAATACATACTTATGAAATCCTGAAAAAAATTTTCTTTTTTTTTAAAATTAATTTATTCTTGTTACATCTCAATGGTTATCTCATCCCTTGTATCCTCCCATTCCTCCATCCCTCCCATTTTCCCCTTACTCCCCTCCCCTATGACTGTGACTGAGGGGGACTTCCTCCCCCTTTATATGATCATAGGGTATCAAGTCTCTTCTTGGTAGCCTGCTATCCTTCCTCTGAGTGCCACCAGGTCTCCCCATCCAGAGGACGTGGTCAAATGTGAGGCACCAGATTACGCATGAAAGTCATACCCTACTCTCCATTCAACTGTGGAGAATGTCCTGTCCATTGACTAGATCTGGGTAGGGGTTTAAAGTTTATGGACTGTATTGTCCTTGGCTGGTGCCATAGTTTGAGCAGGACCCCTGGGCCGAAATCTGCCTATCATAATGTTCTTCTTGTAGGTTTCTAGGACCCTCTGGATCCTTCTACTTTGCTATTCTCCCATGCTATTCTCATCTAGAGTCCCAATAGGATGTTCTCCCCTCTGTCCCAGTTTCCTGGTAAGTGAAGACTTTCATGGGACATGCCCCTTGGCCTAGTATGCAGATATGAGTGAGTATATACCATTTGAAAAAATTTAAAGAAATGTAAGTTATTAAAAGAGAAACAATCCAATTAAAAATAGGTTAAAGAACTAAACAAAGGTTTCAAAACATAAAATATAAATGGTGGGAAATCATTTAAAATATTCTTAATATTTAGCTATCTGTATAAATTAGAGTTTTATAACTACTTTGCCATTTCACCTTACCTTAGTCAGAGAGGGTAAGATAAAATGCCGAATGATTACAAATGTTGTCATGGATCTGGGGAAAGGAGAGCAACTAGTCACTGAAGCTCGGAGTGCACACTGGTATAGTCACCATGGTGATCAGTGTGGAGGTTCCTCAAAAATATAGAAAGAGCACATGATCAAGTTGTACCATTCCTGGGCACATACCAAAGAGACCCTGCATCCTACTGTAGCAATAGATGCTCATCCATGTTCATTGCTGCTTTATTCATAATAAACTAGAAATGGAATAGCCAAGATGTGTAGTCACTAATGAATGAATAGTAAAAACTTGATACATTAACACAGTAAGATACTATTAAGCTGATATATTCTTCTTTTAAAATTAAAATTTTTCTTCATATAAGCACAAATAGCTAGTGAATAGACTATGTTTTACATTAAATGAAATGTAAGATACCATGTAGTTATACATTTACAAGTTAAAAAGTGAATTTTCGTTCAAAATGCTGCCATGATTCTGTATTTCTCTTGAAGTATTCAGATAATTTAATCTAATCTTTCAATTTATAGCCTAGTTAAAAGAATCATAATTATATATGCAAATTAAATGTAGCGTGTTCATTATGCAAATAAATGTAACCTTTCAATTGATAAGTATCTCAGTAAGTTTAAAACAAGGAGAGTATTATTAGGAGATGGTTTCCTTTGGAATTGTGTTGAGTCATCAGAGTTGAAATTTATATATGTACACATATGTAATTCTATATATTTGGAAAGGTAAAGGGGCTTTATTCTAACTGGAGCCCTTCATAAACACCACACTAATTGTCATTGTCATCCCTTGGTGGTGGATCAATGAATAGTTAATCAATTGAACAATCCTCATTAGAGGACAAAATATTCTTGTTCAACACACCTGTTTGAATTCTGCCAAATCTTACTCCTCCCCAAGTCAGTCTTCCTTTTGATACAGTCATGCTTGCTTGGCTGGTACAGATACTCTTTATGATACATCCATAATATCTTCCAAATGTCACCATGTCTCTCCTCAGTGCTTTCAGCAAGATTTTCCTCTGTTGTCTCCAAAATAATGAGGTCATTAAGAGAGAAACAAATTCCCTAATTTAAATATCATCACATTATTATAGGTTAGTCCTATTCTTGTGTGGGTTAAACTCCAACAGATATTAGACCCATCTGTTTGGGGCTCACATGTGTTTCATTGTGAATATGCCATGATTGTACACGTGATTGTGAAGAATGAAGCTTGAAATGAGGACCCTTCTTCCATTGCTTCTCCAAGTTATATTTAGAAGCATATTCTCTCAATGTAATCAGTGGAATATTGTTCAACCGTAAGTGAATTAAAGGGTGCCATGTGCAACACAATAGATGGAACAGGATCGAGGTTCATATGATTAGTGTAATAAGCCAAGCATAGAACAACAATTGCAGCGGCACAAACTCATGTGTTAAATACAAAGAAAATGGCGTTGTAGTTATGAACAGTAGAATACTGGTATTGGGGAATATTGAGATGTTTGTGGGGATGAGTGAATAATGAACTACAAGATATAGGCACATAAGAGCAAGAAGGTCAGTGTACTATTGTCACGAGTGCTGACTGGACATGTTGTCCTCTACTTTTCAGAAAGCTAGGGGAAAAAAGTTTTGAGGATTTTCACCAAAAAAGTAAATACACCACTTAGGAGATAAACATATTTAACCTGCAATATATTACTTTCACACTCTGCTTGCCATACACTAACACACACAGGTTTTATGGTATCCTGTAAAGGAAAAATACTTTAGAGACTTCCCAAATGATAACATTCTTAATGGAAAATGCTTTTAAATTTATATGGGGCTGTACTAATTCTTAGTCTCTTTTTAATATTTCCATGTCAAAACTTGACCATGTAATGATGGTGATGATTCAGATAAGGCTCTCATAAATTAGACAAAATTATGAAATTTTCTCAACACTAACCCTAATCACATTATCATTTAAAAATATTTTACAATTTAAAATTTTATATTGAATCAAATAGTGAGTTCCAATTGGAGCCAAATGGTCATTACCACTACAATCTAAGAATGACACAAACATCATCCATTACACACATGTTTTACTGAAATACTTTGTGGCAAATAGAAAAAAGATGATAGATTCCTTGACACAAATACTAATTTTTTTGTCCCACTAATGAGAACCAAATTAAAGATACGATATACATTAAAGCAGCAATTGCACTAAAACATGATTATTTATCTTTAAGTACAGTTGGAAGAGATGGATCATGTTCTTCATGCTAGTGGGTAGATGACTTAAATTGTTAAGACTGATTAAAAGTTAAAAAGCATAATAATTAAATTTTTTGCATGTGAAAAAGAAAAAAATCTAAAATAATATCAACAGAGCAGACTTCTTTGTTCCACAGAGTAAAGTAATAGCCAAGCTGCCAGAATACTCTGGATCAAAACTAATAGAAATTGTATTGTATACCACAGGCACACACCGTTATCAAAAGATGTTGATAGAAACAAGTTTCTATGTGAGAACACATGAAAGTGCCCATGCACACACATACACCTGCACCACAAGTACACACTCTAGCCTTCAGCACACATCCTTACCATAAGCACACACCTTCAACATAATCATGTGTGCATTAGTAAGAACATGCAATTTGTGTGGGCCTAATCGAATTTATCTCTATAATGAACTGTCTTCCCCCAAAGAGGCAAACTATGGCACATGCTCATGCAACTAGTTTCATATGGGTATGTGGGACTTACTTCTAGAGACATTAAATGCTGTTTTCCCTCTAACTGCTTTGCTGTAGAGTACTTGGACATGCTGCAATAGTATGATTTGCAACGCATAAGTCAATCTTAGAAGAGAAAATGTGACACCCCCACAAAGCCTTTAGTAGTAGCTGTCCTGTCCAATGTGAAGAAGTGTGTATTCTTTGTATCCTTCAGTTAATTATTTTCCTTTCCAGGTATGGTGGGTATATTGTTTGAAAAGGAGCTCATTTGTAAAACTCCTTGAAGATCTGCTAAATTATACCTTTAAGCAGTCATTCTTCTTTAGGTTGACTTTAGCTGAAGTAGGCAGCTGGGCCCATGGGTATGTGTCATTCCTGATGCACTCTATGCACAAAGACTAAATTCCACAGTCTATAAATAAATCAGATTTCTTAGCTTACTTGACTCAGAGCTTCATTACTGTATGTCTCACACATAGAAACTGTATTTTGACTGCTGATACCTTACCTCCTACTTTCATGTCTTTTATTTCTTCCTGATAATTGGGTTTGATTACAGTTGCTTGTATGAGCATGAATAGTAGATTTGGATTTTCATTGGATCATGGCCAATTTACCAATGCTTTAGTATGAAAGGGAGAGGTAGAGCCTCCTGGGTGTCTCTTGGGTTTGAAGTTGAGAGTCCTGGTTTGTGTAGCTTTGATGGGTCTAATGTCATGTCCAGAACAGTACTTTTCTCTCACATGTCCCTTACATTCTCCCTTCCTCCTCCATCATGTTTCCAGGGCAGTAAGGTGACTATGAGCTTTAATTTAGGATTGAGCACCCAACAATCACTTTTTCTCAACCTTTTAGCCAGCTGCAGTCTCTGTATCAACTGCTTCCCACTGCAGAATATATGCTTCTTGCCCTAAAGCTGAGGGTGACATTAGTCTCTAAGGATAAAATGTGTATTTAGAAGGTAATTTGTGTCATGCCCAGTTAACTGAAAAACAACTTGGTCATTCTGTCTTCTGGATATGTCATGGCTGCTGAAATCAAAGCCTTTTAAAAAGATGTCTTGGGTTGCTACAACATGGACATATAGACAAGATAGCTCATAGATTATAAAAGGATGCATATCATATTTGTGGAGGCTAGCAAATGTCATGTCAACATGCCAAGAAAATGCTACACATCTTCAAGAAACATTTTCGGGCTCCTAGTAACCATGTGCCCTTCTGGTGTTCACACATGCTTGCAAGGGTAGCTAAGCATGCCAAGTCTCTGTATAAGAGTGTGATGACACACTCATGACCTAGACTTTTCTATTGTCTTCTTGTTGGAGGAGAGGCACAGAAATGCATAACATGGAAAGCTCAACTGCTCTTGAAGCTATGTAATCTTTGTTTCTAATCTTTTCACAGACTCCCATAGGATTTTCACTCCTTGATACATTTTGGTTTCCCACCTTTGTCATGAGACTTAGGTGGCAAGCTGTCTTCTGGCCAATTCTGCACTGGGAAACTACTTGTGGGAAATGTACAATTAAACAGGTAGAGTTTATTTTATGCCTTTCAGTGTTTTGACCCTTATAGGTCTTTGTACCGTGAGTATGCTGTATGTATTATTGTGGTTCTCCAGAAGAATGGCTTACAGGTTAGGGTCCAGCTAATTCAACAGGGGTTATCTCCAATAGAAAGTCCAAGAAAGTCCAGTAGTTATTCAGGTCATGAATCCAGATATCTTAGTTCATCTTTAGTATACATTGGAATCCTGAATCAGTACAAGTGAAGGAGCACCTACACAGCAGGATGGGTGAACTCTCCAGCACCAAGGACAGAGATCGTGGAGCCCTTTACTACTTTTTCTTTTTGTTTTCTTTTTTCAACTTTTATTGAATGTCTATCATTTACTCGTCATGCACCAAAATCCCTCTCCTCCCCCGAGTAAAATAAAACAAACAAACAAACAAAATCTTGTCACAGAAGCTGTAGTGTATCACACTGTATAGCCTTTTGTCCACCTATGATTACTTTAAAATGTTCATTGCTAAGAGTCATGGGTCTGGTTGGAGGTCTACACCATCTTTACCAGATCCTGACAAGGACTACTGTCGGATATCCCATTTTTGCAGTGTGTCAAGGAGATTCTTAATCTTTGAATCTGCAGATCTGGCCCCTTCATGTATTCTAGCAGGTCATACATGGGGTAGATGTGGGGGTGAGGTTCACTCAGTGCCTTGGATCAGAGACAATCCCTTGTCCTCAGGGAACGGCCCGCTCTCTCACTCCTATATCATCATGGCAAGGCGAGCTCTCCTGCTCTGGTGTCTCAGGGCAGGGCTGGCTCACCTACTTCTTTGTCCTATGAGACATGATAGGCTCTGGTTAGATGGTGGGACAGGAGGGCCCCTCTGCCTGAGGTCTAGGGGAGGTGAATAGGGCAGAAGAGGAAGGGAGGGTCGGAACAGGAAGATAAGAGCAAGGGGTTACAATCAGGATGTAATGCGAATAAATTATAATAATTTTGAATAAAAGAAAAATATAATCTTTTCCTAGACCTAAAAAAGAAAGAAAAAGAAAAGAAAGAAAGAAAGAAAGAAAGAAAGAAAGAAAGAAAGAAAGAAATGTTTAGGCCTTTACTTCTAGGAGAACACATACTTACTTTGCTTACTTGATATTTTAACATATGTTTTTGAAAGATTTTGATGGTTTTTCCACTGCTTTCTCCAAGTGAGAAAGAAATTATTTTATTTTAATTCATTATCAACAGAAATAGATAAAGGAGGGCACTTGGTAACATTCACACAAACCTGGAGTGCTTGTGGGCAGCTGGCAATCCTCTTTAGGTCTCTTAAACTCCAAATCTCAATGATATAAAAAATAACTTCACTATTAAGGTTCATTTGAGTTTAAATTGAAGAATGCATTCTTATATTTTGAATTTTTTTGTAATTTCTAGTTAAATCATAATCTTATTTTTCACACTGAAGCATGGATGTATTTTGTCTATAGACAACATTTAAACATTTCTGTGACCATGATTTTATTAAAACATATTACAAATATGCTTCAAATTTCTGATACACTACTGTTTTCTTAACAGAAAACTCATGCCCCATCCTAAAAATATCACTTTTTAGAATAATATAACTGAACTAGATTGAATACATGTTATTGACTACTCCATATTTTATTTAGAATAATTCTAAAATTTTGTATTTATTTATTTATCTTTTCTACTTTCTTCTTTTGAGAAAAATCAACAGTTGTGGGGACTTCAAAAGTTCCCTTACTGTCTCCATTCACAAAACTCTGGGTCTACATAATATTAGCTCTCCTAGGGATGTCCCAGTACCGAAGGTGTAGGCCTAATCCTGTGAGACACAGGACTCTTAGAATAGGGGCATTTGACTAGAGCGTTCCCACCCACCAGGTGAATATTCTCTATTTCCTGTTACTATAGTATGAGGCATCTCTTCTTGTCACTCCCCTCCTTTTACCTAGTGGACTGTGCTCCCTCTCCTGCCTTTTTAGTCTTAAGACACTTACTGTTTTATTCACTGCATCAGACAGTGAATATTTTGGTCCTGCTCAATATGTCCCTGGGAAATATTATTTTTAAAGAAACTGACTGATGCCTTACATGGAGGATAGCCTAATAGTACAGTCTATAAATGTTCTCAAAGTATTGTGAAGCCTAAGGCATACAATGTCTGGTGCTTTTTATGGTGCTTGATTTTCTGTATCAGTTCATACTTTACCTTTACCACAGACTTTATTTACTCTAATATCTTGGATTATACTGGATGTTGTTACTTTATCTGAGATTTAACCTCTTATTCTCACTTTCTTTAGACTTTTCTTTGATATGTTTACTTTTTCCATGTGGCCTTTGGGGGATCTTCTTTATATTAGTTGTATAGAAGTATACAGTATTATGTGTAATTATATATACATATATTTAATTTATGCAGATTATACAACAGAAAGCCTCAGTGATAAGCACGAAAATATAAAAGGCCGACCTTAACCTCTTTGCAACTAATATAATCCCAAGGCAATTTATACAACATGCTCAAGGGTGAAAGAATGCAAATTCCTGTAGATTGACTTGGCATTTTCTAAAGAGCATCTTCAGTAGTAAACTTGAGCAGTTGTAATTTGGATATAAGGTGCCACTCTGCAAATGCGTGTATGTTGAAGACTTAATTTTGACATAGTTGTTTTCTGGGTCTGTGTTCACTGAAGAACTCATAATTTTATGTAATTATTTGAAGGTTGATGAAAGTTTATTACATTAGATGAAGTCCTTATGGAAGAAGAAGTGACAGGGAATGTATCTTTGAAGGGTGTGTCTTTTACCTCTTTCTTTGAGGGCTTTGGGTTCTCTGTCTCTGTCTCTGTCTCTGTCTCTGTCTGTCTCTGTCTGTCTCTGTCTCTCTGTCTCTCTCTCTCTCTGTCTCTCTCTCTGTCTCTCTCTCTCTCTCTCTCTCTCTCTCTCTCTCTCTCTCTCTCTCTCTCTCTCTCTCTCTCTCTCCTTCATAAGCCAAAATAGGTAAAACAAATCTTTCCTTCTGACATCTGTTTCTTCAGTACTTCATCATAGTATATATAATTAAAGGAAGAAAGTTTGCATATTCAAATTGAAATAGACTGATAGAAGCATTCATCATAAGTAATCAAGTCAAAATAGGAAATGGTTTGTGGGTGGAAATTTTAGGGAGTTATAGTTGTTTTTATCAACTTCTGAAGAAATCCTGAATTGGAGACTGGGTCATATCCTCAATGTTTTTAATATATAGCACACATATATTCAATATATAATCAAGCATATACTACAAAATGTATTATGGGATAGGTATAGACCACTGAATAAAACCATAACAATACCTAAAGTCAAATGAGTTTTTGTTTACTAACACACGTAAAGCCCTACCATACATTACAGTCTATTAAGTGTTCAGCAACATAATAAAAATGCACATGCCTGATTTTTAAAGTATTTATTAACTTACACAGCTAAAAGAGAATCTACATTTTTGAAAACATAGTACCAGTTGATTTGACCAAATGAGGTTTATCACAACACTTCAATTTGTAAAGTGAACCAACCAACCAATAAACAAACAAACTTCATATGCGTGGTGCAGTGAGGGAGGGCTCATTAACATGAGGGGCTAGTGTTCTCTGTGTTAAAGAGCAGCAGAATTTCAAAGTAGCACATCATGCTGAAACATATAATATGCCTAATGGAGTACAGATGTCTCAGTTTAACTTCTGGATTCAATAAAGTTGATCTTTAGAGTGAATAGTAATATTTCCTCGGCTTTTATTGCCACATATTTCTAACTGAACCTCTGTTTATTTCATATTTCAGGCTTGAGCTGTTCTGCTCATGCTAGAGTGCACATGTGATTGTCCAGTGTAGTGCGTCTGCCTCCTGCTTGACTGAACAAAAGAGCTTGACCCAAGGCCTGCGCTCTTGGCGATGGATGTCCTGCTCATGTTTCAGCAAAAAGAAAACCAAAACATGCAAAGGCTGCAATCATTATAAACTTGGAGATTTTTTGTTATCATAAATATAGTATGGGTTGTTAGATAATATTATATCTTCTGAATTTTCCAGCCTAAAAATTAATTTTTTATTATCCTATTCTCACCAATAATTTGCTAAGACATAACAACAGTAGAGGATGAATTATTTAAATTACCGTTGTATCACTTAAGCTAACTATCACAATCAATCAGTCCATTAAAGAAACTACACAAATAAATAGAATATTGACATTTATAAAAATCCACAAACATTCAATTGTATTTTTGATGTGTTCATTAAAATGATATTTTGATTCTACATTGATAATTTTTACATAAACCTTCTAAAACATTATCAAATATATAACTTTTACACAATCTGTTAATGAATATGAATCAACGAAGTTATTGAAAGATCATCTAAAGGGTGAGTAGAACTGAGGAAAATGACAGACTTCCAAGAAAGGCATGGAAAGTGCTGAGGCAATGAACACAAATATACATATGCACACATGCACATGCATGTTCAGTCTCAGTGTTCAAAGATATAGTCTGGAGAGGAAATTAATACTTTGTTTTTCTTGCCAACTGAGCCATAGCATGGTAATTCTGAAGGGTCAAGATGACACATGACATGGCACAAGTTCTTGGGAAATAGGACAGGAGCACACAGAGGATCATAGGAAACTGCATACACAGAAGCTGTAGTCAAACATGTTGCATCACAGTAGCCAGATAGCTTCAGTTTCCTTTTTTTATTTCCTCTCTCATGGTTGGAAATATATCAGATCTAGGATTTGGAGAACAATATCAATAATGTAACTTAGATAAATGGAATTTTGCCTGAAACAATAGTTGAACATTACATTGCACTGCATATTTGAGGGAAGTTTAGGATTCTAGACTAACAATACTACAAATAAAATTCTAGGACACATTCCATCTGCTAATATGGCCTGTTCACCTAAGTAAAATAAATGTTGCTTTTCTTGAGAGCAAAAGATGTTTAACTTTTACATTATTTTTTTGTGAAGGGCTAAACTCTGTGTTCTGTAGCTTCCTGTCGTATTCTCAAATAATCTTTTATCAGAGTAATTTGCTTTGTGCACATAGCTATTTTGACAAAATAAATGACAACTGAATGAACCTACACTTAAGATTTTAATAGTAAAACCATGGGTTTTCTCTGTAGCCTATGACTCAGCCACAGGGTAAAATACATATGTTTATTACAATCTACTTTAAAATGATGCTTAAATAAAAAACCAAGCATAATTCTCATGGCTTCTTCAGAGTTGATCTCATGTTCTTGGAATGTAAAGTAGAAGTTTAAAGTTTTCTTTTGTGTTCTTTGTACTTTAATTTTCAAAAGTGACGGTTGCATTTCCATCTTCAGTTTTTGAAAAATAGCTTCTTACATTTAGGAAGTTGCCAAAAACTCTCTTGTGCCATGAGTGTGTTTAATAAATCTCAGCTCATGAATGATTGATCTGAAAGAATTAGAAAACATCTCTAGTGTGTGGAAGTGGATGTCTTTATTGTCAGTTTCTGGTTCACTGAGCATGAAACTCTAGGGCATGGCTGTGATTACTGCACTCCAGTGTTCTTTCTTTCATGAGCATTTGTAATATTTTTTGAAATGAAGCTCTAGCTTCATATTCAAACTTCCCTTTCTTTGTTCAGTGGTGCTTGAAATGTGTTTGATGTCTGAGTCTCTCAAGTGATGGCTGAATGTTATGTCTAGAAGATATTAGCAGTGTTTCCAATATTATCAAAATATAATGGTCCAATGTAATTCCCATGCAAAAAAGACAGATAAATAAATTGAGACACAATTGGGTGAATTTTATATTACTCACTGTAGCTAACATTCAGAATAAGAATTTGTTTTCCTATCCATTGAGGTTATATGCAGCCATGTGATTACTTTTGTCCGGTGATGTATGAGGAGAAGAAATGCATTCCACTTCCAGGTCAGATCATTTATTTCTGGTGGTCAATTTCTGCTTCTTTCCATGGTGCAATATTTATGAAGCATTTGTCAGAATGAAGCCGCCAGTCAACCTGGCTTTATAAGTTACAACAAGGAGCAGAAGGCTTTGTCGACCCACATGAGGCATGTACAATAAATAACAAAAGCCATTTCTTCTGACAGTGTTGAATCTACAGCTCCTAACAGTGAAATACAGACTGACATGACTGGGACAAAGGTGGATATAGGGGCTAGAAACATTGTGTGAATATCCTTTACATAAGAAAAAATATTTCCTTTATAGAAATCTGTCTTTACGGGTTAAAGTTTGTTACATTAGTATTTTACTTTGCGTAATAATTACGTGTTTTTCTTTTTAAAAAAAATTATTTTTTTATATAATACATTCCAATTATAGTTTCCCCTCCCTTTATTCCTCCTAGCTCCCCTGCCACCTACCCTCTGCCCCTAATCAGCTCCTCTTCTATTTCATTTTCAGAAGAGAGCAGGCCTCCAAAAGACGGCAGCCAAGCAGGACAAAACAAGAGGCAATAAGACAAGGGAAAAATCCTCATATAGATGCCAGACAGGCAACACAATAGGAGGAAAACATCCTCAATAACAGGCAAAAGAGTAATAGATACATTCTCTCCCACTGTTAGGACTTCCACAAAGACACCGAGATAACTGCATAACTTATAAGCAAAGGACCTGGTGCAGACCCATGAAGGCCCCATTTGCCAGTTCATTCTCTGTGAGCTCATGTGAGCTCTGCTTAAGTGATTTCATGAGCCATGGTCTTCTGGTATCTTCCATCACCTCTGACTCCTACAATTTTTCCTCCCCACTTCTGTAGGTTTTCTATCTCCAAGGGCAGGGACTGGATGAAGATGTACAGTTTAGACTCTCTTTTCACACAGTGTCTGCAGGCACTCGCGTTTGCTAATGAAGGAAACCTCTCAGATGACAACTGCACATGACACTGATCTATGAGTATAGCAGAATATCATTAGGAATAATTTCATTTTAAAAGACCACTTGTGCTTCCTTCGGCTCTAGGTCTCTGGGCTATTAAATCTTCTGTGTCTGGCCATCCAAGCAGCGTCAGGCATGGGCTCCCTCTTGTGGAGTGGGGCTCAATCAAGTTAATCACATTGGTTGGCCATTTAAATTCTTTCTTTGCCACAATTGCCCCAGCACAACTTGCAGGCAGGACAGATTGTAGGAGGAAGGTTTTGTGACGGGGCAGATGTTTTTCTTTCCATAGCCTGCAGAGTGCCTCCTTATGCTAAAGAAACTGGAACATAGGGATGAAGCCTACATGCTTAGGTCACACAAATTTGATCTCTCTACAGTCAATAACCTGAGGAGAACCTATCCTTGGCAATGGTGCTCTGCTGTCACAGTCAACATTTTGTATGGTAAATATTTGAATATTTATGTGGCTTGTTTTCTGACTGAAGTTAGATAGTTGGACTACAGCTAGAAAGGAATTTAATGCAAACATCTCTTTTCAACTATTAATAAAATTAGGAGATAAACTCGTATTTATATTGTTTAGCAAAACAAAGAAAACACAATTTCAGGTTTTTTCTAATCAGATCCTGGCTTTCTACCAACACCATGATCTCTGCACATTATCATATCTTTTCTAAGTGTTGGTGGATGTCTGGAACACTGGGACAGAATATGTGCATGAGCAGTTACTTTGAAGTCTGTGTAAAGAACAGGTAAAGAACATACCTGGAGAGAGGAGAATAGTACCAAAAACTGAGAGAGGATACAGTAAAAACCAAGCCAATGCACAATTTTGTATGACAGTCATAATCCTAGTTCCAAAGTACCCTGGGTTGCTGTAAAGTCCTCAGAAATATAAATGAGTCATAATTTTCCATGGTAATTTCTGTATCTATTATAACT
The DNA here is from genome assembly GCF_964271855.1 of Acomys minous. Taxonomy (NCBI): domain Eukaryota; kingdom Metazoa; phylum Chordata; class Mammalia; order Rodentia; family Muridae; genus Acomys; species Acomys minous. The sequence goes on from NC_140495.1 coordinate 29,155,017, forward strand.
AAAAGTACATATTAAGCTTCTAGCACACTACTAGGCATTTGAGCTTCAGGATTATTTTCTCTTTCATTAATTAGAAATGTTTTGTTTAGGTCTTAACTTTTCCATTCAATATGTTTGTTGTATAAGAATGTTTCATTCCCATATTTTAGAAGCAAATATTCTTGCAAAACATGTTTTAGGTAATAACCCTGAACTCAATTAATTGTTTAAGTGACATACATGACCACACCCAAACATTTACAGTTAATAGTCACTGCACTGTTGTTTGATAGACTAGTCTACCATACAGGCTACTAAGTTCTGTGCTTTGAGATGTTATAATCAAAATAGTGCAGATAAATGTTTTTAATAGTATAATAATACATATATGCATGTAAAGGTCTGAATGTTTTATATGATTGAATATATCTCATTAAATAATAATAAATTCCTGTCATTATTTCATTAAAAGTGGTATTTGTAGAGTTTGTAATGGAATTGTGAGGTTCTCTCTCTCTCTCTCTCTCTCTCTTTCTCTCTCTCTCTCTCTCTCTCTCTCTCTCATTGTCTCTTTGTCTGACTCTGTCTCTATCTTTGTCTCTCTGTGTGTGTCTCTGTCTGTCTGTCTCTCTCTTGCTCTGTCTCTATCTCTGTCTCCCTGTGTGTGTTTCTATCATCTCTGTCTCAGTCTGTCTCTCTCTTTCACTGTCTTTGTCTGTCTCCATCTCTGTGTGTGTCTCTGTATCTCTGTGTGTCTCTTTGTCTCTCTCTGTCTCTGTCTCTCTGTCTCTGTCTCTTTCTCTCTCTCTCTCTCTCTCTCTCTCTCTCTCTCTCTCTCTCTCTCTCTGCCTTCCCTCTGTTCTCTCACCTTTCTATTCTCTCATCTCTGTCCTCTCCATCTTTCCTACAGAGGAATTTAGGGCAACAATTTTTACAAACTCATCTTTCTCTTTCTTGAGTTGGGAGTATGTAAATTGAAAATTACTTTTGATGAAGAGTTTCATATAATTGCAAATCTGACATTTCAATTTCAACTAAAATTTATTTACATTAAAAGTGTTCTTCTTTCAGTTCACAGCTTATGTATTAACTTCTCCCTTAAATAGATTCATAAGACTACAGCCTAAACTGGAATCAATAACAACTAAGTAATAGAGCCAGAATTTACCCTACATTAGCTTCATTCTGGTTATATGTAAAAATATCCCCACTATCTTCTCAGGTACAATATCTCCACTGTCTTTCATTTAGAAAAAAATGATTTACATGTTGAACACTTATAATGAAGACAGCTAGCATTTGAGTGGCTCAGATTACTACAATAAAGTTATAGAAGCTGGATTCTATCCTGGTGCAGATTTCAGGATCTCAATCTTTATGTTAACTTTGAGCTTTAGCGCCATTATCTCATCTTAAAGAAGGAAATACCTTCCTAAATGTCAGGTGAGAAACCCCTTCTGGAATGGGAAGACACTGTCAGGATTATGTGCCTGATAACATCCTCTCTTGCTGCTCCTGACCTTGAAGGCCATCTGTAATTTCAGCCTACGCAGTTTCTAGATGTCATTTTACAGGCAAGTTTTCTTAATGTAATATTGACTTGAAATGCTATTTAAAAATAAGAATTATTCTCAATTCATGTATCTCTTTACACAGTCTAAGCACCTATATTTTTGCCTATATATCTACTTTATTATAATGATTTGAAAAGGTTATATAAGAGTCAATATTTCCTACAAAAATGTAATTTTTATAATAAATTTTCCTATAAGGTACAAAACCTTACATACATTAAGATAAAAATATCATCCCTATTTATAGATTAGTACCTTGGTTCTATTGATATAGGAATGTCTTCTATATGAGATATAAATTATAGACTCCTGCACACTATTAAACATCCAACATTATCCCTTATCTTTTTCAGAAGGTTTATTATTTATTATTACTGGGCATCTTGCTGATAAAAACTAATAACTATCCTCTAATGTAATTTCTGTAATTGTTGGGCTTTTCTTTCTCTTGGCACTTGGCTGCTGTAGGTGGAAGGCAGTTGCCTTTCCGTAGACAGCTGCTTTCATTACAGCAACTGCTTTGGTGACTGATACCTGCATTCTGTCCTCCATGTTGCTGCACTGACAAGCCTTGTTCCTGTCTTGCTAGGTCCTTGTTGCTTCAGTTCAATTTTCATGGCATAGTTTACAAAGTGTCCACGTTCATTTCAAACATCAAAAGCTGCACTGACTGTCTTACAATATGATGCCACGCCAAATAAAATAATGTGGAGCCAAGTAATAATCACTCATTTCCTCCATGAACCTCACATTAGACATCTATTAAAATAGCTAAAAGTGGCATTGTACTTTATAGCACCTCATAATATTCATGACTTAAAATGAATTTGCACTAAAAATTCATGCAGGAGTTGATGGAAAGACAAACGTCTCCCTTGTGCATTAAATTATGGAGCATCCTGAGGAATGGCTTCCCCTTTATGCATTTTTAAATATTCACAAAATAATTTTGAACTGTATTTGTTCACATATATATATATATATATATATATATATATATATATATATATATATATATTAGATAGATTCCATCATATAGTGGCTTTATTGCTAACCTGTTTTTCCCTTTGGATTATATAGAGCTAACTATGATGACTCTAGAAGTCTCATTCTAGCATGGACAGTGAATTAAAGAATCAATGGGTATTGAAAAATTACTAGCTGTCAACTAGACTACCAATTTTGTAATGCTATTGTATAATGTTTTCTGAGGGTTCATCATTACCGACTCATCTAAAGTCCAATGAACGAGGTTGACAAATAATTTATATTTCATCAAATTTCAACACAAGCTTCTCTGGTTGAGAGTAAAGCGCATAACTTTACTTTTAACCATATGTGGGGAATCCATTATCTTGAGACTTGTTCAATAACAGAATCCTGAACCTAGTGGTGGATGCCTGTAATGCCAGGACTCAGAAAGGGAGCTCACAATGACTTTTTGCTACACATTTTTTTTCAAGACTAGTCCCAGCTAATAAGAACCTGTCTCAAAAATATTAAAAAGGAAAGATTATGGAAAGGAAATATATAATATCCAGTAACTCTAACTCATATTAAGATATGATTGACATAAGCATGTTTTATTTCTCAAAGGCAATAAGAAGGAAACATCTTCTATAACAAAGACAGTTCTCATCTATTTATGTGCACTACTATTTTGTTTTGTCATGCACTGGTAATTAGTTTCTCTTTCTATTAAATGAATATCTTAATTAGGTTAAATAGTTTATTTTTTGAGGAAATAAAGTCAACTCTAATGGAAAGGGCTTCTTTATCCTTTGACAGCATACCTCCAATGATCTGTTCTCTGTGGTCAGTGTGAAGATGGATGAGTGTTCAAATCTCTGGACTGAGCTTTGGTTCTCTGACCACGGAGTATGAGTGTTTCTGGTGGCACTTTCTTGCCAAGGCTTAATGGTGATTGGATAGAATGGAAGCTATCATAAATCGTGTTGTCTCATTTAACTCTGAATCAGCAATTTTGCAGGTATAGCATCCTTTATAAAATGTACTGAACAAGGCAAGAATACTAGAAAGAGTGGGGAGGGGCAATGTGGAGACTGCTTAGGACCAGGAAGGTAATAATCATATCTCTATGAACTCTGATGCATTTGTTTGTATTAAGTAAAATTTATGACACATATGAGAACTTTGGGAAGAAATAATTTATGAACTCTTTCTGTTGAGATTTTAATAGTCTTGTATATCTTTATTAATTGCTCATGACTAACTTAGAAAACTAACACAAAACAAATAACATAATATTTAAACGTTTTATAAATCATTTCATTAAGGACAAATAATGTCCTTTCAGAACAATCTTTTCAGACATATGAAGATCACCTGATATGGCTAAATTCACGTTCATGATTCTCCATGTGCATCTAAGATTAGGATGTCTGTGTTTAATGGATGCTGTCTTATGATGCTACTGAGATACCTTGGCTACTGCTATGTTTTCCTAGATTCCACTATTTAACACTTTGAAATCCCTTAGGATTCTCTATTTTTCTACCCACTTATTATATTGGTTCATTTTTTCTAATATTTACACATATTGTTGGGGATGTTGTGTGTTATTACTTAGTCATCTGCCTCCACCCAGCTTAGTGAAATGCATCAAACACAGAGGACTCAGTGGAAATCAAGCAACGTGCTATGGACTGAAATATTCTTGATGTTTGAGGAACTTAGGTTCTGGCTTAATATTGATTTCCACTTGTTCTTTGTGATCTGTTTTAACCCAGTGTTGCTTTTTATTTAATTCATCAGCTTTGTGTCAAATTAAGGATTTGGAAAGGCTTACAGAGTGAACCATGATTCATAATTCTTTTGTTAACTGCTTGCTTCTGGATTGGTATTTCCTGCTAAACAATTGCAGTTGCACAATATTAATGTATGTGCCCACTTAAACTTGGACTTCTTTCTCTAATAGCTACTTACAATTATTTACAACTCTTTGCCAGCCATATTTCTGCCAACTCAATTTTACAGATGATGTTTTATTGTGTTAGGTGTCTTTCAGGGGTCACCCAGCAGGTGAATTAAAAGTTCCATTAGAATTGAGAATTTCTGTGTCTCCATGTCACTGAATTGTGCTGCCTTAGAAAACATTAAAGGATTAGTCTGGCAAATTTTTGAAAACTCATCAGCATTCCTGATGAAGCTTGCATCTTTTTCTTCCAAGTCTCACTCTTACAGTAACATTTACATTCTATAAATGTGCATAATTGAGTTCAGTTATGGTGTTTTTATTAACATAAAAATTTCCACAAGAGTACTTAGTAGCTGTCTAGATCTAAATCTGAGTGGATTTTGGTTTAAAAAAAGAAACAGAACAGAAAGAAAAACTTGAATTAATTCTCCTTTGGTTTTATAAATAAATCATGAATCATGCATAACTATTGGTGTGCACGTTAATAAGTAAGAATGAAGTGTTCTTATTCAAAAAGAACTTTGGGTTTTTTGTGAGATTAAAATTTCATATATGTGTGTCTGCATGGAGGTAAATGTACATGCCTGTAGGTACATATAGGAACCACAAGAGGTTATTTAATTCCTTTGAGCTGGAGTTGGAGGTAATTGGATAATATGGGTGCTGGGAACTGAACTTTGGTTCTTTGCAAGAGCTCTAGGAGATTTTAACTACTGAGCCACTACTCCAGCCATTCCAACAGCAACTTCAACACTGGTTAAGCATACTTAGAGTGTGTACATATTACATAACATATAAACATATTATGTTAAGCAAGATTCTAGAGTTGTGTATCCTTAATTAGGATCCAATTTTTATCCATGCAAAGGCCAGTGCCTTAGTAACCAAGTTTAAATAAATTATCTCTAAGTTAAAAATAAAGCATATGCTGTAAAATATGTGTAAAAGCTACTGTGAAGTGATTTTTGTCTATAATTATATAACTTAATGAGTAACAATGTGTAATTGAAATTGTAAAAATAAAATTCTAAAGAACAGGCCTTTGTTTTTAGGCGACTTACTTCTAAGTATATTCTCATGGTAGAGATCAAATGCCTATCAAACCTTTCAGCCAGAAAGCTGTCATTTGTCTCCACTGAGACAGGCTGAGTTTCCCACACAAAGGACTCTTGATTTTTCTGATTTCACAGTTATGTATAGTGTTTACACAAGCTCAATTTAAAAGAACAAAAAATTGCTACCCAATCTGAAGTAATATTTGAGATAGTTTAGCTTGTAATTCTATTTTCATTGATTAAAACAAATTCCAGAGGGAGTTGCTTCTTAATAGTTACACAGTTTGATATTTATTTTTTGTAATTTTGGTGTGTGTCTAGGTGAGGATAGAAAATATCATTGTAAGGATTTATTTTCCAAAACACTGACAGTGTTTCTTTCTCAGAAACTATTTTCTTAATGTTAAGGTAGATTTTGAATGCTTATTAAGCACGAGAAACTAACTAAAATTTTTAATCATGAAATAGGAGAAAATAATTACAGTTTCATACAGTTCCAAAGATATTACATGATCTAAACTACCTTCCCATCTGTTACCCTAAGTTGTTCCCAGAATATAAATTAGCTGCCTGAAAGTGTTCTTGTGGGCTTTCTGAAACAGAAGACAATATGTAGCCATTTCTTTCTTCTTCATAGTTCCCTGTAGGCACTGGTGATAGGTTTTATGTATTTCTGTTTTCTCATATTTTTTCTTAATATGATACTGATTGGTGCAGTAACCATCTGGAAAGCATGCAGAGTTTTCTTAACACTGTTGCCTCTTCTTCTACATAAGAAGATAAGGGAAATATCAGATATTGACTCTGGCTGTCAGAAGGGTTTTTATCTCCTGTCAAAAGGACATTTACCTTTCCCTCAAAATTGGAAAGAAAGATACATAAAGCAGGAATTTTAGGGTAAAACGTTGGATTTCTGGATCAAAGTGCTCTTGGATTTAGATTACAGGTCATAATATTATCCTTAAGTTTACTGGAATGTGAGGAAGATACAAATGGATAATATTTGCAGGAAAGCTGAGTAAAGATTGACCCCCAAACAGACTGAAGATGTACAAATTGGTGTCATTTAGCTACCATTTAATAATTTTGAGCATCTCTTGGGGGTCTTAAACATTTCCTCTGTTATATTGTATTCTATACTACACACTTCTATCAGTCACCTCTTTATGTTAACTTGCATACTTTAAGATGTTCAAATAAATCTCATGACCCTGTATGCATTATTTTTCCCTTCTTTTAGTAAGTTTTATTTGTTTGAGAGTAACTAATGTTGTATGAATATCAATAGTCTATGTCTTTATACTGCTAGTAAATACTCTATTTAATGAAAGCACTACAATTTAGCTATCCAACAATGTCTTTTGTTTGCTTTAGAGATTACAGTCATGGTCTATAGGTCAACTTTACCCCAAACTCATAAACCACCTGCCTGAGATTCTAAAATGGTATGATTCCAATATTGCAGCACTAAGCCCATTTTTAAGGCATATATAGTAAGTCATGCAATTTAAAATGTATATGTTTATGAAAGAACCAATAAATTCAACATAATAAATAGATCCACTTACCACAAATGTGTCACCAAGTTTCATCATAGTACTTATTTTCCCATGATGTTAAGACATTGAATCCAACAGCAACCCAGGCTTTAAGCTGTGTAATAATCAATTGGTTTGCTTTTTCTATAACTTCATTAAATAATAAGAGCATTTACTTTTTGATATTTCCCTCATAAAACTACTTTCAGATCCATCCTCAATTTATTGCCCCATGGAACATTTGTTGAGCCCATTCTGACTTCTGTTATGATTGCATATTTATCACTGGGTCAAGTGACTTGGTTGTAAAATGTCTCAATTTTATTTCTTTCTTGGTCAGTAGAACTCTACGATTTTAATTACTTCCCCAAACTTGACCATATTTGATGAAAAGATTAAACAATTAAACAAATCCCTTAAAGAAATTAGTGAAAGGCAAGAAACTACATTCAAACAGGAGAAGGAAATGAATAAAAGGATTGAGGACCTAAAAATGAGATAGAAGTGATGATAAAAACACAATCTGAGACAATCCTGGAAATAGAAAACCCAGGGAAGAGAACAGGATCTACAGACACGACCTCACCCACAGAATACAGGAGATGGAAGACAGAATCTCTGGATAGAAGATAGAATTGAATAAAAAGATACAATAGTCAAAGAAAAATTTAAATCTAAACATTCAAGAAATCTGTGACACTATGAAAAGACTAAATCAAAGAATAATAGGAAGAGAAGGAAAAGAAGACTTCCAGCTTCAAAGCCCTGAAAATATTTTCAACAAAATCACAGAAGAAAACTTCCCTAACCTGAAGAAAGAAATGCCCATAAATATAGAAGAAGCTTATCCCTCTAATATTGTCCTTCTTCTGCTTTCTGCCTCTGGTGGATGTAATTTTTTCTCCATTTGGTTTCTCTAATCTCCGTCCCACTCTAAAACCAATGCTTTTCCTCCTTTTGAATTTATGAATAACTTTAGACTGGTTCAATCTCTGAATTTCACTAATTGTTCTAAAATTTTCAATCAGCTGTAACACCCATCACTTCCTACATATGAAGCAGCTGAATAACAATGTCTGTTTACCGAAGATCAAAGGTATATGTGTTATTATTTCCAATCGGCATGTGATTTATAAGTGCAATAAGAAATACAGAGGTTAGCATTTATACCATCCTGTAAGTATAACTGAAGACACATTTAAAATATTGCTCAGAATTACAGCTAGAGAAAGTTAGTGTTACAGTGTGTCTACCTCCTTCAGAAAATAATGTTAAGAATATATAACTATCAAGGGAAATTTATCAATAATCAGAAAATGGTTGTTATGTTTAAAAGAAGGAATCTTGTCTTTTCATGTTTCCTCACTGGTTTGGCTTATTTCCTTACTGAATTGTTTATTAAAATTTACTAGGAATTACCGTTGCAGTCTGATCATCTAGTATTGACATCAATACAATATTATCAATATAAAATATTCACTCTGATTTTCAAGTTAATTAAACTTTAGAAAAGTAAACTTTCATAGTTGTGTTCAGTTTGCCTCTGCAGTAGGTAATGTTTAGTGGAGTTATGTTTAGACAGCATTAAGGCTGGTTTCTGATGATTAAATGAAGCCAATATTCAAGTAGACCAAAAGCTTATGCTGGTTCTACAAACATTTAATTTAGAAATTTTCCTCCATTTTGTTCCTCCTGCAATCCCAAAGGTTGTTTTCAATGCACATGATTTTAGGTGAAGATACATTGAATAGCTCTTTATTGAGGCAACAGGGAAGATGAATGAGCCTCAGGGCTAACACTTTGCAGAGCATTTCACAAAAGCAACATACAGGCAAAGGATGCCCAATGACGGCAATGTGAACACAACAGCCTGACCACACATATTTTTAAAAAGGAAGAAAGTTCGAGGTTTCATTTCAATGTAACTAAAGCTCAGATATCATGACAAAGAAAGGAGAGCAAAGGTTGGAAGAGACAACACGTACCCGCTGTGACCACATAATTAGAGAAAAACACACAAACACTATAGTTCTCACTCATTTATTGTAGGGTATTTCGCCTCAGTTCATTTTGTCCCAGAAATTATCTGAAGGAATATTTCTACAGCTATATCAGCCCAGATATGATGGTTAATATTAATGAAACCAACTAAGTAAATATCTATTTCCAGGATTCTAAAAACTCATAGAAAGTTTAAGGGCTATGCTTAAATAACTCAACACTTTAAAAGTTAGATAATATACAGTTTGGTTAGGAGCTCTTACCTAGCCTGATGTGGCCATGTGTTCAGTTACAATAATTGAAAATTGAAAAGAACGTAAATATAGAGATGATTAAGTAGACAAAAGATTGATAGATAATAGATTATTGATATATAAATGAGTTATCAGTAAACTTTTATGAAACTCCACATACAAATGTGCATTCTGTTTTTAAAGCCAGTCTTTCATTTTAAATTCACTGGGTGATAAAAAGCTAAGGAGACTTTACACAAGGTGATACTGAACAGAAAAGAATCCTGTAAGACTACCTACCATTTACATATTTCCAGACACTGGGTTAAATCCTTCATACATTTATCAAATTATCACTTTAGTAACCCTATGAGAAATGAATTGCACTCACCATACAATGAGGTTGAGAGAGTTTAATATTCTCATGAAATAACATGGGAATGTTCTTCCTCTGGGATGTGGCTTCTATAAATTGAAAGGACATTCAGTGCCTCAGAATTCTAAATTGACTTTTACTTTCTAATACCAAGACATATTATTAAAATAATTTCAGGACTTGACATTGTTGGATAAATGTGTACTACGTCTTTCAAGTAATCTAAATAATAAAAGTGAATCAATTCATTCTTCAGTTGCTTTAGGGCATACAAATTACCAAGGTAAGTTATTTCAATGAAATCTTTTAAGAACGGATATATTGAATATAACGGGAATTTTCACTTTGAAATATGCTATGCCTTTATCGAGTTGGAAAGTGAGGGGGGGGAATTCATTTACTGAGTCTTCCTTGCAGCTAGGCTGTTTTGTAAAATAAATAAGAAGCATGCATATAAAAATTGGGAGTAAAGAGCCAGTGCAGCAAAAACATACAATTTAGTTTGATTACATTATAGGTCATCTTGGTGCATGAGCTTCTGGAAACAGATGAAGAAGATTGTGTGAGCTAGTTCCAAGGCACGCTGACACATATCTTGCAGTCCCTCTAATGCTCTGGACCAGGAAGCACATAATCACTGCTCTATTGTGGAACTCGTTGGATGGTCTCCTAGCAAATGCTGAGTATCCCATCTCTTGAGGACCTTCACAGCTATACTTCCCTATCTGCTGCACTTGGTGAAGTCTTTATTCATACATCAGGGAACAATTAAAAGTTCCCAGGAACAATTAAAAACAAGTAAAAACAATAAAAAAAATTTTTTTACTTAATTCCTAAAACCTGTTTTGCTATACACACAACACCACACACGAACACACCCCTGGGTTTGTCATACGAAAGAGAGATAGAGTATTTGTACAGCATTAGGAACTTTTGTGTTACATCCCCAGCACATCAGAGGAAATAAACCATACAACTTACAGATTATATATATAATGTGTTATATTTATATCTAAACTAAGCTAACATTGACCTTGAGATTAATTCCTAGTGAGTGACTGTTGATTTGGAAACTCTTACCTCTTCTACAGGCAGAACAGTCTTAACTTTTTCACAAGTTATATATGTTAAAAAGCTACACATGTTTAAAATAAAATATTGTTGGGATCCATGCAAGAGGAACAGTAAAACAGCTCTAGAACTCATGGAATGCAGCCACAGGTTAGCAAATCCTTGATGGGTGTGTCTCAACGAGGTATAACCTTGAAAACTATGTGTCCTAAAGACTTCATGCTGTTATGGAGCATAGCTCTGATTATTAACTTTGCAGTCCTTATAATCCCCTTAATATGTGAATTGTGTGAGTACTATAACGGGGCTTCCAGACCCTCACTGGGCAGTATCATTGGCATATGCAATAACAATGCTTGATCTCTTTCAAGCATTGCTGCTGGAGCAGATCAATGATTCAACCCCCATCTCTGAAAACAACCTGCAGATGTAGATTGCTAACAATGATTACTACCCTCAGAAAGAATTTGGAAAAATAGATTATTAACAAGGTTAGGTAAAGATGTTTTTGCTAGTGGCTAAACCATAGAAAGTCTTAGGTAAAAATAAGTTATTTAACAAAGTAAGGTAAAGATGTTTTTGCTATTGGCCCTGATGTAGGAAATCTTAGGGAACAATTGAAGTTAATAGAAAGTACACTCTTATTAGTAAAGCTAGGGACTTTTTGAGGTTGACAAAGCAAGAACAATGGCCCATAGCAGCATTGGCTGATATGACTCTTTCAAGATGGCCTAGTGATGGAGATGATGATTGATTTCCTTATTCTATTTTTCTGCTCTCAGCTTCCTGATATGATTTAATAGATGAGCACATTTGTGATTTAAAATAGAAATAGCTGATTATTTTTATATAGGAGTTTAGATTTGTGTTTCCTATAAGATCTTCATAAAATTACTTCTTAAGATAATTGATTCCTCCTTTGTAACAGCAAACTGCAGTAAAGAAAAGCTGGCTGAGAAATTACCTTGCTTGCTTATACTCTGTTAATATGTAACAAGTCACTTATGTACAAATGTATGTGGACTCTTAGAAATAACTTGTTATTCATGCTTGTTCCTCACCCATAATACGTCAAACATTTGGTCATGTGAGGGTATTGGGGATCATGATTTTCTTATGCATATCCATTGTAATCATTTATCTATAGAGAAAGAGAATATAAACACATTGTGATTTTTGTACTGCTTGAAAGATTTTGTTGGTGTATATAAACTGTGAGATTAAGGATAAGGAGAAGAATAATTTTAAAAGATAAGGAAAAGAGGAAGGAGAAGGAAACAGATAAGGATAAGGATAAGGATGAAAATAAAAAGATAATAAAAAGAAGCAGCAGTGTGTTGAAACCTACCTGCTGGAGTCTGTCTTACTTGGTCTAGTGTAAGTAAGAGTGTGTGTGTGTGTGTGTGTGTGTGTGTGTGTGTGTGTGTGTGTGTGTGTGTGTGTGTGTGTCTGTGTGTCTGTGTTTCTTTTCTTTCTTTCTTTCCCTGTCTTTTTTAGATGCTTGTCACCATCAGCTCTAGTCCCCACTAAGAGCCATCAGCCCTGGCCCCAGCTTGCCACCATCAGTGGAAGCTGTTGCTGGTAACTCTCAGTTCCGGATTGGAAGGTTGCCCTCAGAGAAAGTCTGCAGGGTCACCAGCCAGCCAGCCACAGGATTCACACCCCACCTCAGTTTTCCCCTGTTGATGTCAAGCTGGACTTCGATAAAATATTACAAAAGACAACAGCAAGTATGAGGTTAAAATATATGGAGTATGTATTAAATGTTATCTTTGCCGTTCTGCCAATCTCATGATCAGTGAAGAAACTCAAAGCATTTGAGGAAACTGTTTATTTTCTCAGAAAAAGAAAACCACTCCCTTTATTAAATGATGGATAGGATTTATAATGTGATTTTTTTTACTGAAAATATAATTATGTTAAAATTCATAGTATGTTCAAGTACAAATTTAAAGTATAGGAGTTATTTGATAAATTCGTGAGAAAGTATCAATAGATGTTTTTTTTTCTTAGCAGCAGTTTATTCACTACCTCACACTGGATGAGATTTTGCAGGCAAAAGGAATTCCTTACTAAAAAGTGGAAACAAGTATGAAATATTAACTTGAAGACGTGTAAAAAGACAGAATGCCAATGATGCAGTCTAGCTAACTACATATCTCATCACCTTTTAGGAATGTCCCAGCGGACAAAATAGGAACATTCCAATCTAAAGTAGAGGAATATAATATCACTAAAAAGCGTTTGAAGTTGAAAAGAAAAAGAAAAAAGAAAAATAGATGTTTTGATAAATGTTCAACTTGAATAAAATACGGGTTTCATGGAAACCCTGCTTTTCTGTTTTAGAGATATTTTCAAACAGTAGCCAGAAAGTGAGAAAGCATTCTCTTACCATCTTAGGGCTGCGTCTCTCCATCTTGTGAGCTGTATGGATCCAGCACTTGCTATGCACAACTCTCCAGGCCTCAAATGCTGGCCAATTGCATCCCAACATCAGATGGTATAATCTTTATAATAATCAGGACTTATGCCTACACTTGCCTCGTGGTTACATATTGCTGGGTCTTTTTTATTGCTTTAAGGACATTATTCAAGAATATTCTGTGCAAAAATTCTTTGTAACAAAGATTTAGTGTGGGTGTAAATGTAATGACTTGGCTTGCTCCCTAAAGAAATTTTTTGATCAATGCTTTGCCAGTGTGATACAGTCTCTTAGGGTTTTCCTGCCAAGAAGCAGGAATGTTTTCTTTAGGGTTGAGGGAAGTCAGGGATGTTCTTTCCTGGAATTATTATTGTGCATATATATATATATATATATATATATATATATATATATATATATATATATATATATATATTACTTTTTCTCATTTGTAAATACTTGCTATGAGGTAGCATTGTGGTTACAGTGACTTCTTTCATGGGCTAACCTGCTTTAGACATGGATTCAACAAGAAAACAGAGATAGGTTTTCATAAATAAGGTCTCATTCGATAATAACATAGCCAAAGGAATAAATTATTTTACCCAAATAAAGCAGGGTTAGCAATGTTTCATTCTAAGGATGCAAACACTGAAAGCTTTCTTGCAGAAAGTAATATCCACCTATAAGACATGTTCTTTTATTGAAAATCTTCAGTCACAGTATTTGAATTTGATTAGTATTTTAATTAATCAGTGCGCTTCAATGAATTTTCGCATTCCAACAGCCACATATTTCAGTTCTATTTCATTCATACCAGAGATTTGAATCACTTTTAGAGATTAAAAGAGTCAGTGGACCCTCTTAAAATGACACACACTTTCTAAACATTCACTCATAAAATTTAAAAATACTATTCATTAAATGCATTGTGTGAGTTTTTTAGTGAAACCTCAGAAGGCAAACTTATTTGAGAATTTTGTACATTCATGTAACCTGCTTTGATCAAATCCAACCACACTCGACATGATGACATTTCCCTCTCAACTTCATACAATTATCTTTCTAAGGTCAGGAATTACACATAGGGCTATCTGTATGTGCATGGAAATAAAGCATTGAAATCTGCTATAGCGTGAGTAGTAGCATTTCATGAGACATCTCCTGAACAGACCTAAATCTCTCATCCACAGAAGCCACCAGCCACCTAAGGCTGGAGTGTCATGAGCCTCCCTATCCATCCTGGAACTAAGGCTGGCTTCATCTTGTCACAGACTTTGAGTGTACAGCCACAGCCACCATGAGTTCATTTCTAACAGCACTGTCATATCTAATACAATCCTGTATTGCTGCCGATGTCCACTACATTTGGGTTGTAGAATCTTTTTACCCACGCTTGTGCCATGATCCTTGAGTCGTGAATGAAGAGCGTGAAGTAGATGCCCCATTTAATGCTAAACACCCACTCCATGGCCTTTTATTCAGTAAAAGTTGACAATCACCAGCTTCTCTAGTCAGGGTTGTGAGGTGCATGAGTTCACATAACAGAATAATAGTATTAGATTCTCCCTGGAACTCTTGACTTAGCCTGTCATACATTCGGGACCCGGCTAATTGGGACATGTATGAATTTATACCTCATGCAGTGCTCATAGATCCAAACAGAAAGTGGGTTTTTAGTTCTGTAATATTTGTGCCACCATTGCTCCACTGGGTATATCTAAGTCAGTCATTATAGTAGCTTGCTGTTTCTCAGGTGGGTAAGACTGTTCATTACTTTTCTCTTGCAGTGGCATACACAGCACCTACAAGCATTATGAATGCTAGCTAGTAAGGATGAAGCTCAAAGGAGATGACAGACCATGACCCCTTACTGGTTTCTCACCTTCTACACACACATATATGGATATCCAAGTCCAGTGTCCACATATGAGAGAATTTGGGCATTTGTCTTTTGGAGGTCTGTCTTACCTCAGTCAGGATTTTAAACTGATAGGCCTGCCTGTATGCTTTTGATTCCTTAATTAAAATTTGATCACCTCCATTAATTTATAAGGATGTATAATTTTATTTTATACCTAACAAGGTTTTAATTAAAGCCGTGGGTTTGTACACTTATTTTTCAGTTACTGTGTTTGTGTGACATATAGGATCTGCACATTCTGTATGAAAAAAATGTAGCTTTTCACTGTTTCTTTCTTTTTTTCTTTTTTGGAAGGAGGTTGTTGTGAATTGAAACAGGTTCACATGTAGTCCAGGCTGACCTCTGATTTTATGTGTTACTGTGGATGACCTTGAAGTGATTCTTCAGTTTCCACCTCCCTAGAGCTAGGATCACAAGCCTGTGAACCCACACCCAGCTTAACTCTTAAAGGCAACTACCTATATACTTACAAGTGTTTTATTGGATGTGGTATTAAGGTGGAAATTGGTGAGCAAATAGAATAAGATCAAATTTTATTTCAGAAGGAAATATGTTCTATCTATTTAGTTTATTTTAGCTGCTGTAGGCATGTAGATCTTTTACTGTTTTATAGTTCATTTCATATACATATATATATGTAACTCAAATTTTGTTGTTCATATCTATTATTGAAGTAATTTAATATTATGAACATAATGACAATCAAACAAAATTTCTGTTACTGAGTGTAAAGTTATTGGTTTCAGCATTGATCACCACAGAGTCATCAAAGTCCCTTCATCAGTATCAGCCTTTACTTAACATGACTTCATCAGACTGGAAATAGAATAGAAATGCTTGTGAAATATGTTTCATCTAAAAAAGAAAAGTGCTGCATTCATATTTAGTTTAGGAAAGAAAGAATCCCAAACCAAAACATACAGAGCGTTAAAATTATATACTATAATATACATTATAATAATGTTTAAGCCCCCTGCCGCACCAATGAGGTAAAATGTTTTCTGATTGGATGTACGGCACACTCCACACAGAACTCACAGCTGGCATTTGTCCTGGGACAGGAACTATGAGCAGTCGCAGGCCTTAGTGGATAATCTAGTACAATTGTGCTGTTAAGTGAACACAGGATCAAACTGTCATCTAAATATTTACCTCTATACTCACAAATTGGTGCTGCTTTCAAATTTAAAGGCAGGGTTAAGGATTATTCGACTTGAATAAATAACAGTGTCAAGCCCTCTTGCTATCTTTTTGTGGGAATTATCTTTTAAATCAAATATTGTAAGTTGAGCTAAGGTTTCATACAATGTTTCTGAAAGTCAACATAGCCTCCATTGCATTCTTAAGTGTAGACTAGCAAGAGCCTGTGAGATTAACTTTCTATTCTCCTGTGAGCTAAATTAATCTAAAAATGGACGGAGTAAACCATGATATGAGAATTAATTTGAATTTTTATAGTCCAAAGGGATTTATAAATAGGAAATATAGCAGAGCAGTTATATACCCTAAACCTAGCATATTGAAAAGCAATTTGAAATAGTCTATTTGAATTTCTAGTTTATAATTTTATTTTCTTTCTAACACAGTTTTAAACCATCGAATGATTCATGGCACTGTGTGGTACAGTATTGTCAGGACAGAAAATATTTCCTATTAAGTATTTTTTCATAGACATGATCAGCTCAGATTATGTAAGTTTTAGCTGTATCTCCTAACTCTATTTCAGAAATGTATAAATATCATAATCTCCATCAGAAGAGGATTTTAATTACATATCACCTTATTCAAATCATCAAACATTACCTCTGATCAATAATTCTTTGTCTTCCTTTGATATCATTTCATCTTAAAAGTATTTTCAAAATTTTTTCTAATGTCAGTGGAACTTAAATTTCACTTCATTCACTTTTTACTCAAAGTCCAGAGGTATGGAACATGGAACACATGGGGATATCTTAACCCTCAATATTTTCTAGTTGCACTCTAAATTTTGTATACAGATAATGGCAGTAACCGCACACATGTCTTGCTTGATTTTTTGAAACAGATTCTTGTTGACAGTAATGTAGCTACTCCATTATATGTATGTGTCACCATCCCCAGTTTAGAGTTTCTTAAACAGTGTTAATTTTTACCCTTAGTTATATATTGAAGTACAGAAGATCAATACTTTCACTCTTGTTTCAAACTATCTCATCACATTTTCACTCAATATTCCTTTAAATAAAAGTAATAGTGGCAATGATTATGCTATGTGTTTATACAGTTTGTTAAAGTTTCTGATTATTTACCAGCTCTGATTATGTGTCCACCTTAATGCATGATGCAAAATAGTCCTATGAAGGAGAGAAAAAAAAAATACAAAGGAGTGTGGGCTGCTTGTCCAGAATTCATTTTGTTCATACTCAACTACAGGCAATGAAATATTTTTTTTTTTTACAAACTCTACCTGAAGACCAGCTGAGAGAGGAGAGTGACTTCTGACAGATTAGTGCAGTAAATTTATAGAGCTGGTGCTCTGGACACACCCTTTTACCACATCACAAAGAGTGAAATAGTGATAGAAAAGCTGTCCACCCATGGCCTCTAATTCTCAGTAGTTCCTGTGTGTAGATGGGAACAAGACTGCAATTATCCTTATAGAATGTAAGAGTGGAACAGCCATTTCTAGCCAAGGAGATTTGCTTATGTAAAACAGCCTGGCCGGCTACACTCTGATGACATGAAGAACGTGATAGTCCATGTCCCTCATCACACGTGTTTGTAAATTACTACAACGCCAGTTGACTTAGCATTCAGGAACTGACTAAGTCACAGGATGGCAGGAGCCCTCTCTTCTTCTTCCAGGCAAAGGCATAGTGTGTGTATCACTTTCAGAGTTCTTCTGTCCTTTCCCCGCTGGGAAGATGCAGTATTAAGGCACTCATCAAATACAGACTATTGAGGGCCTCAATCTTGCCTGCTGTAGCATTTAAAACTATGATGGGTACATTTATATGTATACATATCTCCCAGCTTGAGATACTATGAAGCTATATGAGTGGCTTAAGAAGAGGTAACATCAAGCTGAAGAGGGGGTTCAGTGTAAGATAAAATTGCCATGTGAAGTTCATTGCTCAAAGGACAGAGCCTTGACATTGAAGAAGGCTTAGATTATTTGTAGCTCCAAATAAATAGTTGCAGGGCAACTAGCATTGTCCTGCCCAATACAAACATGCTTTTCCACTCTGCTTAAGACACTGCCTTGGTAGAGATCAAAAACAAGACCAACAACACAGTGGGTATATCATTCTTGATCTTGCTCATAAACTTTCATAGAAGTACCTGACTTAACCCAGCTCACTTTTATGTTGCAGTTAAATTACCAGTATGGCCTAATAATGTTGATTATCAGGCCTAGAATTATTATTATGGAGGTATTTTCTAACCTGCTAGCAATCAATCAAGACATAGACACCTGTTACATTTTGAAAATAGTCTTAGTTACCCTGGGGGCAGGGCAGATATTAATCCCCTGAACTACTTCCCATAGTGTGGCAGGTATGAAATATCTGTCCCAATCCCATGACATTGACATATGGTTCTAATAATTTCTATCAAGCTCCCTCGTATCCATAATCCCAAATACTTGCTAATGTTCTTTGTCTGGGCCAAGTCTCCATCCACGCCAGCCCTGTGCTTCTCCTCCACCTAACTCATGATGGTGCCACCTCCTCCTCCTCCTCTGTCCTTGGGTCTCCTTTCCTCCAAGATTCTCTCTGTCTCCCCACACCTTTGTACCTTAGCCACTCCTATTCCACTTGTCCTACCCAGTTGTGATGGCCTTTTATTGGTCAAATCAGTTAGGCTCTAGGCTTGGCATCATAATATTAGAAGTTTTCTGAACTTGTCTCTGAATAGAAGGTAGACACTGTCTTCCTTAAATGCAACCTTTTAACACCACATCAACAGCTAGCTTCAGGCCATAAGGCATTATAAGTTGTGTATATAAGAATACTGAATCCTCTCAGCACTCAGCGAGGCAATGTCAGGCAGATCTCTGTGAATTCAAGGCCAGCCTGATCTATAAAGCAGGCCCAGGAGAGCAAAAGCTACGAGGTCTCCCTCAATCACAGACATAGGGGAGGGGAGAAGGGAGGAAGTGGGAGGGAGGGGAAAATGGGAGGAAACAGGGGAAGGGCTAACAATCTAGATGTAATATGAATAAATTAATAAAAAATGTAATAACAAAATAAAGACAAAAAAACCTGTTTCAAAAAACAAAACACCTAAATAAGAAAAAACAAAAAACAAAATCACCCAAACAAAAAAAGAATGTGGAGTCCTGCAGAGTAAAACTGTCTTTCTCAAGCATTTCCGTTTATTGACTGTCTGAGACTGTTTACGCTCTCCAGTGTTTTCTAACCCCTTGATTCTTTCCATCAGTTATCAAATGGATTATGTCAATAAAGTAACTAAAAGGTACATCTTACATTAGCAATGCTCTGATGTTCACTTTTTGCAAACATTCATATTGTCACTTGACAAACTCTAGGAACCTCTCACAACCTCCTTTGTGAGGAACGATGATGCTCACTTTAAAAAGAAAACCGATGCTCACAAGACGAAGGAGAGTCTAGACATCTCATGAGCCTATGATTAAGGAGTAAATGGGTTCGCTTTGTTCTTTATCAGAAAGCAAATCAAGTGGCTTATTGTTAGCTGAGAGTCACACTTCTTGTCATCTGGCCATCCAGATTACTGTGAGGTGAGCAGAGACTGTGTGGGAGTGCTGGCTGCTCCTCACATGGGCTCCCTCAATGCATATGGGCTTCCCCTGCTTGAGGGAAATCTTTGCTTATAATGCTATTGACTTTGGTTGCAGCCTTTTCCACTAGGAGATCTACCTTACTTGTGTGAGGTAGATCTGTCTATGGCAATTTAGAGTGAACCCCAGTATAGGCAAACCAGCTTCTTATATGACTCTTTCCAAAGAAGTATCTGTTTTTAAATTGCTACTGTGGTTCTTTTGACTCAACTCCCCAAACCTCTCAGCTTCTTTCACACACTGCTGGGTTGCTCCTGTGACTAAAACAGAAGAACTTCACTGTAGTAGGAATTTTGAGATTTTGGTTTCTTTAAAAAAACACAGATATATTATATGAATATGTTTTCATTTTAATCGCAGGTGTGGCGATATGGGGCTGCTTTGTAGCAGCTGACTCTGATCTGCCTCATGCTCTGGAAGGGGTGTGGTTTTGTAAGCTGCAGATAGTTTCTACAATGGTATGACATTTGGAATTTTGGGGACTTTTTCAAAGGGTATATAAATGCTAGGCTGATAGGTAGTGCGGGATGTTGGTTGCTGTTGGTCTTATGTTGTTATGTAGTCATTCACAAAGAAGAAACAAGAAAAAGAAATTAGATATCATGACTGCAGAGATCAACCTTGTCCTAATGAGCCTGACACCCCTAATCAGCAGCAAGTTGTATAATGTTAATTTTGTCCCCTTTCCAACCCCAGACTTTTTCAGGGATCTCTTTCTTTTCCTCTCTACCTTTAAAAAAAATCTCATATCTAGTATTAGCAGGTTGAAAGGGAAGAAGAAAGGGGTAGAGTAAGGGAGAAGAATGAAGCACCTACAAGGTAGCTAATGCTGGCTACACATTACAATCTCATTATAGTTGATATTGTAGGATAGTTTTATCAGTTTTTCAGGAACATTTCCCCAGTTGTGTATGATTGTACCACAGTGATGATGATCTGCCTGTCACAGTGAGTCCAATCTGCCCACACCAAGTGTGTACCACACGCCTATACAAGCCTACAAGCAAACATCCCGGAGCAGTTCATACAACCTGTGTTTCTGTCCTAACTATGGGAAAGCCTCAGCTCTGAGCCCCTTTATGCCACCTTATTGCATCTTCATGGGACAAACACAGATACTGCAGATGCGAAGTCATGTTACCACCTTTCAGCAACATGTGATCAGAAATAAAAACCAAATCTAGGAGCTGAAAAGATGGCTTCCATGGCAAAGGTTTTCCACACAATCTAGGGGACCTCATTTGGTCTCCCAGCATGCATGTAGAGTCAGTTGTGGTAACTCCCTTCTGTAACCTCAGTACTGAGAATGTGGAGAGCAGCAAGAAGAATTCTGAGAGCTCACTGGTTAGAAGTCTGGTTAGTTCATAAGCTCCGATCCCAGTAACAAAGTCTGTTTCAAAAGAAAAGTTAGAGATCTTTAGAAGTAGAAGTACAAGTGTCGACCTCTGTTGTACATGCACATCATTATGCACACGCACACATATACACCTATAGGTACACACACAGACATGCACACACATACACACACAAAGATAAACATGTAGAATACACAGCCACACACACATTTTTAAAAATAAATCATAGCAAAAGGATCATTTCCAAACTTGTATAAAGCCAGCAAAACTCTCAGGTAAACACACACGCACACACACACACACACAATCAGTCAATAAATCAACCAACAAATCGATAAGCAAACAATGTTACAGGTTGATAAACATAGATGTATAACCCTCAATAAAATATTAATATACTAAATTCAGCCACATATAAAGATCATGTAGCATGATCAAATGGTTTCATTATTTTTGATAATGTTTATGTGTTCATGTCTCTGTGTAGATATGTGCATAAGAATGCTGGTGCCTGAACTGACCAGAAGGACCATATCCTCTGGAGCTGAAGTTATAGACAGTGTGAGCCCCTAAACATAGGTGTTAGGTTTTCAACTTGGGTCCTCTGAAACATTAGCAAGTGCTCTTAGCACTGTCTGTTAATTTTTAATCCTACTTTAATATCAACTCAATTCTTCCAATTTTTATTCTGATTAATGCCCCGACTTCTTATTTTTATTCTAATTTAATGACTTTTATATATATTTTTTTTTTCTGGTGTTACAAATGAAGGGTTTGTTTACTCTCTCTCTCTCTCTCTCTCTCTCTCTCTCTCTCTCTCTCTCTCTCTCTCTCTCTCTCTCTCCTGTGTGTGTGTGTGTGTGTGTGTGTGTGTGTGTCTACCCAACTGCAGTTTCTCCTCCCTCCTCTAGTCTCAGTATCAGTTCCAACCACTACTCCTCTTTTTCTCTTCAGAAAAGGGCTGGCCTCCCATTGGTATCAATCAAACATGACATAACAAATTGCAATAACACTAGGCACCTCCTGGTGTACCGAGGCTGAAAGACAATGCATAAGGAAGAAAGAATCCTAAAAGCAGGCAAAAGAGATCAAGACAGGTAAAAAAAAAAACAACCTACCCAACTGTAACGTATATACAGGTGGCCTGGGTCTGTCCCGAGAAAGCTTACTGGTTGGCAGTTCAGCCTCTATGAGCTGCTAGGAGCCTAGATTGGTTGAGTCTATGGGTTTTATTATGGTGTCCTTGACCACTCTCCTACAACCATTTCTCTCCTTCTTCCCTTCTTCGGCCTGATTTCCCGAGCTCCACCTAATGTTTGGCTATGACTCTGGATGTTTCCATCAGTTGCTGCATGAAGCCTCCTCTATGATGACTATTGGACAAGGAACCAACCTATGAATTTAGCAGAATATCATAAGGAATCATTTGCTACCATAGGTCACGTGATTGTTCTGCCTAGGGTCCTGGCTCTTCAGGCTGTGTCAGGGCTGGGATGTAAGATCTCCCTGAGAAGGGGAAATAGAATAGATGTCAAGTGGGGGCAGGGAGTGATATTGGGGTATCTGGGTTTGGGGCCAGGATGGAAACAAGAAGGATTGCAAAGGGAGAGGATGGAGGGAGAGAGTACTGGGAGAGACAACTGGGAATGGGGAAGGGATGCATTTTCGGGGTACCCCCTAGAAACCCAATACATTGGAAAATTCCAGTCATCTAAGATGGTGACCCTAGCTAAGATTCCCAGCAATGGGGAATACAGAGCCCGAACTGGCCATCTCCGGCAACTCAGCAAGGCTTCTCCAGTGGATAGATTGGAACATCAACTCAACCATAACACTTTTATCCTACAATTAGTTCTGCTTACAAGATGTGCTAGGGTAACAGTAGAACCGAAATTGTGGGAGTGAACAATCAATGACTGAGATTATTTTTAAAGCAGTTTTGGTTCCTGAGCGGTGGTGGCACATGACTTTAAACCCAGTGCTCAGGGAGGCAAGAGGCAGGCTGATCTCTGAGTTGGTTAGAGGCCAGCCTGATCTACACAGTCCGTTGCAGGAGAGCCAAGGATACACACAGAAATCGTGTCTCAAAGAGAAGAAAAAAAGTTTAAACTTACAGAAAAATGATTGGGAACTTATAAATGCTTACACGTAGCAAAGCCTAGCCTGCTTCAGCATCCTTTAACAATATGGCATACTTTCTACAATTGGTAAACAAATATTGATGCATTATTAACTAGATTGCTTTGTTCATAGTAAGATCGACCCTGAGTTGTACAGTTCTATGGGTTTCACTCACTCCAGCACCATTTCAGGAAGTACCACTGTGACAGAGTAGGGCACAAATAGCATGAAGGAGCACACAAAAGCACTCAGAAACATGCAAGGCATGCAGGGGCACATGAGACGTACAAAGACACACAAAGAAGGTACCTCACAGAGAAAGTAGGTGTGCTTAGGCAGTGCTGCGCAGGGCTGATGTCTAGCAAGCCAGAGAACCAGCAGCGAACTTCTCTTCACTAAAATTTAAAGGTGTTCTATTTGTTTATCCTTCTTAAACACCTTGTGGTGTGTAATGTTTTCACAGTCCTACGGGTTTGTATTTTGAAGAATGCCTTTGTTTTGCAGTCATGCTCTCCTTTAACACTGGCTTCATTTGTTTAGCAATGTGCATTTCATAAATTACATTAATGTATTTCCCTCTGTTGTTGATTATTACTTTCTATGACGCCCCGCAATATGTTGATGAATCCATCTATAAGAAGGGCATGTGGTCTGTTTCTAAGTTTTGACAAGCGTGATTAAAAGTGCTATAAACGTGTGTCCCTCCAGTTTGTTACTTTCTTGATGTAATTTATTAGCCCATTTGTGTAAATACTACAGAGATTTATTGTGCTATTAAAATATACGGGCATTTTTGGCTTTGTAAGAAATTGACTCCCTTGGAAGCAGATGAACCATGTTCCTTATCACTACTGCCAAAGAACAAGGAACGTGCTACTCTGAGCCCTCACCAACATTCAGCGGCAGCGTTTTAGATATTGGCCACTCTTACATATTACTAACTCACTATTGTTCTGCTTTGCAAAACCTCAATGAGAAATACTATTACTAGTCCTTTCATATACTTTCTTTTGACTAGCTTCCTTGGCAAGGAGACTTTAGATGAGCCAATCAAGTTTCACTTAGAGTGGTATCTGCTGTTGGAGGTTCCCCTCCCCCCTTGGTAATGGTTTGTTTGGTTGTTTGTTTTTTGAGACAGCCAGGTTAATAAATACTATGTAGACTGTGCTGCCTTCAAATACACAAAAATCATCCTGACTTCCTTCCTCGGTGTCGAGTACAGGGGCTCTTACTGATGAGTAGTCACGGCCAGTCTGGCCTGACTCCTGGTAAAGGCTCTGCTTGTAGGTACTTATGATTACTAGTGATTACTTCACTCTCCAGGTTTTAAGGCAAAAGTCATCCTATGATGTATGTCATTTAGTGAATGACAAGTTATTCTTTTAAATTTTTTTTGTGCTGTATGTTCCTTATAGAGAAATACAATGGTACCTCTCAAGTTTTTTATGCATATGATCTAAAACCTAAATTTCAATACTGGTTTTCTATTCAAATAAATTTCTATATATTTAAATATTTTATTCCTCAGGATATCTTATTGAGGAAATAATGCTCAGTACTGTGAGTGATGAGCACCTGGGATGCCTACGGTTCTGTTTATATGATCATCTGAGAGTCATATTTTTCTATATAATTGCTCATAATATATATGTAAATATATTATATATGTGTATGTATTGTGTATGCATGTGTCTATTTTTCCAAGTATATCCAGAAACACATTGAACACTTCAAAAAATTTTTGGAAAGCTAAATTTGTTCTTATAAAAATGCTTTTTAAAAGATGAAATGTACACAAACAAAGTAAGCAAACAGCAGGGCAGTGGCAGAAATATATACTCCAACTGGCTATTATCATTTCAGAGATATCTTTAAGGACTGTATTAGGTAGTTCGTCAAGCAGCCTAGACTGCAACCATACAGAGTTAACACCTGACTCCACTATAATTGCGTTCATCACACCTTCTCACTGTTTGAAATGAGTATCCACTGTGCTGGGATTTCTGTCTACACCAGCAGTGGGCAGTGGGAGTGATAGGCCTCAGCTTTATAAATGTTACTAACATTCATTCTGATAGTTATACTCATGGCTGTTAATCCTGCTATTTAAATGATTTTTTATTTTAATGCAATTATTTTATTTTAATTCAATATAATTAGAAAATTTGATTTATAAGGACATTGAACAAATTCCTGGAATATCTCTTCTGAGAGAATTCTATTTACATTCCTTTGCAATTTTAAATATTAAATCAGGACTTTATGATATAACCTAGATATTAATTATTGATTAGTTTTAGTATCTTAAATATTATCAGCTATTTTTAATGTCTTGTACTAAGTAAAAAGTATGCAATAAACAATATTATATTTTTGCTTTGCAGTGTGTTTGCCTTCCTACTAAAGATATACTTTTTATCCTAATCTGTAACAATGTTGATCTGAATATTCTTTTAATTTGCATTTATCCCCTTGTTTTTAGTTACCAGACATGTACATAGATGTAGAATCCAGGGTATGAGTTGTGTTTGTGTTTGTGTCTGTGAGCGTGCATGCACACGTGTGTGTGTGTGTGTGTGTGTGTGTGTGTGTGTGTGTGTGTGTGAGTGTGTGTGTGTGTGTGTAGCTAATCTCTTCTTGGCATGCCTGCCATTGTTTTTAAGCAGCCATATTTACTCTGTCAGTTTCCATGTACATATAGGTCTATTAGTAAAAACACTTCTCCTTGTAAGAACTAAGACTATGATTCAGTGATCCTTGCTTAAATGGCTTACATATGCAAAATTTGAAACACAGTTTAAAATCATTGATTCCTCAATAAAGAAAATAAAAACATTTAAATTTGACAGGGATTCCCCTTAACATCTAGAATATGTTGATAGAACTAATATCTTCATTGTGTGACTTGATCTATGAACAAATATGGTAGCTACCATTCAGCCTATATGTAGCATTGGAGAGTACAGTGTTTGTGCATTTAAATTGTACACTAGTTTTTAATCAAACAAAATATTTTACATTAAAAACTTGCTTAATATAAGTATAATCAAATCACTTACAAATAAAACTTAAACACATTTGCTCAAAAGTAAGCAATCTATAATACTTGAGGCTTTGCCCAGAGATATGGAGCTTCTTTGCAGAAGGCATAGAAGAAGCCGTGCCATCAAGCCTCAGTCAATGGTCTTTATCTTGCACCATGCAGAAAAACCTTCAATGTGGCAGAGATAAAACTGGGACATTCACGCTCTATAAGGACTAAATATATAGGCTAGAAGCATAGGGAAAGATCTTTCCTTAAAACTCCAGGATGCCTGTTTTACATCTTTGTAGGCCATGAAAGTTTGTTTGTGTATTCTACTGAGTCAGGCATTACGTCACTACTTGTGATTTATTATAGATTGAATTTATAAAATTGATGCAACTGTATGGAGCCAACTGAGACGTGCAGGAGAATACAATGGCGTGAGCTGGCATCTTATAACACATTTGGTAATATAAACAACAAAATCCTCTCCTTTGGATAATTAATCTTTACTGCTAGTGGATGAGATATTTTATGCAAAATTTTACCCAAAACACTGAAATTAAATAAGACACATGGTGTTCTCACCACATCAGTTATAAAAGAATGAAATGACTTTTTCCTCTACCAGAAGCTCTGGCTCAGTAAGCCCTGACATAGCTGTTATTTCATGTTCAATACCTTTCCTTTCCAACGGGCATAATTTATTTTATTCAAATTATCCTTCTTGTTACTGACAGGTATTAACTGAAAGATGATGAGTCAGGCCATCTGGCATGCTTCACTTGCTTATTTTGACACTTTTCCTATTTGTTTAAATAATTCACAGAGCCAATACAAACTAACATTCCAAAACACAAGACGCTTTAACTCCTGGATTAAATTAGAGTACACGTATAGGCAAAGATGCAAACTGATTTGTTTTATTTTAAGCTAGGAAGACAAATATTTACTTTGTGACTAGAAAATTAAGTGTGACAGGAATGTTACTGCAACCTAATACTGCGATTAAAAACTAAAGTTTGATATGAAATTCTCACTAGCACATCAAGGTAAGATGCTTACCACAGTATTTAAATATGTAAATGAAACTACTTTTTTTCCTCACAAAAATCTTTATGGATACAATAGAAAGCAATACATCTTTGGTTTCATGTTGGATAAGTATGCTTTGTAAGGCTGTGGATTATTTTATCCAAAGAGTCTTGTTATGGACAGGCATTAAGTGGATGATGAGTCCAAGAGATAACGTAAGTATGTGTTTCAAGAATTGTATGACTAGAAACACACTCAACCAGGAAAGAATCTTACCGCTTAAGCCTAATGCCCTAAGTTGGATCCTAAGAAGCCATGTAAAGGTGGAAGAAGAGAACCCAACCCACAAAGTTGTTCTCTCATCTCTACACATGCCTCCTCCACAGGGCATGCGCATGTACACCCAATAATAGATCAGAATTAATGTTTAAAGGCACAGGAGAAATTAATCCACTGCCAATTCCTTTTGTTGAATTGTGTTGGAGTTCATGCACTCACTTACTGTAATAGTTGGTGCAATTAAATTAAATTCATTTCTGGACTTTTAGAGTTGTACGTTTGTTTCTCTAAGACACACTGGAATGTTAATTAGAAAATTGATTTTCAAGTTGTTAGAAAGAATAAAGTAAGAAACAGAAATAAAACATAGTACGGAAGAGGGAGGTAGAAGAGGATGCGGAGCTTTAGGAAGCTATGGACTCTTAAAGTATGTCACAGGTTATATGAACAGTTAAGAGTGATCAGAGAGAAGAAACTCAAGGAAATCCCTCTAAAATCAGGGACCAGACAAGGCTGCCCACTTTCCCCATACCTCTTTAATATAGTTCTTGAAGTTCTAGCCAGAGCAATAAGACATCAAAAGGAGATCAAGGGGATCCAAATGGGAAAGGAAGAAGTAAAATTATCCCTATTTGCAGATGATATGATAGTGTATATAAGTGACCCCCAAAATTCCACCAGAGAACTCCTACAGCTGATAAACACCTTCAGCAAATTGGCAGGATACAAAATAAACTCAAAAAAGTCAGTAGCTTTCCTATATACAAATGACAAACAGGCAGAGGAAGAAATTAGAAAAATTACTTCCTTCACGATAGCCACAAGCAATATAAAATATCTAGGAATAACCCTAACCAAGCAAGTGAAGGATTTATTTGAAAAAAACTTTAAACCTCTGAAGAAAGAGATTGAAAATGACATCAGAAGATGGCGGGATCTACCATGTTCGTGGATTGGAAGAATCAACATAGTAAAAATGGCCATCTTACCAAAAGCAATTTACAGATTCAATGCAATCCCTATCAGAATACCTACTAAATATTTTGAAGATATTGAAAGAACAATTCTCAACTTCATATGGAGAAACAAAAAGCCCAGAATAGCAAAAACAATCCTTTACAATAAAAGATCCGCTGGAGGAATCTCCATACCTGATCTCAAGTTGTACTATAGAGCAACAGTAATTAAAACAGCATGGTACTGGCACAGCAATAGGCTAGTGGATCAATGGAATCGAACTGAAGACCCAGAGATGAATCCACACACATTTGCTCACCTGATTTTCGACAAAGAAGCCAAATCCATTCAATGGAAAAACGACAGCATCTTCAACAAATGGTGCTGGTCTAACTGGATGTCTACATGTAGAAAAATGCAATTAGACCCCTATTTGTCACCATGCACAAAACTCAAGTCCAAGTGGATTAAAGACCTCAACTTAAAACCACAGACATTAACCCAGTTAGAGGAAAAAGTGGGGAAGAGTCTGGAACTCATAGGCACAGGAGACAACTTCCTGAACAGAACACCAACAGCCCAGGCCTTAACATCAACAATTAATAAATGGGACCTCATGAGGCTGAGAAGCTTCTGTAAGGCTGGTGACACTGTCAAGAGAACAAAGCGACAGCCTACAGACTGGGAAAAGATCATCACCGACTCTTCATCTGACAAAGGTCTAATATCCAAAATATATAAAGAACTTAAGAAATTAAACACCACCAAACCAAATAACCCAATAGAGAAATGGGGCGCAGAGCTAAACAGAGAATTCTCAACAGAGGAATATCAAATGGCTGAGAAACACTTAAAGAAATGCTCGACCTCCTTAGTCATCAGAGAAATGCAAATCAAAACGACACTGAGATTCCATCTTACACCCATCAGAATGGCTAAGATCAATAACTCAACTGACACCTCATGCTGGCGAGGGTGTGGAGAAAGAGGAACACTCCTGCATTGCTGGTGGGAATGCAAACTAGTACAACCACTTTGGAAAGCTATCTGGTGCTTTCTCAGAAAAATGGGAATAGGGCTTCCTCAAGACCCAGCTATTCCACTCCTTGGAATATACCCAGAGGATGTACTACCACACAACAGGGAGATATGCTCAACCATGTTCATAGCTGCCTTATTCATAATAGCCAGAACTTGGAAACAACCTACGTGTCCCTCAACAGAAGAATGGATAAAGAAACTGTGGTACATTTACACTATGGAATACTACTCAGCTATTAAAAACAAGGAATTTCCAAAATTTGTGGACAAATGGATTGAACTAGAAATTGTCATAATGAGTGAGTTCACACAGAAGCAAAAAGAGCTAAATGGTATATACTCACTTATATCGAGACACTAGCCCAAGGTGTACGTCCCCATGAAAAACTGTACCTACCAGAATAATGGGTAAGAGGGGAGGACATCCTATTGAAACTTTAGGTGTGAGAAGCCTGGGAGAAAGAGGAAATGGAAGGATCCAGTGGGTCCTGGAAAACTACAGGCGAGTCTGGGCCCTGGGGTCCTCCGCAAACTGTGGCAACAGCCAAGGAAAAAATAGGCAGTAAAAACCTTGAACCCCTACCCGGACTAGCCGATGGACATTCTCCACTGTTGAGTGGAGAAGAAGATCTAACTCTCACACAAACTCTGGTGCCCCATATTTGATCATGTCCCTTGGATGGAGATGCCTGGTGGCACTCAGAGGAAAGATAATAGGTCACCAAGGAGAGACTTGATACCGTATGAGCATATTCAGGGGGAGGAGATCCCCCTCAGACACAGACATAGGGGAGGGGAGTAGGGGGGGAAGTGGGAGGAAGGGAGGGATGGGAGGATACATGGGATGGGCTAACAACTGAGATGTAATATGTATAAATTAATAAAAATGTATTAAAAAAAATTAAAAAAAAAAAAGAATGTTTGTAGTGTATAGGTCTTAATATAAAAGTGTACTGAGATAGTAATACTTTTCTTCAAATCTGTTTTTAAGTATTTTTTGTATGAGGGAGGAAATTACATTATGTCACATTTACCATTGTTATGTACTGATTCAAATTGTGCTAGGGGGATGAGCAGCAAAACCTTACTTCTCACTTTTGGGGGCCTTAAACTTTCTGTGTAGTGCATGCTGGCCTCAACTCAAGACCTTTCAAGTGCTGGGGTAACTGGCATGCATCATCATACCTGGCCAAGTTATTTTCTTGATATGAATAAATAAATCGAATCAGTAATGATTTTCTTAAAAAAAAAAAAAAAAAAAAAAAAAAAGAAACTCCCCGGTCAGTCATGCTACGTGCAAATCCTACAGGGAGACTTGGGATGTAGGTACGCTTTCCCATGATGCTCTTTGTTACTCTAACCCCCTCATTAACCCCCCCGGAAAATAACTGCAATACATTCATTGGTTGACTAACCCAGGTTAGAATGGAATCTTTTCTTTGCTCTGCCATTTGTGTTCTGTCAGAGGAAATAGTATTTGTTCATGACTGCTTGGGAAAAGACAGTCAAAATGAGCAAAGAGCCTTTATTTGGTGGGTGGTGGTGGTGGTGGTGGTGGTGTGTGTGTGTGTGTGTGTGAGCAAAGAGCCTTTATTTGGTGGTGGTGGTGGTGGTGGTGGTGGTGGTGGTGGTGTGTGTGTGTGTGTGTATGTGTGTGAGCAAAGAGCCTTTATTTGGTGGTGGTGGTGGTGGTGGTGGTGGTGGTGGTGGTGGTGTGTGTGTGTGTGTGAGAGCAAAGAGCCTTTATTTGGTGGTGGTGGTGGTGGTGGTGGTGGTGGTGGTGGTGGTGGTGGTGGTGTGTGTGTGTGTGTGTCCCCGTGCACACACGCACACGAGCTCATGTGCGAACACGTGTGTGTGCTATATTCTTCCATTAGCAAGCACTGTTTCATGCACTAGCAATTTGTTTTTTTTCTCCTTTATTAATTTATTCTTGTTACATCTCAATGGTTATCCCATCCCTTGTATCCTCCCATTCTTCCCTCCCTCCCTAGCAATTTGTTATTCAATGTTATCAATCTACCGAAAACTATAGCATGTAAAGGAACAAAGTGGAAATATTCTTCAAAGAGCAGATTTTGATCCATAATCCATAGAACGTTATGCTCCAGCTGTAACACTAAAATATAAAACTGAAAAATGTGACACGAGGAACTGCAAAGCCCCTTCTCTTTTAATTGAGCCTGTAAATATTTAAGCAGGCCCTTGCGGTGAAGACATGCCCGTGGTTCATTCTCTTAGCAGTGCCTCCCCGAGTTCTTTTTAAGAGGAGCTTTTCAGTCATGCATTTTTAATCAAAATCCCATCATTCTGGTGTCTCGTTTGAGTTGCTGGTGGGTTAATACAAAAAAAAATGGCATATAAAGGAGTTTGTCTGTAGGACAATGTTTCTGGTTGTGAATCTTTAGGAAAACATAGCACTTGCTGAGCGGTGGGCCCTTTCAAAGAAAAATGCTCATTTCTGCATGTGTTAGTGGACGCCCTACTGTTCCAGATGCTCCAATAGGAATTGCTCTAAAGCAAAGAACCAAATAACCTTGAATGCAAAAGAGAGTGTCCTCACCAACAGTGAGGCTATGCGGGAACCACGGGGCCTCCTGCAGTCCATACCAAGGGCAGAGAGAATAAAAGATTACCTGCTGTCCTATTTACCTGTGATTATTGTGAGTCTGCCTAACTCGTGTCAGTTGAGGACTGTGGCTACACTAGCATTCCTGTCCACAGCAGTGACTAAACTATGGGGAGTATCGAGATGAATTAGCACATGTGTATGAGTGGTGGTGCCTAGCCTTCTGAAGCCAGCGAAACTGATGGACAGCTATGATTCACAACAAAATCGTTGTTTTAAAATTCACTAGTGACCAAAACATTAAGCTATAATTATCTTCGAGACAGTTTGTGCTGAAGCAGTCTTTGTTTTCCTGAAATTGCATTAGTCCGATTCTTAGCTAATTACAGCTTTGAATTTAGCTCGGGATGCCACATACTCAGAAGCAAAATTGAGACTATTGAAAAATTCAATGTACAGAAGCTACACTGCACTCTCTGAGTATAGAAGCCTGTAATGTCCAATTCACCACATCTGCACCTAAAATCCATCGAGGATGCAGGTGACCACCCAAGTCTTTCAGTTTGCCCAAGCCTAAACATATTGCCAACAGAGGTGTGTGGGTTTTAACAAATACAAAAGTTAGTCAGTAAAATAATACATATATGCTACACCTAATTATGGTCTCACTTTCAGAAGGAGGATCTATTCTCTTTAAGTTCTTATAATACTTGAATATTAATTATTATATGTGGAAGAGTACATTATTTATTTAGCAATTTATAGGAAACCTGCTTTATTTTAGAACTTTGCTGTTATAGACTATCTCAATAAAAAAGTCACAGAAATTCTGTAGACTCATATGCTTCTAGTAGGGTTCATTAGAAGTTCTCAGTTACTGGTATTATGCAGTTGGAAATGATTTGATTATGTCTTCAAGGGGAAAAATGGTTTGCTAAAGACAAGTAGCACGTGTTTTCACCAAGCCATGTAGCCTATGACTACATGTCAGTCCCAGAAAAAAAGAAGAGTTGCAAAAATGCCTTGGGGAGCAAAGAGCAGTTGATAATACACTACTTGTGAGTTCTGTCTCCTTCTTAGGGGGTTCTTAAAACATTGCCAGTGAAGCTTGGCCCTACCTTGCTTTAACTGCGGATACTGCAAAGACCATGTCCCTCCATGCAAATCAGAGAGAAAAATAATGCAAAGATTAAGGAATCAAAGCAAGAACTGTTGTAGTTATGAAAGTGCCAATTGAAGTGCCAGGGAAACATCCCATGTAACCTTACATTAAAAGTTAGGAATTAAGCAAATGAGAAAAACTACCAAGAAAACATATGGTGTTTAAATTACATTAAACATGTTAAAATGAAACAAAAAAAAGTTTTCACAAAGAAAGCAAGAAAGAGAGGAAGAGAGAATAAGAATGAGAGATGGAGAGAAGGATAGAGGCAGGAAGCAATGTAGGGAGGGAGATGAAGACAGAGGAGAACGATTGAAAGAATCAATAATAACATTGCTGCAATATGTAAGGGAATATAATGTGGAGAATGGAGAGCAATCACTCATATATAGATAATTATATAGAACAAAATAAGAATGATAATGCCAGTGGAATTGAAACTGTAGGAAAATGAAAAGTAAGGCATGTCCTCTAGGCTCAACCCTAAAGAACAGTGACAAACAAAAAGAAATAAGACATAGGTGAAAATTGGATTCTAGCCCTAAGAGTCATGAGGTTATAACACTGTGAAAGGAAAACATGGGTAAAGGGAAGAAAGTAAAATACAATAGTATGAAGAACACAGGATGCTGAGGCAGTCAAAGGAGAGTTGGTATACACTAAGACTGGTTTTCCAGAAAAAAGCATCTAGTATTTTAGATCGTTCAAAGTGCTTTAATGTTCCTAGTATGTTTAAATCACAATGTCATGGTTAACTTCATTTTATGATTAAATGTTCCAGAGAAAATATAAATGATTTACATAGAGATGCAAGCATAATAAGATCTACCAAAAATGACTACTTTCTTCTCCATAAGCTATGTGAATATATTGAGGAAAAAAAAGGGACAATAAAAAATACTACAAAGAAGCTTGAGAGATAACTCAGCAGTTAAAAACAACTGCCACTCTCATGCAGGGCCAGTCAGGTTCATAGGAGTAAACAAAATTAAAAAGCATACTTCTAAAGTTCCTTCAACAGTATTCTCAAATGACTAGCTACTATTAATCAATTAGAAAAATATTCTTATTCCTCACATTAAGAAATTGTAGTTTATAGAGCAACAATAATTAAAACAGCATGGTACCAGCACAACAATGGGCTGGTGGATCAATGGAATCGAATCAAAGACCCAGAGATGAATCCACACACATTTGGTCACTTGATTTTTGACAAGGAAGCCAAATCTATTCAAGGGAAAATGATAGCATCTTCAACAAATGGTGGTGGTCTAACTGGATGTCTAGAAAAAACCATATTTGTCACCATGCACAAAAATCA
Organism: Acomys minous; assembly: GCF_964271855.1. Lineage (NCBI taxonomy): Eukaryota > Metazoa > Chordata > Mammalia > Rodentia > Muridae > Acomys > Acomys minous. Next base: position 29,189,800 of record NC_140495.1, read on the forward strand.
AGTCCAAGTGGATTAAGACCTCAACATAAAACCAGAGACATTAAATCGGTTAGAGGAAAATGTGGGGAAGAACCTGGAACACATTGGCACAGGAGAAAACTTCCAGAACAGAACACCAACAGCCCAGGCCTTAAGGTCAACAATGAGTAAATGGGATCTCATGAGGCTGAGAAGCTTCTGTAAGGCAGGAGCCACTGTCAACAGAACAAAGTGACAGCCTACACTGGGTAAAGATCTTCACCAACCCTCCATCTGACAAAGGTCTAATATCCAAAATATATAAAGAATTCAAGAAATTAAGCATCAGCAAACCAAATAACTCAATTAAGAAATGGGGCTCAGAACTAAAAAGAGAGTTTTCAACAGAGGAATATCAAATGGCTGAGAAACACTTAAAGAAATGCTCAGCATCATTAGTCATCAGAGAAATGCAAATCAAAACGACACTGAGATTTCATATTACACCCATCAGAATGGCTAAGATAAAAAATTCAAGTGACACCACATGCTGGCAAGGATGTAGAGAAAGAGGAACACTCCTTCATTGCTGGTGGGAATGCAAACTTGTACAACCACTTTGGAAATCTATCTGGCACTTTCTCAGAAAAATGGGAATAGGGCTTCCTCAACACCCAGCTATTCCACTCCTTGGAATATACACAGAAAATGCTCCACCACACAACAGGGACATATGCTCAACCATGTTCATAGTGGCCTTATTCATAATAGCCAGAACATGGAAACAGCCTAAGTGTCCCTTAGGCTAGAAGAATGGATAAAGAAACTGTGGTACATTTTTACACTATGGAATATTACTCAGCTATTTAAAAATAAAGAATTCCCAAAAATTGTGGACAAATGGATTGAACTAGAAATGATCATAATGAGTGAGTTAACCCAGAAGCAGAAAGAGTCAAATGATATATACTCACTTATATCTAGACACTAGCCCAAAAGGCATGTCCCATGAAAGTCTTCACTTATCAGGAAAGTGTGTCGGAGTGGAGGACATCCTATTGGGACTTTAGGTGAGAGAAGCATGGGAGGATGGGGAAATAGAAGAATCCAGAGGGTCCTGGAAACCTACTAGAAGCACAGAACATTATGATGAGCTGATCTGGACCCAGGGGTCCTGCTCAAAGTATGACACCAGCCAATGACAATACAGGCAGTAAGCTTTGAACCACTACCCAGATCTGGCCGATGGACAGGACATTCTCCACAGTTGAGTGGAGAGTGGAGTCTGACTTTCACTCGAACTCTGGTGCCACATTTTTGACCACATCCCCTTGATGGGGAGGCCTGATGGCACTCAGAGGAAATATAGCAGCCTACCAAGAAGAGACTTGATACTCTATGAGCATATACAGGCATAGGAGGTCCCCCTCAATCACAGTCATAGGGAAGGGGAGTAGGAGGAAAGTGGGAGGGAGGGAGGAATAGGAGGATACAAGGGATGGGCTAACAATTGAGGTGTAATATGAATAAATTAATAAAATATTTTAAAAAGAAATTGTAGTTTAAGGGCCCAGAAAGAGGATTCAGTGGTTGGAGCACTTGCTCCTCTTTCAGAGCAATTTCTCAAAACCCACATCCTGCCAAAAAATTATCTAAAATGCCAATGCTAATGCCCTCTTCTGGCCACCATGAACACTGCACATTCTTGGTACACTTCCATGCAGGCAAAACACATACACTGCACTCACGCACACACGCGCGCACACACGCACACACACACACACGTACATCTTTAAAAACAACATAAGTGTAGTTTAAGAGAAAATATTTATAGATTATAAGAAAAGATATGGGGTGATAGTGGCTTAGTAGTTAAAAGCACTGGCTGCTTTTCCAGCAGAGCCTGGTTAAATTCCCAGCACCCATTTGGCAGTTTATAACCATATATCTCCAATTACAGATGATTCAGTGACCTTTGTTGGCACTGCGGGCACAGGGAGAACATATGGTTCACAGACATACACACAGTCAAAACACTTATGCATGTAAAATAAAATAATTATTTTAAACAGAAAATAGATACTAAAAGCCATCGAGTTTTGCAAGATGTAAAAACCATCAGAGGTATGGTGTACACATGAATAAAACTAACAAGCTAAGTTCTTGAAAGTAAGATGGACAGAAATACCAGAGAGTAATAATAAAAGGCTATGCTTTGCCACTTCAGTAGTAGATTGTAACATTTGGGCTATGAAGGATTTCATCACAAGCAAGTTGTTAAAGTAGAACCATTCCTGCTATAACTTCCTTAGAATGCAAAGTATGGTTTTTTTTTAAACACTACAGGTATATATTCATGCTCATGGCATCAAAATGTTAGTGAGTATCTTATCATTCTTAGTAAGAGCATATTAACTTCAGCTTCAGAGTGTAAAATGTTGGTCTACTTGAGTAATTCAGTCCATTGGCCTGTTCTTGGGATTTGAACAAATATCTCTACAACAAAAATTAAATATAGTTATTAGTCTCTCTCTCTCTCTCTTTCTCTCTCTCTCTCTCTCTCTCTCTCTCTCTCTCTCTCTCTCTCTCTTTCTCTCTGTGTGTGTGTGTGTGTGTGTGTGTGTGTTGGATACACATGAGTTTAAACAGAAGCCAGTGTTAAGGCTTTTGTCTTTTTTGAGCATATGAACAATAATCCCCAAATGTCTTATGTCTCGTATAGTTTGTCTTTGAAAGAAGTGATGAAGCAATCCATCATGTGTAGAAAGGGATCACAATACATTACACATTAACTAAACTTAAATTCCACTCACAAACCTGAAGAGTGTAAATAAAACATGCTGTGTGGTTCATTTAAACCACTAACAGCCTTCACCGTATTTGCTTTAGGTTTGACGCAAATGAATTCCATTTTTATTATTGATTTTTACATCCTTTAAATATTTATAAACATCATCAATTATGATAGATGCAGAGATTTCTCTTGGAAAAGAGCATCTCGCAACATGGCTCAGCCACTGTATTGCGAAAGTAGAAAGAAGCCTGGTGTGGTTACACAAATAGAAAATTCCAGAGACTATTCTTGAAGAGATCGCATACTTTGGTTGCAGGACATAGAGAAAATTATCTCAACCTTGGCAGGATTTGTATTCCAAAACGTGCTATGGAGTCTGATGGGGGAAGAAAGACATCAGTGGTCTCACCCAACACTAGCCTGCGTGCTGCAATACCAACCCATCAGACAAGACGTGACTGTTGGGTGCAATACAGTATCATGACTGCTGTAGGCTAACTAACTGCTTTCTGAGGGGCTGTAAGGCTTGCTCCACAGGATGGACTGGAACTATAGGGGTGTGATCATGATGTTTAAATGGCATAAGCAAGGAAGAGTGTGGAAGAATGGGAGAAACTAGAGGATGGCTGTGGGGGACTAGGCCTAAGAAAAGTGGGTGAAGCCCCATATGGAAGCCTACCATCTCACATTTCAATTAAAAGTTGAAGGGTTAGTAGAATTATGTGTGATGTGCAAGAAGAGGGAGAAATGGTGAGAGTTACGGATGATTGGAAAAATAGGATATGGAGAGAAGGGAGTAGCGTGTAGGTTAACTAAAACTATAGAGGTCTGTAGGAGCCTTATGGAAAGCTACTAGTGACTAATTTTAGAATAAAAATTTAAACTTTTAACTTCACAGGAAATCATCCTGCATAGACAAGGCTGTTGTAAGAAATCAAGGGTTGTTAAATTAAAACTGCCAAAAATGCCCGTGACATCTCTGGACCAATTATAAGTGAGAAAGAGCATTTATACCTCCAAAACAACACAAGCTATTGCCATAGTTCCCCACATTGACTACATAGTAAGACTTCTATTGCTGAAGGCACTACAGACATTAGCTATAGTTCACAGAAAAACAGCTCTCAAGTAATACTGGAAAAGAAGTGGAAAGAAGGTAAAAACACCACTTTCTCTATGATGTCTTGCTCATAACACTGGAAGATGCTGTTCACCTGATGATGGAGAAAAGATTTCAGTGATATTACACAGAGATAGTCTCTACATGCCACAAATATGACCCCAGGAAAGATCTTGATACTGGTGCAATAACAGCATGATTTTAATGAGATAACTAACCACTTTTTGACTGATTTTGAGGCCTGCTTCACAGGAGGAAATTTCACAACTGAAATTGTTATGATATGTTAATATCAGTTACTGGCTATCCAATATAAAATGGTCATTATTGAGAACATACATGTGAATACTATTGTATAGATGTTATGTTTAGAAACATATATGCATATACATATATATGTATATATATGTATATATATATGTATATATGTGTATATATATATGTATATATGTATATATATATATATATATATACATATATATATATATATATATACAGAGAGAGAGAGAGAGAGAGAGAGAGAGAGAGAGCGCACTATGATATGAAATTGGTAAGGGGACATGTTGGGAGGACACAAAGTTAATTGGACAGAAGAAACAGGGAATAGATATGATTATTTTTCAATGGATGAAATTATCAAGAATATAAAAGATAATTTTAAAGCACAAAAAGCAAATGCAACAAGAAAACAGACAGCAGTGACAAATGTTAAATGATGTTGTTAAGAAAGAAACTTGGTAGCTACAATTTATAATTATGTGTACATACAAACCCATTGTCTAATACTGATGCTTAGCAGCTATCTTAGCTTGATTTATAATGTTGCGATTAAATACCGACCAAAAACAAATCTGGGGAGGAAATGTCCAATTGTCTTACACTTTTAATGCCTCAGTCTGTCATTGAAGGAAGTCAGGGCAGCAACTCAAGGCAGGAACCAGAAAGCAGGTTTTGAAGAAAGACAATGGATGATTCCTGGGCTATCTGAATTATGTTCATGGCTTGATAAGCCTGTTTTTTTATACATCCTAGGACTGTCTTCAAGGAGTGGCACTTTCCATAGTGGGGTGGGGTCTCCCACATCAATCATAAATGAAGAAAATGCCCCACAGACTTGCCATAGGCCAATCTCATGGAGGTAGTTTTTCTGTTTTGTTTCCCTGTTCAAAGATGATTCTAGCTGTGTCAAGTTAGCAAAATAAACAAACTAGCTAGCTAACTGGCTAACTAACTAACCAACTACCCAGCAGTGCAGACATTGGTAATTATTCTATTTTAAATTGTGAGCCATGAGAAATCACAATTATATGAAATGTTTTGATGTCATTCTTACACAGTCAATGAATTTTTTCAGGTTTGACTGTAAGAATGAATGTGCTTTCACATATATTTTCTGAATATGATTGTAATCTTTTTATTATTTAAAATATTTTTTTAAGTTTAAATATATTGTGATTAGAATCTTTCCTTCAATCAAGTTCATCCAGACCCAATTGTTCTCCCTACCCACCTAACTTTAAGTTCTTTCTCCAAAAACAAACCAAAGAACCAAGACTACAAGAACAACAACAAAAGACCCAGACCTAGAAAACAAAATAGATCACCCAAATAAAGCTAACAAAAACCGTACCAAAATTTAACCAAATACAAGCATGCACATACACACACACACACACAGGCACTGTGGAATCCATTATTTGTTGTTCAGGAACTTCTGAGTATGAGAGTGTGAAAGCTGGCCTAGAATAGTTGATATTCCCAATATAACTCCATTGTAGGAAACTAATTTTCCATCTCCCAGCAGGTATAAAAGATAGCTCTGTTGTTAACCTTTACCCTAGTGGCTAGCTTTAAATTCATTCATTCATTCATTCATTCATTCATTCATTCATTCATTCATTTGTTATCCTTAAATATACCAAAATTAATTAGGGTGATTGCTTCTAACTCAACCATTTACCAGAAAATCTCATAATTTTATTTTTTGTTTTATTGGGTTTTTTTTTGAGACAGGGTCTCTCTGTGTAGCCTTGACTGTCCTGGACTCACTTTGTACACCAGGCTGGCCTTGAACTCACAGCGATCTGCCTGCCTCTGCCTCCCGAATGCTGGGATTAAAGGCATGCGCCACCACCGCCTGGCACAAAAATCTCATAATTCTATTTTTTAGCGATTGAATAAACATTCCTCTGTGTAAATGCACCACAGTTTCATTATCCATTCAACAGTATAAGGAAACAGCATGCACAAGACATATGTAGGTTCAAACAAGATAAAATCCCAGCACTGAGAAGGATAAGTGGATACAATTTCCCACCTCTAACTGAGAAGTGATTTCCAACTGATGCATGCTGGGAATGGGACAATCATTTTTCTTCAGTTGAGAGTCACTGGGTATGTCAAGCACACTCCAAAGCAGGTCAAATTCCTGAGAGTAGCTAGTAACACAAAACAGACTCCATATTTTTGTGTGCTCTTTTTGTTTCAGTGTTTTGACCTTTGATTTTGTGTGTGTGTGTGTGTGTGTGTGTGTGTGTGTGTGTGTGTGTGTGGTATTATTGATTTTATTTTCTTTGTTTATCTGTTTTGATTTTCCTCCCATTTTTTGACAGGGAGAGAGAGAACATGATGTAATTAGTATATGGATAGGGAGGCATGTAGGATGAGGGAGAAGGTAGGGGAGGGAAAGAACACAATCAAGTTATATTTAATAATTGTTAAACAGATTTAGAAATGAAAGACAGGAAAGTAAAGGTTGACATACATTTGTTTGAATTAGTATAATTAATAATAATTAATTCTACAAAATTGTAAACTTACTCAACACTTGCACTAATTATAATTAAATACCTGCAATGAAAAATTTAAAGTGACGAAATCTGTAAGACATGATATCCTGGAAACCGGTATGGAACTGAATATAATTATAAAGGAAAATTTAAGACTTCAGTAGCTGGTGAAGACTGCAGTTAGTGATGCCCTTTCAAGTGGGACTGATAACATGATAACAAGGAGGCAGGATAGAGCTCTCTCCTGAGAATCATTCTCTCAAAACTTGACCTTTGCTGTACTTGGTGTGTCTCTCACCATTAAAAATATATAAATAAATAAAATAATTTTTAAAAACTATCATGGAGATAAGAATTAGTGACAAATTTCCCAAAGAATAGTGCCAAATATGGAACTAGTTGTACAATTGCAGTTTTTATGAGTGGAACAACAAAACTCAAAGATCATTTCTCTCTACCTTAATTGCAAATTAAATATAATCATAGCACATGGTTGAATAAAAATGGTTATGAAAGTCAGTAGGCTTATTGCAAAATATCTTGTCGGAAAGTAGTAAAAATTAAGTCAACTTTTAAGCAAAAAATGAGCAGAGTTCTCTGGATCACGGTATAGAAAAGCAAAGAAGTAAATCCTGGCTGGCTAAGAGGAAATAACAGAGAGAGCAGGGAGAGCTTGGGCAAGCCTAGGAGACAGGCTGTGATGGACAAGAGGTATGCATGTTCACAGCTGAATTCCAGAGCTAACAAAGGCATGGCAAACTCTCAGTTGTGCGTTTGTGGCTTAGGGATGGATACCTTTGAAGTATATGTTTTATAGATTGTACTACTGCTTTAAATTAAGATTTTATTTTCCATTAAAGATGTTATAACATGGGTTCCAGAGAGATGGCAAACAAGTTATGTCATATTTATAAACAAGGAACTCCTCAGAATCAACAAGTGCACATACAAGCATATACTATTTTATATAAGTATTAGGGTTATACTTTAAAATTTTTAAAATAACTGTCATTAAAATGATGTGCCATCTTACAGATAATTTGAAGTATTTGTCATAATTTAAAAATAAATTAAAATTTAATTTTAAATGTAATTCTAGTTTTACTACTTTTAAATTGTATGCTGTTTTGGTTTCTCTTCATCCTTAAGGTGACCTTATATCAGCTATATGCTTAACTTCCATTTCTGAGTTAAATATTTTAAATCTGATACAGTGAAGGAGTGTAATACCACTATCATTTAAATGTCTTGTTATCTTAACTCTGATTATCTTTCTCTGCATAGTTTCTTTGCATTACAATATTTTAACATGAATATAAGATATTTATAGCATCAAAAAGCAACTTTACAACTTTTTAAACATTGGCCCCAAGCTTAGTCACTAGTCCTGCTAACATCTGAGAAAGTAACATGTTCACTCATGGGATCATCTTTTACAGTTTTATGCTGTACTATCCAAATGTGTCCACAATGCTGGATATTGTGCACTTATTCTTCTTATTTATGTTATACCTCACAGCAGGGGTGTGGCATGCGTTCCTTGCCACCGAGGTTACCTCTCATCAGATAGTACTTTTTGAATTAATCAATCTTAAGGAAGTCAGACTTTATGGGTATCCTATTCTTTGATTCTATGATGGACATTTCACTTTCAAACCATGGAAGATGGTGTACTATTAGGTATAATAAGTATTTATAATTTGGGCTCAATACAAATATTAATATTTCAATTAAAATGTACTTACCTATAGATCTGATTGTAAAATACCCCATGTTGTAAAGATAAAATGACACAAGACTATTACTGCAAGCACTGTGTGCATGCAAACACACACATGTATGTACTCCTCCCCCACACAGGAATACAAACACACACTGATGTAGGCAAGAATATATAAAATATACACAGTCAAAACAAACTAAGTAACTTACTGAAATGCCAACATAAAACTCTTTAGACTGAGAAAGAGCCAAGAAAGAACGCTACAGGCTTTTCCATTAAAGCTGTTACCCCCAAAACATTTGACCCCATAGGCCCTTAATCATGTGGATTCAATAAACACAGATAAAAAGACATTTACCAAGATTTCAAATGACACTTCAAATCTTTTGCCAAGAGCAGCAAACTTTTGCACAAGATATTTTATTTTTAACCTGGCAGACTAATGTGAAGTAAAGGTTATTTCATATAAAGATCAGCCTCAGACTGAGGGATTTCACACTGGAATAAGAGGCATAACCAGCGTATGTCACATTGCACATCAGAAACCCAGATCTGATCCATAGTAGGTACTCAATAATCACCCACTGAAATTGCACAAAGGAGGTGAAACACACCTTGATCTCTTAAAGATGCTTGTTAATTGTTTTGTTTTCGAATGTGTTCATGTGTATGGTTACGTGTGCCCACAAGGAGGCCAGTGGTCACTATCTGGTGTGTTGCTCTATCACGTTCCATTTTATATTTGTAGGCAAGATTTGTCAATGAACCTGGCACTAGATAATTTAGCTATCATTGCTTGCCACATAAGCCCTTGGTATCTTCCTGTCTCCAGCAGTGAAATTACAGCTACCAGCCAGATTTCTATGTGTATGTTGAGAAACCTAAATTAGGTCTGCACACTCCTCCAGCCATCACTTTATCCATCAAGCCATGCCTAAATCTTCCAGGCTACATGTTCGCTAATAAAATTATTTTATAAATTAAGTCATTCAAATGAACATAATTACATAAGATGATTAATATGACGATTTAGCTAGCACTTGGTTTCCTATATCACTGTACAAATATTACCAAGTATTGCTTAGAAATTTATATATAAAATGAATTTCAGAGAATCCTTGTATCCGTAGATACTTGTATTGCAATCATGGAAATGTTCAGATATTAATTCATTTAGCATTGCTTAGTCAATGTTGAATTCATTGGATAGCATTGTACTCATTTTTTGTTGTTCCTTGAAGAAAAAGCAAGGTAGATTTGCATGTTTGCTCTTACACTAAGTCTAAAATAAGAGTATTCTCTATGTTGTAAGGCTGTAGTTTTCTAAATTATAATTAACACTTTTGTTTCCTTCATTTTTCCACTTTACATGTCAATGTTCAACATCAAATTTGTCACCAGATTTGAAGTCATTGTCTTCCTGCTGTGTCTGGTGTGTTGACATGTCATTGATCTTTCCTTTTCTTGCATCACCATTATTACAGTACAACGAAACAATCTTATAACTTCACATAAAGTTATGTGAATATAATTGTTAGTGAAAGAAATATTCTTAATCATTAGCTGGTTTTTTTTTTAACATTGGTCACATTTGTCTTTTAACTGGAGTGAAAGGAAATGGAAAGGGAGAGTGATAGAGCTTTGCTCAGAGTCAGTCTTCAAGAAGTTGTATCATATCGGCAAACACAGTACACAAGAAGAAAGGAAGCATGGTGCTCTGGCTAACGTATAGACTGTGTGATGTTTAAACCAGGAGAAGTACATTTTTCCTCCCAAATGATAATTGTTTACTGGTATCGAAATTTTTCACGTTTTTTCTCTAGCTAAGACATAGAACACAAACACATATTTGCTACCTATAGTCACCCTGCTGGGCAATGGCTCACCAGAAGCAATTGTCCTCGTCTCACAGTCAGCCGATGCACAGTCTCCACTCCTACTTTCCTCTCACCTTTTGCTTGACAGCTGCTGAACACTATCTACTCTCATTATCTGTGGATCAGCATTTACATTTGTGTAATTGTGGCCCTTGTTTTCCTGCTCATTGCTTATTTCAGTTAGCGCAATTATCCCCACGCCCGTGTACGTTGTTACCAATGACACAGCTGTGTTCATTTTATGCTTGAATTGAATTCCACAAAGTCCACATGCAATGGTTTCTTTATCCATTGAAGTGATAGACACTTAAATTGCTTTGATTTCTTAGCAACTGTGGTCCTTGCTACAATGAACCATTTTTTTTATCCCCCTGAGTGTTGAGTTTCCCCCTTTCTCTGTGTTCTTGTCAAGGTTATTGGTGATGTTTCCATCTATAGTTTTCCAAATTTCAATAGCAGCTGTGCAGTCTGGTGAATAGAGATTAAAATATTTATTTATATATTTATTCATTCTTAGCTTTTAGTTGTGATACAGAAAAACAGACAAGAACAGGACAGAGTTCATCCTTTGGGAGATGTGATCATGCTCACAAAGTCTATGTCTTATCTGAACATTTCATTATTAATCAACAACTATTACTATGCAACTCCACTCGGAAAAATACAATAGACACATGTGCAGCAGTAAGAGATCCCAAGTACTACATTTATTTTATAGATAATTCCAAGAAATTTATTAGACAATGCTAACTATAATCAGTAAGAAACAGGCACTTGATTGTTATGATTAGTAAAATAAAAACCGACACTAGGGCTTAAAATAGACTGATCAAAGATACCAGTTTGTGAATAACCATCCTTGGTTGCACCTGTTCTAATGGTATACCTATGTTTCCCTCTATGTTTTTTCAATGAGTAATATTAATAATCCAAAATGGCATTTATAGTTCTCCTCTTCATAGCACAACCAGAATAAATACCTTTCTCAAACCGTATATAATTAAATCTGAGTGAAGGCTGCCTTTTCTTTTCAGCAAAATCATTAAAATTTGCAAAACTGAGAATAACACATTCTCGCAAGCTTCATCTTACTCCCACCATTAACGTTCCATCTGGAAGGTGCCAGACGACACTAAAGGCTTTGTAAAAGTTTAGTTACAGGCAATAACAACAACAGCATGCAAACATCAGCCAGATGTTGCAGATCCCAGGGTCTGGACGAATGGTTTTATTTTCTCTCTGCTTCATCGGTTTTATTATTAGAGTAACTTTTGACGTTTCTTAATTTCATAGATAAGCAGATTATAAAATGTACTTGGGTTGTGGGAATGGGTGAGCTAGAGAGATCACACAGTAGTTAAGGGCGTTTATTATTCTTGCAAAGGTCATGAGCTTGGTGGAGAGCACCCACACCAGTACCTTACAATTGACTATAACTCCAGCTGTAAGAAGCCGCAACACCTCTGACCTCTACAAGCTCCCACACTTATATATATTTACCTACACACACACACACACACACACACACACACACACACACACACACACACACACACACAAAATCTGAAATGGACTTAAAAAGGAACTCAATGACAAATTAGTTGAAATTACAGAGTGAAAACGGAGAAGGCTGACAGGAGTGAAATGGAGAACCGAGAATGGAAAAGGTAGAAAGAGACAGGGTTACAGTTCAGTTAAAAGTTGAGTCAGACAAGCTCAACATAGAAGTTTGAGATTCTCCACATGCCATTGAGGGAAAGTATCTTCAGACAAAGCAGGAACCCCTGGGTGCCATGTAAGCAAGCTTCAAGGTTCTGTAGGTTTGGAGAGAGCAGAGACCAAGAGAAAAGCTGTGAGTAAGGCTTAGCCTTGGGTCTCCAGGCCACTGCATCAAAGGGAGGGTATTTTTGGAGTCCGTAGTTTTATTTCTCACTGACAATGTTGTTTCCTTCTCTTTCCTTATATATTTTATCATGCTACTTTGAACCATTGACTTTAGGCTGTTCCAGTTTGTTTGTTAAACATGATTCTCTCTTCATCACATTTAGTTTCCAGACTTAACAAGGGAAGGAGTAGACTCTAAATAAAGTTGGAAAGTGGTTGTTTGCACCTTTAATTTTACCATTATTGAAGCAACAGATGTATTTTGCCTGGCACATTGATAAAGTAGTACATACAGTCTGCAACTAAGGCTAGGAACTTCAACGGTAATTATTAAAAGAAGTCTGCAATACCAGCCTATAGGGAACGAACATCCAATTTATTCTAGATTAATATTTCTATTGTCTTGAAAGCGAATCATAAGGTGTCTTCAACAACAATGTCTTTCTATCTGGTTCTGGCGGAGCACCAAAAAACAGTAGCCAAATATTCCAATTATATTTGGAATTCCAGGGATATGCTTAAACAATCATTCATATGAGGGCAGTTCAGTCTTGGCACTGGGTTTTAGGGCACTGGGCATACCCTTTTCTCCTCTAAGAGGTTATATTTGCAGGCACTTTTAAATTGTTTTAATTATAGTTATAGACTTACCACGAGATTTTTTTTCCTTATTCATCTTATAGGATGTCATTTGGGCCAAACCAAATAAAAAGCTTCCAAAATTTCACAGCTGTGTTTGTCTCTTATACCCTATATTAGTTAGGATTTCTATTGCTGTGAAGAGACATTGTGACCACTGAAACTCTATAAAAGAAAGCATTTCATTGGGGATAGCTTATATGTCATGGGTTTAGTTCATCATCATCATCGTGGGAAGCAAAGTGGCATGCAGGCAGACACGGTGCTGGAGAGGTAGCTGATAGATTTACATGCAGATAGACAGACACAGGCAAAGAGTGCCACACTGGCCCTGACTTGACATTTGAGATCTCAAAGCCCACTCCCACTAACATGCTTCCTCCAAAAAGGCCACACTTACTCTAACAGGGCCACATTTCCTAGTAGTACCACTCCTTACGAGCCTATGGGGAGTCATTCTTTTTATACCATTACACAACCCTGTGTGAACTAATTTCTAAGTCCCTCTTTATTTGGTGTGCTTGCACATATTTCAGATGCTTTTCTCAATCTAAAAACACTGAGGAGTAAGGTTTACATGATCTATAAATGAAACTCTGGTACGGAGACTAAGAATCTCTGAATACCTGCCATCCATCAATCCAAAAAAGGACTAGTTGGTCCCAGGAGTTAGTAGGGAAGGAACCACCAAATAAAGATGTTAGCCAGATCTGATAAAGCATGAAAAGATTTCATCATTTGTAACCATTGTTTCTTTAAAGATCAGTGATCAATACAGTGGTTTGGATGGGAAACACCACCTTAGTTACTCACCCAAAATGCACAGTAATTTTCCATGAGTCACTCCACATCTTAATCCAGGCACATGCTGAACAGCCACCATGTAGCTCCCCTTCTTCAAAAAACTTAATGGGCCAGACCTAACTACTTATCTTTCTTCTGCCTTTGGCATTTGTCATACCTGCTACTTGAGCTGGGTCCTGGATCAGGTATAATGCTGTGGCTACATCACAGCCTCTCAAGGGCCCTAGACTAGGTGAACATTTTCCTCACATAGTATACTTTCTTGTAAGAAAGAAATGTACCCAGGTTTCCCTGGAGAAATTTAAGAAACTTCTACTGTCACCTTTCCCTCACCACTCCCTACAACTTTTAACTGCCTATATAGCTTCAGGAATGGAGAGCCTTAGGTGTCCAGTATGCTGGTCCATGAGCTCTTGTGCCCCTGTGATCAGTTTTGTGAGGGTCTTCTGTGGTCTGGTTTCAAGACACCGATGGCCATACCATGCCCTGAGGACAGAGTTCCACAAGAGATGATTCCTGAAGTGTTAACTTCATAAAGCAGGAAAATATTCGTTTCTTTTTAAAAAATCTTTTTGTTACTCCATGTTATGGCAAGATATTCCTGTATGCTGAAGTTATTCACATGTTAAGCTATCTCTGTTTCCCTAAATATAACATTGAAAAACTATCCAGTAACATATTCTCTCCAATAAGCAATTTGATTTTTATAGGCAGTGAAGGCATTTCTAAATTTGTCCGTCTACAGAACAGACACACTGAAACTGATAGCTTAAAAAATTGTAAAAAATTTAGGAGAACGTCTGGGATTTTACTTTCAAAGACATTGGAAGTATACCAGTATATTCCTAAGCACCTGTTACACAAGCAACCTAACTTTTTAAACATAAAGCCTTACCTCATGGGTTCAAAACTAGTTTACTTGCCTGTATTAGTGACTGTCCTCATTGCTGCAGTAAAGTACCTGGCTGAATAAATATAAGGAAATTCCCCCCCCCCTCTTTCTCTCTCTCCTTCTCTCTCTCTCTCTCTCTCTCTCTCTCTCTCTCTCTCTCTCTCTCTCTCTCTCTCTCTCTCTCTCTGTCTGTGTGTCTCTCCCTTTCTTTTTTCTTTTTCTCTCTTTTTTGAGATAAAATTCCTCTGTGTGATAGCCATGGTTGTCCTTGAACACTCTTTGTAGACCTGACTTGCCTCAAACTCACAGAGATCTGCCTGCCTCTGCCTCTGGAATGCAAGGATTAAAGGCTTGGTGTGCTTCCAGTAATCTTAGGTAGGCCACTAATGCATCTCTGCCTCTGCACACACATATGGCTTCTTTTGAGGGCAAGGTCACTTTCAAGCATGCAATTTTCCCTGGTGAATATTCTAAGGTCCAGGCACCTCCAACATACTAAGGCATCTATTAATACTTAGATTTCATCATCATAGATTTATATTGTGGCTTCTCAAGCCTCCTTCCATGGACTCCAAACTTATTGCTTGGCCCCAAACATTCTCTAAAACTGTGGGACAAGACTCCATGGCACTCCCAATCTTGTATATTTTATATCATCAAAACCAGTTTCATATGGATAATGCTGTCAAGTTCTTTTACTACTCAAAATGTAGCTTAGTGTCTTCAGCCTATGCTGCATTGGTCTCTGGTGCTTTCAAGGCTGACTCCGGGGAAACACTTCACTAGGCATTGGGTTTGAGCAGGAAAACATTCCAATGATATTCTCACTTTCAAATAGATGTGCATTTTGACAAGCCGGAGCCTTCCATGGTAAAGCCTTGTCTTCAAAGCACCTTTCCCCACACAAAACTGCACACACCATGTTTCTTTTAATGGTGTTAATCTCTTTAAACAACTGCAGCCATCTTGCAATATGCCTTGTTGATAAGTTTAATCTTTCTAACACGCTCTTTCTTGCCAGATTGCACATTTCCCACATATGTATGTTTCACTCTTTGCTTGCTTACTGTAGATCTTCCTAAGAGGAGTGCTAGCAACCATGGTCACAGTGTAAATCCTGTACTGTCTTGAGAGTTCCTCTACCAAACTCTCAGTATGGTACCTTCAAATTTAAGCGCACTCAAGTTCAAAGGACACAAACTGACAACTCAGAGCTAGGACTCAATTGGCCAGATTTTTCTTACCATTTTTGTCTTCCAAACTACCATTAGAATGTGCCCTTAAAACTTGCTTGTAGCACTCCAATGCTTTCACAACCCACGGCTGCAACCCTGCACATTTCTCCTTCAAATCAATCCCACAGAACCTTCCTAGTCAGCTTATCACAGAAACTGTCCCATTCCTCTGTATCAATTTTACGTGTCAATTACTGTTTTCATGAATATGAGAAGATACTCAACTCAAGCAACTTGGGGGCGTGGATTTATTTTGGCTCACAGTTTGAGGATATGGTTCATCCTGGCAGGGAGGCATAGCAGCCACAGCCTGGGGATCCTGTTCACCCTGTACCTGCACAGGAAGACAGAAAACAAGGATGCTTACACTCACACAGCTTTCGCCTTTCTGTACAGTCCAGGTGGGGCTCCCTCCCAGGGAATGCTGCCACCTACATTCAGAGTAGGTCTTCTGACTGTCAGGTCCAAAGGAAATCCTACTCCTCAAACTCCAGAAGGCAGTTCAAATACCCAGAAACGGGCTCAACCTTGACTATAAGAGGATTTCTGGTGCTTAGATCAAAGCCAGCATTCCTCTCAGACATAGGAAGCTGATTCCCATCTGCTAAAAGGGGTCATTTCACTTAGCTCTGCAAAAAGGGACATATGTCTCTATGTATTTCAAAGCTTCCATGCAGGCTTCTGGCCCCTCACGCAAGCCAGGCTATTCTCCCTGTTCTCTTCTCCCTTGCTATCCTCGCTATGCATTCTCTATTCTCTATCCGCACATTCCTGCTATTCCCCTCGCTCTTGGAGATAGCTCTGGCCGTCTTCTGTCTGCTGGCCAAATTCAGTCTACTCCTTTCTCTCTCTGTGTGTGTGTGTGTGTGTTCTGGACCATTCCAGATACTTCTGGATGTCCTCTCTATCATATCAACAATAAAGTTTTTCAGTATCATGGGGCAGTCCTGTCATCAGTTTATACACTCACCTCAACTAATCTGATCTGGCTGCTCCATCAGAGATGTGATCAGAGGCTAATCTAAGATAGATAATCTCTCAGAAGCATAGCCAGAGCTTGTCTATCTGTGTGGATCTAGATCTTGCCAATTTGTCAATCAATGTTAACCATCACCACACTGTCATAATAGGGAAATATCCAAACTTAATGTACCTTATGTTTTGTACTTTTGGAGTTGTGTACTGGAAGTCAGAGCATGAAACAACAGCAGTATCCGTGTCATGTTGCCTTTTTGAAAAATATTTCCTTAAGAAGTTAAATCTCAAGACTGTTATTCTGGCCCTATATTGAGTTCCATGTGTTTCTGGTTCTAATGACTAAAAACTTAGTGGGTAATTTCCTAGCAAATTTGGCAGCAGTATTTCCTTTACAATCTGTAAATGTTTTAATACAACCTTGTTACTGAATTCTTTCCTTGTTCCCCATTTTTAATGCATGTGAGATAACAGCTGTGGACATTGGCACCCCATCCAGCACTTCCCAGTTAGGCAGATAAGCTCCAGACATAATTACTTCATGGCTGTCTTGGCAGGTTTCTCATCTTCAGGGAGTTCGTGTTGTAGCTGTAAAGTGGAACTGTTATAAAACTTAGCCACAATCTTACATTCAATTACTAGACCCGCATAATTCTGGGCATGGCACAGGTACCAGAGACAGTATAATTGTGATTTTCTTTTTCTTTTTCTTTTTTTTTTTTTTTTTTTTTTTTTTTTTGGTGTTGTTTAGCTATGTTGTAAGTAACGAATTATGTCGCCTGTTTTGCTGGGAGTATAACGTGAAGGTCCTGAAGTCCACAAATCTTCATAAAAACCAGGAGTGTTAAACACACATGTTCTTCCATCCAGAGAGCTGGGAGCTGGGGCTTCTTAGCAGCCTGGTGATCTGAGTTATAGTTGGGTGAGGCTATATCAAGCTCCTACAACCAGGAATGGAGCTGGCTAATAGCCTAAAGGCCCCTCATCAGTAGAGGCTCCCCAAGCTACCATAACTAGGACCAGCACCTAATAACACAAGTGACCCCTACATTATCTGTATGCCCAAACCAGGCCAGACTGTTCCCTGGGGCCTTAAAGCTAGTACAGTTAGCCTAGCTCTCAAACCCATGTTCTTGGTATGTACACTGAATTTTGATGTAATTATCCTTTTTTGTGTACCAGGGACTGTGTTATACCAGGCAACTTTTCCCAAATTATTCTGGTTTTAAATATGCTGACAATAAATCTCCTGATATCAGACTCCCCTAGGTTTGAGCCAGGTTGGCACAGTCAATCTAAATTGAGGTTTTATTCTTATTTCTTTGTGGTTCACTTCCCTACCTGCAACGACAACCGGCAGGATTCCTCTCATCTGATGGCGGATGTGGGATGGGAGGCCTTTCAAGCTGCTCCTCCTCAGTTTAAATTCCATTTTTACTGGAGGATGTGAGTACCTGAAAAGATTAGCAACCACTCAAATAGAATAAAATAACTCAGATAGGCTACAAGGCGTGATTACTTTTATTTTGGTTTTTCTGAGACAGAGTGTCAGTACGTAGCCTATGTAATAATAAACCAGCATTCCTCCTGTCTCAGTGTCTGAGTACTATGTTTTGCATGTCTGTACTAACACATCTAACTATAACAAGTACTTCTTGCCTTGCAGAATATTTAAAACCATCACACTGAAAGGATATTTCATAATTTCAGAGAGCCATGAGCTGGAAGTGAGGGAGGGAGGGAAGAATTTGATTATTCAAGAAAATAAAAAATAACACCGAGAAAACTCGGGTTAGAACGATGGCAGCATTGAAGGCGTCTGATGGTGGGATGAAAGCAAGTAACATTGTATGTGTTGTAAGACTTCCTCCTTGGCTCTCCAGTTTCTCATGCAAGAGACAGGTAGACTCCTTGAAATGTTTAGTAGCAGGACTTAAAAAGGTGAACAACGAAGGCTGAGCATGACATTCACTGACTCTCTGCTCTTTTGCCCCAATTTGCCAATCCCTCACAGCAGCATTAATATAATGAGAAGGTCAGTACATGAGAAGATCCTGCCTTTAAGAGAGCCAAGACATCTCCCTCCCTCCCTCCCTCCCTCCCTCCCTCCCTCCCTCTCTCTCTCTCTCTCTCTCTCTCTCTCTCTCTCTCTCTCTCTCTCTCTCTCTTCTCCACTAAGAATGAGGAACAAGACAAGAATACCATCTATGTCCTGAGATCTAACTAGACGAGAATCCAGGACAAGAGTGCTTAGGCTTTCACAAATGTACAAGCCGGCATTTGGCTTCAACAGAGCTTTAATCAGAACATCCGGGAATGGCTCTCTGCAGTTCGTTCCATCAGACAACGAAGTGTCAAAGAATACCACTGAGTGAGCTCCAAGAGGAAGACTAGGGCACAGAAAGAAAAAAAAAAGAAAGACATGTGTTAACATGATATCTGACATTGAGAAAATTTTCTAGACAGCAAACAAGCACAGTACATTGCTAAAATAATTTGAAAACAGTGGTACAGTGAGGTTAAGGATGGAAAATTCTCAAAGCCAGCCACAAGACTGGGAACCACACAAGCCTTCACATCAAAAGCATCATAAAAGGAGGGCATTTCTCTGTATAAATACAAACATATTTCAGTTTCTCATGTCCTGAATAAATTCTTCAGTTCCTAGCAAATAAAATACAGAGCACATACAGACGATACAAAATAATTGCTTTATAAGTTACAATGCCAATAAGAATGATGAACTGTGGATGGAGAAAATGATCAAAATCAACAGGAAGATGACATACATACATACATACATACATACACACATACATATGTACAATATATATACTATGTATACACACTATATATACATACAATGTGTGTATAAAACATTGTGATAGTGAATTAGAAATGAAATAGGGCAAGAATGCCCTCTCTCATAGCTCTGTTTGACACAGTAATTGAATTCTTAGCAAGAACAACCAGATAAAGGAAGAAAATAAAAGACATACAAGTGGGAGTGGAGGGAAGGATGTCATCCCTGATTGCAGGAGACAGGCCTTCAATTGGATAAAAACTTCAACTAAAGGATAACTATTCAAGCCACAGGATTTAAATCAACTTACATAACTCAGTGACATTTGCGCATATGACTAAGCAGAGTCTATGATACTACGAAAAGACTCTAAGTTATGATGCAGCAGATGATAACTAGGAAACAAATGTAACCATGGTTATTAATATCTGGTGAAAGATGCTGATGAGAATTACAAAGACTGGAAACAAAACTTCTGGTTATGAGTTAGAAAAACTACTCCGGTTAAAATATTGCTGAAATGATTATTAATATTTAATATTGATTCATATAATTATTAAGGCAGCAGTTATCCCTTAACCCACTATTACATAAATCAAAGACACAGAAACCTGTTAAATTTTTGATAAGCCTTAATACACTGGGGTGAGCAGATATTAGCCCTGGAAGATATCTTGTCTACCTCAGATCCTTAATCCCCATGAATTTTTGCACATGGTTTCCATTTCTGCCTTTTCTCTCCATCATGCCCATCCTCTGTGCAAGTTCCACCCAGCCATATGTTTCTAGTTCACACTAACCCATGGCAACCTGTTCCTTTCTTTCCTCCTTCCTCTTTCTATCTCCCTCATGGTCCCTTTCGTATCCCCAAAGCACCTTGAACCTTGACTCTGCCTATCTCTTTCCTGCCCAGGTATAGGCAACTTTATTTGCCAGTCAGGGACAATTTGGGAGACAAGGTTTACTCCACATCATTTTGAATACATGAGAATTTTCTCATGAGGGTCGTGGGGGGAGGGCAAGAAATCGACAATTGAATACAGAGTAGCTCCAGATAAACCCCAAGAAGTTTCTTGTTATTTATGGAATCTATGAAATTCCAATGAAATGCCATGCCACAGTATCCTTCACAGAACTGAAAAACAAAATCCTAAAATGTACATGAAGCACAAAAGACCTCAAGTATCCAAAGCCATCTGGCATGAAAAGAACAAAAACAAGAATAAATTAATAAAGGAAAAAATATATATATATAAAAAGAAAAGAACAAAACTGGAGGTGTCGAACTATCTGACTTTATATAATACTATAACACAGTATTTAAAATCATAGGTTGTAGCTGAGTGGGATAGCTAATGCCAGTAACTGAAGTCTAGTAGCTGCAGGAGGATAGCCACAGCTCAAGACCATTCTGGGTATCACGGGGCTCGGGGCTGCCCAAGCATTAAGAAATGTTAACCTTGATTTAAAAAGCTGTTTTTAAATCCTACGGAAATGTGTTATCTATCAGGGTTTGTAGTATTTTAAAACTTTGTTCCAATTAACCAAAAAAAAAAAGTTTTGTTTTTTTTTTTTTTCTTGAAACTTACTGCTTTAAGAAAATCAGTATATTTCTATGCATGTGCAGTCAGGAATTCAGGACATTCAATGTCTATCAGTTGATCCAGTTCACCAGTATAATTGCTTTGCTTGATATAATTGAACATCAATCACCGTCTCAGCATTTACATTATAATGTAATCCTCGTAGAGATAAGTGCATCCCTAATCAGGGTTAATGCAGCACAATTACAAACAGAACACTTGATTAATACCTTCAAATTCCTGTGTAATAAGTAACTAACAAGTTAATTAGGAAGAAAAGTGTATTTGATGCCGGCTGGTATGTGAGGCAACTAAATAATATGGAGAAGAATGCACCTCATGCTGGGGATACTTTTAAAGTGGTTATTTGAAAGATATTAATAAACTGAAAAGTTGAAAGCAAAATGTAAGACCCCCAGCACGGTGGTCTTAACGTGGAGACCCCCACCAAGAACCAGCGAGACCAAGGTTTCGGTTGCAACACGCAAGAGGCTTTATTGCAGGGGGTCGGGTACCCGGGCGTCTCAGTCTCTGGAGAGGCTGGCGCGCCGAGCGAGTCTTTCAGGGGCTTTTTATAGGGACTTGAGCGGGAAGTGCGGGTACAGAAGCGAGAAGCATAGTTACAGGGCTCTGATTGGTAGATTTAAATGAGGCGAGGTCATGGCCCGGTCATCAGATGGGCTCTGGGAACAGGGAAGTTTACCCGTTCTCTGGGCCAGGTGGCCGACCACAAATATTCTGTTTGACAAGGACAAACTGTTTCTGTTATTTCAGCATGTTTCCATTTCTTTCCTCTGGGCCCCAGGCCTCATTCTATTCTGGGAACTCATTATTCTAGTCTTGCCTTGCAAGATAGCATTACTGCTGCTATGCTTGCTATGGCGGGTGCACAGGGGAGGGGGTCTTACACAAAACATATACCCCATTCTCTTAGAGCATTATGTTTCTTCTCAAATATGGAGTGCTACTATGTAAAAAAAAAAAAAAACCACAACTTTCACTTTGTGGTTTTAGGAAGTGACATGCATGAATTAGAAGAGAGTTTAGCATTCATAAAGTTGATGAGGTATCTTTTCTTTTCCAGTGAAAAGAATATAAGGAGTTTGCAATGGTGTCTCAAAAAGTAGAACTAAACTCTGATGAATATGAACTGGGTGTGAGGGTGGAGGTACTAATAACACCCAAGTACATAATAAAGCCCAGATGAGTGTTGCGTCCTGACACTATATGGAAGGTCATTAATGAGAAACCAATTTGTAGATTGAAAGTTGATGACTTGGCTTCCGTATAATTTCCTAATCCATAGACAATAGAGGCCACAGAACGATCAATACAGAACTGGTCAGTGACACCTCATCAGATGCTAACTTGTTCCTTGCTAGAAAGATTAGTTCAGATAAATATATATCAATAGCTTTGTTAGGAACAGTAATGGAAGAGTCAATGTGCATGATAGATTTTTACTAAACTGCCTACACCTCTATACTACCATCAGACCAGAAACCTGAGCCTGTATTTTACCTAGCTTGAGGTATTCCAGTTCTTTTTTTTTTTTTTTGCTTCCTTTTCAGATGATTTAAAATTCAAACACAGCCATTTTCTTCTAGAGTTTTAGTGCATTATGTTCACTCATTCAATTTAAATTTTAAATGTGAAAATTTTTAATGAATTTAAATCTCAATAATCAAATGCATTTTATCTTGTATGGTGATATTTAACAGATAATTTTTCAGATGTCTGTATAATCAGATGAACATCATTAAATCTGTCATTCTGTGAGGTTGTTTCTATGATGTTGAACTATAATATATTAATCATTTTTATCTGTATATTTTTACTTATTCTTTCTATCCCTAGTGTTCTAATATTTGACATATTAATATTTTAAAACATCATAGGCATAATGTTTTTATATCATTTTTCACTCCCCAATGGCTCTTCTGGTGTCTCTGTGCTTACTCTCATTCTCTCTCAGTACATGACCTCTGTTTCCTTAACTATTCCCGTCACATATTTTGGTATGAGTGCATGCGTGCGTATGCAATACAACTTGCTGAGTTGCAGTTCGTGTTGCATGTATAGGGCTGACCATTTGGTATTGTATAATGAGGTTCACCCCTAGAGTAGACTGGTCTTCCCTTTCCTTAGTCATTGGTTGCCTATAGCTTTTCTTGTAGGAGGAGAGTCATATGAGATGTCCTCCATCTACAATTGCCATGTCAACTGGTGTCGTTGCTCAGGTTTTGTTGAGGGAACCATGTGGTTGGGTATTCATGGCTTCTCCTCCCCTGTTATATATCAAAGACACTTTCTTACAGCAGACATCTGGCTCCTCTAGCGCTTACGCTTCTCCCACCCATTCTTCCTAGATGTCCCCCCAAACTTTAGTTTTAAGGGTAGAGTTGTACAGGTAGTGATTGAACCAGAATGCTTGTGATTAATGGATATCTTTACTTTGACCGGTTATGGTTTTCTATAATTGTCTTCCTTTGCTGTAAAATAAAGTTCTTTGATAGGAGTGAAAAGTATACATATATGTAGGCGTTAGGATTAATATGAAGAATGCAGTTAGAGGTTATACTGGGTTGGGGAAAAGGCATTAGAATGTTCTCCTCAAGGTCCCATGTGGCCTAATTAGCCATGGAAAGCTGCATAGATTTACAGGATCAAGCAGGATTTCCCTCTTATTAAATGGATGTACCAACTGATAGTTGTTTGTTACCCCAAATATGTAAGTGCCACTAGTGCACTATGATGTTAGTATTATAGTTCATATGACTCACAGCTTTATTATTTGTCTCCTTTGGGACCTTGCATAGGAATTTTCAGTGAAACCACTTAACTGCATTAGTAATGCACATAATCACTAATAAAATGAATCTATCATATTAAAATAAAAGAATATACAAAGGAGTTACCCTTGGTGTAATTTCACACACACACACACACACACACACACACACACACACACACACAATCAGCCCGGGTTAGAAGTCTATTCTTATGTCAATGAGGTAAAATGTTTCTGCTGTTTTTATGCCATATCAGATATAGGACTAGGTCCTATGGTGACGTCCTTGACCCTCTTTGAAACTGAGTTTTGTGACAGGTGAGAGATAATGATCTAATTCCATTTTTCGCATGTTTCTATCCAGTTTGACCAGCACAATTTGCTGAAAATGTCATCTCATATCCAATATGTATTATTGGCTTCTATGTCAAAAATCAAGTTGCTACAGAAATATGGGTGAGTAATATGCTGTTTCTAATACTATAACTCTGGAATATAACTTTAAATTTGGGAAGAGACAACCTCTAACAGTTTATTATTATTATTGTTATTATTATTATTATTAAATTGGATCTGAATATTCTTGGATTTTATGTTTCTATGTGTGATGTTAGATTTTTAAAAAAATTGTGAGGAACTACACTAGAATTTTGATGGGATTACACTTTATAGATGATCGCTTTCACAATATTAATCCTACAACCCATGAGAATAAGAGGTATTTCCATATGTAAGCCTCTTCTTTGATATCTTGTTTTAGTTTTGAAATTTTTTTCATTTCTATTTAGTTAGATTCATTCCAAGATACTGTTTGTAATCTACTGTGAATGACATCGTCTCCTGATTTCTTTCTTGGAAGTTTTGTTGTTTGCATATATGATGGGTAGTGATATATTTGTGTGTGTTTGTATTGTTTGTTGTTTGTGGTGATTTGAATAAGATTATCCCCCTTAGAACCATATGTTTGAATGCTTAGTCTTCATGGAGTGCCACTGTTTAAGAAGAATTAAGAGGTGTAGTATTGGTGGAGAAAGTATGTCAGTGGTGATGGCATTTGAGGTTTCAAAAACTCACACCAGGCTCAGTATTGCTTGCTCAGCCTGAAGATCAGGATGTAGCTCTCAGCTAGTGTAGTAGCATCATATATGCCGCTATGCTTTCTGTCATGATGATAATAGATTAAACTCTGAAACTGTCAGCAAGATCTCAAGTAAACGTTTTTCATATTTGACTTGATCATGGTGTCTCTTCAGAGCAGTAGAACAGTGGATAGGACAGTTCAATTATGAATGTGTTTATCACCTGAAAGAATTCTGTAACAATATACTACATTGTGTTTATTGATTTATATTTGTAAATACATAATGCATCATATGAATAAACTAAAGGACAGAAACCACATGGTCATCATATTAGATGCAGAAAATGCCTTTCACGAAGTTCAACATCCATTCCTAATAAAAGTACTGGAGACTGTAAGAATACAAGAGAGCTCTGTCCATAGTGTGTATGTTCAAAGACATTTGTATTTCTCATTAAACACCTTCCTGAAATTTGCAGAGTTAAATTGTGACTATTCACAGGTTTTCTCCCTGCAGATATGTTGGTTTCTTATCCTCTTTTACAATGCTGGTTTCTTTTTCCACTCTCAAGACGCAATTTCAGTAGGTGCAATGCATCTGCCAACTCCGCTCAAAGTTATTTTAGATTTGAATCTGCATTTTAAAATATGTGTGGATTGTTATGGTAAAAACATTTTGTTCTGTTTTTGAAGGAAGCAGAGGGAAGAAATTGGGAGGAGTAAAAATATACAGAATAAAGTTCAACCTAATCATTCATTTCTGCAGTTCAGATTTTTCAAATATGTATCTTTCAACATATTGAACAACAAGCACATACTTCTCTGCAAAGTAATCTGAGACTTGAGCTGTCCTTTCTGTCTGTACTCTAAAATAACAAAAACATGCAAAATATACTGCAGATAGCATCACATAGGTACATGCATATAAGGTAGTTTCTAGTTAAATGTATGCTTTATTTAAATTTAAATCAGACAACTTACTTTATTTAAGGTCCAGACTTCTGCACAATTAAATATGTGTCGTTATTCATTCAATGTGTTCTCACTAATAAAAAGTAAAGTAAATTTCAAAGAAAATAAACAGCAATTGCTAATGTGGCATTTAAATTCATGAAGCATATAAATGGAAAAATGATTTTGATTGATGATAAACTCTAGGAGAAAATATTATTAAACCCTAGGATATTAATTCAGAAATCATACAATAGTTGTAATAAGAAAAGATACTTCAAAGTTATAATATTAAAGTTTTATTAAAGAAAACTGTGGTGGATTATATTAGCAGAATTATTGTTAAAATATTACAATTCAACAGAAACTGCTTCATACATATTTATTTTACAGTCAAATTTAAGTAGGTCATTCATGGAAAGATCTATTGAGAAAGCTAGGAAATATCAAGTGCAGCACTAAGTCAGAATTATCAGGGATCTAGTAGTACCATTGGCTTCAAGACAGAGTGACCTGTGAATCTGTGTCTGTAAAAAAAAAATGTATATCCAGGTTTTCCATATTTTATTTAACCCTGAGGCATCACAGAATGCAGTCATGACCTCAGTCATGACCGCTGCTGCTGCTGGCAGAGGTAGCAATGTTTTCCTCTACTAGGTATGAAGAGATATTCTTATTTGTAAGGAGACAAGTAGCCTCTTCCAAGTGACAGATTCTGAGGTAAAAGTGGGCTCATTTCATGGAAGTAAATCGTAGTTACTATAGTATGTTGATAACATCGGCATAGGTCAGATTGCTTAAAAAGCAGAACCTGCCCAGAAACATCTACACTCTGTAAAAATACGTTTCCTGTGGTCTTTTAGGAGAACGGGAGATGTAAGCAAAAAGCATCATCTTTTCTAACCAAAGGGTGAATAAGACAAAACTCCATTTAAAGAAAACTTGCAAAGAGGCTGTTATGGGAGCTGTTTGGAGGTAAGGAACTAGAGAGATGGCTCAAAGTAAGAGCAATGCTCTTCCAGAGGTCCTAGCATTGATTTCTACCACTCACATGGCAGCTACCAAAAGCTCTGTGCTCTCTGGCTTCCTAAAGCACCAGGCACATCCATGGTACACAAACCTACATGCAGGAAAAATACTTATGAACATAAAATAAAAGGAAAGAAAAGTAATAATAACGTAGTTTAGTCTTGCTTTCGTAGCATCTTGTCTTGTGGAACATTATCTAGTTGAAACAAACAAAAACAGCAGCAAAGATAAAATTTCTATTTACATTTTAGCTTCAATATATAGACTAAAAACATTCCCCCCCCCCAATGATATATAGATGGTTTATCTCCACTGTCACTATATTTGGATGTAAGAGCTTCAGAGAAGTAATTAAAGTTATAAGAGCAGGGGCCTGATTAGAAGTGGATATGGCTTCTTATGAGAAAAACCCAAGGGGCTTTGGCTTTCCATCCTGTGAAAAAACAGTGTTTTGTTAAAAGAAAATGAAGAGAGACCTCACCAAGGCCTCACCATGTTGTGACTCTAATGTCAGACTTTGAGCCTCAAGAACTGTGAGAATGTTAAATTTCTGCTATTTAAAGCCATGACCATCGAGTTTTGTCACAGCAGCAAAGATTGACTGCATGGGTATTCACTGAGTGTTGCTAACTGTCTTGAATAATCTTTTATTCCATTGTAAAATAAATGTAGTTATACAAGCTTTGAGAAGCAAGCTGTCAGTAAGCAACAGTCCTCCATGGCCTCTCCTTCAGCTCCTGCCCTTATATTCCTACCTTGGGTTTTTACATTGTCTTCCTTTCATGATAGCCTGTACCTTATCATCTGAACAAACCATTTCCATTTCAAGTTTGTGGGCGTATTTCTATGAGAGACATGACCATGCTATTTTTGGTAAGGATTAAAGAAGTGTTTGGAATACTGGGCATGAAAAGTTCTTCAGTGTTCATAGGTTCATGATCTTTTGTGGGAGCTGAAAAGATAGAGATGCTCAAAATCACACAAAGAATAGAGAAGCTTGGCTTATGAAGTTTCAGAGGGAAACAAATTATACGAGTTTCGTATCGTTATATTAACATGAGCTATAGGGATAAGTCAAAAAGTAAAGGTTATGGGTTTATTAGTTAACAAGCTATATTTCTAATGGCTATTTTTTGTCAACTTAACGCAAACATTGACCTATGGACAAGTCTGTCTATGGGGCATTTTCTAGGCCCACTTTGGGTAGTGACAAGGTTACTACCCAGCAAGATAGCTCTGAGTGTTTAAAGAAGCAAGCTAAGCGAGCCTTAGGACATAGGCAGCAAGCACTGAATTTTCATGGCTTCTACTTCAATTCCTTTCTCCAGATCCCTAATTTGAGTTCATGCCATGGCTTCTTTTAGTGGACCCAATTAAACCCTTTGCTTCCCAGGTTGCTTTTAGTCATGATCTTTATTACAAAAACCAAACTAAAGGAAAGTCTGAGGTTCTCCTGTCGGAATTAGCTATTATCTTAGTATCTTTCTGTATTGAAACTTCCTCAGAGCTCAAGATGGCTATTCTTCCTCAGCTTGTCCTCAGCTTGCCCATTATTTGATATGTATTTACTTGTGCTTAATTCAATAGATATTTTAGCATTTATAGATAACATCGTTGAATTACCTTGATGAGGGAGTGTTATTTTATTTCACATCTTATTACTCTTTTTACATATTGCTTGATAAATTAGGCCCAATAATACACACACACACACACACACACACACACACACACACACACACACACACACACACAAACACACACACACCCCACCACACCAAAGAGACAAGCAGGAAATTTCTTAATGTCGACAGACAAGTAACTATGGATTATTTTATGTTCCTTAATGGCTATTTCTGAAACAAAATTGTTTATTCCTCTAACCTTATCTGTATTAGTAACAATATATACTTAATATGCATTTGTGTACATCAGAAAGAAGAGAGAGAAGAGAAAAGGAAGAGGCAGAGAGAGAAGGGGGAGGGAAGTTTTCATGAGATATTTTAGTGATAGCTATAATACTGTTACTGTTTTAACATTCTGCATTGTTTACCAAACATATTGAGCAGCTCAACACAATAACTTATTTATAAATGTCATTATTTATTCCATATCTTAACTTCTTACTACTTTTATTTATTATGATTGTCTTTGAATTCACTGATTTTATTTTGTTAACGGTGACCTCCTTCGTGGCAAGCTGTTTTATTGACATTAAGATGAAAAATCTTTCATTCTCAAAATATTTTATTACTATTTTGGAAATTTACAGACTCAAAAGAAGTTAATTCGTGCTGCAAATAAGCAACCTCAAATTACTTAGGAGATATTGTGAACATAGTTTATCATGTGACATACTCATTAAGATAGTTCTGGGATCAAAAGTAATAGAAGGGACGGGAAGAAGGAAGATAGAATAGAGAATAAAATTGAACTGTGAGGTACTGGAAAAAACCCTATAGCTGGGTGAAATTAAACTCTGAGTTACAGATGGACTCTGGAGAAAACTGTATAACTGGAAGGCTCCTTCGAGAATAGTCATGAGATGGAACAAGAATAACAAGTTCTGTGCCCAGTGAACGAGGGAAATCTCTGCGAGGAAGAATTTGATTCAGGACGCATTACTTCTTGTATGCTTACTGAGGTAATTTGTAAATCAGGTCAATAACTGATTATCAAACTATAGCATAATTTGTAGCAAGCGGTAAAATAAAATTGCCGTTCTTAATGGATATGTTTGCAATACACCACAGATAACCTGCTGATTGTACTTGGGAATGTTTTATTTATAAAGCTTCAGCAAACACAGACAAAAGTAACCAAAAAGGTATTCATTTTTATTACTCTCTTAATTGATCAAATATATGAAATAAGATTTACTATTCAAGTACTTGTAAAGGAGTTGTGTAATGAAAACCAGGCACAAATATGTGTGTTTCAAAGATTCAAGCTAAGTGTCCGGGAGGGCTCCTTTCTAAACACTGACAGTAGCCCCTCTAGTGAGAAGTCCAGAACTGACTACATGTGAGGAGCACTAACTATTACCAACTTCAGTACTACTTTGCTTTTAAGAGTACATATTAATTTTATTATACAAAAGCCATGATATGAAAATAGGGAATAGTTCTGCAATAGAAGTTAGTTTCTGTAATTTAAGTCATTATTTCTCATTAAGTATGAACATTTTTGTGATTCAGGAAGTATCTTCATTTGTTTCAATTAAAGATTATTCTATCTGTTAAATGTATTTTAATTTCATTTTGAAATAATTATAGATTTATAATAAGCCAAATCCTATTTTTGTACCTGTGTTTTATGAGGTTAATAGGTTTTAGTGATTATTTTATACTTTATTTGGAATTATGTAAAAGCTATCATGTGTCTTTATATATTATAATATATATATACATATGTATTTATATGAGCTTAAATATATATATATAAATACATAAAGATAAAAGTTGAGCCTAGCTTTCATATTTAATATAAAATGCATAGAAATAGAAAGAAGAGATTTTTATCTTGGCAAAGCCTATATCAAATTGCTTGCAATTTTCTTTCCCATATTTGATAACACTGACATTCTCAAAACTGGCCCACATAGTGATCAGTTGGCAGCATATACACTTAGTATTCCATTTATAATCTTATTTTAATCAAGCAAAGTAAATAAGATTTACACCAACACAACACATTCAAACGTATGAAAACTCTGCTGACCAAATTCTTGCTGTTTCAGTGCTAATTGTCTTTGCAATCCTGACGATATTCAGTGTAGAATGCAGACCATGTGATTTGTGTACACTTAGTAAAATTAACTCGAATTAAATTTTGCTGACTTTTTTTTTTCAAATTTGGGGTTTGAATCCTTTCTGTATAATAAAACAGCTGCTTGCTGACTAAAAAAGCAGGGACACATAAATAAAAACATGAAATACTTCATTTCCTTCTCCAGGCTTCAAATTTCAGGGTGCTGACTCTGCATTGCTTGCACTGTATTATTCCCTGTGCTGCCACTTAGAATAATTCAGTTCCAGGGGCACTCCTGTCAACTCTGAAAGACTTAAAAGACTCTATGAATAAGCTGTAGCTCCTACTTCTCAGCTGTAACTGAAAATGCCATTTGTTTCTTCTCTTTTGTGTGATTCTGCATTTTTTAAATGTTTTTTTTTATTGAAATAGAATTACATCACCTTCTTCAATTTCCTCCTTTCATCCCCTCCCAGCTACTTTCTCCCAAACTCCTCCTGTGCTTCCCAGTCTCAAATTGAGCCTTTTTTTTATTATATGTGTTGTATATTCATATATGTAAATATATGCATGTAAACATACATGAACACAATACACACATGTATGTGCATGTATTTTCTACTTAAACCCCTCATTACCTTTTCCTTCATTTCTACAGCCCATGTTGCTGATCTATTTTCTTTCCCCTACTGTGTTCTAATTCCACAACAATTCTCTCAACTCATTAATTACCACTAGGTTTCTACTGTGGCCAGTTGCAATATCAGCTTCCCATCAATTACAACCATCTGAGCAGAGACCCTCCCTTGAGGAAGTGTTCTGTTTCCTTGGATTGATGTAGAAACACCCACCCAATTGTGGGTAGCTTCTTATGGAAACAGTCCCTTTGTTACTTGGCCTTCCCTGAGTTAACTGGCTGTATTATTGCTGCTTCCAGTCACATTGTTGATATGAGGACCAGCTTGGGTACATCTCCCATCTTAAGGAATGAAAACACCATTTATACAGAACAATTCTCATGCCTAACCGTTCTCAGAGACCATCACAGAGGAGGAGGCAGAACGGCTATAGTAACACTAAGACAGGAAGGCTTGGGAGCTCTGGCCTCCATACAATCTAATCTT
The DNA here is from genome assembly GCF_964271855.1 of Acomys minous. Classification (NCBI taxonomy): domain Eukaryota; kingdom Metazoa; phylum Chordata; class Mammalia; order Rodentia; family Muridae; genus Acomys; species Acomys minous. The sequence continues at coordinate 29,221,602 of NC_140495.1, forward strand.
CTGCAAGCCTGGATCTTGAAGTCTTCCGCTTCCTGCCTCTGTCTGCTGACCTAGGCTTACAATGTTTTCAGCCTCCACGACATACTGCTAGATCAGCTTACTGCTTCTAGCTCTTTTTGAACTCTGCATGGCTGGTTCAATTCAGGCGTTCTAACTCCAACACTCCTCTCCATGCTGACTGATTCAAAATAGCTCCTCTCTGCTTTTCACTGCATTGCTCTGCTCGGAAAAACTGCCTGTGAACTCCAAAGACTGAACTGCACTGACTGCAAAAACTGAATGGAACTGAACTGAACTGGAACAACTCAGCTGAATTCAACTGAACTGCACCAAACTCAACTCCACTTTCTCTCCCTGTGCTGCTCTTAAGTTGCCTCTATTTTTCCTGTTCTGTTCTCCTGAGAATTGGGCATATCCTGTCTCTGACTCATTCTTTCAATTTTTTTCTGTCCCTCAATTAGGCATCAGTGTTTCGAATTAAAGATGCTTACTTAAGGAGTGCTTTTTTTGTTTGTTTGTTTGTTTGTTTGTTTGTTTTGCTTTTGTTTTTCAAAACAGGGTTTCTCTGTGTAATGGTCCTGGCTGTCCTGGAACTCTCTTTGTAGACCAGGCTGGCCTCGAACTTATAGGCCTCTGCCTCCTGAGTGCTTGGATTAAAGGCGTGTGCCACCATGACCAGCAATGAGGAATGCTTATATTCCATCCAGGTGGATTAAAGGTGTGTACTAAGGGCATGTCCATATCCTAGGTCTTTGGATGTGATGTCTTGCCAGAGTAGCAATGTTGCTCAATTAAAATTCCTCTACTCATGTGTCCCTTCTTTTTAGCACCTTCAGCAGCCATGGGTTCCGGTACTCATTACCATTTGTATAAATATAGGTTAAGGCTAATAATACTATTTTTCTATGAGTATAAACAGCTCCTTGTAAGGCTGTTTGATGTTATATTTATTTAGCTGAACAATAGTAATCATTTCACTATGTTGGCCTATGACCTCCTAGGCTAGGGTGTCTTGAGGTAAATATAGACTTGCTTTATACACAGGTATGTGGTCTATTTTAGAGAAACTTACACGAGTTGCTGAAAAGAACCTGTATTTGATAGTATTTTGATGAAATATCTTTAGAAATATGTTAAGTCCATGTGATCAGTGATGTCATTTAACTCCCATATTTCTGTTTCAGTTTTACCTATTGATAAAAGTGGGATTTTGACATAATCTACTTTTAGTTTGTTGTGGCTACTCTGTTTTTATATGCCAATATTTTAAAATTTGGTATATAGGTATTTAGAATTCTAATGTCCTTTTGAAGGTTGTTATCTTGCTCAGAAAAATGAAGGATAACTTTTGTATTGCTTCAAATTCATTTTGGCTTAAAGTCTACCTTTACCATTTTAAAAAATATTAATTGTATGAATGAGGTCTCTGCCTAAAAGTGTGTAGATACCGCATACATGTGAAGTAATCATCAGATGCCAAAAAAATGTGTCTGATCCCCTGGAACTGGAGTTGCAGGTGGATCTGGGCATGACACGGGGGTGCTGGGATCTTAGTCTGTGTCCTTTCCAGTCATATCAAGTGCTCTGAACTTCTCTTCACATAGTTCATAGTTAAAAGAAGAACAGGTGCACAGAAAACAATGGCCTTTGAGCAAATCAACATCCAGTAGAATAAGCATCTGAGTGTGCAGTGCCTGGGACATGGTCTTGATCTTCTGTGCTCCAACTGGCCTGACCAATTCCACTTCTCTGGCTTTGCCACCCATAGCACACCACACAGCTTACCGTGGAGTGAATCCTACTCCCTGCTGCTGTCCATCGTGGTCACTCCACAGTTCTTGCATCTCCAAGAAGTAGAGATCTCCATTAAGGTTGTAAGGGCCTCTACTCACCTCTCTTCAGCGACTCGCTACCCTTGACAAGCACCGAAAAGCTTCAGGTTCTCCAAATAATCTTTTTAATACCAGGGGCATGGTTTCCCAGAAGATTTAACCTCAATGCTGTTGGCCTCTTGTTAAAATAGATGTTTTCTTAGCCCCAGCTATCCTCCAACCATAGATTCTCAGTTCAAAATACTACATGAACAGCCCTGATAGAGTCTATATTCTTCTCTGAAAGGCTCCATCACCTGTATCTCTCTCAACATTTTTGTGATCCAAGCTTTTATTAGAGTCCATTCATCTCTAATGCATACAATAGTTTTTCTAACCCAAACCTCCGCTCTCCGACTCTTCCCAGCCATGTGATGGTCAATTCTATTCCTGGTACCAATGTCTTTCCCGGTTAGATTTCTGTGATATGGAGATGCTGTGATAAATGTCACATACAAAATAAACTTGGGGAAGAACATGTTTATTCAAATTGTAAGTTTTAGTCTATCATGGCAAGGCCCAAGGCTGGGACCTAGGGACAAGAACCGAAGCAGAGGCCATGGAGGAATATTGCTCACTGGCTTATTCTCTGACGCTTTCTCAGCTGCATTTCTCATACAGGATAAAAGACTAAAAACTGCACAGAGGCTGTAGCTCTTCTGCCTTTTTGGTCTGCCCTTTGGACCAGCATTATTATTCCTGAGTGACACTTGGTCTTTTAAATAATTATTTTGTGACCCTTACCATGAGTAATTGCTACTTGCTTTGGAAACATGCTAGCCTTCAGCAAACTATAATTTCACGGACATATTTTAAAGGGGCAGTTTAGGTTGTTGGTAGTCTCCTTTCATTCCCAGTGATGACGTAAATGAAGCATGAAGAAAGCGTACGGTGGGAAAGGGTAGCCATTAAGCCTCACATTTTTCTCCTACCTAAGTGCATGTCAGGGTGATAATTCCTGTCTTTTTTTTTTTTTAATTTCAGTGATGTCTCTGAAGCTGACAATTGCAGACTCTAATAATCAAGTCCTAGCCAGGATGTAGCTATGTGAAGCATATGGCTATGGATGGAAGTGTTTTAAATGTTCAGGCTAGAAATTTTCTCTTTATGCGAGAGTACTGGAGTGAAGTTGAAGCTCTCACGAAAGAGTTAGCTCTGCCAGACAGCCTCAGTTCCAAGATACAAGGGACTTCCCACTGGAAAAAAATATGTTAAAATAGGTCGTTTTCCTGGAAAAATAGACTATAGGAGCTGTCTGCAAAACAGACCATTGGATTACACCAAAGAGTTGCCTTGCTAATAAGAGACTCTAGCTCTAACAGAGTCTCCCAAAGGGTCCTGGGATGAGTCCTTCCCCCATCAGTTCAATAGAGAGATCTCGGTCACTTACTTTTGTGGGTAATGATGAACATGTGTCCAAAGCAGGCAGGTCTGTGGCAAGATGGCAAGATGCCAGAGTTTTCTGGCATTTCAATGTCCTGCTCCCAAGTGATTTAGGGGCCCCCAAAGCTACTTCTGAGGCAAAAAAGACATTCTGCTAACACTGAGGAATGTCATTGCCATAAACCCTCAGATGTCTCTAAACTCTTCAAAGGTCCTGAATTGAGAACAGCGAGGAGCATAAAGGAGATTTCTTTTCCCCAAATGGGCTGCCAATGTGGCTGGAGATATGGTCCAATCTGTGAAAGAATTCAATTTTCACATCTGAATAGAAAAGCTTCATATAATACGCAACAAAGAACACAGTGAACATAGTATTAACAGAAGAGATGCATAGGTAAGGGGTCCTGGCCTGGGACTAATTTGCTCCTATTCTTAATAAGATAGGGTGAGCCATTACATGCAACCCTCAATTAAGGAATTACTGCTATGTAAATGAGGACAGTCTTGAGGGGCCCATGGTCAGTGCATGGAGGCTCTTCATGGGGCTCCAGCTATGTGCTATCAAGTTAAATGTAGTTCTGACCTGCACTCTGTCACATAATGTTCTCATTCTCAGTTTATGTTACTGAGCCTTGGCTTCTTCTTATGAGGCATTTCTGGTCCAAGCTTTCCCAGGGGACCCATTTCCATTATGATGTACCAACTATGATCTTCTTTTCACAGGAAAAAATGGCAGTCAGTCACACATGGTCAAAACCAAATAAGCAAGCAACAGACAAAAACTACCAACTTGGAAGAAAGAGAATATAAGATCCCCTCGCATTTCTGTGTGTTATGCTAATTAGGAGAGGCAACAGATGGACCTGAAAGTTTTCGTAGAGTGTCTGTTTCCTCCTGAGGATGATAAGTTAGGAATACCACTGACTATGATAAAGGCAGCTGTTCTAACTCTCAGATGGAGAATTCAAACAAACGAAGAGTTTATCTGTTTTCAAAATGTAAAAACTTCACTAGCATCTTCTTGAGTCTCTCAGACCAGCCCATTGTACTTTCAGCTGAGGATTGTAAAGTTATTACAAATTAACTCTTTCTTTTTTACTTTGCAACCACCCTGATCATTTGCATATGGACTATAGAAGATGGAAAGAAAACCTCAATGGCCATGCTGTTAGTAATGCAATGGACACCTGTGCAGGAACACACAACCAGAGGGCGTCTGTGTCTCAGCTTCTGGCCACAGTGAGAATCCTGGACTCACATATTCATTAGGTTTGAATCATGCACAATTGAAAAATAGTAATGAGCACTTTTGGTGGCACAAGAATATTCTTTCTCAATTCAGTGTCATCTACTAAGGCAAAGTCTAGAATAAACATCACGTAAAATCTCATGGGAATAAATTACAAATCTAGAAGTAATAAATATTTAAAAATATTCTTCTCCCAGTGGAACTGTGACAGATATAAAACCATTGAAAGAAGGAAAGACATCTACAAAGACAAATTGTTCCAATATCTGAGTTTTTCCTTGAATGTGAAGAGAACATTGATAAATATGCTGTGACCTGACATAGTCACACATACTGAAATGCAAGATATATTATTACTTTACCTGACAATTATTCTCTAATTTTACACTTATTCACATGCATTGTTCCTTTAAATCTGGTGTGATATGTGAGCTCTATATTGCTCTGCCCATTTAACCTGTTCTTGGTTATTTCTTAAATATCAAAAAAATGTGGATCTAATGACTAGGTATGCCTTTGCCAACTTGTGAGGTACTTATGTTATCATAAAGGTAAGAGGGCTGTGTTATTTCAACTGTAAATAATTATGAATTTTAATAGTACTTATTTCATATGATAGAATATAAGGTTTTGAAGATACTATTATTTGGCTTAAATACTTTAAATTTAGTTTAAAAAAATGTTGTTGCTAAGGGTACAGTTTAGTGACAGCATCCTGGCATCAGTCCTCAGTCCCATGATGAACCACATAAAACAACAGCAAAGATACATAGGAGACATTGATGTTTTCTCTCTGTCTGTCATCCTGTCTCTCTCTCTCTAGGTAGATAGATAGATGGATGTAGATGTATACATGTATATGGTTAAGAATAAAATATTAACCACCCTTTTATATATACATATTATTATGTACTCAACACTGATTTATTAGGAATCTTCACACACTTCTTCTGGACCCTTACGGCCTGCTGCTTCTGCCACTGGTCTATCACAATATAGAAATGTAACCTATGAATACATTTTATCAGTGTAGTAGATTTAAAACTTCTCAAATACAATATTGCCAAAGATGACCCTTAATGCCTTTTAAACATATGAGGTAATTACATATATATGAATAATTATAGAAATATAACTCATGAGTCCATTTAGTGTGCCTGAATGTATATGTTTTTAGGATCTGGTAGGAGATAATAAATTACGGTACTCATTTCTGAAGACTAATTCTTCCTCTCTCAGTAATTCTTAGTTGCCTTTCACTCTTCATCTAATTATAATAGGATATTAACTTTTATTTTCCATTTAGCACTATCTCATTTATATATGTTCATCAAAATCTGCAAGTTATTATCACATGAAAAGCATTTCATTATTATTTATTACTTGTGCTCTGTTATTATTTTATCCATGAGGCAATTTTAATAGTGCTGTTTTGTAATGTTCTTAGGTTTGCAGTATTGAAACTATTCCCAGATGTTACCATGCCTGTCTATGTTTCACACATGGTGGTGACAGGCAAATTTTGGCTACTGTGAATACTAATATATTGCTATTGCTACAATGGATAAGTCCCTTTACTCAAGAATCCTCTGTGCTGTTATTTTAATCATCTCAGCTTTATTAATTGAAACATATTTAACTACCACAGTTTACAGCATAACACAAAACCCAGTTATTTTGAGTTTTCAAATTACTCAAGCATATGGCCACTAAAAGTTTTTCATTGCCTAAGCCTTACAAACATTATTTTATGAGTTTCTCTTTTAATTTTAATGGTAATCACAAAATAATGTTGCAATTCAGTGTTGGTCTTTTCTCTTTCTTTCTAAGTTGATAAAGTTGCATTTGATATTTCCTCTTCTGTAAGTAATAGCTTAACGAACTCTGGCGATTGCTTTAGAATGACCTGAATTTTTTTTCCTGGAGAGCATTTGTGAAGTGAGATAAAACGGGCACAGAAAGACAGATACCCCATGACTACACCCACACATAAACCTAAGGCTGTGACGTCACAGAAACCAGAGGGACAACAGATACCCCATGACTGCACCCACACATAGACCTAAGACTGTGACATCACAGAAACCCAGAGGGACAGCAGATACCTCATGCACCCATACATAGACCTAAGGCTGTGACGTCCCAGAAACCAAGAGGGACAGCAGTTACTGGCCAGCAGAGCAGCTGTGATGGGAAGCGAGGCGAGGCTGGGCTCCATCCATCATGCACTTTGTAGACAGGAGGAAGATGCACAAGGTTTCTACTGAACAGTAGAATGGATACAGTTAATGACAATGTATAGTATATTTCAAAAGAGCGATAGGAAGATTTGGAACGTGGTAACAGAAGGAGGTGGTGGAAACTTTGGGCACAATCAGTAACAGGGTGCCAGCTTTGCATGTGGAAGACCTTCAGTGTGACTTCCACACAGAAGACAAAGAGGCAATCAGACTTAAAGATAATACAAGAAAATGTAATCATTACCAAAGGACATACGATAAAATCTCACTGAAATTATTAAAGAAACAAAGTAAGCCGAGAGAGGTCATCAAAGCAGCAATTTTAAAGTCCTTTTTCTTTTTGAAAATATGTATGGACAGTTATAAACAGCATTCTTATCATTTATGTTTTAAAGATGTAGTTTAGGAGGCTCCTTAGTGGAAATTGCAGCCTGAGTGTCTCTTTTATGCTTTGAGAAAGAGTCAGAGTTTCTATTGTAAGAAGTATCCATTTTTCTTACTGTTTAGAGATGCCTCAGTTGGATTTTATTTTCATGAAGCATTACCCAACAATTCTATTTCTTTTTCAGTTTTCCCTTGCCTGAATTACCAAATTTCTTTGGTAATTGTGCATATTTTTCTTGATATTTTTATTCCTCATATTCACATTTCCTCCATTTTTTCTTGAGTTTGACAAGCACATGTACACTCATTGGTTATTTTTTTCCTCTTTCCATTTAAGTCCTACTAATTTTTAAAGTTTATTGTTTTCAATCATGCCTATGTATATGTACAAATGTATATTTGTATGTGTGCGTATCAGTGAAGGCCAGAAGTTAGTTTCAGGAATCTGTCTCCCTTAATATTCTCCAGCTTATATTTTGAAACAGAGGTTCCCACTGATTCAGCTACATTTTCCTGCTCTCAAGGCCTAGGGGTTCATCTGTTTCTTTCTCCTTACCTCTGACTTTGCAAGCACATGCTAACATTTCTTTCGTTTGTCTCTTTCCTCACTTGCTTGCTTTTTTTATTTTTTTTAAATGGAAGTTGCATGGATTTAAGTCACACAGCACTTTGCCAACTGAGCCATCTTTGCCCAGATGACCTTTTATTTTTTTTTTAATTAAATACATTTTATTTTTTGCTTACTTGGGGAATTTTTGTTTTTTCTTTTTTGAGACCAGGTACAAGTAACCCAGATTTACTTCTAACTTACTACATAGCCCAGACTGTCCTTCAACTCCTGATCCATCTTTCTGAATTCTGAGATTACAAGCATGATAGGTCACCAAGGAGAGACTTGATACCGTATGAGCATATTCAGGGGGAGGAGGTCCCCCTCAGACACAGACATAGGGGAGGGGAGGGGAGTAGGGGGGAAGTGGGAGAAAGGGAGGAATGGGAGGATACATGGGATGGGCTAACAACTGAGATGTAATATGAATAAATTAATTTAAAAAAATAAAAATTAAAAAAAAGAGAAACACACACACACACACACACACACAAAAAACAACCAAGCATGTACAACTACAGATAGCTTATACATTCAACACTTAGATTTCACTTCTCCTTACAACAGAAATATTATTAAGTCACTGTTAAGAAAAATTTAATTTTGCTAACCAATCACACAAATAAAAAAAGATGTGGACGAAGAAGACAAAATTATAAACTATCAAGAGTTTTTATAAAGGAAATGAAAGAGCAGTGTCTTCCAAGCAGCTGACATACACTGTTTAATAACTCTTGACACAGCATTTAGAGGCAAACAGTTGCCAGCGTGGGTACAGGTAACATGCTGCCTTTTGGATGTTTCATGATGCTGACCCTAGTCAGAGCAAACTCAGCATTCCTGGTCTGATGTGCTCACACAGAAGGGAGTCTGAGAACATTGTGTTGCTGGCAGGCTTTTCCTCCCTGGAGGCACATTGTCACTCAGTGGGGTCACTGGCTGACAAAGCTAATGCCATTTTGCTTGAGAAATTGGCTGCACTCCTGTCTTCTCCGGGGCTGAGATGTCCCCTTCCAACCCCTGCCACTTTCTCCTAGCACTATCTGTGTTCTGAGATTTAGACACCTGAAGCAAGAGGGAGTTCTGGAGGTTAATTCAACATTCCTGTGAATAGTTCAGTACCAGAAATGGTTGCTAAATAAGAAAGGCATTGCTTTCTTCGGCGGGGACTAGGCAGTGGAGACATGATTTAGGAACACAAAGTGCAATCCAATGAAGATAGTGTTGGCTTGTGTCCAAGCACGAGATTCTCAAAGGCCAGGAGGCCAGGCCTGCCTTTGCTTTCTTTACAGCTTTGATTGCCCAGATTAAATTGTATCAGTCCATCAATTTGAAAGCCATTAAAATGTCTCCGTCTTTTCCTCTGTCAGCCCTTTTTTTCTGGATTGGTGTCACAAGAAACTGATGATAATAATCAACCCATCACCTAAGAGTGACTTTCAACAGCCACAATAATTACTTCATGTAAGAGGATAAAAGGTGACACATCACCTGCTGAATTGGCCCCTGGAACATCTCTCCCAATCTAAAAGACACACAATAGGACTACAGTGTTGAGCATAGCATTGCAGTGTTCAGGGCAGGGGCTGTTCAGACCTGGATGCTTCATCCACAGCACCACACAGATGTGGCAGGGCCTGAATTTGTCAGACTGATGAAATTCTGCAAGACTTGTGGGGAAAGACTAGGGACACGTAATTCTTCATTTAAAAAAAATCCTCATAGAGGGAGGTTTGTGGACATCAGCTAAGCCCAGCTTAGCAGGACTGGTCCTGCTTCACAGTGACCAGTCTACCTGGAATCACTACCACGCAACTAAGTTTTGAAATCTCTAAAATGGTCTGCACAGATATTGATGTCATATTTTAGAGAGCTTTGTGGGTATCTATTCCAATACTCCCACTCCTATACAACAAATCCATGACTGTGTTCTCCAATGTGAAATTGCAGAGTATCTGCACATAACTCCAGTGCCCATGCATTTGTCTTAAAATATGTCTAGTGTGTGCGCGCACACACACACACACACATACCAATGTTATATGGATGCTATGTAAGCATTTGTTTTGTCATTCGTTTGGGGGGACAAATTACCCTCAAAATGCCTGTGCACATTCAGTACAAACAGGATGTTTATGCAAACTCTTTTCCAGGGACGATTGGCTGAATATGTAGATGTATTGCTAGGGGAGATGAAAACCATCTGTACTGGACAATGACCAGACAAGCCTGTTCTTAGAATCTTAAAACTCATCACTTCAAAGATTGTCACTACAGAAATCTGACATAAACTGTGCTGGTGCCCAGCTGATACACATGGCTTACTCTGAGATGCCATATGGACTCAGGTATCCATAACTGAGTGAGTATATTTGTCTATTAAGTACACATACACACAGAAAAAAAAATGATGTTCTTTTTTGTTCTGAAGTTACATGGTGAGCCATTTAATAGTGCACTGCAGAAGAAAGACAAAAGTTTTTTTCTGCCCTTTATTGTTTTCATGTCCCTTCACAAAACATTAGGCCCCATATTATTCATGACAAGCATATTTTTGCACATAAGTGTACAGTGTATAATGTAATGCACAACTATGAAATAAAAATCATAATTATAATATAAAATTAAATATAATTTGCAAAATACATTTAAAACATTTTTAATTATATTAACACATTTTTGGAGACTTGTGGTTGTCACAGCTGTAGAAAGGTGAGCAAATTTGCTTCTTGAATGGTCTAAATGGAACTACTAATTCTACTCTATACCTTTGTTTTACAGTCATAAATGCTGAATTAGCACATAGACGGAAAGAAGTTTCGTTGAGCAATGCTAATGAAGGTTTCAAATTCTTTTAGAAGCATTTTAAATGAAAGCTTGTGTAGTGATCTACAGATATTGTTTTTAAAAGAAAATGAAAAATCAAAGAACAAAGAGCAAACATTTTATTCATAAATGATATATTTTCCAGATACCCACTTGAACAGTTTCATAATAGAGGAAAGAAAAGGAAAGCGAGACTTACTATTGACTAAAATTATTGTGTTTTTACTTGGTTTGGGAAGGCTAAAGTCCAATCTTATGGAGAAGCAATTCCTCAAATGAAGAGTCCTCTTCCTAAATGATTAATCTTGTTTCATGTTGTAAAAAAAAAAACAACTGATCAGCTCAATATAGCTGACACATTTCTTATGACCAAGAACACATAGCTAGACAAGTCATAGGCTCTAGGAATGAACTAACCACTATTACTTGGTTAGTGGACCACAATATTAAACCTCTAATAATTTCTCATTTTATGCACAGATTAGTGTATCGCTCAACCATTTACAGAGCCAGTTACAGAGGAGTTGGAGAGATGGCTTGGCGGTTACTAGTACTGCTTGCTCTTCTGGATGATGCAGGGTTATGAGGAGAATCTAGAAGAAGTCAGGAAAAAAAGAGTATGTTCAACATATATTATATGAAAAAATTATTTTAAAATGGAAAAATGTGAGTTAATCTCCTTGGTTAACTCTGAAGGACTTGGTTAAATCTGAAGGGCTAGATTTGTAGATAGATGCTGTTTTTAATTTAGCTTTATGATGAAAAAAATCTTATTTTCTCCATCTATGTTGATTGAAATTTCTGCTGTGGATAGTAATCTGGGCTGACACCTCTAGTCTCTTAGAACCTGCTGTACTTCTCTCTAGGGTCTTCTAGATTTTAGAGTCTCCATTGAGAAGTCAGATGTAATTCTAACAGGTCTGCCTTTATATGTTAATTGGTCTCTTTCCTTTGCAGTTTTTATTGTACTTTCTTTGTTCAGTAGCTTTAGTGTTTTGATTATCCTGTGGTAAGGAGGCTTTCCTTTTCAGTCTGATCTACTTGTTCAATATGCTTCTTATTCCTTTGTAGGCATCTCCTTACTTAAGTTAGGAAAACTGCCTTCCGTAATTTTGTTGAAAATATTTTCTGAGCCTTGGAGCAGTAATTCTCCTTTCTCTGTTCCTAAAATTCATAGGTTAGTTATTTTCATGGTGTCCCAGGTTTCCTGGCTGTTTTGTGTCAGGATTTTATTTTAGGTTTAACATTTTCTGTTTGCTTGGTGTTTTTGTTGTTGTTGTTGTTGTTGTTGTTGTTGTTGAACTCCTAACTGTGAAAGAGGGTGTGTTTTTTTTATACCACCTGCCTGCTTTTGAGACCCTTAATCCTTCTACTAGGTTACCTTGTGCAGCTTCCATAGGAGGGCTTAAATTTGGCTAATTGTATTTTCTTTTGTCTTATTTGCCTGTCATCTCTTGGAGGCCTGATCTTTTAAGAAGAAGAAATGAAGGGAGCGTGGACCCGATGGAAGGAACAGGGAAGTAGTGACAACCAAGAGAATGGAGGTAGGGGGGAACTGTGGTTGGGATATATTGTATGAAAGAAGACTCTATTTTCAACTAAAAAAAAAAAAAAGAAAATATCTAATATCTCATATAAGATTCAAATTTAACTGTGATTCCTAATAGCATTAAAAAATAAAGCTACACGATTCCAACATATAATGGCACTGAATAAATATTTCCATTAAAAAAAATGGACGGAGGAAAAGAAGAGAACAGAGGTCCACATCAACAATGAAATCCAGCAGGAAAATTCTAACTCTGCATCTTCATATTTGGGCAGGTTGTCCTGCCCAAAGTTCTGTTGCCTGTATCATGAGTTACTTTGGGTAAGCTCTATTCTAAGCCTACACCTTTCCTTGGAAAGGTCATACGGTTGTAGCGTCTACAACATATTGAAATCTCCATTCCAACTTAGGCTTCAGCCCTCACAAACTCATCAATAGAATCCCAGGGCCCTTCTTGTTTAGAGTCTGGCCTGGCCCCACATTACCTGATCTACTGACTTTCTATAACTATAGAGAAAGACTATGTAACCTTTTGAATCTGTCTTCATCCTTGTGTGCTGGCAAAAACCAGTTGCAGTGCAACTGTTAGGAGCTTAGCCTGAGATGGGTTGGCCTCTATGAACCATGTGGCTAATTCTACAAGATGCTTTTTCTAGGCAGTTGCTCTTGAGTGTGTGGTGTGGGTTGGAAGATAGGGAGGCTTTAGCTGCATTCTCAGTTCAGGCTCTTTTCTTTCAAATCAATTTGTACTTTTTATAGTTGAATCACTTGGTGAGTGTGTTCTTGGTAGGATACCATTCCTCTTGTTCTGGTAAGCAAATGGTTTATTTTTTTTTTTATAACACTAATATCTTTATTATTGTAGCCTCTATTCAGCATCATTTTGCCTGCCTCTTTAATCTTGCTCTTGCGTTTTCCCTTGCCAAACATTTGGACAAGTTACTCTTTTACACTGTAGACCTTGGATGGAAATAGTGATAAATATTCACAATGGGTCGTGAATGCTCTCCTACCTTGAAATTATTCCTACTAAATATTTGAATCCAGTACATTAAAATTCAGAATTATTCAGATTCTTGGGCTATGGCTGGAAAAAAATAGGCAGATAACTCAGAAGAATATTATCTCAGTAGCTCATTTCCTGGGAGAGTGTTGATTCCTTTCCAACCCCCACCACCAGCAGGCCTGTACACTGAGTTCTTTTGTCACTCTGATCTCCCAACTCCCACGAGCATGGCCCAGTATATTCTGCTTCCTGCAGCACTCCAACTCCAGCGCCTTCTATGTCTACATCACACACCTTTCCATGTCCTTCCTACAGAATAAACAATAAAAAATAACCAGGTTTCTGAAGGCAGTGGCCAGACTCCTCAGTCTCAACCTTCTGTGTTAGTTATTTTCTCATTCATGTGACCGAGAACTCAACCAAAACCAGCACAAGACGTGCATTTTTATTTTGACTTATAATCCAAGGATGAAGTCCATCTTGGTAGAAAGGCTTCCAGGCAAGAACCAGAAACACATTAAGAGGAAGAAGAAGAAGAAGAAGAAGAAGAAGAAGAAGAAGAAGAAGAAGAAGAAGAAGAAGAAGAAGAAGAAGAAGAAGAAGAAGAAAAAGAAGAAGCAGAGCTTGGATATTAAACAAGACTCTTCCCCTTTGACTCATTCTCTCAAGTAAGATGCCTTCTTTTAAAGATTCCACAACCTTCTCAAATAATCCCACCATCTGGGAAGAACGTGTTCAAGTACATGAGCCAGTGGGGGTGGCGGACATTTCACATTGTAATCAGAACAGCTGGTGTTGAGTCTGTAAAGGCAGGAGGGAAAGTAGGACAACCTGTAAGTGAACAACAAATCACACTGGTTATGAAACTCAAAACATGCTTGTGGAATTGGGAACCTATAAAGTAAGAGATTTGATTATATAGCCAAAGGGTGTTGGACCAGCTGTAGGAAATAAGAGTGTTCCGCTGTCAGTCCAAGAACCATCTGGTGCCGTAGTTTTCAATCCAAATTGCTTATTAGTGTAGGAATCCTCTAGGGGACTTTAAAAACTCTCAGTTCCTAACATTTACCTATTAAGTTAGAATTCTTGTGGTTGGTTCTAGGAATCTGAGTCCTGGGATCCTATCGATGTAGACACTTCTGAACTAAGGCAATTATTCATTTGAGAAAAAGAAAACATGGATCAGTAATTAAAGCCAGAGCTTTTGTCTCATCTAGAGCCTCTAGAACATAAATAAATGTGAGAACTGCATACATTACCAGGCTTTGGTGTCTCTTCCCATGTTGTACAATCAAGAAAGACCTTATAGACAAAATTTCTACAAGGCTCATCACAGCAAAAGTAGTTGGGAAGAACTCATTATTTTTAAAAATGTTATACAAAATCTAGCAAGGCATTTACATAAAAACTAGCTTATAGGAAGATTATACCATAAAAACATACACCACATTACTGTGATCACATTTGATCACTTCTATCTTGAGGGAAATAACAGCTATTCATCTATTTTCATATGATAATTCATCTGTATTTAACTGCATGAAAAATTAAGGTAATATGCAATAATGTCTATGAAATATATTTGTGTATGTGGACATTAAAGTATGTGAATGTGTGGTACATATGTAAACATTTCAAAATATTCACCAAAAACATTGGTAAGCTTCTAATTCCATTTTCTTATTAGTTCTTGATTGTACTCTTTGTGGTGAAAAAATGAGGACATGACATATCTTGTCTTCAAGCATTTAATAGTTTTAAAAGACAACACTGGACTGAAATCACCCCCATTCTTATGACTCGCTGGGTCATAAAAGAGTTTGTATTTCAAAATAATTGCCAAGAGAAAGAATGATCAACAAATATTTTAAATGTATAGAATTTCTCTGAAATGTATATATGTCTCCATGTTGATAAGCTTAGAGAGCATTGTATGTGGGAATGTTTAGTAAGTTGAATATTAAGTTGTGTATATCAAGCATAGACTTTAGCATACCTTATGATTCAACGTTTTGCTGGTTGTGCTTTATGGATAAGTATGCTTGATCATTTCCCCCTCACAGGGCGGCCTTGACAGGCTAAAGAGAAAGAGTTTGCAGGTAGTACAGACGAGACTTGATAGGCTGAGGTTAAATGTCAGGGGAATAGGGTTCCTCATTCTGAGGACTAGGGGAGGGAGGGAGACAAGCTGAGGGAGGGAGTAGGGAGCAGGGAGTGGGAGGGGATGAGGGAAGGGAATAAAATCAGAATGTTAAGAATTCCAACGGCAGAACAAGCAGGTAACTTATATCACTAATCTCAGTATATGGGTATAGCTCTGAGACTGGCTGAGATATGAATGCCTCTGCATAGATAATGTTTCTTGCTGGCTACAGAATCCCCATGAGTTATTATTAGATGCTATTCTTCATAGAGTGTGCATAAAGATTACAGATGTCTTTTTTTCTGCTCATACAAAGAGCAGAAAACCAGCCTTAATTGTTCTGTGCATTATTCACACCTTATACATTTATAATTTTAGGACTGTATAATGCTTGTGAGAAATGGTATGTTTTCAGAACAAAAGAACTGGACCCTGACATTGGATCAGACCTGACAGGATTCATTACTCCCAGCATGCTGGACACCGACATCCTGTATCCTTCATGTTGCATCACCAAGTACTTCAGTTGCTGTTGCTCACCAGAATAAGACAGCTCCCAGGACAATTGGTCCAGGACTTCAGACTGTCCCACACAGGACTTTAATTAAGCCTGGAATTTGTCAACATTTAGAAACCAGATCACAAATGCTATTCCTAGCTTGTTTAACCATTTCCACAATTTTATTTAGGCCCCTACAGTGGTATTATTTATGCCAAATCAACCAGGAAGAAAAACTTTAGAGAACAACACCCCATTTCCTTTAAAGAGATTTGGTAGGTTTTTGGTTGCTTTCTTGAGCTATAGTAGGCTATAGTGGTTATAAGTTATTATAGGTCTTATTTAAGGAGAAAACAAGGTTGGAATCAGGGATGTCTCTCTTTTCTTTTATCTTCCCTTCTTAGGTTTAGAGATAGGGGTTAAAAAGAAAGAAGGGAGATTATAGAAATATATAGGAAAGACAGAAGAAAAAGAAGATTACTAAATCTACTCCTCAACTTAGTGCCATAATTGTCACTCACGAGGTTATTTTTAATTCACTGGTATAGAGATGTATATAGATGTAAAATAAGTTTAATTTTAGAAACAGTCATATAGAATTCAAATGTAAGATTATTCTTTACACACAATTATAATACAAGGTTTACTTCCAAAACTTTTAAAGTGCTATTGCAGGCTGTTTAGGATAAATAAGTTATACAAGTTAATTGTTACTTTATCAAATCATGTTCATATCAATTACTAGTCTATTTTTATCACAAGAATATACATCTTAGGTGCAACAGAAAGATGTGATTCTATAGAGAGATAAGGTAAAATAGTTAGATAAGGTCTTCAAAAACCTCAGAGACATACAGAATATGGTATTTTAAAATGTTTTTATTATTTTAAAGATTCACTGACAATGAGACAGATTAACTCCTGGCAAAACCCAGCCTACCACAAAGAGGATGATGACTTCAAATAAGGCTAATAAGCCACTGGGCAAAATGTCCTAGTTTCTACCACAGACAGAATTCTTCCTAAAAATGGCAAACTTGGATGCAGGCAGAGTGTGGAAACCAGGCCTGACTGGGCTGCCTTCCTGTCTTGCTGTTTCACGTCCTGTTTTTAGCAGCTTCCGTGTCTGTGTTTGTGTCGGTTAGCTAGTCATGTTTACTGCTCTGAGAACACACCCACCCCCTCGTCAAGACTTTCCCTTCTATGCGCAATCACCTCTTGAGGGATTTCACCTGCAAGTGGCATTCCTGTTTTGCTGCCTATAAAAGGCTCTTTGGACACTGAGTAAAAGCTGCCGCTGCTGCTGCTCTCTTAGCACAAAGGACTCACTGTTTCACTGTGCGTTAAATCCGCAGTCCTTTGCCCTTGACTTAGTACAGCAGAGTCAATGGCCAAAGTCTGCCAAGACAGGGTAAGCAAGTCCTCAATAGTTCCTGCCTCACAAGTTACGTCTGTCAGATATATTGGGACAGAAGGCTGAAGATGATGCTCCAATGTTATAGAGAGTTTTTGAGTGATTATTCAGGTAGCAAACTGTCTCTGTCATCTTCTCATATGGGAAGCTACTAACCTGCACCGCCCGTATACTCAGGTAATCGGTTTTATTCCTTCTCAAGTCTCTGATGGGGTGGAAGACCAGATAGTTTAGTTTTACAATTAAGCTTAGATGGTTAAGGGTTAAGATGTTTTTATCACTAGATATATATGTTTTAAGTTAATAATGATGAGATATGACAGATATTGATTTACATTCAGAATTTTAGACGCACCAAGATAGGAAAAATGTTTTCTTCAAGGCTGTCAAATACAAATAGCCGAAAAACTAAGAATGTAACATTTATATAATTCCTGATTGTGTCACGATTCTTCTTGCTATAGGTAGTTTAGTGTGTATATATGTGTAATAATCTAAATGTATATGTAAAATTAAGAAAGTAATAAAAAACAATTTTAAAAAAGAGTAAGTATGTTGAAAATGAAGAATAGGAGTAATATATTTCAAGGCAAAGTTTTCTCAATGCTTTAAGGCTAATTTTTGTTTGTTTGTTTGTTTGTTTTAATTATTGCTGCTTCAAAATTCATGTAATGTAGAAACATTGACGAAAACTTTATTTTTTTTGTTTTATTAATTAATTTATTCAGATTATATCTCAATTGTTATTCCCTCACTTGTATCTTCCCATACCCCCTCCCTCCCTCTTTCATCCTATTCTGCTCCCCTAGGTCTGTGAGAGAAGAGGACTTCATCCCCCACTATAAGATAACAGCCTATATATATATAAAAAAAAAGATAACAGCCTATCAGGTCTCTTCCTGATTGCCTGCTTACTCTTCCTCTGAGTGCCACCAGATCTTCCCACCAAGGGGAAGTGGTAAAATAGGGGGAACAACAAATTTAAGGCAGTTTTGATGATCTTACTAAAAAACCTGAAAGAAAAAAATGCTCATTAAATGCTTTTTCCCTTCAATGTTTTCTTGGGATTCCTGTGTAAGGGGATCAATTATGCAATACATGCTAAACTAAAAAGCCAGATGCCTATGGTGATTTTAAAAAAAAAGCCAATGTTTTAAAAGAACCAGCGATTTCCTCTTCTGCATAGCGGGAATATATCATCATCTTGTTATTGTAGAGTTTTGTGATGGTTATGAAAAGGGATGAAGCATCTCCTCGAGGAGATGATGTGAGAAGGAAGATTTAAACAAATCTTTACCATATACCAATATCTTCATAAATGTGCCCTAGAAGCTCATGGAAAATGTGAATTTCAAGATTAAAAAATGAAAAAGAAAGATATCTTCAGAGATACTTTTGTTACTGTTGTTCACAAGTGACTCAATTAAAACTGGCTGTAATTCTTTATCACTATGATGTGATGGACAGTTCATTTTTAAAATCAAAATTCATTTAACAATGCATTATTGCTATACCTTATCTCAAGCATTGTATTCATAAAATACAGCTTTCTAGTCTCCTATAAAATAGAACATTATTTGTCAGTGTGTAGGACTTTCTAAGAATTTTAATGTAAAGTTTATATAATTCCATCAAAACACAGAAGTAGGGTATGGGGTGTGGGGGTGGTGGTGGTGTGTGTGTGTGTGTGTGTGTGTGTGTGTGTGTGTGTGTGTGTGCGCGCACGCGTGTGTGTTGGGGATCTAGATTAAAGTCTTGGGTGTTACAGCCAAAGATTCTGCCACTGAGCTGTAACCTATCCCTACATCATATTTTACCTACATACACCTTAGAACAGATACTTCCACTTTCCTGTTGAACTTCAGTTTTGTTTCATATGCAACTTTTATATAGGGTAGTAATACATTATATGATGAGCATTTTAGGATTGAGCTTTAAATTTGAACACATAATTGTTTATTAGCTCTTGGAAAACACTATAAAATACATATGCATTAGAAAAGCAAATAAATGTGATAAGAGGAAGAATATCTGTGTCAATCATACTAAAATCATAGACTATTTTCCTGATGAGAAGTTAGAAAAACAGTGGATATAATACATTATCATACAGAAAACCACTTATATTTAGTTTGCTAACTTTTTGTTCTACCCAGTTTGCTCATGCTAGTAGAATGCACTTGCTGAATGGCAGCTACTGTCAGGCTGGTGTCCTGTTACTTGATCTGACTTTACAACACTAGACAAACAGGATAAAAAGTTATCTAACCCGTAAGCATGGCATGGTGACACACACTTGAGATCTCAGCAGAATCTCAGGAAACTCAGACAGGAAGGCAGGAGTTAAGGCTTCCCTGGGTCGTACAGTAAGATCTCTTTCTTAAGCAAGCAGAAACAAAAAGCACATGAATCTATGTACTTGGCTCTCATGCTCTTGAAAGTTCAGCTTTACCATTTTGGCCAAGGTTATCTACAATGACCATGAAACCCATCAGAATCTAATTTTGGTAAAATGAGTTTGGATAAGAATGACTTGTATACTGCTCTCACTTTGATATCTAGAATTTGCATTGAAAGCTCTTATGTAGCCAGCAGATTCTTGTACTCAATCAGAGGTGTGAGTTCATGCTTTCTCCTTGTGGAGATGTACAAATTAACTGGTAGAGTCTGTTATAACAACAGAATTTCAAAGGTGGAAGGGTAGAGATAGTCATGATGACGGTGAAATTTACATTTTTTCTTTGGGGGTCCACAAGGCTCTTTTAACTCTTTCTGCCATATTGATATCTGTAAACAGTGAAAAGCAGTGACCAAAAGTAAGCTGTCTGAACAGGTGGAGGCAAGCAGGCCCCATAATACTGGGTTATTTAAAGAGCAAACTTTTATGTACACCTTCTAAACGTGGAAACACAGGGGGTTATGTGCTTCTAATATCTCTAATATGGGAATCCAGTATCATAAGGCCTTTCTTTAGGTTGTAACACAGGCTGGGCAAAATAGAGGCTCTAGTGCAATGTGTAAGGCTCTTTATGGCCAAGCCCTCACTCCTAGCCTCAAACCCCAACACTTCCAGTCTGAACCCATCAGCCATGCTAGAGAAGTCACATTTCCTCAGGCAACATCTATGTTAGGTGCATGAGTGTCAAATTGGTTTTTTTGTTGTTGTTGGTGGTGGTGGTGGTGGTTTTTTTCTTGTTTGTTGTTTTTTCTGATGAACTGCTTCCCAGGTGATCTGTCCTTCCATCCTAAGTGACATTTCTTCCAAGCCTTCATTATAGTCTTGAAGTCTTCCCAGGTTGTGGCCTCTAGGATGGAACGTCAAGGACCACGCCCTGTCTTAAGGGAGGCTGGTCATCGCTGATGTGTCTGCTCAGCACTGTCCATCCATACTCTGTGTGTTTAGTCAGTTGAAGAATATACAACGTTATGTGCATTTTTAATATATTCAGCTATGTATGTGGAGGTATCCATACAACCCAAGTGTTCAGCAGACATCTTCTTTCAGCTGCAGCACAAGCTCCACTCCCAAACTCCAAAATTCAGCTCATTTTTCTTCCTGAAACTCACAGCATTGACTCTGTCTTGGTAAATACCTCAGCAGTCCAGGCTAGAGACCAAAGTAGTTTAGTAGTTAAGCCTAAGGGAATCAAGCACTCACTGCTGTTTGTGATGGAGAACCTCAAGCAATCTTGATTCCTCATATTTCTTGCCTGTGAAATGGTGGCAAATAAACCACTCTCAAAAGACTCTTGCAAATATTAAATTAGTTAAAATACACCTTATAATTGGAGCACAGTATGACAATGTGTAACTCAAGGACCATTTACCTTAATGTCAACTTATATAATGACTCAGACAGATCTAACACCTGACTCTTCCCCACCCAAATGTCCACATTGTACATGGATCTGCACTCCCTGGGATAAGCAGGACCTGCAGCTGTCATTGGCCTGACAATAATTCCAATATTTATAGCACAATCAACTTTATCTAAAGTTATATGAACACGAGATCAAAATAAAAGATCTAGAATATCATTAAAGACTATATAAGTAACCAAGACAGCCATTTTTTTTCTCAAAGCCCAGTTTAGGTACAAATTATACTTACAGTGGTGACTCAGTTTTATCTAACACCTAGTTTAAGTATTTTGTAAAGAGAAAATGCAATACTAATGAAACTATAACATGTTTTAGAAATATCTCAGTGCTAGGTAGAATACTGAATATCATATTAAAACCAGGGTTCACTGAAAATCTAAAATCTATGAAATTAATGTTCATAAACAAAAGTGTGTGCCATAGGGTATGTCCTTAACCCTGGCACTCAGGAGGCCAAGGAAGGATCATCTCTGTAAGTTTGAGGTCAGCCTAATTTACATGGCAAATTCTGTGCCAGCCATGGCTACCAAATAAGACTCTGTTTTAAATACTATAACAACAAAATCATAGACCTTATGGACATTGAGCATGAACATTCTCATCAAATATAAAATAATTCTGATATTCAAGCAACCTCCACTATTTAACTAATCAAGATTTGCTTTTGAACTACATATTGTACATATAGCACAGATTCAAACAGAGCTCTGAAATATATATCTTATACACAGTGTTAGCCTATCCGGAAAATTTACTACATCTCAGGAACTATCTGTGAGTTATGATAAGAATTAAAGAACATAATATATAGAACATTTTTATGATGTTCGTTACAGAGTAAGGCAACAAGCAAAGGTAATATTTGTACTGCTGATGCTGTTTCAATCTTACAGATATAACTCTAATAAGAATTCTTGCACCCACTTTTATTTCTTGACCTTTGTATAATTCAAAAAAGAACTGTGAGCTCCAGGCCAAGTTCGAATACATATCAAAAGTCTTTCTCAACAAAACAAAACAAATAAAACGAGTGTACACACACAGCCCACCTCAAAGTGCCTCAAGGAGACAGAAAAGATAAATCAGTTCAATTTTATCTATTTATTTTTATTTTAAGTGCTACAAACCTTAAAAGTGACGAAGTTAATGTCTGATACCAAGATTTGTAGAGTAGATCTCTAATAAGGTTCAGTATAGTTACTTTCTCAAAATTTACCATTTTTTTGCATGGAAAAATAGAAAATAGGTGTTTTTGGATTCTTGTATATACAATATACAATTATTCTTATAGTCACTATTTTAAGCAATAATAGGACAGAACTTTCTCTGATCCAATTGTAATTTAGAACCCATTGACTGAATTTCGCCTTTCTGCTTTTACTCCTTCAAGCCTCTCATACGTCTACTCCCACCTCCCATGAGATCAACTATTTTAGAGTCCATGTGGGTATGAAATTCATTGGTGTTTTCTTTCTGTGCCTTCCATTTCACTTAACATAATGATCTCAATTCTATCTGTGTTGTCCAATAGGGCAGGGTAGGTATCAATCAGTTTTGTCACTGGTCAATTCAAATTTGCAACTGGGGGTGCTTCAGCCTACTCTCAGAACCCTCTGGACGGAAAGTCAGTGGACATACAGATAGAAACACCGAGAGACATTTACATATATGCATGACATATGACAATATACAGACTATAGTAAAAGGCAGAAACAATTTTCTTTCTTAAGAACCCATGAGAAAACATGAGTATAACAATGTAGACAAATGAGACAATTGTGAAGGACAAGGAGATAAGGAATATGTCTAGAATAAATATGGAAATGATGAAAGAGGCTGTGGGACAAGTCAACATTTGGAAGGTATACCAGTGTGTTGCTTTTACTACTACTTTGGGCCTTTTCAAGGAGCTACAATTTTGTTACCTAGGAAGGACAATAATAACACTTACCTGTGTTAGTCACTGTACTGCATACAAACCTCAAATACTCTCAAAATGGAAAGCTTTATTGAATAAAGAAAGAACTTTTCTCATTCGATTCTTAAGCTAAATGCAGACCATTCACTCAAACGGTTCTTCAGGAACTGAGTGGGTCGTGAAGGCCCATATAGATGTACGCGTTCCTATACTAATGGCTGAGATACTCAATAAACGATTGAAGTTCTAGGCAAGGTTGTCTTCATGATACATATAAGGAAAGATAAAACGTTTTTGTCATGGTAGAAAGGCTCGGATCATTCTCGAGAGGAGGCAAAATGAATAAATATTGTAAGTAATGAACAGAAGAAGCCAGTTTTCCTTAAGAGTTTAAAAAACAAAAAGTCTTGAGGTCTAAAAATCAATCTTGGTTTTGAAAAGTCAGGACTTTTGTTGATAAGCTGAGTGTAGAGTATGATTAATTGAGAGGAATAAAAAATCCCTGCAGGGTTGCTTAGGTCTGCTAATATTTGAGTGCACGGTCTTCAACACAAATCTTTGTAAGCATCAATTTCCTACAGCCAATATCATTTCCCCGGCAGTGTTGTTGTGACTTACATCTGTAATTCAGCCACTGCCCGAAGAGTTAGAAATTTTGCATCATTTTCTACTGAACTTGATCATTTTATGTTGAAGTTTATTTTCCTTAGTGCAGCAGATATCAGCTAACATTCAGACTTTGGCATCACCTTGACATGTTGACATGCAGTAATTCTCAACCATCAATGTGAAATGGCGAGGAGAAGAGAGCATCCATATGCCTCATTCCAAAGATCTCGAACTGTTCGTGGAAGAGACAGCGAACATACGGTATCACGCTCAAAGATAGTCAGTTCATGTCAACGATCAGCCAGGTTGAGGAAAATCACATTAAACTTATTTTCCTCTGTGTCAATCTAGCTTAGGCACCAAACCAAAAAATATTTTCGATTCAGACATAAAACATATACAATCAGTATCTACAAAGTTATTAGCAGTTAGCTTATTAAATAAAATCTGTAATGTAAGGCTTTAACTAACAACAACATAAGCACACCTTGCTCTCAAGGCAATGACTGTCTTGGCTTTGACTGGAGAGCCTGAAATGTCTCGACGCAGTGTGCCAGAGAAGCCACCTATCCCATATGGTCCTGCAGATGTTCTCCACAGGCTTTTATTAAGTATCTGATTTGTCACCGTGACAGTATTATTTTAGACAAAACTGTTCTACATTAGCTCTACTGTCATCTAAATATATAGATGGTTGATATATGAATCATGCATTTCAGTTCTAACTTGGATGACTTCCATCCTCCACATTTACTAATATCCCAATCATAATATAATCATAATATTAAAAAACATGCATATTAAGGAGTGCCATAAATGTTGTATAGGAATTGGAATCAATATCAAAATACCTTGACCACTCTGTATTTATTACAACACTTAAATAAGTTGATTTTCCCACAATCATTCCAGAGAGTGCATATATGTGTGTATGGGTGTGTGTGTGTGTGTGTGTATGTGTGTGTGTGTGTGTGTGTGTGTGTGTGTGTGTGTAATGACATTAAAATTTAAATATATTTGCTGTTGGCCTTTTTTAAAGACAAAGTCTGGAAAGTCTGGCTATAGAATGCTGGATCTGCAGCCATGGATAGGCCTCGATGCACAGCAATTCTGCCTCCTATAGCCATGTACTGAAATTATTGGCAGATGCCAACACCATGTCACTACTGTCTAATAGCTACATAGCTTCCTCCCTCCCTCTCTCCCTTCACTGCTTCTTTCCTCTGCTCCTTCCACGGTTTGGTCCACTTTAATATACAGTTTGAAAAATCACAAACAACATATAGAATAGTACATAAATATTTTTGATAATATATAAGGATTTTTTTTCTCTTTATTTGAAATAAATTGTCATGATTGGCCTACACTAAGGTCTTAACTCCCACATACTTCTCATTGCCTCATCTTCAGGAAATTGTTTATCATTCAATTTTATACATCATGCTTTTGTATACATATGTATCAGTTAATAAAGATGTATCAGATTTTGTGTGGATTTAGTTGTAAATGCATATATATACATATACATATATACATATACACATATATGTATATCCCTGTGTTTTTCTTTGAAAGTTCATATAGAGACCTGGAGGATATTGACATAAAATATAATGTAAAGCTGTCAGTATATCAGGCACACACACAAATAGTCAAGCTGTTTTCAATTAAGAATTCCTTCGTGAACAGAGCTATAAATTTTAACTAAGGAAGACACTAAGGAATATAATGCATTGGTTACTAGATTACCATATTTTAATGATGATTCAGTGCTATAAAGTTTGAAAATTTGCTATAAAGTGTGGAAATTTTTCATTATTACAAACTCAGAACAATAGTTCATTACCATCCAATGGAATTTTACTTTAAAACATTTATTTATGCATTTTAAATATTATATATTTGGATCATATTTTTACCTTTCCCAGCTCCTACCCGAGCCTCTGCACCTCCATACACATCCAACATCAAGTTCTTTTTCTCTCCTTCTCCTAAAAAATGAGAACTAAAATTAATAAAAAAAAAACAAAAGAAAATTTTTAATTCAAGTGAAATATAAAAAACTCTCTGTCAATCTTTTATTCATATATTGCTCTTTACTTACTATCTATCATCTATGTATCTATCTATCTATCACCATCATCTAACTGTTTAACCTATATATCTACCTAAGATGCTACTGATTATTTGGATTTGCTATTTGTTTCTTATAGAAGGAGATGGAGATCTTCTTCCATCATGGATTGGTATTTTGGATGATTTGTATCAATCAAGACTGAATTGTCACTATCTCTTAGAATATTGCACACACTTGTGTTTTCAAGAATAGGTTAATTTTTGTCAATTTCTCAGAGTTTACATTTGAAATAATCATAAAATATTTCCTTTTATTTTTCAATGTTCAGTATATAATCTAGAGATTAACACATGCTAGGGAATTATTTTACTACTACCAATATCCTAACATATAATTTTTATTACTTAATTATTTACCTTAATTAAAGAAACTTCTCTTATCCAGAAATATAAATATTTCATTATATGTTTTCTGAAAGTATTTTAACATTTACTAGAATTATTACCTTGACATGTCTTTTCTATTACGGAATATTGTAACTAATTTTTTCTCTTAAAATAGCTTCACCTCTTTCTTGGAAATAATAAAAAAAGATGAAGCTGCAGAATATTTTCTTCCTAATTATAGTCATTTATTTTTACGATTTTATTGGTACAATGTATGTATTCGTATATACCATTACATGAAATGTTGTATGCCTTACTCCAAGGAAGCTGCAGCATCATTTTCCTATACGTTTTTGACTAAGAAAATATTGGATGAGATGTGTGAAGGCTTAACTCAACCTTAGAATCATGATTTTTCCTGACTTGTGGCTGTGCTCATAAAGAATTACTATTGTGTCTTTTGATACTCCTCCTTCACTGACTCTTCCTGCATGTGTCCTAGAATTATGAATTCTACAGGAGTTAAAAGATGCTGGAATAAAGAACAGTTGATAGTCAAGACTTAGTTTCCTATTTGATAAACTTATCTGTTCACTACCAGATGCTACAGTAATCATTTTCTTCACTGAAGCAGCTGTGATTTTTATGTGGAATACCTAATTGGTCATCATGAGAGCTATATTACTGTCAACTGCTGGGAAAGTCATTGAAATTGGATTAAAGTAAGGACTAGATTAAAGCTCCAGGAGGCCTTAGGAAGCTTCGAGCACTTTTAATTGAGTTTGAACCAACAAAGAAGAAAATCACCTAGACACGTCCAAGTTTCTACTGCTCTTCATATTTAGTGCTGTAGAAATAAAAAATATAATGAGTGTTTAAGTTTAACAATTAATTGCTTACTGTTAAAAAATATTTCCTTGAAAAAAATTAAGGATAAAATAAATACACATGCCAATGTAAGTTTTAAAGGGACAAGAAACACTCACTGGCATAAAGAAAAAAGAACATCTTTCAGTATGTGTTCTTTGACAAAGCCTCACAAAGCATTTTAAGTTTAATATATTATTCAGATGATTCAGGTAAGTAAAATAAGAAAAGAGTGTTCCTTTGTGGGATAACCAGTAACCTTCCCAGTAACTTTCTGTCCACTTTTCTGGCCTGAATAATGATTTTCTTTTTAATGAAAAGTTTATATATGTGCTGTGCAGACTGGACATACCTGGTGTGTCTAACAGTTTGCTGCATTTCTGGTTTTATAAAATGTATTCCCACTACAGAAATGAACCCATAGGGCACAGAGAAAAACTATGTTTTAGATATTTTAAATTAGTTTTTGTACCAAATGCATGTGTGTGCGTGCTCTTTATAAATACATTTCATAAATGTGCACTGTATGGACAAGGAGACATAAAAATTGTATCTTTGAATTAAAACAAAGCACTAATTCTTATCCAGCAGGAGAAAAAATAACCCACATAAGTGTTTAAAAATACTACAAACCACCAGAAAATCTACTGTGGCTTTATTTGAATGATGGATAGCAGACATGAGAAACAAGCAGAAAATAATTTACTTCATCTGTAACCACAGAGCTATGAAAAGGGTAATTAAATTTCTCTGAGTACTGGTCAGTGGGAGCACCCAGATAACTATTTAAAAGATAACCCTGAGAGTTTTTGGTGAAATTGTTCCTTTGGGAGATTGTGATTTTTATGTAGTACATTGCTTGTAAATATGTCTTCATTTGGCATTAAAAATGAAAACAGTATTTGTGATTCTTACAATGATCCATATTTCTTTATTTCATCCAATCTAAAAAGACTATTCTCTAGAACAACAATATTTTTACAAAGGGGAATTGTAGAGAAGTGGATCTGGGGAAGAAAGCTGGGGAGAAATGGAAGGCGGGAGAAAAAGTAGTCAGAATGTTTTATAATGTATAAAAGAAGAAATATATATGTTTACTGTCTGGACTTCTGATAGACAGAGGTGACTTGATTACTACTGGGACCTTCCCAGGGCATCAAGCAGAAAACATTTCCTTCTTTCATCTTTTCAAAACAAGGAAATGATTATCCTCACAGTAACTTCATCACAATCATTTCCGACTCCTTCGTCTTATTGCTCACTCGGTTCCAGTCTTAAATCTGTATGTAACAACCAACATTTTCTTCTGAAGTGTTACTGCAGAATCCTAAAGTCTCCATCCTGGTAGCCCGTTTTGTAATTGTGTCTAACATTTTTAAAGCACAGATCATCGCTGGGTCATATCTATTTAAATCATTATAGTATAAAGTGTCTATACAATGACATTTAAATGTTACACTACTTGTTCCAAGTCTCTTCATACACTGGGGTTATTTACCTAGATGACTTTATTTTTTAGTGCCTAGTGTGTATCAAGTCATACAATGATTTTTTTTAACCTCTAATACTTGGGTTATTCTCCTTGGAATTCTTTCTCAGACACACACACGTACATGTATGCCTGTACTTACCCCCATGTCCTACACACACACACACACACACACACACACACACATACACACACACACACACACACACACACACACCTAAGGTCAACATTTAGTTCTTGCCATGTTGCTTTGGGTTACAGTATAATGAAAGTAAAGAAGAATTTTAGATGAACCAAGCCCTGCTTTAACACTTCCAGTTTTCAACATTCTAGAAGTCCATAAATGAATACTCAATTTAACAGTACTTATGTGGTTAGTCTGCAATAATGCTGAACTATTTACCTGCAACATTTACCTATAAAGAACTCACCATATGTGGCACATGATTAATATTTTAAATTATCTGAAGTTATAATAGATAATTAGGTTGTAAAAGGAGGATGAGGTGAAGAAGAGAACAAGAGTAGAAAGGGGTAAAGAATGATTTGCTTCCTCTAATAAGCAGAACCTATATATAACAGTGTATATAATATATGTAATTACATACACATACAGACACCAGAAGAGTCTGTGCTGAGAGAAGGAAGAGACCGGACAGGGTGGGAAAGGACAAGGGAAGGCAGTGAGGGAGTAAGCATTAGCCTAGTACAATCATGTGCTTGCATGAAAATATCTTTATGAAACTCACTAATTTGCACACTAACTAGAAAGTTACAAATAATAACAAATGTAAAATAAAAATTCGAAAGTACTCCCAAGGAAAAAAAAAGGAAATCATGCAATATAAAAATAAACAGATTAAGCTAGCTGACATTAAAAGAAATGTACAGCAACAGTCACTGCACCACTCCATCCATGCTTGGAACTGTGGCATCGAAAGCTTTGATAGATTCAAGTGCACTCATACAATTCTCCTGGGCATAAGTGGTGGGACTCTATCTCATGTTAGTTGGAGAATTAAATGCAGTCTGTGCCCATTTCTTTCTTGTAGTTGTACGATAGAGAGTGTACTGTCTTTAGTTTTTCAACATATTTTTAACATAAGTAGGAAAGGGTATGTTCAGTGCAATTTGTAAAAACAATGAAAATTTTAACAGTCATCATTTCCTGAAGCTAAATCTGTAACCTTAAGTTTCTCATACATTTTCCATAATTGAACCACTTTAATTTTACATTAATAAATTGACTGCTAGCTAAGAATAATTGAAAGGTTTTGCTTTACTTCTTATTTATTTAACTGAATAAATGAGTATGTTACAAAGCCTAAATTCATAACTGACAATGATTAAGTCCACTGTATATGGAAGATGAGAAAATTATTGATACAATACAAAAGTTTAACATAAAAATACTTTTCTCCGATGACTAAGGACATTGAGCATTTCTTTAGGTGTTTCTCGGTCATTTGATGTTCCTCTGTTTAGCTCTGTACCACATTTTTTAATTAGATAATTTAGTTTAATGGTCTTTAATTTCTTGAGTTCTTTGTATATTTTTTTCTGAGGTAGGCTTGACGAAGATCTTTTCCCAGTCTGTAGGCTGTCATTTTGCTCTGTTGACAGTGTCCTTTGCCTTAGAGAAGCGTTTCAGTTTCATGAGGTCTCATTTATTAGTTGTTAATCTTGGAGCCTGATGTTCTGTTCAGGAAGTTGTGTCCTGAATAAAAATGACCCTGCGATTTCATTTTTTACTTACCAGAATGGCTAATATAAAAAATTCAAGTGATAGCACATACTGGCAAGGATGTGGAGAAAGAGGAACACTCCTCCATTGCTGGTGGGAGTGAAAACTTGTAAGACCAGTTTGGAAATCAATCTGGTGCTTTCTCAGAAAATTGAAAATACTACTACTGCAACCAGTTACACCACTCCTGGGCATATACACAAAAGATGCTGCCAATAAAAGGACGTTTGCTCAACTATGTCCGTAGACACTTGGCTCATCATAGGCAGAATCTGGAAACAACCTGGATGTCCCTCAACCAGAGAATGGATAAAGAAACTGTGGTACATTTACACAATGGAATACTACTCAGCTATTAAAAACAAGGAATTCTTTAAATTTGGAGGCAAATGGTTGCAACTAGAAAAAATCACCCTGATTGATGTAACCTAGACTCAGAAAGACATGCATGTTATATATTCACTTATAAGTGAATATTAGCCCAACATAGATGTTCTCTGAGAGACTCCACCCAGTGGGAAATCAGGACAGATGCTGGTACTCAGTGCTGGACACTGGGCAGAGTGCTGAGAGTGATATGGAAGAATGGGGACATGGCCGGACCCAGATGGCTCAGGAGCCCCACAAGAAGACCATCAAGACCAGTGGATCTGTCTGCACAAACTGTTTAACCAACCAGAGACAATGCATGCAGTGGACCTAGACCCTATGTTCAGACATAGCCAATAGACAGCTCATTTTCCATGGTTGGTGGGGAGGGCAGGGGGAACTGCCTCTAACATGCAGTCTGGTGCACTCAATTTGATCACTTCCCCTTCCTGGGTAGGTCCCGCAGGCACACAAAGGAAAACTAAGCAGGTTATCTTAATAAGACATGATAGGCTATGGTCTTGTGGTAAGGGAGGAGGCCCCCTTTTGTCAGAGGTTTAGGGGAGGGAAATAGGGCAGAAGAGGAAGAAATAGTGGGAATGGGAAGATAGAAGTGAAAGGATAACCATCAGGATGTAATCTGAATAAATTATAATAAATTAAAACTAAAAATAGACTTTTCTCCAAACTATGCACAGTCTATGACTTCTGTTAAAGCTAAAGTTGTGATTTATGTATATACCAACTTATTTTAGGTAATATAAACAAAATAAGGTTGATCTTTATCAGGTATAAAAAGTGTAAAGCCGTTTTGGAATGCCTAATTGTCCATAACATTATAATTCTAACATTTTCATGTTGTTAGATCTTGGATTCTGTGGTACTTATGGTTATGCCAGAGACTCAATGGCTAAATAAAAACAATTAATACAGATCCTGAGTTGCATCATTATCTCTATCCCTGACTTCAAGCTATCCTACAGAGCAATAGTAATAAAAACTGTGTGGTTCTGGCATAGAAATAGACTGGATGGTCAATGGAATCGAATTGAAGACCCTCATTCCCCCTCCCCCCACTACCTTAGCCCTCAGAAAGGGGAAGCCCTCCTTCCCTATTACCTGACTCCATCCTTTTAAGTCTCATCTGTATTGTCTACATCCTCTTCCAATGTGACTTGACATGGCCACCCCACCAGGGGAAGTGATCAAGGAGTGGGCACCAGAGTCCATGTCAGAGGTAGCCTCTAGTCCCTGTATTATGGGACCAACAAGGAGACTGTGATGCTTATTAACTACATCTGAGCAGGAGGGCTAGGTCCTCACGATACATGGTCCTTGGTTGGTTCATCAGTCTCTATAGCCCTCCCCTATGCAACTACCCCTTGAGGGTATCCTTATGGAGCTTCTGTCCCTTCCAGGTCCTTCTATCCCCCAACTCTTCCATAAGACTCTCTGTGTGCCACCCTGAAGTTTAGATGTGAGTCTCAACATCTGATTTGATCCCTAGATGGAGTCTTTCAGGACTGAAAGACTGGATGGAGTGTTTCAGAGGACCTGTATGGTAGATTCCTGTCCTGTGCCTTAGCTTCCAGTGTCTATTCAATTTGCCCTTTTAAATGGGAACTAAGCATCCTTTCTAGGGTCCTCCTTGCTATTTAGCTTCCTTATTTCTGTGTACTGTAGTGTGGTTATCCTGTATTATATGGATAATATCCACTTGTAAGTGAGGATATATCATGTGTGTCTTTCTGGGTCTGGATTACCTCAGTCAGTATGAACTTTTCTAGTTCCCCCCATTTGGCTGCAAATTTGAAGATTTTCTTGTTTTTAATAGCTGAGCAGTATTCCATTGTGTAGATGTACCACAGTTTCTTTATCCAATCTTTGGAAACGACAGCATGAAGACTGGAAAAAGAACTTCCCCAACCATATATGCCACAGAGTTCTAATATCCAAAATAAATAGAGAACTCAAGATAGTATACACCACCAAACCAAATAATCCAATTTAAAAATGGGGTACAGAGTCAAACAGAATTCTCAACAGAGGAATATTTAATGGCCAAGAAACACTTAAAGAAATGTTCAACATCCTTAGCCATCAGGGAAATACAAATAAAAGCAACTCTGAGATTCTATGTTCACCTGTCAGAATGGCTTGGATGAAAAACTCAAGTGACAGCACATACAGGTGAGGATGTGGAGAAAGAGGAACACTCTTCCATTGCTGTTGGGAGTCCAAACTTGTACGATCACTTTGGAAATCATTCTAGTGCTTTTTCAGAAAACTGGGAATAGTGATACCCAGCTGATCTGTGTCTTTTGATTGGTGAGTTTAGGCCATTACAATTTAAAGTTATAATTGAAAAGTGTGTGTTGGTTGCTGTAATGTAATTGGTTTTTGTTGTTGTTATTTTTGTTTGTATTTTTAGTCCTATTTTATGTTTGAGTAATTCTGTCTATACTCCTGTAGCTTACTTATTCCTCTCTTCCATCCCAAAGTACTGTGTCCATCATTCTCTTTATGGATGATTTGGTGGACATCTGTTCTTTTAGAGTACTTATTATATTGGAAGTTTTCTTTGCTCTTAAGCTATTGCTGATGGTTTTATTGAAAACAGTCATCTATGCTAGCATCTGTTGTTTTTTTAGAATAAGGAATACTTATATTTAGTATCTCTGGGCTATTAAAGCTTCCAGTGAGAAACCAGCTCTTATTCTGATAGGGTTTTCTTTATATGTGCTTTGTGCTTTTGATCTCTTGGCTTGTGATACATTCTCTTTGTTCTTAATATTTAGTGTTTAGAGAGTTTCTTTTCTAGTCCTGTCTTTTTGGTGATTGTTCCATGTGTTTCTTCTGCCTATGTGTGTATGTCTTCACTTAATATATGAAAGTTTTCTTCTACGGTCTTATTGCAGATCTGCTCTATGCTATTGTACTGAGTTTGCTCCTTTACCTATGCCTATAATTAGACAATTTTGTCTTTTCATGGTGTCCCACATTCTGCATGTTTTTTCCCTGTTTTCTTTTTTAAATTACATTTTTGTTCATGTGAACTAATTCCTTTACTCTTTCTTCCCATACTAATATTCTATATTCTAGTTGATCTATTCTACTGGGAAGCCCTTCCTTTGACATTTTTTTGAGTGAATGGTTGAATTTTTTGGTTCTATCTTCAGTTTATCTTGATTTCTCTTCCATATTTAAATCTCTTTATTGAATCCCAGTTTCAAATTCTGGGTTGTCTTAGTCATTTCCTTCAGCTTTATGTTTTTGTTTTCTTGGACATCACTCAGACACTCATTACTATTTTCTTTAAGTTCACTGAATTGCTTCTTCAAGTACTTTTTAGCTCCTTGGATTTGTTGATGAATTTTCATTTTTCTTTCTTTTTTGTTTTGTTATTTGTTTTTGTTGTTGTTTTGTTTTTAGTTCTGTGTTCTAAGGTTCATAGAGGTAATTGTCCTAGGAGAACATTTCTATAGGGCTGATTGATTTGAGGGAAGATATACTATCTTGGCCTTTTATATAATTTGTGGTTTTTATGATGAGCACTGGACATGTGGACATCCTTCATGGG
This sequence comes from Acomys minous, assembly GCF_964271855.1. NCBI lineage: Eukaryota > Metazoa > Chordata > Mammalia > Rodentia > Muridae > Acomys > Acomys minous. The sequence continues at coordinate 29,255,696 of NC_140495.1, forward strand.
TTGTGTGTCTGTGGTCATGTTTTCATTTGTTGTGTGTGTCATATAATGTCTTTGGTTGCCCCAGGCTAGGCCAACATACAGGCTGTATAGCAAAGCTTGATGATTGGAGATGATGACATTAGGCAAGGTTCCAGGGACACATCAGGACAGACATTTTCACTGGTGTTTCACTTACATTTGTGGCCTTTCCATGTCCTAATAACACCCACATGAATGGAGTTTGTAAGCATCAGTGTCCATTTAAAAGGAATATTTGTTAATTTTGTTCTGGCTGATTGCTTTGCTCTTAGTCATTACTTTCCATTAATGCTGGAGTGGTCCTCACATCTCTTTCCTTTCTGCTTTCAGTAAGAATTCGATATCATAACTTCCCAGGAGGGACCCACCACTGGGTACAGCCTGATTACCATTGATGACACAAGCATGTGACTCAGCATGAGCCTGAAATATTACAGGCTTTAAATCCACCTTAAACCATTGGTTTTAATTTTTACTCTCTACTACTTAAAGAGAAAACTGCCACAACCAAGAGTTTTCATCAATTTCGCCATCTCATCTCTCTGCTGTTTCCTTTCTCTTGTAACCCCTTTACACTCTTGATTACACCTATTGTGATTCCATTTTAGAGAAACAGCAGGCTACAAAGATGAGTACCAACGTGACAGTGACAAAGGAAGGGAAACAGGAGGACAGTGAAGAACAGCTGCACTTTATTATTCTACAGTGTTCGTCCTTTATTTGCTCTAAGAATACGACAGTCTCTGGCTGCTCCTTCTATGTGTATTTTCTAGGATGTTGATAGTTCCTGCTAGCTTAGTCCAAGTCCATATTTAAAGTAATTTGAAGACAACACCTTCCCTGAAGGATTAGTCTCAATTAAAATGTACTTTTTCCCCCCAATCTATATGTTTTAAGTTTCTTATGTAAGTTACATCAACACAGTTTTACACTGAATGTTGGTAAATAGCTGTTAGGGTGAAAGAATTCATGGAGTTGAATTAGTATAGCCATGGGGGAAAGGAGAATTTTAAGCACTTATAAGAGAAACATTTATGAAAGAAAAATACATAAACTTATCCTAGCATTTAAGTTAACTTTGTGTGCTAATCTAGACAAATATTTGTCGGGGATTTTAGGTGGTATAATGTTTTATAGTAATTGTGACAGAATACACAATTAGTATTCACTGTGACTCGTTTTTATTGGTGACCTTTATGGTCCCCAGTTGATTCCAGGGAAATCAGGATATATTTGGGGTTCTTAGTCTCATGAAAGAAGTTGAGAATGGATTCAAACAGAAACTGAGCTTGAGAGGTTTTAGGAAGCCTCACACACCGAAAAGATATGCTATAGATCTCAGATGATGCTCAGAGAAGGAGAATACAGGGGAAGTAGGAAATCAAGCATGAAGTTTAAGCCAACATGGGAGTCAGAGAAGCAGACACAGTATGGAGAAAGGAGCTATAAAGTGTGTGAAGATTCATGTTCAAGTTCTGACCAGAATACAAAAGAAAAACAAGAAAGAAAGAAAGAAAGAAAGAAAGAAAGAAAGATTTGCCTTTCTGACTCAGATAGGTGGTCAGACCCAGAACTTCTAAGAAAGGAGAGTATAGGACCCCAATATAGGAAGAATGATTTTGCTTCTTCTTTTAACATGACCTAAGACAACCTTGTCTTCCTGAGTCCTGGTGCCTAGGCATCTTAGCGTTACTATTTCTGTGATGAAAGTCCATGTCTGAAGCAACTTTAGGAGAAAAGGGTCTATTTGGCTTACACTTTCATATTACGATTCATCATCAAAGGAACTGAGGATGGGACTCAAGCATGACAGGAACCTGGAAGCAGAGGTTAATGCGGAGGTCATGGAGGAGTGCTGCTTACTAGCTTGCTCAGCCTGCTTTCTTAAAGAGCACAGGACCACCAGCCCAGGGATGGCACCACCAACAGTGGACTGGGACCTCTCTCATTGATCATTAATTTAGAAAATGTCTTAGAGCTGGATCTTATGGTAGCATTTTTAAAAATGAAGCTCCTTCCTCTAATTACTCAAACTTGTGTCAAGATGACATAAAACTAGCCAGTACAGTAGGTCAGATGATTCACCCACTAACTAAAGTTTTATGTCTCACTCAGGCTGCAGATTCTCTTCAGTAGATCAGAAGTTAAGTTTTCCCTTAATAGGCCAATAGACCTTTGTTTTAATTATTATACTAATGACTATAAGCCTGATGAGAACTTTTCATCTGCAACAGCCAAAATAAAGCTCCTGACAGTAGGAAGAGGTTAAATAGCAGGATACAATTGTGAGTGACTAAGCTTGTATCTTTAACCCTTAAAATATACAATATTTTATGACAGGAGCACTATTGGCATTATAGGATTATTTTCAAGGTCATACAACTTCAATTTTTCTAAAACTGTCATTATCATATTGAACCATATTCGCTCAGAATTTGAGCATGTCCTGTTTAGCGTGCCCATGGCATTTAAAGAACTGAAGGAAACAATTAAAATATGGGTTTCTTTCATTTGTTTCTGTTTTTCCAGATTTTAAACTTAAGTGTACATTTCCTGCTATGTGGAAATTAATCTTCCACATATTTAAGGATGTTTTTAGTGAAATTCTGACCACTATAGACATAGCATAAAGTTTAAAATCTCTTCCTAGGAATGTCTCACAGTTTCAAGGCAGCAACATTCAGATGTCTTCATTTTTACTATTTGAAATACATTATCGAGACCAGTAACCATGGCACTGCACAGTGCACACCGGGACTACTTCCTATACATATTAAACAGTATCTGCCTTTCAAATTCTCCTCTGTCCCTCAATCCCAGCCTTTCCCAGCCCTTGTAACTACCTCAACTGCCAGAAGATCACATTTTACTTCTATTCTGTACCTGAATAAGATGATATTTTTTCTGTCTGGTTTATTTCACTGAACATAATAATCTCTAGTCCCATCTACATCATTTCAAATGAATTTTATTGTTATTTTAGTTTAATTATATTCCTTCAACACTATCTTTTCTCTGACAGTAGTGTGACGGTTATTCTGTGGTATCTTTCCCCACTTACATTTACTTCTACACACATTATAAAACTGAAAGGAAAAAATTTGTAACAAAACAAAAATGTTTTGCTTTTTCCCCCTTTTTTGTTATAAATGAAGATTTATCAAGTTACTCAGATTATGAATTTACCTGGAAGTGAGAGGAAGTATATGACATGTACCATTTTTAATAAGTTAACATCAATATTCATCTAGTAATAAGGCTTATATTTAGAACATACATCGTTATTCGTCTGTTTGTTACACTTCCATTGACCCATGCATAGATTACACTGCACCTGATACAACAGAGCCTAATGGGAGGTTAAGCAGAGTTGCCTTTCCGGGAAGTGTGCTCCTCTTAGAAGGAATATTATATCATATTATCTGAAGAAACGTGTCCATTTCCTTGTAAAGTTCCTGTTCCAAAATTGATAATGTGTGCTACTTGCATCTGAGGTGCTAATTGTAATACTGAATAAAAGTCCTCCTGGGGGGATCACCAAGAAGTCATTGAATTTGTAACATCCCTGCCCTTTGTGATCCCAAACTATACACTTGTGTGCATAAAAGAGGAAGGGAAACTTAAAACAATGTTACATGCCTGAGAGATGCTCGTGACATAGGACTAAGATGTACGGATGGATGAATAAATTTTAAAATTGACTGAGATATACCAGTAGCCAGAACTCATTCCTTTCTTGTTTCATTCTTTTTAAACTGTAATGCCTGGCAGAACGTTTTAAGTATTTAATTTTGAATTCAATTCAGCTTATTTGATGATAGAGAGGATTGAAGGTGAGAGAGAGAGAGAGAGTGGTATTTCATAGACAATAGCTTTAATATAACAGAGCTCCTTGGAAAGAGGCTCTAACAATTGCAATACGAATTTTCAAGTTCGTAAGAAAGTGGATGCTGAGTGGAATATCTGCTTTAATATGTAAAAATCTTGTTTATTTCAACTATTTTAAAGATTTCTGGAAAAAATCACCCAAGATTAAAAGCAATTTGCCTTCTGCACAGCAGCTGCAGGGTGCAGGCTTTCTAAAGAAATGTAGTTACTGACATGGTAAGATGCGGCAGCCCATTGGAGTGCATACAGAGACCATCGCTGGGAAAGAAAAAGAAGTCAGATTGAACCTAATTAAAATGAGAAATTATACTTATTATAATCTTTATGCTTCTTCAAAGCCAGTGATTCCATACTGAGCAAACCTTATTGGAAGCCTTTGTTCTGTGAATAAAAGGCCGATTAACTGGCTGGAACTTTGATGTTTGTGGAGAACTTAGAAGTTTCAAGTCAAGAGGCAAACTATTGTTAGCTCCTTCATAGCCATGCATTGTCCTCCTCTGTATGTGACCTAACATGGTTGGGCCTGTTAGGAAAATCCTTCTGAAAGTATGGAGAATCAGCATCCACTCATCAAAGAGCTAAGAATGCAAGCAAATTGCACTTGAGACCTACAGCTGAGATCTCCATGGTTTTCGGGAAATTGATTAACAGCTGTTTCTCCTAAAGTATTGGAAAAAACACCTTGATTTTAAACTCCTTTTTGTTCTGTTACTATGAGTACTCCATGACACTGCTACCTCTTTGGAACAAGGAATTTGGAGCAGCTCAAGTCTTAATTCCTGGGACATGGTCACTTGTATTTGGCTCTAGAATAAACTATCTCGTATCCCCCTTGGAGGTGAGAGTTGTATTTTGGGTTTAACAGCTTCCAATAAAAAACAAGAGAGGAGAAATCCTAGCCAAAGGACTTTAGTAATCACCAATAGTGAAATCCATGGGGAGGCTATTGGAGTGCATTTGGTAAAAGTGTGGACTCCTAATGCACCAACTTATGAATTGCCTTGTCTACAAAGTACTTACTCTCCGGTGATTTTCTCTGTATGTGCAAGATGCAATTTGCTTCCCAGCTAGTCCTTTATGCATGAAGCCCACCTTTGGGGTGACTGTGATACTTCAAGGCTTCTGAGGAAACTGTCAAGATTTACCAAATTCTTGCTGTCTCTCATGCATCACTCTAAGAGCTGGAGAGTTTGTCAATGAGCTGACTATAAATAGATGTAGGCAAAAGCTCCAATCTCGTTGTACTCAAAGGCTGATCTCTGCATTGGTCAAGAGGAGAGAGCATGAATTAATTCCTGAGGTTTCCACAGTGGCAAGGGCAGCAATCAGCAGACTCACCTGTCAAACACAGTGTGGCTGCAAAGGCATTTCTACTTCCAACACCTGCGGGGGCGGGGGGGGGGACACTTGTTCTATGCATGGAATCAGCCTGACTTACAATATTTAAATTAAGTTGGCAAGCCATGGACCTGAGCATCCTCAGGGGTTTCTGTGCAGTGAGACCAGGTCACTGAGAGGTGGACAGAGGACTCATGTCTTTACCTGTGACGCTTTTAAGCGGGAAGTCTGCTCCAGGAATGACCCACTGCTGTCAGATGAAACAGGATACAGTCTACCTTTATAAATCTGGTGAGTTATTTATAAGTTAACCAGCAAGACAGAAGATCATTGCCTTGGCTAGGAGGAGCTTAATTCTTATTCTCTTCTTCCATGTGTCTTTTAAAATTTCTTTCTAGTTTCCATGAAGGATAAGTACAATCCATGTCTGGGTCTCCTTTTCACTCTAATTAGTAGACGCGTACAGGGAACAAGTCAGGGTTGAGATTGTTAATTAGCAAGTTTCTAAGTGTCACAGTAAAGTTGTCAGGATGAATAGGACCTTTTAATAATTCCTTAAGTCAGCACACAGTGAGGTTTTATATGAAATATCTGAAATATGTCACATGCCGACATTTTCAAAAGCCTGGGTTGTAGTCTACTTTCCTCTGGAAATCATGAACACAGCAGAGTAGGCGGTAAATGAACTATAAACCCTGCTCTAAGACCAGAGGAGGGGTACAGTCTGTCCCTTAAAAAAATGCAGTTTATCTGTGTTTGAAAGGTATGTATTTATCAGTGTGGAATAAAAATGTCAGACCAAACAAGTAGTAGATGACAGGGTGAACAGGATACACAGGCTAGAAGCGAGAAGCTGCATTTTCACCATATACTAAGGCATTTCCTTGTTGGCTCTGGTTCCTTAATAATTAGACTTTATTATGAGTTAATTAAACAAAAGTATCTTCCTTACAACTCGTCTATCCTAAACAGGAGGGAAAAGAGGTTAAAGAGAACAAGAATGAACTTTCTGGGTATCATTTCCGCGGGGCAAATCGCTTGATGTAATTCTCCAGGCAAGCTCACAGATCCTTCACCCGCCATACACAATGGCCCACTCAGATTCCCCATCCTAGTCCTTAACCCCCAGGCCCAAATGGCTCCTCTCCCGTTATCACAGAGGCTTCTCTCAGTTGGGTATCAATGGGGTCAAGCCAGTCAAGACTGCTTTCACCTGGGGCCCAGCCACATTCCTTCCACACTTCCTGCATAGTAGAGCTTTGCCTTGTTCACTTCGGGATGCTCTGAACCTGAGACTGCATAAGTGGCCACGCTAGCACCACTGGCAGGTCAATGGGGTCTAGGTAATGTTGCAGAGACCTAACTGTGATTATTTCAATGACCCTGGTTTGATAAAAACACAGATGGATATTCCATAAACACCTGCTCTTGCAATGCGATCATTCCCACCCCAAATCTTGCTATAGCCACTCTCTCTCTCTCTCTCTCTCTCTCTCTCTCTGATTATTCGGTGACAGGAAACACATATGTGAATAAGAGAATTTTCACATAAGAATCTGTAAATGTAAAAAAAAAAAAGTCACCTCTATATGATCAAAAATATAAAGTCTCTCAAAATTACATTACTTTTCAAATTATTTCTAATATATACATCAACAAAATTTGTTTTTATTATGATGATGTGATAGATGTTTATTGTAAAATTTAAAAAGTAAATTCAAAACAAAAGGGATAGGTTTGATATCTCTGACCTCCGAGAAGACCACTGTATTCCATAGGTACCTTTCTTACTTAAAGTGGTCCTCCTAAATGTTCCCTATAGCTTTACATAAAAATGCTGCATCAGTTGTACATTAATTGAAACAGTAAAAAAATTTACACATGTATACAAAGCAATGTCAGTAGTGTTCAGGAAATGCTTCTTGATATCAGAAACAAGTTTCAACAATGCATATTTGAGAAATGGTTCTATAATGGTACGTCTTATGTGCACTTTAAAACATCTGAATGATAAAAGTTAAATATTTTCTATAAGCATATTTATGTAGACATAGACAAATATTAAACATAAACATGTAATGCAATATATGACAGTATGTATTGCTTTCATTTGAGAGCAGTTTCAATTTATTTTATTTATCTGATGATTCAGTTTTAATTTTTAAAAACTTAATTATTTATTGTGGGCACACATGTCATGTTCTACAAGTAAAGGTCAGAGGACACATGTGGATGTGGGTACTGGGGCTCAAATTTGGATGGTTAGGGCTGGCAGCACATACTTTCACCTGATGGGCCACTTTGCTGTCCTGATAATGTAGTCTTAAATGACACATAGATTGTCTTTCCTTCCTGCCCTTTAAAAGGTGAATTAACAATGAACAGGATTTTGTTTTGGTAATCAACTGCATACCTCAGACTATTACTGTAAACTAGGGGCAGCATATGGAAGTGAAATGTAAAATCATTGGATGGAAATCTCAAATTTTTTCGTTATTCACTGTTAATACTAACAAACTTATGTAAACTGCTAGAACCACAATTGCAGTAAATCTGAAAAAAAATAACAATGATAAAATTTGTCTTACTGAATTTGTTTAGCAAAGAAGTTCCAAATGAAAACACAACTGAGAAGTGAATAAGGATGCAGAATCTAATGAAAATCCATAGATGTTTTCTGCATCTTCCCTTTTTACTGTTGTGAGAGTTTGTTGGGGGGCGGGGGTTGTGAAGCAAGAAGAATTCAAGGAAGTACGACTTAAATCCTCGAAGTTTAGTATTTTATGTTATAGTGCTAAAATAGCTTAGAATATTAAATTACAGACAATCAATAGAAAAGAAATAAATATGAGATCAATAACTTTGTTACAAATAAATTGTAACTACGATAAATGAAAATCTAGAGACTGAAGCAATTGTTAGAAAGAAAAATTTCCCCCAATTCAATGCAGTTCCTGGGATAACAATTGTGGTATGTACTTGTTAAAGGAAATCAGGGATATTTATGACTCATGTCTTATCATCTAATGCAAAGAACTACTTTAGCCTTTATAATAATATAATAACTGGTTTTTGTAAGTTCTTATATATTTTCAAAAGTACTGGAAGAAGAAATAAAATAACCTTGTGTAGACTTTTTGGATGTCATATTATTAAGTAAGGCAGCTATTTAAATGTTCCTTACAGCTTGTGGATGTGTCAGTAAATTCTACGTTCTGAAGCAGAAGTCTTCCCCCGAGGTTGTGCTGGGTAGCACAATGCCATTCAGGCAGGATGGAATGACAATTCTTATTTGCTTATCATTGCTGAAGAATTGGAATGCATCCAGGCCAACTAGCTGCCAATTTACTTTTTTGTAATATAGCCCTCAAATTCAATGGAGACTTAAACTCCGACAAGTGCTAGATGCTTCCTGTTTGCCTTATCTGTGACTATCAAGCCCCATGATACAATGTTCTTTGGAAGAGGAACAGGATGCAAACTTTGATTGCCTCTTCAAACATGCTTTGCAAGTTCCCTGTGGAAACAAGCTGGTAATGTATAATATTACAGAACTATGTATACATTAGTAACAAGTATGATATATCAAAAATGAGTGCTTATGGAAGATTATTCTTAAGTTTGTACAGACCTAGAACATGAAATATATCTTTTTTTTTTTGAAAATTTGCCTAAAACAAATTACGGCTGGTGTTAATAAGACAATAGAAAAGGCCAAGATGTGCAGAAATGGCCAAGATGTAGCTTTCTGGTTCCCTTCCAGCCCATCTCAGTAGCCATCCCAAGATCTCCAACAAAGAGCACACTTCTTATATCAGGATAAAAAGGGAAATGAATGTCTTTAATATTCAAGAATTACTATTTGTCAATCTCTGTTATATAAATGAAATAAGTATTGGACTAATCTCTTTTGCTACCTCGATAAAACAACAAACTAAGCGTCAAAGTCATATACAGTATGATTTTATGTATGATCTGTGTGTACGTCTTTCTACAATTGTACATTCACTTCAAATAACCGCAGTCACTCACACAGCTATTTCTTGACATACAGCAAAATTATTCTTGAAATCCATTCTGCTTTACTTTAATCCGTCATTCACGGAATGGATTCTGTCAAACCTTTGGGGAACGTCTTTGATTTATCAATTCCTAGAAAAGAAATGACTACTCTTCACTCAGTATAGAACTTAATGAAGCTCACTTTCATATGCTTCCCTGGAGAATATGGTGTAGATTGGATATTGGCCTGAAAACACACTGGCTAAAGATTCCACTTCTGAGTCATGGAGATTGTGAAACCCTGACTTAAAGACATATATTCAATTATGATAAAAACCTAAAAAAAAAAATTGGTGATGCTTTCTAAAATGAATCATTGAATTTCTAAACTTTTTCATACTCCAAAATAAAGAGTATTACTTCTTTTTATATGTGAATTTTGTTAATTTATTTTGCTCTTATATATAATGAGAATCACTTCCCAATATCCCACTTTATTTTATTTCCTAAAAATCCCCCTTAATAAAAATCTACAAATAACAGCAGTGTCCAGATAGAGAAGATATCCCCAATGATGCAATAATGGCACTTTTGTTGAAGGGTGGAGTGTGGGACTGAAATGATGTAATCACAGTACTCATGAATTCTCAAAAAATATAAAGTTTAAAGCAATGGTGTGATGTTTCTTAATAGCCTATGGAAAGGCCCACCTCACTTCAATCTCCTGAAAATGTCAATTCCACTAGCTAAATACAGAATGTGCTAAGTCAATTAGTCATATAATTCATATGATTACATATTTTCCATCACATGATCTCCAAAACTCTGTATTGAGTATATTTCCCTAATTTATTATTTGAAGTCACTTAGAGGATATTTATTTTTGAAATAACTTAGAGGTGCCCAAATTATTCAAAATAGAATTAAATTCTGAAAACCACAGAAACATTGACAAAAGAAGACTAAAATTTTTTATAAATAAATGATATAACATTGTATTGTGAATTATTATAAATAATACTTTAAAATATTAATTATACTCTAATCTACAGATGAAAATTGTCTCAAAAATTTCATGGAAGTTTTTAGAGAAAAAAAATTCTAAAGTATATTAAGACTGCAGAACACTCTTGTTTTAGTCAGTGCTCTATTGCTATGAAGAGGCATCATAACCAAAGCAACTCATAAAAAAATTAATTGAGGGCTTAGTTTAGTCCATTATAACCGTGGCTGACATGGTGCTAATTAAGTAGTTAAAAAGCTACATTCTGATCCATAGGCAGAGATTCCTGTGCTTAGAGTGGGCTTTGGAAACCTCCAAGCCTGTCCTCCCACTGCCAGTGACACACTCAAACAAGGCCACACATTCTAATCCTTCTAACCTCTTCAGATGGTTACATTCCCTGATGACTAAACATTGAAATATAAGAGTTTATGGTGGGCCATTCCTATCCAAACCACCACAACTCCAAATAGAGCAATCTCCATAAAAAATTGGAGACATCACATGACAGATTCCAATAATCAAAATGTCAAAATACAAACATTGAAGCAACCATATAGACCAATGATATAATTTTTAAAATCAAATATCACTTTATTTGACCCTCTTATGGTCAAATAAATTTCCCTAAAGGTACCAGGAGCACAAGATGGGGAAAATAGTATCTTTAATGAATTTGTATAAAACTAACGACCCTTACACAGAGTAAAAATAATCCTTGGGTCACTATTTATGAACAGCAAGAGAAAATGCATTAAATCCTGTTTTGTAAGAAGTGAAACCGTGAAAGCAGGAATTGTGATGAATCTGTCTAAATAATGACATTTTTAAGTATGAACCCCAAAACATGGGTGAAAATCAAAAGTAGACACATGAGATTCTGTCAAACCGAGAATTACTGGAAAAGTTGCAAACATTTATGTAATGAGGGATTAAAAATAAGTTACATCAATAACACAAATGATTCACTATTCATAAAACAGTGTGATGCAAAATAGGAATTTACCCTATGAGCATATACAGGGGGAGGTAATCCCCCTCAGGAACAGTCATAGGGGAGGGGAATAAGGGGAAAATGGGAGGGAGGGAAAAATGGGAGGATATAAGGGATGGGATAACCATTGAGATGTAACAAGAATAAATTAATAAAAAATTAAAAAAAAACAGAATAGGAATTTACATGGAAAGAAAATTTTGAAATAAAACACATATATCTAAAAGGTACACAAAAATGAGGAAGCCACTAATGTGAGAAAATGTAACTTCACATCTTTGAAATTTAAATGCTTTCCATTGAGAATAAAACTGAAAAGATGGCCAGTGTTGAGAGCGGTGAGGAAAATGTGTACATTACATACCCTGTCCTTTGTGGGAGCCATCATGGAAGAGAAGGTCTTCAAAACATCGTGGCAGCTACTGTATGGGGCAGAAATCCTATAGCCGAACACATCCAAAGGAATTTGGATCAATATGCCAGGGAGATAGCTATATTCCAATGATCATTACAGCTTCCGTCACAGCAGCCAAATTAAGGAATCAACCTGTTCCCTGTGAGGGATGAAAGAGAAAAGACAAACCCAAATCTAGTCTTTACTCACGAAATAATTCAATTTGACTTTTAGAAAGACGGAAATCCTTCTTTTAAATTTTATTAATTTATTCATATTACATTTAAATGGTTATCCCTTCCCTTGTATCCTCCCATTTCTCCCTCCCCCCCATTTTCCCCTTACTCCCCTCCCCTATGACTGTGACTGAGGGGGACATCCTCCCCCTGTCTATGCTCATAGGGTATCAAGTCTCTTCTTGGTAGCCTGAAATCCTTTTACTTGCAATGGTAGAGAGAATCCCAGGTACATTTCAATGGAACAAATCAACCATAGGTTTACCCTATGACCATATACAGGGGGAGGAAGGCCCCCTCAGTCACAGTCCTAGAATATTTTTTTTAATTTAGTCTTCTAATAGTTTGTAGGCACAAATAGTCTTATCTTTAAGATGCTCTTGAGGTCGTGGAGACTCAAATTGGTAAAAAACAAAAAAACAAAACAAAACAAAAGAAAAACCAACCAACCAATCAATAAATGAACTTTTTGAGTTCATGTTATCTAGGTGAGATGGGCCTTTGAGAAGCTGTTAGTAACATCAAAATCAATTCATATTTTTGACAAGGCTCATCTATCATTGTTTAGCACTATAGTTTATAAGCAACAAAGATATCCACAATTAAGGATTCTAACTGGAGACATGATTTATAGGTGCATGGGTATTCTCAATTCTTTAAATTAGGAGACTTTATGTTATATCTTGTGATTGGGCCATGTATAGGAAAATTTTCAAAGCTAAATCTGCCTTGGATACAAAATGACATAAACATTTATCTGAAAATGCTTATTGGCAACACAAATTCCACAATCACAAAATTAAATCAGAGTGTGCTTAGTAAAAAAAAAAAATTAGAAAGTTTTATTTCCATCTTCTTTTAGAGGGAAATAATGATCTTTCAGGGGATATATGATGCTGTCTTGTTGTTTCATTTTATTCGGGTTTTTTTCTACCAGTAAATTTCCTTGGATAGTCTCAGTCCTATCAAGGATTGGTCCTTTTCTGTTCAGGAGATTGAAGCAATCTATCTTCTAATGTTAGGCCTCTTTAGATAGATAGATAGATAGATAGATAGATAGATAGATAGATAGATAGATAGATAGGATTGGATACGGGGGTATCTGGTGCATTCACTTGTTCAAACACCTGGGTATTTACATTTACAGTAGAAACTTTGATATCTGAGATGCTTTAGAAAGGCTAATGAGGTGGCTGTTGGTGGCTACAAGGGATATTGGTCCCTTTCTTTCTAATTATCTGACCTCTGTATCTTCTTTCAGATCTTGGTGTTTAACCCTGGGAAAGCAATGTCCAACAGTTGAGCCTCTATTATCTGAGGCATGCTAGGACAATTCTGGAAATAATGAGACTGTATGCTGTCAGGCCATTGTCATCATTCCCATGGGTACTTGCACCCCTTTTCCAAGAACACTGGGGAAAGTAAGGGAATGAAGGGAAATAAAAAAGAAATAGATTGGCCAGTGACATGAATGTCCTGGTTAAGAAAGAAGAGAGCACCTGTGTGACTCTTTTCAAAGGCCATGATTTTATCAGAGGTTCTAGCACATCATCTCTATCCAATAGCCTCAACCCTCTGCAGTTGGAGCCACAACTAGAAGCAGAGGAAGAAGGAAGAAAAAGCATCTTGGGTCTTTTGAGTTAAATGATTTTGGGAGATTAGAAACATTAATCTTAACTCTTAGGTAATAGCTAGCAAATTGTTATAGGGATGAAATGGTGGGCATCTGCCTATATTTCCAGGTTCCTGTGTCCTGGAACAAAGAGTTTGGCCAAGAACATAAGGAGACATGACAGTGGTAAGGAGTAGCATGCTGTGAGCAGCCTGTACTGCCACCTGGGGCCATGGTGATGTTTGTGCCTGTGGGATGGCCATCCCATAGCTAGGGTCTGTGTTGATGTCTATGGCCCATGTTACAACCAAAGACCATGGTCTGAGCTGCCTCCTGATACCCATGTTGATGTCCATGAGCTAAGCTGGGTTTGCCCTACTCTTCCCTGACTACAGCATGCAAGAGAACTGTCCCTGTCCTTCATCCAAGCAGCCTAGGAAAGCTGGCCCCTGTAGGTTGGGTATGAGAGAGTTGGCACGCTGACCAACTACGATCCCACCTAGGTCCAGGACCAGGGCTTTGACTTGGTGCAATCCAACATCAACCGCATCTATAAACTGCTGGAGTGCTTGAAAGAACAGGTCCTGCAGAACCCAAGCTAAGGGATCTCTACAACACAGAATAACAACAGGATATCAGAGAGGAATCCCAATGAGGGTATTGATAATGTAGCAGAAGACAGAAACTTTGAACTAGACCAAATGACTCATTGCAATGGACATTTGCAAGTAAAACTGGGGGCGAGAGGAAAGAGCATATTGTGTGGCATACCATTTCTCAACTCAGCTTCCACACTGAGTTGTTTTGATATTTTGCTTTTTTTTATTTTAATTTCTTTGCTTTCTTTTTTGGGGAGAGGTTACAAGGGCATAGGGTGGATACGGAGGGACTAGGAAATTAGTATGATTGGGGTATATCGTGTGAAATTTACAAAGAATCAAAAAAAATATTTTTTTAAGATAAGAAAGCTTCTTTTGTGCTCAAAGACTCCCAACCCCATTCCTTTCCTCTCTGTCTGCTTCAGAGCTCATAGAACTGATGCCTGCCGCAGTTATTTTCTGAAATATACAATTAGCTTTTTATTTACACTTCATTGAAGGTGTCACGTAGGAAACATTGACTTTGCCACTTCTGTCTATAAATAGTATCTTCGGAATGTTCATTCTTCCTTTTTATGACCAGTTCATATAAAGCAGTGCCATTAATTTTATATTTTTAAAACACTCACGGCTAGAATGCAGAGTCTGCAAATCACATTCATTGGGACCATGGCTGATTCCTCATAGTATGTGAGGTAAAATGAGGGAAGATCATCCTCAAAAAGCCTTGCCTGATACACAGAGCTTCTTCAGGTCAGCACCGTATCCGATCGAGCCTTTTGAACACTAGTACATTTGTTGAGTAATAAGAAAGGATTAAGTTTTGCTCACCTTTCATTAAAAAAAAAAATCAAACAAACAAAAAGCCCAACTGAAGACCAAATTTTTTAATCCAATTGTCCTTTTATGTTTTAGCAGCAAGTCTTTTACGTCCTTAAGAATTTAATTACTAAAGGACTGTCCAACCTTGATATACAAGAGAAATTCTCTGCGATTCCTTAGGTTGGAGATTCTCAAGCTCTCTTCCACAGTCCGCTGAATTGGAGTGGTTGGAAGGAGGATGGGCTGTTAAAATCAGATGGCCAAATGTGGTAAAATTCAGCAGGCCACTCTGTGTAAGACCTCCATAAGTGACAAAGTGGCTGGTACTTTCTATGTGGGCCATGTAAGTGGAGTGGTTGGGATCATAGCTTTCTCAAATGCGTAAGGTCAAATAACACTTAGATTGCTCCCCTAACAAATATCTGTATACATTGTTTAGCATGTATTAGGAGAGACGATATACATATTCTAAAAGTCTGTTCCTGTTTTGCAGCACAAAACTGCTACTCAGAATCATGCAGCAACCTTACTACTGAGTAGTGGATGCCTGCATTTCTGTGCCACATTTTACTTTTAAACTGACAAAATTGGATCTTCCTGTATTGTTTAAGTTTTTCACTCTAAGTTCAAAACATCTTCCTTTTTAGTTCATTGTCCTATGATATAGCACACTTAATTCAGTTCAGATAATTAGTCTTTGGGTTCCCAGATTGTAACACTGATCAGTTCTGCAGCAGGGATGAAGAAAGAGGTTATTAAGTGATAGGGAAAAAAATAATTGTCATCATCAGACCCAAGGAACACCTTGAGAAAAGAACTGTACACACAGGAACCACAAAGGTCAAGAAATGAAGCTTGTTTCTGACATGAAATTCAACACCTTACAAGTTGAAGACCCTTACAGATAATAACATAACAGGACTATCTGGTGACTGATGAGAGACTGAAATGCAAAATGCATCAGGAGTTAATATTATTTGATGCCCACTGATAACAACAAGATCACAATTCTACCACCCTATGAAATCACCATAGGTTTAACCCTCAGTGCAAACGTCTTATCTTGCAAATTGAAGAAATAAAAAAATATAGTCTAAGTGAAAGATAACTGAATTTCTCATTATAAAAAGCTAAATTATTAGAGGCTTGATAATTACAAATCCATCCTCAGATATTTTACCTCTGAAATCATCTTTTAAATCACATTTTTACAGCTTTTTACTATGTCTTTTATTTTCAACTAAGGGGTACGGCATACACTTATAAGACTCTAAATAATACAAAATAGTGTAATTAAAATTCAGACCCATTCCATAATTTAAATTCTTTCTGAAAATATTAAGTGGGAAATTTTATGTGTTACAATATAAAAAGCCCCATGAGAAGAGCTGATTTTATATTTGAAAGAATTTTCCTTTCACAAAAGCATAAACAGAAAAAAAAAAAAGATATTGGGAACAACAGAGTTCAAGAAAAAATCATATGACAGTGCTAAATGAAATCTTTTTTATTGTCTATAGAAATATTATAAAATTAAAGTATTTGTTCATGGAGTTTACATGTGACTTAAGAAATAGCACGTGTACAATTTTAGCTACATTTCTAAAAAAGCGTAAAACTTTTTCAACTCTTAATTTTAGAAACATATATATATATAATATTTATTTCTAAAAACAAAGGTAAAATTTTCAACTCTTTTACAAACTTAGATGTATTTAATGTATTCATTGAATTATGGATAACTTGAATTTTAAATTATCCTTGTGCTCTTCCAGATTCTAAACTTCTAAGCAATGAGAACTCACACAGTAATGTCTGTGTCTACAGTTTTATTCTTTAATATCTCTAATATCTACGTGAAGACATTTATTTTTATAACGGGTACAAACTTTTCTCAACATGAGGCAATATTAAATATAACATGAAGTAAATAATTATGTTCAGACACAGAGCTAGGAATGAGTTAGTATTGCCACTTTTCAGATATTATTTATCAGTTGTAGTTATTAAAAAATGTCTATGTATGTGAATATACCTTCTTTGATTAATTGCCTTTTTTATTTTTGTTTGTTTCACTTATGTTTGTAGGCATTCTAGCCTATTGTACAAAAAAATTTAATTGTAGTATATGTTACAAGTATTTTAATGTCAGCATACCAGAATTTTCACTCCCTTGTATATTTTTAATTTCTTTTGTTTTAAGTGAATATATTATCCTGTTTTAAGTATTGAGAATTACTTAGAATTCTGAGGGGCAATACATGTCATAATTTCATTTTACCCATTTCTGGGTTCTTTTTTAGACATTTCCTTATTATACTTCCTAATTGAAAAGAAGTTGTTAATGTTCTTTCTGTCTTAAAAGAAATCTTTTACCCATTTCTATTTAAGCACATAGCTCATGGTGTCATTGGACAGCTTAGAAAGAAGACATATCCACTTTCTCTTTCTTAATACAATTTTTAGAGTTATTATCTATTTCTATCTATTAACAATGTGTATGTTTCATCCCAATTTATTTTACCTTAGTGTTCTATTAAATATGCTCATTATTTCCTTGTGGTGAATTTATTAAATACATTAACATTTACTGCTTGGTCAGTAATGATAAAAATATAGAAATTACCAAGAATATAAGAAAATAATAGCATAATTATAAGACAAGTGACATATTTGGAAATCCTCTTCATAGCAGAGAGAGGTGGAACTGTGAACTGTTTCATTGTATTCAAGTCAGTAATGGCAGTGGGTCCATAGCATTTCTGGGCTCTGTGGAAAATGCCTTAGGTTTTTCAGGCTCTAGATTCTGAATATTTTGACTCATGGTCTTGTCCATCTTCACAAAATACAATCTAATCAATACTAATTTTCTCACATAGCTCTGTATTTTCTGTTCTTTCTTATTTTTAGTGTGCTCATGCCCGTGCATGTGTGGCAAAGTGTGTAAGCCATAGGTCAGTATCAACTGTTTTCAGCAACCACTCTCAACCTTATTTTGTGAGAAAGAATCTGCCCCTGAACAATAGAGCTTGTAAATGTGTCTGGAGTAGCTAGACAGCAAGCTTCAGAATTCTTTGGCCACTACCTCCTCAGTGCTGGAATTATATACACATGCCAGTAGCCCCAATTTTTAATGGGTACTGGGAATCTTAAACTCAGGCTTTCATGATTACATGGCAGGCATCTGATCAACTGGGTCATCTCCTCGCTCCATTGTAATGTTCTTTCAGCTGCTCATTTTCACATTCATGCGCGTACAAGGTTCTTTCACCCATACTATGCCTGTTTGGATAATCCAGGATAGCATCCGAAACATAAAGACCACCCATCTTACTATGTTTTCAACATTATTTTTTTGCTAATTTAGGTAGCAGATGCCTAAATTCCTGAAATTAGAACAGATGTGTTTTACGAACTCACGACTTACCTTTCATCATTTTAAGCCAATGAGGTTAAACACTCTCATTATTTACTTTCAACTCCTCAACATATAAAGCAATACATTTTATGGATATTTTTTTCTCAATTTTAAAAATTAATGGCAGCAATGAAGACTTTTTAAAGCCTTGAGAGTATGCATTCTTTACCACAAAATAGATTCTATCCAATAAAATATACTAAAAAAAAAAAAATGAAAGACCAGTTATGAAATAAGATAAATGCTTTCCATTCACACAATAAGGAAGATGTTTGTTTGTTTCTCACAAATTATCGTTAGAAATAAGAGATGTTCATGCTCTACGTAGTAGAAGTTAGAGAGAAACGGGAAGAACAAATAAGGATTCTATGGACGATAAATAACATTTTGGTAAGGCACATATTCTCCATTCAGCTATGCTTGGTGGAAGTAGACTACACACAATATGTAGGAAATGACATCTGTAGGAGGTAAAATAACTACAGGTAAATAATCTGACACACACAAAGATACCCATTCACAGGCATGGTTGGAAATAGGGAACATCTAAGGAGACAATTGCTTGATGAGGAGACAGTATATCAATTTGTTCTTGTGGAATAGAGAGTGGACATTGCCATGCACTAACAAGGTGAGTCCCCTCACCTCGGTGCCACCAGGGTACATGAATGTGCACAAAGCTCCACCGAGGCTTCGTTGAGACCTTTAGTCTCTGTGCTTGATTACATGTCAGCAGAGTCCAAGAAACTAGCTTCAGATGAGGGAGGCCGTCTGTTGTTAAGATCCACATGCTAAAGAGGCCCATATGCCAGACAGGGAAGTTATTTACCAATAAAATGCTGTATGTTCTCAGTAAAAAGAATTTACAATGGTTGACATTGCACAGTATCTTTCAAGTAAGAGATATTCCATAAAATACTTAAGAAGACACCTGCAATAAGATACTGTTTCCGAAAAGAGTAGCATTTATCATAAATGTCTACGAATGCCTCACTTCATGTTGTGCAAGAGATATTTAGTGCATGAAAATGTAATTGAGCAAACTGCAACTTAAAATTCTGTTTGGTTCCTCTTATATTCAGCACATATGACCCATACTTCTGTGTTTTTGTTTTGCCTGCATGTGTACTATGTGCATTCTAGGGCCAGTGCAGGGCAGTTGATATCAGATCGCCTGGATTTGTAGCTGTAGTTATGAGCTACCATTTTTTTCTAGGAATGAAACGTGGATCCTCCACAAAACAGGCAGTGTTTTGTTGTTGTTGTTGTTGTTGTTGTTTCTAGTTTTCTTTTTCACCATGTTTTTTTCTTTTTTCTTTAAATAATTTATTCAGATCACATCCTGATTGTTATACCCTCACTTGTATCTTCCCATTCCCCCTTCCTCCCTTTCATCCTATTCCCCTCCACTAGACCTGTGACAGAAGAGGTCCTCTAGAAATTAGGGAAAATACACCTTTCATGATAGCCACAAGTAATATAAAGTATCTAGGTGTAACTTTAACTAAGCAAGTGAAGGACTTGTTTGAAAAAACCTTTAAATCTCTGAAGAAAGAGATTGAAGATGACATCAGAAGATCTCCCTTGTTCGTGGACCAGGAGAATTAGCATAGTAAAAATGGCCATCTTACCAAAAGCATACAGATTCAATGCAATCCCTATCAAAATACCTACAAAATATTTTGAAGACATTGAAAGATAAATTCTCAGCTTCATATGGAGAAACAAAAGGCCCAGAATAGCAAAAAACAATCCTATACAATAAAAGATCCTCCAGAGGAATCTCCATGCCTGATCTCAAGCTGTATTATAGAGCAACAGTAATTAAAACAGCATGGTACTGGCATAGCAATAGGATAGTTGACCAATGAAATTGAATTGAAGACCCAGAAATAAATCCACACACCTATGGACACTTGATTTTTAACAAAGAAGCCAAATCTACAATGGGAAAAGCCTAACATCTTCAACAAATTGTATTGGACTACCTGGATGTCTACATGTAGCAAAACGCAAGTAGATCCATATTTATCGCCATCCACAAAACTCAAGTCCAAATGGAATAAAGACCTCAACATAACTCCACAGACACTAAATATGTTAGAAAAAAGTGGGGAAGAGCCTTCAACTCATTGGCAGAGGAGACAACTTCCTGAGTAGCAGTGTTTTTAACAATTGAACTGTCTCTCCAATCCTCTGGCTTATATTTTTAAGCCTACAAATCAAAGAACATATTAAACTTAGTGAAGAAATCTGTTCTCATTTGAATAAAATTGTTGATATTTACATCCATTTTCATCACTCTACCCCTCACTTCATATCATAAATAAATTTGTAAGAATAAAAATTACTCATTATTTAATATAAGTAAATATTTTGACATATACATATAAACTTATCAAATATATTTTATAATTTCTGTAATTTTATGTAGTCATTAATGTTAATTTATGGTGTAAGCATTATTATAGACAATATTCCATTGTACTGGTTTTATATTGTTTCCTTAATGAGTAAAAGCTAAGCACTTTGTTATTAACATTTGCATTATCCTCATTGGTAAAGAGAAACCATATTGAGATTCTATCACATATTTAAGGGGACAAGGTCTGGGCACTATGCCAGACAACCCACAGATTTCACTTAAACATTAGTGGAACTCCTTTGGAGTAATCTTAGATCCAGGTTCAGTTCCAGGCAAACACACGGCAGCTCACAACTCTAGATGCAAGGGATTCTACACCCTCTTCTGAACTCTACAGGCACTTCCTACATGCAATACAAATACATACATGCAGGAAAAAAATGCTCATACACATAAAATAAAATTTAAAAGACTAACGAGAAATAATGAGAGCAATACTAGTAAGGTTGTGTACAGCAATCAAGAATTAATCCAGATCCTTCTATGGTACATGTGTAAAAGGGAAAAAGACCTCAACTGACAGGGGGTTGGCTTAGAGTTTACAGTACTTGCAATGCAAACCTATATCCACCTATATCCCCATAGGTGGGGTGTGTTGCTGCACAATCCTGTTATCTCAACACTGAACAGGGCAAAGAAGGGAGAATCACCAGAAATTGTTGGCTTCCCTCAAGGCTGAAAATGATAGAGTAGGACCCAAGAATCCTTGCTCTGACCTTTTCCCCATGTTCTTAAGCATACTGTACATCCATATATACATCCATTTATATATATATATATACATACATACATATATCACATATGCAGGGACTTTGTCTTTCCCAACTCTAAACTGATTGAATATTTAAAGGTTAATCCTAAAACTACAAAACTTCTAAAAGAAATGAAAAATCTTTTTATCTTTCCATTGATTTCTATTAAGAGTAATAATTCTAACATGTGGACTTTAGTGTATGTGTTTTTATAATATTTTCTCCGAATGTTGGTATTTATAAATATTTGACTCATAAGAATTTAGGAAAATAAAAGTCATATTTTATTGATAATTGATAATTTGATAGACGTATTCTGATTTTTTATGTGTGTTTTTTCTAATCTGCATCAACCTTCTAGAAGATATATAATCATGACAAATTCTAGTTTAGACAGAGAGACAGAGAAAGAGAGAGAGAGAGAGAGAGAGAGAGAGAGAGAGAGAGAGAGAGAGAGAGAGAGAAAGAGAGAAAGGAGGAGGGAGCAGGAAAGAGAAAGAGAGAGACAGAGAGACAGAGAGGCAGAGAGACAGCGAATAAAGCAAAACAAAAACCTCTCCCTAAGATATGGATTCAACAGATAAGATTTCAGAGTTGGCAAATACTGAAACTATAAAATCAACTTCATGAAACAGTAGCCATGTCACGAATTGTTAAAGGATTAACTCTTTTTTGAATAAATTGCAAGGTCAACGAATTGTAAAGCCATTTCCCCTCGGAGCAGCTAGAGCATGGCCATGTCATTTCTGTCCAAACAAATGGCTCCTAATCATTTTGCTGAATAAATGGGATTGGCATAAGTGAAACTAATTACTATTTTGACACCTAAAAAATCAACTGGAGAGAAAACTATGGCAGAGTAGCTATCTCATCCTCAGCTCCACTGATCTAGGGGCCAGATAGTGTTGTGCTGTGTGTAGTCTGTGCATTGTACCACAGTTAGTGACCAGTGGCTGCCAACAACTGTACTCCATATATTTCATTCACTAAAATGGCAATAAAAACACTTCTAAATTTTGGCAGATGTCAGGAAAACTCATTTGTGAAACTTTCGGTATAGCAACTCCTATAGTATTGTGTCAAAACTCACTATCTATATTATATTTGGGAGAAGAGTTGCTGATTGATTGCATTTTTCTCATTTGTTAAAATTTGTTTCATACAATACATCCTGCCTGAAACCTCCCCTTCCTCTTACCTTTCCAGCAGCTCCACCACTTCATCCTATCTCCCACAAAGACCGATTACATTTATTAATAAGCAGCAAAGCACTATAGCTGGTCACATACTCATCTATTCTAACCCATCTACATGGGGTGTTGACTGCTTCCCAGCCTTACGCCCTGTTGTCTGCCAACTTGGTCTCAGCCTGGCTGTTCTTGCTCCATCTTTTTCCTCAGGGTAATTCCTCCATTAACCTTCTCATGGCTACCTCCTCATGGTGACCTTCTAATATTTTCCCTTCTTCATTTGGGATCCTCCAAGTGGGATTGCAAGTCCTATCTTAACTCTTGTACCCAGGTATCGGATGTTCAGTTTTTTATTAACCAATCAAACATGATGAGGAGCAATTTTATACAACATTGAGACACCAGATTCTTCAATAATGATGACAATGCCCACATCCAGACTGCAACCAGATCTCTGTGTACAGAAATCAACATTTGAATATATGGTGCACAAAACCATCCTCCAACAATAAGACTAGACAAAATTAAATATGAACAAACAAAAAAACAACAACAAAATACAAACTAACAAAAACCTCACATCAGGCTGGACAAGGCAACCCATTAGGGAAAAAAGAATACCATGAACAGGCAAAAAGAATTAGAGACACCCACACTCTCACTGTTAGGAGTCCCACAAAAACCTAAAGGTAAATGATCACAGCATGTATACATAGGACCTAGTGGAGACCCATGCATGCCCTGTGGTTGCTACTTCAGCTTTGTGAGCTCTGTGAGCCCTGCTTAGTTGATTCTACGGTCCTGTGTTCTCCCTGTGTCCTGGACCCCTCTGACTCCTACCATCTTTCTCCCACTCTTCTGCATGGTTCCCCAAGCTCTGGCTAATATTTGAGTGTGGATCTCTTCATCTGATCCCATCAGCTGCCAGAGGAAGCCTCTGTGATGATGATTGGGCTATGTGCCAATCTAGGAGTATAGCAGAATTATTAGGAACAATTTCATTGACTTTCTTTCTTCAGGCATATTTGGTTCTATCCTGGGTCTCTGTTCTATACCAGCTTTATTTCCTGACCATCCAAGCAATGTCAGGCATTGAGTTCCCTCTTATGGCTTGGGCCTCACATTAGATCAGTTATTAGTTGGGTCACACCACTCAAAGTGGTGACTTTGAGTCACCACTGCCCCAGCACATCTTGCAGGCCAACAGGTTGTGGGTTGAAGGTTTTGTAGGTGGATTAGTGTCTTAGTCCAACCACTGGGAGCCTAACTTGATTACAGCAGATGGCCAGTTCAGGCTTTATTTTTTCCATTAATAGGAGTCCTCACTAGAACATCCTCATAGGTTCCAGGAAGTTTCCACTGCAATTGGTCACCATATCACCACTGAAATGTCCCTCTATTCTAATCATGTCTCCTATTGTTCTCTCGCTCTGCCCCTCCCTCCCTGATCTGATCCATCCTGATCCTATCCTCATCTGCCCCCAGGGGGTACTAGCCAAGTGTCTACCATTGAGCTATAGTCCCAACTACAGTGCATTGGTTGCATTTTTATGACATTATAAAAAATACCCATGTACTTATTATAAATGAAAGATAGATGAATTGGGTTACACCAAGTCACAAGTCATTGTGCACCCTAAAGTAAATAGAAGGACTTTTACTATTTTGGTCCTCATTTTGACATAAATGTATTTTAGTTCTGAAATACAATGGTTTCTGGTCTTTACAAGAAATATCTAATTTTTTAAAAATCTGTATTATTTATACCAAGTGCATAAAGATGTCATTAGACCAATAATTTTCTATTAAAAATAACATCCCACTTAAATAGCAGAGTGTCCTGTAAAATCTCAATCAAGTGTCATTTAAGAAAACTATAAAAAAAAAACTAGGTAAATACCATCAGTTTTATTTCATGTTACTAGAAATAAACATTTTTATACTTTTAAATGAAAACCCCCTATTTATTTAAGCATTTAGTCTTGTGTTGTGTAGAGGTCACGGGAATAACACTGACAGCATTCATTTTGGAGACAGACATTATATAGAGTTGTACTTCACAGACAACAAAATGACTCAAGAATACACCCCATCAAGCATACCCATTCAGTTTGGTACCTGATGTTGTAAAGGATGCTCAGCACTATGGACTGATGATCCATGCACTGAAGCTGTTTTCTAAACTATGAGAGCAACACTAAATGATATTTGCATGACATTTACTTTAAATTTATGAGGTAATTTTCCAAATTTAAACACACCCTCCCTTCTTCTCCCCCCCTTTCTCTGTCTCTCTGTCTCTCTGTCTCTCTGTCTCTCTGTCTCTCTGTCTCTCTGTCTCTGTCTCTGTCTCTGTCTCTGTCTCTGTCTCTCTCTGTCTCTCTCTCTCTCTCTCTCTCTCTCTCTCTCTCTCTCTCTCTCTCTCTCTCTCTGTGTGTGTGTGTGTGTGTCTGTCTCTCTCTCTGTCTCTCTGTCTCTGTCTCTGTCTCTCTCTCTCTCTGTCTCTCTCTCTCTCTCTCTCTTTCTCTCTCTCTCTCTCACACACACAGACACACACACAGACACACACACACACACACACACACACACACACACACACACACACACAGGTTTCTCTGTATCATCCTGGCTGTCATAGACTCACTTTGTATACTAGACTGGCCTCAATATGTAGACCAGGCTGGCCTCAAACTCAAAAATCCACCTGCCTCTGCCTCCCAGAGTGCTGGGATTACAGGTGTGTGCCACCACACCCAACTTAAAATGTTTTCTCTTTAAAAGTTAGCTTAAAGTAATGAATATTTATAAAGTATTCTTTAACTTCCAGTTTTTAACATTAAAACTTTTTTATTTTCTGCTCATATATTAGTGAGGTCTACATATTCCTCATTCTGTAAAGAGCCAAATTAACACCATCATAATTGCACACATTTAGAACACAAATGTTAGGAGCAGTAGTCAAAGAAGCTAACCTTCATTCATATCACACATGTACAAAAAAGCAAGCACACAAACTATGGTGTGACTTCTATATGTATTAAAAGCAAGCATGGGAGAATAGCAAAGTAGAAGGATCCAGAGGGTCCTAGAAACCTACAAGAAGAACATTATGATGGGCAGATTTGGGCCCAGGGGTCCCGCTCAAACTATGGCACTCACCAAGGACAATACAGGCCGTAAACTTTAAACCCCTACCAAGATCTAGCCAATGGACAGGCCATTCTCCACAGTTGAATAGAGAGTGGGGTATGACTTTCACGCGTACTCTGGTGCCTCATATTTGACCATGTCCCCTGGAGGGGGAGACCTGGTGGCACTCAGAGGAAGGATAGCAGGCTACCAAGAAGAGACTTGTTACCCTATAAGCATATAAAGGGGGAGGAAGTCCCCCTCAGGCACAGCCATAGGGGAAGGGAATAAGGGGAAAATGGGAGGGAGGGAAGAATGGGAGGATACAAGGGATAGGATAACCATTGAGATGTAACAAGAATAAATTGATAAAAAAAAGAAATACCAAAAAAAAGAAAATAAAAGAAAGAGTTTTGGCTACCACCATTATATAGAACTTCAAACATATACAGTGAGTAATATGGGAAAACTTTATGGGACTCCATCTCACATATGTAAGCTAATTTGACACTAAAATATAGTCTTTCACAAAGAATCACTGTATGTCAGAAAGCAGTGATGAGCTCGCATAGAGTAAGGGACTGGTTATAGAATGTCTTTGTTCTTAATAATCTGTAAACAACTGGGAAAGTAGTTACATAAAAGAGAGAATAAAAGGAGTGTGCAAATATGGAAGAGACATGCTTTCCTTTTGGCATATTTATTTATGTTTGAGTTTCCTCTCATCACAATCTCCTCCATAATACCATGTCCTAGACATTCTATTTGCTAGTGTGCTCATAAGTCTTGTGAGCAGAAAGCAACTGAAGTGCTATGCCTTAACCAAAGATTGGGGCCATCATCCTGCTTCATATTATAGCAGAATATCAGTATAAGGTTTTATTGTTATTGTTTGCTTTTTCTTAAAGATATTTTTGAAAATTAAATATGATTCTTACAGTTGTCTTTGAAGATCAGGGAACGTCTTTAATACTTTCAAAAAAGCTTCAGGTATAAGAATTTCAAAAGAGCTGAGTGTAGTGGCACACACCTGTAATCCCAGCACTAGGAGAGGCAAAGGCAGGAGGATCTCCCTGAGTTTGAGGCCAGCCTAGGTCTAAAGAGTGAGTCCAACCTGGGTATACAAAGAAACCCTGTCTTGGAAAACAAAAACAAAAAACAAACAATAACAAAAAGGATTTTCCAAAGAAGTGTCAAAATCACAGTTTGGACTTTGAAGTGATATTAAATATTTCAATGAGGTATAGTAAACTTTACAGAATCCTTTCCAAAGATTATTGAGTGTTTGCAGGAAGAAATGAGTGTTTGTGTTTGTCATACATGTTGTGACCTGTCAATCAGTGCCAATCACTATCCAATTCTGACAACTAACAGTTGAGTAGAAAATTAATTTTTCTGTTATTGTTCTAGCTCTTGAGGAAATATATTATGTTATCATTCTAGTAGTAAGAAATTGTGATTATTTTACAATTAAATATCTGTAATAAATAAACGTAAACATTTCTTTTACCTTTGAGTGTAATGAAACAATTCTTGAACACCTGATAATATTAGAAGCAAAGAACAAGAAAGGAAACTGTCTTGCCTGAAAAACAAATTTACTACAAATTTAAAAATGGAGAAGCTAACAGCATAGGTGTAAATGCCAACACGTGAAAGAATGCCGAATAGAATGGCATGATTAAAATTCTAAAGATGAAAATTATAGTGAAGTCATGTTTTACAAAATCGTTTATCAGCTATTTACCTGGAAAAATAAACTCATCAGGACAACAAAGACAAAGAAAATTGACCACCATGGCACCTACTACCATGATTTTATCGTTTCTTTGATTTTTAAGCTTCCAACAAAGTAGTAGCTACACATGTAGTTTCAACTGTTATCACACAGGCTTACTAACTCAAATGATGTCTTTCTGTAAAAATATGAATCTATTTAAAGGGAACCCCTGTCTGAGATATCAATGGGCACAGCGTCTACACAGGCTTTATGGGGATTTCTGTAGTCTAAAGTGTCAGCTGGAAGTATTCATGTTACTTGGAGTTCAGTTTGGTGCAAAAATGTCTTTATTTGAAGTATCTCTTCTTTAATTGCAACATTAGTAAGCTGACATGTCTAATTATATATCCAATTAGGCATCTAAAATTGTATTTATGTTTTATTGGCTACTTTAATGGCTACTTTTAATTACTACCCCCTAAAGAAATAATTATGGAAAAGTGCTAATATGGCTTATAAATAAACAGCCTTAAAACATGAAATCTGTTATCTTTTAGAGTTTGTAGGAAAATCCTTAAATGAAAATAGGTCTTCCTAACATTTATTTATTTATTTATTTATTTATATACTTTACTTTACATTCCACGTTCTGACCAAAGCTCCCCCTTTCTTCTTTCCTCCCGGCCCTTCCCTCCCCCTCCCATCTCTTTACCCCTTACTGCAATCACTTTCTCCTCAGAAAAGTGGAGGCCTCCCATGGATATCAACCCACCTTGGCCTGTCATTACAGTAGAACTAGCACGTTTTCTCTTATTGAGGCTAGACAAGGCAGCCTATTTGGGAGAAAGGGATGCAGAGGCAGGCAACACAGTCAGAGGCAGTCCCTAGGTCCCTCACGCATACTTCTTGCTTGATGGTTCAGTATCAGTGAGCCCCAGTGGGCCCCAGGTTAGCTGATTCAGTACGTTTTCTTGTGGAATCCTTGACTTCTCTGGCTTCGTAAATCTTTCATCCTCCTCCTCCTCCACAAGATTTTCTCCAAGCTTCACCTAACATTTGGCTTTAGGTCTCTGCATCTGTTTCCATCAGCTGCTGGGTGAATCCTCTCAGAGGACAGTTATACTATGCTCCTTGACTGGAAGTATAGCAGAATGTCATTAATAGTGTCCACGTTGGCTGTATTAATGGGATGGCCATGTCATTGGTTGGCGATTCCCTCTGTTTCTGTTTCCCCTTTATCACTGCACATCTTTTAGGCAGGACAAATTTTGGGTAGAAGGTTTTGTGAATGGGCGGCTGTCGCCATCCCACCCTTGGGAGTCTTACTTTGTTGCAGAAGGTGGCCAAAGGGGGAAAATAATCTTCTTAGCATCCACAGTTCACTTCAGCTCTGATAAGATATTCTCAATGATGTGCCAGTAGGGTGGTTAAATATTGACACAATTGTTTCATGTTTGTTTAGAACTGAAATACTACATTTTCATGATTCTATCCTTCCAGCCTTAGGCAACATTTACTCTGCTTCTTTCTTCATGATACTAACTACTCCAGATCCACATCAGATCCCTTTGTGTTGGTTTTATTTCACCTAACAAATGTTACTGAAATTCCTCTGTGTTTGTAGCATGATATGATTTGTATGTTAAATTTCTTGCACATGTGTTATAGTCCCAACGTGGTGCTTCAGGAAGACAGTGGCGGGAACTAGATGTGGGGGCTGGGTAGCCTGGAGGGGGTGCGTGCAGCAGGACCACCCCCTGTCAATCCCTTCCTAAGGGCCCTTTCTAAGAGCCCGCTTGCTAGGTGCCAAGCTCCATCTTCTACTTGGCTCAACTTCTGATTCCCATGCCTTTGGTGGCTCCAGCTCCAGCAGGGTAAACTTCTTTGGCAAATCAGGATCAGGTTCATTCCAACACCATTCCCTAGCCCCCTACCCACCTCCACCATCCCCTCACACTCACCCCCAACCCTCACCCCACATGATTACACTGTGGTTCACTTTCTCAAATTCTTCCAGTTCCCAATAGAAGCCTAGGTGGCAGTCAAGCCTTCAGGGCATAGCCTTGGGACATATTAAGATTAAAATTCTGTGTGAGAAGGTTTGAGGATAACAGGGCCATACCCTAAGGGGAAATAATGGCAGCATCCTAATTTTTAGGCTTTTTCTTTGATTTCTAATCATGAGGTAATTGGTATTTACATGTCTAGACCACCATGTACCACCATGTACTAATTCCTTAAACAATTCTGACATAATGGGTCAGAACTTCCCAATCACAAATCCCATCATTTCTTTCTTTGTGTATGTAAGAGTGTGTGTACCCATCTGTGTGCAAGTGCTTATGCCCACCATCTCTTTTTAGGGTCCGGAGAAGGAAGATATTTATCATCTTCATCTACTCTACCATTTATTCTCTTAACACAAGGTCTCTCAATCACTGAATTTGAAATTCACTATTTTTTAACGATGCTAAACTGGTAGTTAATAAGCTTCAAGCATTCACTGCTCTTTGTCCTTCCTCTCCACACTGGGAGTCATATGGCCATATACAACTTTTCACACAAGAGCCAAAGATCTGATCTCAGGTTTTTATACTTCTGTAGCAATTACTGCTACCCACTGAGTCATCTCCCAGACTGCTATTTTATTAAGACACCAAGAAGCTGATGGACATATATGTGTGAGAGTTATCTTTTTCTAAATGTGGATAATATTCCATTCATGTATGTAATGTATTTCATTAATCCACTGATCCACTAATAGATGTTTTTACTGCCTGCATTTGCGAGTTATCTTGATTAAAATTGCTGTGAAGATGAGGATCCAAGCACATTCACATTGCTCTGTATTTTCACTAATTAATGAAGCTGTTTATGACATGTAACATTTCAGTGTGTGTTTTTGAGAAAGAGAGGGAGGGAGCAGGAGATATAGGAGGAGGGAGATGGAGAGAGGGAAAAGGAGAGGGAGAGAGAGAGGGAGAGAGAGAGAGAGAAAGAGAGAGAGAGAGAGAGAGAGAGAGAGAGAGAGAGAGAGAGAGAGGAGAGACTAGTCCTACCTTAGAATTCGTCTAACTGGATTTGATCACCACGACAATTATTGGTACTTCTATTTTCCTTATTTAATGGCACTCCTAGTCACTCTTTATTATTCACTTATACTTGACTAATGCAGAAACTCATCTCCTCTTTGAGCTGTACCCCTTCACAACATGCTGCCTTGCTGCTCTGCTTATTATCACATATATGCCGCATTAAAGTATGAGATGCTCAGGGTGAGGAGAAGACACGAATAATTTCTCATGTAGAGAAACTTTCTATGTATCAATTCTCATTTTGTACAAAATCATCACAACTTCCATTATTATCTGCAGAGTAAGGGTCTGCCCAGGAGAGCCTCAGGGTCCAGGCTCTTATCCACGTGCTCTGTTCTATCTTCTGTACGATGCTGGGAATTCTTTAACCATCTTGTTGCATAATACTGATGATATCAGGAGGTTTTTTCTCCTGAGATAATCAACATGGTTCTTTTATATCATGAATCAGTACACTAAATTAACACATGAGACTTGGATGAAAATATTCTAACATGCTAAATGTAAAGTAAGCAGAATTTTTTTGTACATAAGGAACAATAATGTGCTGCATGCTTTTTCGTCAGTATGATGCCTCAGTGTCATGAAGATGAGAAGGTTGATGCTTGTGGTAATATCAGAGAGAAGGTATAATAATAGGACTTGAAGAGGATCCTGAATATTAGCTTTTGAAAGAATTAGAGTAGTTTATGAGAATTTAATATTAATTTTTTCCTCAAACCTAAATGTTCTTAAAAACATTAACATGTAATCCATATTCTTGAGATGATAGCTAAATGCAGTTATATTTTACAACATGGAAGAGTTGAAATAAAATAATATTCAGATACAGTGTTTTAGCAAACTTCACATGTATATACAGCAAAGAAAAATCCTTTACAAAACATAAAAAGTAAGTATAATAAGATAAAACAAAAAGGATTACATCGAAGTTGAACGAGGGAAAAATAAACATGAGGAAAAGAGCCCCAAAGAAGGCATTAGAATCAGAGACCCACTCATCGTCACACTCAGGAGGCCCATAAAAATACTAACCTGAAAACTATAGGATATATGCAGAATACCTGCTGCTGGCCTTGCAGCTCCTATGCTTGTCACTCATGTCTCTTTGAGTTCATATGAATTTCACATAGTTAACTTAAAGCAGCTTTTTTTTTCTGGCACCCTCAATCCCCTCTGGTTCCCACGCTCCTTCTGTCTCCTTTTCTGCAGTGTTCCCTGAGCTCTGAGAGGAGAATTTGATGAAGACATCCCATGTATAACTGTGTACTGCAAGGACTCTCTCTGAATAATGTCTGGCTGTGGGTCTCCGAAACTGTCCCCATGTGCAATAGAAGGAAGCCTTTAATGGTGGATGAATAAAGCACTGATCTATGAATATAACAAAATATCATTAGGAGTTACTTTTTTTTGAAAAGGAGTAAGAAATTAGTGAATGTTAGAACTGAATTTGAACTTAATTCTAGGCAATACATATTTTCTTAATGTGCTTGTTTCACATGTATTGCGCATACACGAATGCTATATGCATGTGTGTGCTTCCATGTGTGCCCTGATAGAGATAAGAGTTTTATATCGGATATCTCTCTTAAGTGCTCTTCACTTTATTTTCGAGAGAAAGTCATTGAACCTGGAGTTCACTGAGTGGCTAGCCAGTGAGCCCTCAACAATTCCTTTTGTCTCCACATCCCAGCACAGACATTACAGGAACAATGACCCACCGAGCTTTTCACTGAATTCTCGGAATCCAAACTCAGATCCCCATCCATCCAGTGAGCCATGTTCCTACCTTCATAATGTCCCTCTGTTCATACATAACACCTGTAGATAAATTCACTTTACACATCACACCCACAGATGAATGTATTTTACATACAGATGTTGGCAATGTTCATTTCATGAGTCACCAATGGAACTCCTGGTATGCAGTATGGACTGACTGACTGATATAATTAGTTTCTCCGTGGCCATCAGAGCAGTATAAATAAATATATGACACCATATGAGACTTCAGATAGGAGGACACTTCTATAGCTGAGTATTATGTTACTGATGACTTGATATGGCTTCAAATACTGAAAAGCCTGAATTTTCCACATCCCTAATTTAAATTAAGGGAGAGACATAAAAGTCATTCCCTCAGTTGAAATAGCCAGGTGGATAGAATGATAACCTTTTCTTGTAAGGCTTATTAGTATTCAGTCAATATTTGTCACCCAAATAATTAGTCAAAATGGAGCCAAGTGTCTTAGTTAGTAAAGGATCTGACATTGTTTAGCACCATTGTCCCTTGAGTATCTGAGAAATCACTCAGCAAGGCAGGGAGCATCATATTGTACCAGAAACATCTCTACTTCATGATGGATGTAAGGGAAGGGCTGTAGCCCTGTGGGAGGCAAACTGTGTTGAAATAGCACTCAAAGCAAAGCCATGGTAAACATGGAGAGCAGCACAACAAATGTTAATATGTTCACCTAACAGAGAATTAGAAAGTCCATACACGGCGTAAAGATAGACTTAGGATAAGACATCTATATGTTTAGTATATATGCATATATATTATAAGATATATATGTGTGTGTCTCTATATGTATGCCTCTATTCCCTCTTACACAGCTGTTCATGCCACCTCATGTTTATATCTGTATTAGTTTTGTTTTTGCTAGCGCTATGATTTTATTCTTTCTTTGTTTTTATATATAATGAATGCTTACTTCTGAAAATATAAATTATGTTATATACACAATTGATTTTTAAAAAATATCCTGTTCTAAAATTCACCCTAAACATAAAGTTGAATGCTTACACTTCATTGTCTGAAAGCAGGGTGTTCACAATAAAACCTGAGAGGAGAAGAGATTGTAAGAGATAGACAATTTTAAGTGAAAATATCTATTAAAAATACCATGACTGTTCAGTTCAATGAGATTTGACAATTAGTTGAATAAGTCTGCATCTATTTATCTATCATCTATATATCATCTATTTATCTACCTATCTATCATCTATCTGTCTATCTATCTATCTATCATCTATCTATCTATCTGTGTGTATACAAACTATTTGTATATCATAAATCCATTTCTCTCACAAAGTCTCCTTTTAAGAATTTTTACCTAATTTCTATTATGTCTAGGGGCAAAAACTTTATGATTTCTTCTTCTAAAATATATTTTATTAATTTATTCATATTACATCTCAGTTGTTATCCCATCCCTTGTATCTTCCCATTCCTCCCTCCCTCCCATTTCCCCTTACTCCCCTCCCCTATGACTGTGAATGAGGGTGACCTTTTCCCTCTGTATATGCTCATCAATACTATAGACTAATTGCTTAACAGCATCCATATTTGAACTCTATAATTATTAGATGACACAATATTGACTCATATCATTTAGAAGAAGGTATGGGAACAGCAGCTACATTGTCATAGTTTTTTTAGTTGGCCCCTGTCTACTGAGGAACAGTATTCCATGAATTTACCTGAATGTCTTGTTGGTGTTCCAATTGACAGGTAGTTGGGCCTTTATAGTTTGGTATGTTATAAATAATACAACACTAACTCTAATACTTTTATAGAGGTTTATATTTAAATAAATAGCTTAATAAAATTTGAGACTTTTGTTACATATATTTTAATAATATTAATGTCATAAATTAACATAAGAAATTGAAATAATTTTCCATGTGGCTGATTTAGTTTATATATCACTGGACAATTTACTAACATTATAGCTCAACATAAAGTTCCTGTATTGCATATTCCAAGTCTACTTCTTTTCTTTTATTCAATCAAATCAAACCTATAATACAGGCCTAAGTAGCCACTTAATATAATTTTATTGTGGCTAGAGATATCACAAAAATTCTATTATTTTTATTTATCTTCTATATGTATGTATAATAATTGTGTGTGCATGTATGCCACGGCCATGTGTGATGAACAAAGGACAATCTTGAATACCAGTCCTCACCTTCTAACTTTTTTGAGCCAAAGGACTTTTGCTATTTACTGCGATACACACAAGGAATTCAGTCTCTGCCTCCAATCTTCCACCAGAGGTGCTGGGAACTCTGAAGTCTCACGCTGGCCAGATGCGGAGCTACATGTTAAATGCTGTCGGCTGCAAGAAGAAGCTTCCTGGATGAGGGTCGAAAGCTGTATTGACTAATGGACATAATGATAAATCATTACGAGTCTGTTTAACACTGTGTTCATTTGGCAAAGTACTAACAGTAAGTCTCCATCGGAGGATTTTGATGGGTCCAGAGGAGATAGGGTGAAGAGGGCAGGCCCACTAGGCTTGGATGGAGTTGAGATGCATCTGGAGGATATGGTACCAAATTTTTGATGCTGATGCTCAATGCAATTAAACACTAAAGCTAATTTAGCATTGAAGAAGTAGAAATGATGCTTGTCTTCCCAAATATTAATATTTTGAGCATGTTGTATGGGTTAAATACAATAGTAAGTAAAACTATTTTTGTTACCCTACATCTGATGTTATGAAAATCAAAAATATAATTATTTATATCTCAACTCTAAACTGAAATATGCAAGATGATATTTCTCTAAAAAAAAAAACTGGGGAATGTGTCTGTTAATTCTACTGTCACATACTTCTTTATAAACAAAATAGTCAGAAAAGATGTATTAAACATAAAACAAAATATTTACTCTGAGACAAAAGCAGCTCATATTTATAAAGAACATTGTTTCATCTCACTTATTACAGACAGCCTCACAGCCTCCTAATTCAGGATCATTTCTGAGAGTAAGAAACCTCTCAGTCTAGAGTCATAGAAAGTCTATGCAGCAATTACAGCACAATACAACAAAAGCCATGGTAAGCTATGCACAGAGAACTCCTCATTGTTAATGCTGAATGTTACTTACTTCAAGAATATGCTGAACAGATTTATATTTGATTCAACTGCTGAACTTGGAACATGGCTGGTGAAGTGAGGTGAAATTTCTGGGCCCACAAGGGAAAAGTCAATCTAAATAACCTAAAAAGCATTATCAAGTTTTTTTTCCTTCTGTCTTTTTTTTTTTAACCATAAATCATTATTCTCTCAAGTTGAAATTTTGCAAACTCATGCCAACCCATAAATCCCATTTTCATCCTAAACACAGACTCATTTATCTTCCTAACATTCTAAATAAAAGCAGTGCTGAAAACAGATCAATCCAGAAATATGTTGACCATTTTAGATTTCTTTAATATTTAACATCATATAAGTATCCTGAAAAGACACCAAAAAATTAATAATTTGACAAATGGTCAGGAAATAGTCAGACTTATAAATGAACCTTTTTTGTTTGTTAGTTTGTTTTTTGAGACAGGGTTTCTCTGTGTAGCCTAGCCTTGGCCATCCTGGACTCACTTTGTAGACCAGGCTGGCCTCGAACTCACAGCGATCCACCTGCCTCTGCCTCTCGAGTGCTGGGATTAAAGGCGTGGGCCACCACGCCCAGCAAATGAACCTTTTATATCTATTTTTATCTCTTTTTTCCACTAATTGCTGTTATACTTTGTTTTCTCTTTATTTACTTCCAATAATGTCTATAAATAATATCCTGTAACATACCTATTGCAGACCCATGACAATTTGAAACATTCCATAATTTTCTCTATTGTTAAATGCAGAAAGTTGCTGGTGTGTGTGTGTGTGTGTGTGTGTGTGTGTGTGTGTGTGTGTGTCTGTGTGTGTCTGTGTGTGTGTTTGGCTCACCCTATAATTAACAATAAAGCACAGCTTAAGTCATGTTGTATAATTTGTGACTCAAGTTCTTAATAAATATATATGTTACTCTTGTACATTTCATAGAATTTAGCTTTCTGGACTGCTATCCTCTGGAAATCCTCATGAGCCGGAGAAAAAGTCACATAAAAGCAGTAAAGCTAAGCTTCCTGTTCCTATCTCACCCCTCCTCACAGCCAGCAACCACTAAGCCCTGTTAGCCAGGCTTCCAGAGTGCGCTAGCCCCAGTGAAGCCTACAGTTCCACACATCCCAGACAATATCACATGAAAGAAGAGATTATATAGCTGAGCCAAAATCCCATATAAGCCAAAACAGTGCCTTGGTTTTACACCTGTAAGCTTTGGGCTAATTTTTAACACAAGAGTACGCAACAAAGAGGTGTTGTGTTTTCTGAGTCTGCGCTACCCCTCCGTAAGCTATCTCTCTAGTGATGCTCTGTGTTATACTCTTCAGGTTGCTGCCATTCTGCTATGATTGAGTAGCATCTCATCCCCCTGGCAGATATGTGTGCAAGTGCATGTGCACATGTGCCCTCGGATTAATCTTTAATTTGTATAAATTATCCTTGGAAACTACATATTTAAGGGTACATTGTTGCATTGGTATGTTTAATGTCCGTGCTTTCATCATACTAATTTTTTAACTGACAATATTTAATACACTTTAATCGCTGTAATGAGGAAATAGTGACAGGAAAAATGTCTGTATACAGTACAGATGCCATCTCGTTCTACCTTCCTCTCCCAGTCATCCTGTTCCTTATGGTATCTTTCCTCTTTCCATTATCCCTTGCTTTTTTCATATCACAAATGTTCTGCTACCTTCTTTGTACCTCCTGCCTTAAGCCATCTCTTACTTTGTTTCTTTGACCCTTTCTAGTCTCGGCTTCACTACACATTTATTTCCACTTCAGTACACAAATTTAACCTTCACACATAGTTACTCTTGAATTCTACCAGATCTTCAAGGAGGATCTCACCATAATATTCCTCAAATTGTATTTCAAAATAGAGAAAAAAATTATAATACTGCCAGCCTCATTTTTTAAAACAAATACAACACTGATACCAAACAGAATAATGATGTAACAAAACCCAGAACAACTCCAGACTTATTTCCCTTGTGAACATGGATGCAAAAAAAAAAATCCTCAACTGGACACTTACCAATCAAATTAGAAAGTATATTAAGAATAAAATGAGATCATGACCAAGTTAGTTTCATATCAGGAAAAAAAAGCTGGTTCAACATATACAAATCAGCAAACATAATGCACCATTTAGGTGACTTAAAGGTAGAAATCAGGCCATTACTTTCATAGATGCAGAAAGGACATTTGAGGAAGTTCAACCTGTTTTTATGATAAACAGTACTCAAGAATCCAGGAATAGATGAGATATACCTGAACATAAAGGCTACCCTTGCCAATTATAAAGCTGGCATTATACAAAGTGGGAGAG
This sequence comes from Acomys minous, assembly GCF_964271855.1. Lineage (NCBI taxonomy): Eukaryota > Metazoa > Chordata > Mammalia > Rodentia > Muridae > Acomys > Acomys minous. The sequence continues at coordinate 29,293,559 of NC_140495.1, forward strand.
AATTTGGACCATTTCGGCTAAAATCTGAAATGAGACAAGAGTGCACACTCTGTACAACTATGCAATACTTTCCTCAAAGTCTTGTAGTATTAGGATAAAAATGTGGTAAAAGTCATAAAAATTGTAAAATAAGAAGAAATAAAATAATATCTATATTTTCAAGTGACATAAATCTAGGTTTAAAAGAACTTACAGTCTTTTTTGGAAAAGCTTTGGATAAGATAAACAGTTCCAGTGAAATAATAGGATTCAAAACCAACATATGAAAGTTAATGCTTTTATATGCACCACCAACAAACTTGCTGAAAAAGAAATTGGAAAAGTACTCCATTTGTGATACGTCCAAAAGATAACAATAAAACTTATAAAAAACAAAGCCAGCCAATAAGGTGAAAAAATCTGTATGAAGAATGTTTTAAAAATATGGGAAAAGAAAAATATGTTAGGTGCTAGGGACTCCTAGAGGAGTGCGTGGACTTTGTGAAGATGATCGTGCAACCAGAAGTAATCAACAAAGTCCGCACAATCCAAATAAACATTCCAACGTGCTTCTTCACAGAACTATCAAAAACAAACCCAACACGCACATTGAAGTCCAAACACCGTGAATGGACAAAACAATTTTACACAGCAAAAATGCAGCAGCCGAAGATAACATATTATCTGACCTTAAATTATACTACACAGCCACTACTGTGAAGAACATGTACCTGGAAAAAAAATATATGAGAACTAACAGTGGAGGACATAGAGTGACACCGGCAAACAGGACAGCCACCTGCAGGAGAATGAATGTGCGCACACACACACACACACACACACACACACACACACACACACACACACACAAAATCAAGCTTAAAAGTATAAATTATCAAAGTGCTGAAAGAAAACACAGGGAAACACATCAGGCAAACTTTTATGAATAGGATCTCCACTATTATTAATGTTTGAAAAAAAATGTGTAGTAATGATGTTTCTATTCAAAGCTGTGGCTGGTATCCAAAGGCATGTTTTGGAATTCCATGCTTTAAAATGTGGCCATAATCACACACCCTTCTCTGAACATAAAGATGAGAATTGTTTCTTGTAAGCATTTTGGTGGTAAGTTTATGAATGTAGAACATTTTTAAAAGTTATGATTCACCACAAAATTTTTATAAATGCAGTCATTAGTTGCCAAGGGCAATCCCCTCCACTAAGTAAAAACTTTATTATTGCAATAAGCCCATGTCTCCATTTGTACATGAGCTACTAGTATTCATTCAGAGCTCACACTGATGCCAATATACTCTAAGCACAGCTAATAGAAATGCCAATACCCTCTTCATTGAATTGATATAGAAGCATAAAAATAAAATAATTTGAAGCAACATTAATGACACGTAGTTAGGCGACCTTTCACAGCTATGGAAAAAAATGTCATCTTGCAGACATGTGTCAAACAAGTCTTTATGCTGCTGTATTTGAGTAAAGGTTAATGAGCTTCATGATTTGAATATTACTCAGCCATCTTCCGATTCTGAGGATGTAGTACCTGAACTTTAATTAGTTATATCACTCTTATACTGCTTTTGCAAGTAAAATATATGTGTCTGCTTGTGTGCATGCTTGTGAATATAAGTGCAATAAGCCTGTAAGAGACATGTGTACAATATGTAAAATCTTTCATATATTTCAGTATAGAAAAAAGATGTGGTATAGATCTTATCTTTATAATGATATATTTCTATTTTCAAAATACTCTCATACTGTAATATATTACAACAGAAGTTACAGAATTATACATTATTTTCTTGTTTTGTTTTGTTTTGTTTCTTTATTAATTTATTCTTGTTACATCTCAATGGTTATCCCATCCCTTGTATCCTCCCATTCTTCTCTCCCTCCCATTTTCCCCTTATTCCCCTCCCCTATGACTGTTCCTGAGGGGGATTACCTCCCCCTGTATATGCTCATAGGGTATCAAGTCTCTTCTTGGTAACCTGCTGTCCTTCCTCTGAGTGCCACCTAATGATTTTGACAGAAATGCTCTTACTCAAATTTTTTTCTTCAGTATCAACTGTAAAATTTCTCTATCTTAAACCTCTTTTGGCCATTTACAGCAGACTAAATAGTATTGAAGTGGACCACCTTAAAGGCCTTAGAAATGATTTTCAAGAGGACCTAACAGGAAGTTGGCTGATCCTGTAAATCTGTCTCTGCACAGAAAGAGGTACTGCTCTCTTCCAACTGTGTGGAGGAGTTGCTGCTCAGCCAGTGGGTAAGGAGTCAGTGCTATGGCTGCTCCTCCTACTCTATCTCTACTTTCTGTTCTGGGAATTCACTTTCCTTTGAGTACCATATCAACTGTCATTTTCTCTTCAGGGAAAACATAATGCACAGTTCACTTTCTCTGTCATAGTTTTTTTTTGTAACTCTGGTGTGGAAGATCATTACCATTGAGAAGGGAGAAGGAATCTCAGCAGTTCTACCCTTAACAGGTGCATATAAGGCTAAGAAGTATTTCCAGCATTTCTCCATTGTTTTCATCCTAATCACTTATTTGAATTTTCCTACAACTTCTCACTGCATTAACCTTTGTCTTCTTGTGTAACAAAGGTACATTTACATTTGAGTCATGATTTGTGGATACCCTATAAAACGTATTATAGACATGTTTTAGAAAGTTGTGTTTGTCTGTGTTATCATTTACTCATAGTGTAAATCTATATATGTATATATACAAATTACATCATAGTATCCATTTATGCATAACACAATAAGTAAAATTCAATGGATATTTATTCATACAATGAAGTAAAAAAATCTCTCAACAGATATAATGAATAATTTGACCTTAATTGATAACATTTATCCTTATTGTCCTTTCTAGTACTTGGGATGAAAAGGCATTGCAAGCTTAAATTATGTTATCTACCTAATGAATTTATTCTTCACTCTGTATATTTTTACCTTGAAACTGTGTAAAGTTTTTATTTCCTCATATGAAGAGCTGAGATGCAAGTCATACCCAAGCTTTATCAATACATGGCTTGGCTTGAGTACAGAATATTTTCTATCTAATTATCCCTAAGCCTAGGTTGGAAGCTTTCAGCCGCCATACAGTGAAGGCTTCAGATTCTAAGCTCTGTCTGTTAACCTAGGCCTAGAATGTTTTCAGCCTTCAGGACTTACTGCTAAATATACTCAATGTTTCCAGTTCTTTCTGAACTCTGGCTGGCTGGCAAACTCAGCTGTTCTGGCTAAAAGTCCTCTTCAAACTGACTGATTCAAAATGGCTTCTCCTGGCTTTTGACTGAATTGCTCTGCTTGGAAAAACTGCCTCTGAACTCCATAAACTGAACTAGCTGAACTTCCTGCATGAAACTCCACCACACTGTACCTGACTGCATGGACCTGACTGTATTCCTGTGCAGTACTCTTCTTCGTTGCCTTGCTCTCTGCACTGCTCTTAAATAACTTCCTTCTCTTTCCTATCTGTTCTTATAAGAGTTGGGGTATCCTTTCTCTGACTTATTTTGACAAATCATTCTCTGATTCAATCACCTCATCTGTCCCTCAAATAGATGCCATTGTTTGAGAATAAAGGTACGTGCTAAATCCCAGCCAGAGGGATTAAGGGTATATTACTAAGGACATGTTTGTATTCCAGCTGGATCACATAGACACAGGGCTTTGAATGTGATCCTTTGTCAGACCAGCCATATTTCTGAAATTAGAATTCCTCTACAGAGCTATGAATATATTATCTGATGTTTCTTTGAAAATAATGTGTAGCCAGGTGTGGTGGCACACACCTTTAATCCCAGCACTCGGGAGGCAGAGGCTGTGAGTTCGAGGCCAGCCTGGTCTACAAAGCGAGTCCAGAACAGCCAAGGCTACACAGAAAAACCCTGTCTCAAAAAACAAAAAACAAAAAAAAAATGTGCTTTTTGCATAATAATTTCTCATAGTTCATAGCTTGTTTTCTCAGTCTGATACAAGTAGAATATTATTGATAAAAGACTTTTGTTTGTTGGCTTTTTTGCTTTCATTATTATTTTACTTTTTTGGAGATAAGTACATCAACAAATACCTATAAATGATTTTTATATTAAGCATTGTATTACTTATTCTCAATTACATTCTTGGTTAGTAGCACATTATTTCAATTACCTTAGTAATATAATTATTAGTAACTGAGAAGAAAAGGGACTAGTGTCTACAATTTTATATAAATTTAATTTTAATTCCCAAGTTTTATATAATTTATTTTGATCGTATTTTTCCTCTCCTATCTCCTCCCAGATTACCCCCTGCCTACTCACCTAATTTCATGTTCTGTCCCCATTTTAAAAAACAAAAGCCTGACAAATAAAAGCTCATAGTTCAAGAACAACAAAAGCTCAGTGTTTTTTGTTTGTTTGTTTGTTTGTTTTTCTCTTTTTCTTTTTGTATTGGCTAACTATCCTTGGGCACAGGACCTTCCCTGGAGCGTGGTTGATATACATCCTATTGAAGAAAATTGTTTGTTATTTCCCAGGTATCAGTCGTATGGTGGTGTGACTGGTGATATCCAACTGAGAAAGATTAGAAGGATTAGGAGTGTGACCTTGTTGGAGGAGGTGTGACCTTGATGGGGGAGGGGGAAAGTGCCACTAGGGGAAGGCTTTGAGGTTTTAAAAGCCCACAGGCCTGCTACCTATGGCCAGGATGTAAAGCCCTCAGCTCCTCCTTCAGTACCATGCCTGTCTGCCTTCTCCCATGACGATAATGGACCTTCTAAAAATGAAAGCAAGCCAGCCCCCAATTAAATGCTTTCTTTTATAAGACTTGTCCTGGTTATGGTATTCCTTCACAGCAATACAGCAGTACCTAAGGCTGATTGCCAATAGATTTTTGGTAAGAAGTGGAATTTTGTGGTTGACTTCCTCTTCTCCACGCTGAGATTTTGTAGGATTGGAACTTGTGTGTATCTTGTGTATGCTGCCAAAGCCTCTGTGAATTTACATGTACCTCAGCCCTTTGAGTGTAGATAACAGTTTCCCGAGGCACCCACCTCCTCTGGCTCTTAAAAATCTTTCCACCTCCAATTCTGCATAAATACCTGAGACTTGAATGGGGGTGTGTGATAAAACTCTCCATTTAGGGCTAAGTGCTCTAAAAACTCTCATGCTCTGCACGCACTGTCTTATTGTGGGTCTTTGTGCACATTACTGTGTACTGCAAGAAGCAACATCTTAAGAGAACTTTTTAAAAAACATAGATGTCTTCTTAATTTTTACGCCTAATATTGCATCAAAACAGTCCTTCTAAGGTGATAACCAATAGTTTACAGTTAGGAGTCACAGCACATAAAAACAAGGGGACTTTCTTTGCAAATCAAATGAATACAACTTGATCAATTTTTCACTTTTACGTCTTCACAGATTATTTGAAACTTTTGTAAATGAAAATTAGTGTTGGGTGAACTTTCCTTTAACTTTCCACGTTAAAAAAATGAAATGAAGTTTTAACAGAAAGTAGGTCTTTTTATATTTCTTAGGTATAAATTAAAACAATATAAAATATATCAGAATTGGTATCTTTATTAGTGAAGGAAATTACCTTTCATTTGTAAAACTAATTATCAATAAATTTCAGAATTTTTAGATTTCAAAACAGTAATCAAACTTTTTGCAAAGTCTTTTTGTCTTATCTTTGCCTTCATTCATGGAGAGCATGATGTTATCAGTCACATTGCTATTATTTCTGTAATTGTACAATACAAAACAAAACATTTCCTTATATAGTATTCATGTCCAAAAAGTAATCTTTTGCATTTATGTAAGAGATTGAATAGAACAAGATAATACAACAAATACTATAAATTATGTTTTGTTCCCCAATTAGTTGAAAATTTTCCAGTAGTTTAGAGGCAAACGCAGAGATAGTTTATTGATAAAACACATTCTCCACAGTTGAGTGGAGAGTGGGGTCTGACTTTTACACGTACTCTGGTGCCTCATATGTGACCATGTCCCCTGGATGGGAAACCTGGTAGCACTCAGAGGAAGGACAGCAGGTTACCAAGAAGAGACTTGATACCCTATGAACACATACAGGGGGAGGAAGTCCCCTCAGGAACAGTCATAGGGGAGGGGGTAAGGGGAAAATGGGAGGGAGGGAGGAATGTGAGGATACAAGGGATGGGATAACCACTGAAATGTAACAAGAATAAATTAATAAAATAAAAATTTTTAAAAAGTGCGAACAGACAGAATATCCATTAACTTCTCTCAGTACTGCAACGAAATACAAGCCAGAAACAGCTTGAAGTGAAGAAGGATTTATGTAGCTAATAGGCTCAGAGAGGCCAGTGCATGATCACTAGTTCCTGCATGCCTTAAGAGGACCTCATCATGAACAGCAGTGATCCTGTAGGTGGACACTAATGAAGAAAGAGAGCAAGAACAGCATTAAAGGCAGGATGCCACCAAGAACCAACCATAGGGACCTTCTTCCTCTAGCTTAGTCTTACTTCCTCAAGATTCCATAATCTCACAACATAGCATAATTGAGATTTTAGACGTGTGCTGGTGGGATAGATTTAATAATAGTCATAAATATGAATATCCATAATTCATACATATGCATTATTATAATTATAGTAGAAATTATGTGAACGTAAAAGCTGAATGAGCATTAAATGAATACTGAAGTGCTCTTAGAATTTATTAGTTCATGTAGAAATCTCTTCAAAACTTTGTTCAGTGATGATTCGGTAGCCTCTACTTGAGTCTTCTATATTTGACTCATACTAGTTGGAATGGACCATCCCTTCAAATAATATTCTAATAAAATAACATAGTAATCAAATTCCACTATAGCTAAATTTATAATGAAAAACAAGTATCACATCTAGTGTACTTTATCTGATAGGTCAGTTTCTTCCTTTACTCTGTGTGTATGGAAAGTGATATATGTGTGTATGTGAGAGTGAGTGTGAGTGCACTTGCACACATGCACAGAGACTAGCAGAGGAAAGATATCATACTGTTTCACCCTCCACCAATTCCCTATAAATGATACCTTAACTGATCCTGGAGCTAAGTTAGAGGCCAGAAAGACATAGAGATTCTGGGTCTGTCTCCTGTCTGTGTGTGCACACAGCTTAGATTACAGATACATGTGCAATCATGCTTGGCTTTTTATGTGGGCTCTGTGAGGTCCTCTTGCTTGTGCAGCAAGTGTTCTTTCCCACTGAGTCACCATTCCTGTCCTGAGGAGACAATTGTCCAAGACAGAGATATATTAACTTGGTTTATTTTTATATATTATTACCGTAAAATGTGAGGCAATGTTTAAGAAACCATTCTACCGACCTAAAATTGTTTTGCTTCTATGTGTACATATTTGTTTGGTTTCTAAATATTTAACAAAAACAAAGAAAGAAAAGTACACAATAAAAGTTATTAAAGAGTTCTAACATTTAAATTTTTTTATTTATTTTAAAATAAAGTGAGATTTTTTGTATTGATATTGAATAATGTCATAGGTATACATAATTCTAACGTCTCCCTGATAAAATGTGTGCCACCATGGAAAGAGACATAGATTCGCATCTTCTTTTTTTATACTTAGATGCTAGGATACCTTGAACTATAACTATAGTATGCAGCTGCTCATTCTTTCAGTGATACTACAAATATTTATTTATATTTGTGTGTATGGATGTTTTTCCTCTGTGTGTGTGTATGTATGTATGTATGTATGTATGTATGTATGTATGTATGTATGTTTCCATCCATGTCTTATGTTCCTGTCTGTATGTTTGTGTGTCTGTGTTGAAGAAGAAGGATTCAGGTCCCTGGACTACACTTAGAGACAGTTGTGAACCAACATCTGGATGCTGGTATTCGAACCCAGGTCCTCTGGAAGAACACTCAGTGCTCTTAACCGCCAAGCCACTCCTACTCCTCACATAATGAAGAACTCGGTCATTTTAGAGCCTGTTTTATCCACAATAATTTTGCCACAGACACTGACAATGTGCCTAATGCTAATTTTATATATACAAAGCTTTCAAGAACTGAAGTGGGAACTGTTTCCATAGTTGATTTTCCCATAGCACTTGGACAACTTAGATTGTACAAATATTGTGATACCAGAACCCTGCATCTTTCTTTCTGTTTCTTCTCAGTGTATGCTTTGGCTACTGACCAGTGAAGACATTACTCAACGATTAATTAATGGCATTTCTTCTCTTTCTATTTTGTTGCAACTTAAATTTGCTTATTGTTGTCATTATTTCTATGGTTGTTATTGTTGTTGTTGTTGTTGTTTTAATGATACTTTTCTGAAAGCTCAATCTGGACAAGGTTCCAGTATGGAGAAGGAAGCAAGGTCCACCCCTAGCTGACTTGCTATTGGCAGCTAGAAGCTGCAGGGAGAAGGAGATTCTGTTTTCTTTTACTGTGTGATCCCTTGGAGGTCAGGTAGACTACACTCCAGTGAACTCTCAGACATCAAAGAGTATATGGCTAACAGGAATTGGACTTGATTGGTTTAAAACAAAACAAAGCAAGAAGGACACAAAATTGAGTGGATTTATGTTTATTATTTTGACATTCAACCCATGACTTCACCTAAGAACACAGACTAACATGATTTATTTTCATGTTGATGCTTGTCTGTCCATTTTTCCATCTCTGGTTGATACAAGAATCAATTTAATGTGTAGACTGAATTTCAGAACTGTACATCTCTCTCTCTTATTTAAGATCTTACTTTTGAGCTCACATCTCATGTAATTTTTATCTCCCAGCTCTAGCTGAAATTTCTAAGTATGTATCTTTATTATCTTAAAATTTTCATTCAAAATGTTAATCATTTGCCCAGAAAGAGGTAAGGAACATCAAAGAGCAATGCTTGGTTATACTGAGTGACCATAAGCCACATCGATGAGTACTTTATATGGCCCTCATATATGCCTACATCACTGAAAGTGTAAATTGTACTTTAGGTAACACTCAGAAATATAGTAAAAATAACATAAATAAAAATGTTTGAATCATCACTCTCTTGATGAGATCTGTTACCAGTATTTACTATTACAGAAAAGCACTTCGGGATTTCCTTCCAATTAATGGATTTTTAGGATACAGAACACTGATATACTGCAACTCTTATTAAGTCAAATCACAGTATAGCTAAATTCACAAAGCACTTTGTATTTCTTCCTCTCCTTTTCCTATCAATTTGACCTTACACTACTAGAAATCTGATGACTGTCTGAATGGATTTTCTACATCCCAGTTTAATAACACAATGAGTACAAAATTATTTCACCTACCTTCCAAGTTCTAGAAAACTAATTTTTACTCATGAATATTTTAAGAATATTCAAAGATCATAATGCATACATTTAATATTTATACAAAATATATGCTTTGTGAGAGAGACAGAGAGTATTGAGATGGGGTGGGGGTCTTGTGTAGCCTAGGTAGCTGTTATCTGTTGCTGTCAATAGAAGAGCAGGATTTTATAGAAAGGTAGGCAATCAATCCAACAACTGAACACTCCTAGCCCATAGATTGACTTTAAATGAAAGTTTATAATTTATTTAGTATTTTGAAGCTCTCAACATGCTTATAAATCTTATTTCAAAACACTTTGAAGAAAAGCCTTTCCTGTAAGCAATTGATTAAGTCATATTGGAACATCAACCTTTATTTATTTCTACTTAGAGAGCAAATTGATGAAATAATGTCATCTTCATATATTACAGACCACATACAGTGTCTTTAGGAGAAAGTATAGAAATATTTCCATCATGCACTTTGCCAATGAAGAAATGTTCTTGAGGAAGATTAAAGAAAGAACAAAACCCTCACATAAGCCCCATGGTAAAAGTGAAGTATTATTTGCAATCCATTGAGAAAAAAAAAACACCAGCAATGAGCAAAGTCTGAAAATTGGTTGACCTACTCAGAATATGCTATTCAAGAGACAATGGGGAATTTTAAAAACACCCTTCCTTTAAAACAAATTTAAGGAAGTTTGCATTTTATAGAACATAGTAGGCAGCCAACATGATGCAACACAGTATACACAAGGCTCATTTAGTAGGTCAGAGGAAATGGGAATATTACATTTTCACAATGCACATATGAAAAAGAAATTAATAAAGAGAAAATAGCAAAGAGAATAAAAGTTTTCAAAATATTAAGGTCTAGTTCTCAAGAGTTTGTTTGCTTGTTTGTATGTTTGTTTTGTGAGTACATTAAGGTTGCAAAATAGTTTAGAGATGTAAAAGTTCTCTAGAATTTAGACAAATTCTTATTGAACATTACCTCCTGGTTGATACATTCTTTTTTAGTTTTCTTCAAGCTTAGTTATTCAGCATTAATATCATTCATAATCAGCACTGATTCCATAAAAATCAGTATTAACCTAGAAAACTATACAACTTAACAGCTTTTCACCAATAGGATGGTGCTCTGCTCCTATAAGGGAGAGAGTACATAAACAATAGGCCAAATTTGAAAACTGAAATGTAAAAATGTAGTGTGCACAGCCACTGAAAGCTGCTTGTATTGAAGGGTTTTTGTAACCAGTATCTCCTTAAAATGCAGTGACCCTGCAAAGAAGTGTGTGACTGTTTGCACCTAATATTAGTTCTAAAGCAATGGAAAAGGTGCCTTGTCTAGAAAGAGACTGGTCATGGTAATTAGACTTCTGGAAAAGGTGCCTTGTCTAGAAAGAGACTGGTCATGGTAATTAGACTTCTGGAGTTATCATCATGGGAACTAACTTCCTTTTGGATATAATAAACAGACCTTCAATCTATGACTATGCTAAAAAACAACAACAACAACATAGATTTTGGTGCTGAGCAATGGAAATCCAAAATGAAGCCAGTTTCCATGATGAGAGCTTCAGGAATCTTCATTATTATGACCAGTCTCTTTCTAGTCAAGGTACCCGTACCATTGCTTTAGAACTTCTAAAAGAAGAAGTTAGTCAGGAAACATACTTAAGTTTATTTATTTTTATTTATTTATTTTTTTAGCAAAACATATTGTAGTCCATAGAAATAGTGGACAAACTAACCTTGGAGTGGATAATATCAACCACTTCCACATTATGAGTTTTAAAGACATCTGCATAAACATTTATGAGGTAGATTAATATTCATTAGAGCAAAATTACCCCTCTTTTCCCCCTAAATAGTGGATGGTCACATCCTCTTTTTAGGGTAATTCTTTCCATGATCTTCTAGAATAGCTCACAACAGGGATCACATCCACAATAGAAATGATATCTTAGTGAATGCAGCATCTTTTGAGCACGGAGAACCTAGGTTATTGTGAATGTTGGGCAAATTGGGAGTTGTTAGTGCCTCCATGTCTGGTAGAATAGGAAGAATTTTACGGCAACTTCAGGACAAAAACACAAACCACTCAACCATCAGAACACACAGCTACTAAGACACAGCTACATTTTCCTGGTCCCTTGCATATAACGCCCTGCCTAACCAGTATGGGCAGCATCCAAGTTCGGGCTATAATTCTCCTTGATTACCTCATATCTGAGTCCTTGACTACCCATTACAAAACCACAGAGTGCTCCAAATTTTCAGGACATTTCCATGTAATTTTTTGATGATCCATAGAAATCTTTCTCTATGCCAGTTTTCTAAATACTTTATACAGAGTAATTTTTCAGCAGACATAAAAATATGTGCATCGTTATAACATGGAAAGCTGGTATGTCTTTTCAGGATAAAACAGTGGAGATGTGATTCCCTTGGGAGTCTGTATTTCTTTTTATTGTTGTTGACACAATTACTAGAAACTTCTTGGCTCAGAGGAAGTTTGTTTTCTCACAGCTCTAGATCTCATAGTTTAAGAGCTTCAGGGCAAAAGCCTTAGCCCTGTGAGGCCCAACAAAATAGGCTTCGTAGCCTATCCTAATCTGCTCATTAGATTGTGACAGTTGTTGAAAGGCAGAGATAGACATTTTAACCAATATGAAGCCCTGGGATGAACATAGAAAGGGGGCCAATGACTCTAAACGTGCTTTGGGACAGTAATATTCCAGCCATCCTAGCAAACGTAAAGACATTCTAAAGAGAGATGACTGCACCCTTCTCTTTGGCAATAAGACCCTTTGAATAATGGTCTCCAAGAAAATGAAACTTGACCAAGATTGGTTTAGTTACGATTGGAAGACCCACCCAAAATATAGCCAGCACAAATTCCAAAGAGCCAGACTCTAGACTGAATGAAAATGCGAGTGTGAGCTAAGCACTACTATTCCTCACTCTTTGCTTCCCAGTGGTAGATACACTGTGAGAAGCTGCCTCATACCCAGGCCGCCATGCCTTGTCTACTATGAGAGACTACATGCTTGAACTCTAAACCCAAGTCAACCTTTCTACAATTACACTCATTCTGTATGGATCGTGTCAGATTCACTGCCAGGCAAAGATGTCCTCAGCAACATATGTGTGCACAGCCACAAACAACCAGACAATGAAAGGCAAAACAAATCACAAAGCCATAAATGTCACTAATACTGACCTCATGGCAATGACTGCTGGCACTGTTCAGAAGTTATAATTTTCATGTACTTTCTGGTGGGTGGGAAACATCTACCAGAAAATAGTAGTTTCCTCCATAAACTACCACATGTGGAGGAAATAATTTCCAGTTTTAAAACACTAGATGGTGTTTTAATCTATTGCGGATTATGCTTCTAAAACTAACTAAATTTACTATTAGACAAATTCCTATACTTTATATGTTGCTAGAATTTGACATAACTACTGTGTGACTCTACTTATAAAAGATCATGGAAAATAAAAATTGCACTGGGACCAAACCAGTGGAATAAACATTAACTACAAATACATGACATCAGAAATGTAAGTTAATGTAACTCTTTTGGTGATGGCTGCAGACACATGACTGTAGCTACAAATGACTCCAGATTTGAAAAAAATACATTTTCTAAAGTTATTTCAAAGTAAAATCATTTGAAATAAAAAAATAAGTCTTCAGTCTGGAGTAATACAATAAAATTTTTTCTGTGCAATATATGGTAAGTAATATGAGAAGATACCATTATTAAAATTTAAAACATGAGACTCATTAAAAAATTGAAAGGAATAACCATTCCATCAGGTGGTAAAAATGTAGGAAATTTGAACGCACAATGCAGTTTTTCTGCTTCCATGTTAAGGAGCACTGATCTGACTGAGGGCCTAGTCAATCCTCTCAGTGGGTTACTGAGGAGAGGAAGCCAATTTGTATAAAGCAATAACTAAAAGTATTAAGAGTCCAAGCATGGGTGACAGATAAATGATTTATGAATTATTGTTATTGTGTAGTAAATTTCATCAAAAGCAAGGATGAGAAATTTATATCTCCAAAAAGCTAGATGAACTTCACAATAATTATTTTGAATTAAATAGCCAATAACACAGAGTCTATACTGGACAATTTTATTCATGAAATTTTTCATGAAAGTGAAAAAAAAATCACAGCAAAATGATACAAACAAGATCATCAAAAACACAGGTAGGAAATCAGACCCAGGTAAAAATCTATCTAGGCATCTCACTGCTAGCCAAGAGGGGGAAGCAATCATTGTGTTGATTTGGTTCCTGTGTGGTTTATCCTGTTGAAAAAGCAGTGCCTACCAGACTCTGCTATCAATTTCTAATGTCTGTAATGACCACATTACTGCCAGGAGTATGCTTCATCAGACTTTATTTATTGAGATTCCATGTTGATTTTTCTCTTAGACTGAAATATCCGTCGTTGGGCCTGAAAAAGACTGCACATCTGGAGAAGGACGACAGTAGAATGCAAGTACTGTAGGTAGAATACAGCTTAGCAGAGGCAAGGGCTTCTTTATCTTGTAGAACTAAGGCTTGTGGATTAAGGCTGGATAACAAATATAAATGACATAATAATATTATAAAATATAATATATCATACATATTATTATAATTTGCACATATAAATTAGTATAATATCGTATTACACAATATAATATATAAAGACTAAAATAATATAAAAACTAAAACAAAAATAAAAAAGAAAGAATACAAAAGAACACAATAGTAAAACACAGGAAGAAACAGTAATGGTTATGAAAATAAAGATGGAGAGCTGACGTCATCTTGTGTATAAGGGAGACAATATTATTACGTAAAAGTTCTAAGGATCAATATTCTATGTTTGTATGAAGACAGAAATGATAAATAGCACTTACCTCTGAAAATAATACAGTGCAAAATTTTTATGTTCCAGTTCAGGGTCACTTCCAGGAAGTGAAATTAAAAACAGTAAAGTTGCCTGTCACTACAACTAAATTGATAATAAAGGGCCATCCACATACCTTTGCTGTAAAAGTCTTTTCACCTACAAGGCTGTTACGTAGGATGCTCTGTTGCCATAGAAGATCCACTTGTGAGGAAGATCCACTTGTGGGCATGCCCTTCCAGATACTGTTCTTTGAGCTTTGCAATCTTCTCACTGAATAAGGCTCCAGAGTGTCATTGTCAGCTATGCTCTGTGGGGGAATCCTTCCTGCACCTCAGCATGCACTGGCTCAGACAATCCCTGTTCAGATGAAGCCATTGACTTACATCATGAAGAACATGTTTGTTGTGGAAAAACTTTGAGGTTTTTCCTGCACAACTACAACACTGACAAGCTACTGAGACACACATCCTGTGCAATATTAACCATTGCTTAACTGCCATAACGTTGTAGTTTTAACTATAGAAGAATGTTGAATCTCTTCACAATTTACATTACCCATTAGGAAGTCATCTTACTAATAAACATCTTTATTATTCATCATGTTTGGCAGAAAATAACGGGTTGCTGCAGTAAGTAAATACTACATGTTTCAGTATTATAGTCTTTTAAACAAACAGAAATGTAATAAGAAATACAGCATGATAGGCTGTTGAAAATGAACCAAAATCTGGCTGATTTGAAAATGATGGAATCTGTTTTTACATGGAATAAGAAATATGCTTTAGTAAGTTCTCTAATGCTTATAATAATAAATAATTAGTAAATTTCAAAAACATATTGATTAGTGTTATAAAATGGACTGAGAATTTGACATATTTATTATAATCTATAGGTTATTCATACATAATAATAATTAAGAACATAATACATAGCAATATAAAAATAATTATGCATACCATAACAGGCTAACTAATATACTAAATAAATTCAGATGAAACAGCAAATATGTTGTGTCCACAAATATTGTATCTTTACAAATGCACAAAGCAAGCTGAAATTACATAGTTTCTTCCTGGGTTTGTTTTTTTAAAATATTTATTTATTTGCTTTACACCAGTGTCATAGACCCCTCCCTCCTCTCTTCCCACTCCCAGTCTCCTTTCCTTCTCCTCCCTTTTTGGAAAAAGTTTAATTAAGTTTCCCCACTGTAAACATAATGGACTAAAAAGTGAAAAATGTTCCTTTTCTCTGTGGTGTACAGCGAATTGTAGAATGGTATTCTCAGAGGCTGCTCATTTTGTGTTAAAATGCTTACTGTGTGGTATAGGTTTTTCTAATACCTAATGTAGGCAGCAATTATCTCTATCTATCATAGGTCCTTCTATTTTCATTTTTGACGTGTTTTATTTAAAGTTTATTGACTTTTATTTCATATATCATCCTTTTCTCCTGTTTTGTGATTTAGAGAGGTGTTTTGATTCCAAATATTTATTATGGAACAAGCCGTTAACAAAAGTGATCAATCGTGTCTGTGATGGATGGACATCCAAATGGAGAGCATTGTATTTTGCAAGGACAACTTCAAAATAAATCATAGTATCTGAAGCCTTTGTGTTTGGATTTCGGAAATCAATTTGAAACAGTAATATTTACAGCATTCCTTTTAATACAGAGCAGAAGAGACCCACCATGTCTAAGACCGTACCTACTAGGGTCCCTTACTATGATCAAGCCTGGATAGAAACATTTTGTAAAAACTGTTAAATTAATATCTATCTATCTATCTATCTATCTATCTATCTATCTCTATCTATCTACCTATCTATTTACTTTTCAGGACACGGTTTCTCTGTGTAGCCTTGGCTCTCTTAGAACTCACTCTGTAAATAGGCTGGCCCTGAACTCAAAGATCTGCCTACCACTGTTTCTGCAGTGATGAGATTAAAGGTATGAGCCACTATCTTAACTTTATCACACAAGCTTTAAAAATACATTTGTATTATTATTTGAGATTATAATTATATAATTTTATTTTTCCCTTTCATCCCTCCTTACTCTCCATGTAACTCATTTCACTTCTTGCCATAATTCATAACCTTTTATTAATTGTTGCTACATTTGTATAAGTATAAAATATTCCTAAATATAAAAAGCATAAGTTACTTAGTATGTACTGTGTTGCATGTGTGTGTGTGTGTGTGTGTGTGTGTGTGTGTGTGTGTGTGTGTGTGTCTGTTTTCCAGGCTGAAAATTTGTTATTCAATAGCTAGTCAGTATGCTCTTTCCTGAGGAAGACTATTTCTCCCTCCCTGCATTCCCTAGCTGCCTCCTGGGCTTTCTCTCCTTTATATCCTGTGTTTATTGTTATTGGCTTGGCTCACCTCATGCTTAGACAGTCATGTTGGTTGGTGAGTCTTCAGGATGTAGATTCTGATACTCCTAGGAGACACAATCTTCAGGAAAACCCCTTAGTCCTTTTGTTCTTATAATTTGTCTGACCCTTTTCCTCATTAATCTCTGGGCCTCATATGCAGAAGTTCTACTGTAGATGTATCCACTGTGACTGAGTTCCACATCTCTGCATTTTCACACCCAGACCGAAAGGATTATTGCCAGGGCTGTCTGTATTGCAGGGGAACAGCCTCCAACAGTTACAACCATACCCACACTATGTCAATGGCACAAGTTTTAAATGGAAAAAAAATATGTTAATTCAAACTACTATTATTGTCAGTGTAGAGAGTTTGCAAGGTTATTCACTGGGGAGGAAAAACGTATAAGAAATACATGATTTTCAAGTGTCTATTTTCACTATGAGGTAAGTTTAGAGTACATCAGCGTTATGGACCCATCAGGCCCCTTCCTTCCCTAGCTGACAGCTTGCCATTAGTGGGGTAAATAAAGAAAGAAAGGGAAGGATGCAGTCTCAAGACTCAGATATATTGGATGAGATTCTGTGCCCCAGGCCAATGCAATGGGGGAGTTTGGGTCCAAGTTCTAGCCCGTAGAAACGGACAAGGATTTCTCAGGATAAGAGGATTATAAAACTCACTGCCTGCTTCCAAATCTGCACCTCAACTGGTAATTTTTGGCTTTTACCTATGAAGGGATCCATTTTGCAGAATTGTTTCTTGAAAAATGTTTGGTATTCTGGCTGTGGTGGTGGAGCACACCTTTAATCACAGAGCATGGGAAGCAGAGGCAGGTAAATCTCTGTGAGTTTGAGGCTAGTCTGGTCTATAAAGTGAGTTCAGGACAGCCTGAACTTCCTGAGAAATCACTATTACACAAAGAATAAGTCTGAAAACCCCCAAAAAATGTTTTTAAAGGATTTTTTCACTTGTCTCTTTAATTTTTTGTTATCTTTCATCTAACAATCAGACTTTGTTAGTACTACTGAACATTCAATAAAAATAGTTTTGAACAAATTAAACATAATTTCAGATAACACAGTTTCCTTAACAAATTACATACAATAACAAGGTAAAATGCACTTTAGATTGCCTGTGACACACACACACACACACACACAATTTACAACTTGAATCAAGCATGCTGTATTATTCTGCAAGCAATAATGAAATGTATACTTTTCAAAGGAACATTTTTACACAAGTGAAATTAAATCAAAAGCTTTTTACCAACATAATACTTAATAAAAATAATTCCAGTTATCAGCATGAGCTTTCTCTTTCCTTTTTTCTTTTTTTGTTCTCCACCAGAATTTTGAAGTATTCAAAACTGTATAAAACAACTTTATCAACTTCTTAACACAGCTCTTTGAAGCAATCAGTTATTATAAGCCATTTAAGGGAGCTTTTCATATTTATACTGTTATGTTCTTAAGAACTGTTGGAATTCTCTAATGAATGTATTCTGCCTACTGATTATAGACACATTTCGGTTTCTAAAGTTTTCAGAAAATTGCAGTTCGTGAAAGCAGCAAGCACAGGAATCCATTAGTCTTATCTATTCAACAGCAAGGAAACACTTGAAAATCAGCCACATCTTGTTGTTGTCAATATGCCCTTATTTTTTTTGCCATTGTGAGATGTCCTCAGCTCATAGAGCATGCTTTTAACCACAGAGTCAAAATGAGCCATTTTCAAAAGGAATCTTGTGCCCTCTCTTTGGAGGGCAAGACAAACAGGAAGTGAGCACTGGCTGTACTATTTTGCTACTGTCAATGAGAATTCCTAGAAAGGAGGTTTGTATACAAAGACTGACTAGAAATGTGGTGACATGGAGAGGTTGGAATGTTGCTGGTCCAGAGGGTAAATACCAATCTCTGGCTAGCTTTGCCCTCCTTCTTGGCTTACCTCTGTGTGGAACTAATATCCTGTGGCCAAGAGATATAAACCTTTTGGAACCTATTAGCAAATCCCCAGCTTTCACCAACCCAAAGCTAAGAATCTCGTCTGATAGCAACAACTACGGTCTATAGAAAAATCATTCCCCATCTTACTGCCTCTCTGATGTACCTACAGATATATTTTAAACATGACTTGATTTATGACCTTTTTGTTCGGCAAAAATATACATTTTGATAAAATTGCTGCCTCCATGGAAAATGAAATTTAGGCTGCCCTACATCTCTGTTCCTAGGCTATGATCCCTCAAATATGGCTCCAGAATAAATATTTCTTATTCCCCTTAAGGCAAGTGCTATATTAGTTTTTGTATCAACACCAAATGACAGAAAATATATGTGTGCACACTAAGCCATGTGTATGTGTGTGTTGAAATGCTCCCATGTGCATCTGCATTAAGATCAGCATGTGTCAGCTGGGCGTGGTGGCACATCCCTTGTCTTTAATCCCAGTGCTTGGGAGGGAGAGGCAGGCAGATCACTGTGAGTTTGAGGCCAGCCTGGTCTACAAAGCAAGTTTAGGACAGCCAAGGCTACACAGAGAAACCTTGTCTTAAAAAACAAAATGAAACAAAACAAAAGATCAGCATGAATTCATACTGATGTCTCTAACTCTAATGTACTATCACATGGCTCATTTGGAGCTTCCCCAATGCCTAGCCTTACTCTCTTACTTTAACAATGAGAAGCCTAGTTTCTGCCTTCTGCCAGCTATTTGCTTAAGTGCTCAGTTTCAGTTCTCTGATAGATTAAAGAAAAATTAATTTTTCTTTTCAGTTTTCAAGTTTTTTTTCTAATAAAGAAGAAAGGCTAACTTGCATGCACTTAGATGTTGAAATCAGAACTACCGTGGAAATATTTATGTATTTTAAAGGCTATAAGTACACATAAAGCCTTCCAGAAAGAGGCAACTGAGATTATTAAGGTCCTCAGCTCTTCCGTTCTGGCGTTCTTAACCCTATCCTTTGTTTTGTCCTTTTGTACCTTCCAGAGTATTTCCCCTCCTATCCTGTTCACCTACTAACAAATGCCACTCTTCAAGAACTATCTTACAGGAGGACTCCAGAAGAAAGGTATGACAGGTCAAAGACCGCAAAGCCTCAAGGGAGCTTAGAAACTCTGGACAGGAAAGCTGGCAAGCTGATATCATCTGCAGGAGTTATGTGCAGATCCAGGTGTCATCTGACAAGGTCACCATACCAATCTCTAGTCTTCAAAATTCAGAGACTGAAGAGGAGCAGGTCACCAGATGGGAATATCTACACCCCAGAAGTTTTCTTTTCTGCCCTAAAAAATTCTCAAGCGCCCTGAGCCTTACAGTCTCCACCTCCACAGAATCCTTTGTCTTTTCTTGTTCAAACTAAGGACAGTCTACTTCTGTAGAGGCCAGTCTCAGTTCTTTTATTTTTGAACTCCTGCCATCAATACTGATCCAACTCAATGGACTCTGACATCTGTCTTCTCACCTTGACAGTGATTGTGATGACAAAGTCTCTATAATTCTACCTACTTGAGATTTCTCTATGCACAGATCAGATAAGATATGGTCTTATATCTAAAAATCATTAAAGGGCCACAGACAGACACACACATACACAAACACGGAAGCACAAACGTATTGAACTAGTGAGTGAATTCACAGAAACAAGTAAGAAGTCAGTGTACAAAAGTCAGTTATATTTCTATTAAGTCAAACACAATAATCTAAACAGAAAATTAAGAAAATGATTATAAGGGCATGAAAAGACTAAATTGGTAATTAAGCTAATAGGTAACATATTAGACAGAGACAATCTAGAAAAGATTCCTGATAATGAAGACATAAAACACAGCAGCATCCTATTGTCATAGGTTGGAAACTGAATGATTTGATAACGTAGATACAAATCCTCTACAAATTTGATGCACTGTTTTAAAACATTCCTCTTATATAGCACTTTACTCTGAATGAAATACTTTCAGCCATGAGAGAGAGAGAAAGGCCCAGGAGGCAAATAAAAAGCCACATGTGTAAGAAACAAACCTGGAAGATAATTGACAGCCTTGCTCCAGGAGTAAAGAGATGCTGCTCAGCAGAATTTCAAAAAATTGAGATATTCTATCTGCCCAGCTGCCCATGGGCAATACACACACTGCTCCAGTCATCATCCATGTGGGCGTGAGCTTCTTGGTGATGCAGTTGCCTTTGAGTGATCCCTGCTCCTTGCATCCTTTAAGTCATCCTTCACCAATACTCATGCTAATAATCTCAAAAAACCTAACTGTTCATCAAGCCGGACTTCTATGTGATCATCATATTGTCCTGTTATGGTTTTCTTTGCTGAAGACAATAGATAAGGGTGTATATTTTGTCTCCCTCAGAAAATTTCTAATACAGAAATATAAAGTCGTGATATTAAATTATGTATTACTGATAAAAATCAATGCTTAGATTAAGTTAAGGATCCCTTAGCATGACAATAAAAATTAAACAAGCCAATATTTATAAATAGTCAAATTACTTAAACTGATACATTTCAAAACAGACAATGGCCTAGCTACGGAACAATTGGAACCTTGGAGCACTGTCAGTGTGAATATAAGTTAGGGCAACTGACTGAGTAATGAAAATTCCTCAAAAGACAAATAATGTTCCCTATTACCATATGATCCAGTAACTGCATTTTATGGGTGTGGATATATATATATATATATTCATGATTGCTGAAAAATTATTTCCCCATCAATGTTAACAGTGGCGTTGCTCACAAGAACCAAAATGGAGGAGCAAAATATTAGTTAAAAGATGTCTGGTTACACTAAATGTGGCATATACATAAAATGGAATATTGTCCATCTTTGAAACAAAGGACATTCTATAATAGTAGAGTGGAGGCAGGATGCTAACTGATTGTAAGGCACAGGGAGACACATCCTATGTGATTCCATTTTTATAAAAGTACCATTTTAAAGTACTTAGGATACTTAAATTAGAAACATGTGGGGTGGGGGGCGACCAAATGGTTGTAGGGAGTGGGAAGAAGAACTCTTGCTATTTCAAACCTAAATAATCAATGAGCTAGGAAACGGATGCTTGATAAAGATAAAGATTATATATGTGCTTAACCTTACAGGTCTATATAACTAAAATTAAACTTTATTAAGTATATTTTACTGTAACAGGCATCTTGAGAAAATATTTTATACGCTAAAAGAAATGTTGAAAATAAACATAAGATTGCTAAAAATCAAAACAAACAAAATAACAAGAAGTAGAATAGCTGTGGGGGGGGGAAGCACAAAGGGGCCCTTTTTATTTGTTTTATGAATATTTTATAATTCATGCTCCTTACCTAGAATTTGAAGTAAAAATTTCAGAAAGAAAAACAACATAAGAATAAACATGTTTTATTTCCAAACTAAAAAGCAAAGCCAAAAGAATTACCTCACAGTTTCTTTTTCATCTTTAAATTTGTTTCTATCAGACTTTATCTCCCTTTCTGGACTCAGGTTCAAGCCAACATCAGCTTCTTCCAGTCTGCAGGATGCTCGCCCTGTCTTCTTTCACAGCAGCATTCCCACCAGAAAGCATAGGCACAGTTTTTTTTTCCTGTCTCACCATCTGTTTCTTAGAGAATTCCATCTACCAATATAGTTTTTGAAGTCTGTTCACAATACACACACTGAGAATCACTACTTATAAAATGAGTATATTAAGCTACCACAGAAACATTCCAAACTTGTCAGGTATAATGCCAATTGGACATGTGACAATTGGAAGCATAAAGCCTAAGTGTGTTGTGGAAATATCAGGTTTCCCCTATAGCTGTTAATCGCTCAGTCCCCCTTGCGGTACAGGGATCTGAAGCCAACATACCTTGAGGCCAGAAAAGTGCACTTCCTGTTCTTTGCAATCATCACTGAATTAATTTTTTTAAAGAAAATGATACCCTATGAGCATATGCAGGGGGGAGGAGGTCCCCCTTAGTCACAGTCATAGGGGAGAGCAATAAGGGGGAAATGGGAGGGAGGGAGGAATGGGAGGATACAAGGGATGGGATAACAATTGACATGTAATATGAATAAATTAATACAACATATAAAAAATAAAAACAAAGATCACTGAGCCAGTAGTCAATGAGATGGTGATACATATCATTCTTCTGCTATAAATTGTGATTAGACACAATGATAAAAGTTAAAAAAAAAAAGAAAGAAAATAACAAGACATAACCTGAATCTTATCTATAAATATGACATAATCTGATTTCACAAACCCATTTGCCTAGTCATTGGAGAAAGTATTGGCAAAACACTTCAGAAGTTGAGTTGAATCACATCTCCTAACTACTGTATAGTTCATTTTACTGTAAAGCCCATTAAACAGGCTTTTCCTGAATATTTTAAAATAGCTTTCTTAGTAATAGTCATTTTGAATCTAGGGGCTAGGGAGATGGCTCAGAAGTTAGGCATGCCTACTACACTCTTCCAGATATTGTCATTTTTCCAGATCCAATGCAGAAAAGCAAACACACGTGGCAAACATACAAGTGAAAAAAATAATAAAATGTATCTCTCAAGTATAAAAAGAAAAAATGTCTTAGTCGTCCAAACCTCTACATTAATCGTATCTCTCAAACACAATTAAGAAATATGCAAACAGCATTGGTGTAATCATGGTTCATTTAGCATTTAGTTATTACGGAACATGATCTCTGCATATACACAGTGGCAAAATGAAAAAGAACTGTTTTAGTGGCTCTGTTGAGGGTCATGGCCCTGTGATTGTCCTCTGGTCTCTCATGATAACACGGTTCTACTGTGGTTCCTGTCACACAGGAACATACAATGCTCATTGTCAACACAAGAGAACCCAGGAAGCAAACCTCTCTGCTTTCCTTTGGGACTTCCTCAAACAATAAATAGAATCCCATAATAAATAAGATGTGATGTACTAAAAGGAAAGTCCTATGACTAAGAGGCACAGCTGAGATGCCTCAGGCCTTCCTAGTACCATGCTACGTCATTAACGTCTGATCACGCTGACATTACACAAATGGTAGGCATGTGGGTATGCCTGAGAAAGTAGAGGCTCCCTAGACTCCCGCTGGAGTTCTTTGAGAAGAAATGTTATGGATTTATTAGAGGAAATTTTAACTTCTAGCTTGTTCTATGAAGCTATTTAGAGGTCAACATTTTGCTATTAATAGGCATATGTTTTTCATGTTCACTGTTGTACTGACTACTTACTACATTTTTGTGCTACTGCTTTTGGAAGAAAGTGCTCATTGTGCATTCTTGTCTCACTCCAGGAGCAGTCTGCTGTTTTCCTTTCGTTCCTCTATAAAGACAGTATTTTCTCTTTATATAAAAGCTTCCAATGTACAGATTGCACTAAATTTTGACATATGCTACTACTATCAAGACCTTTACTGGGGTGCAATTGGTACACAATAAACTGTGATGTAGAAATAACACAACCTCATAAAATTTAGTACACAGCTACAGCTGTGGGACTATCATGACACCAAAACAAATGGGCTCTTCATTCCCCATAGCTTCTTTGTAAACTTTTTCCTTCCTCACTTGTCAATATTAAGGTTATAAAATTATACTCATCTATCTATCTATCTATCTATCTATCTATCTATCTATCTATCTATCTGTTATCTATCTATCTATCACCTATCTCTATGTGTGTGCACTCCCTTTTAAAAAACAACAAAAACTCATATTCTCTCTGGTACTAAACAGTAACTTTAATTCTCTATAATTTTGCAAAAGTACCTTCCTTGGCTTCTTTCAGGCAATATTGCTTTTTAGAACTAGCTGTTTTGGAGCACATGCTAGTAATTTCTCTTTGGGATAGAGTGCTATTTCATTTTGTTTGCTAAATCATCTGGGCTGATTTCAGCTTTGAGCAGTAACAACACTGCTACACACATTTACGTGATACGTGCTCCTATTTATATTTATGGATAGAAAAATCAGGACATGGAAGATTTAGATTATCATATAGCCAAATATTGAGTTAATTAGAAAAGATTTTGATCTAGCCACAATGCCTCTAAGACCTGTATACATTTTTCATCTGGAAACTAGCACAAGCCATTTTTTAGTTTTACGAATGAAAATTTATCTTAGGCATTAATGTGTTTTGTGATTTTGGAGTTAAGATACTTTATAAAACACCTGTGATCTAGTTTTAAAGTACTATTGTTTGACTCCAAATTACTCTGACTTTTTGATAGGGTGGTTGGCTCCCTACAGACATTTGATTTGTCAGGTAACACACTAGCAATTTTGGGCAATGAAGTGCATTGAACTGAAAAAGGAAAGGGTGTCTCCATTCCTGGTTTTGTATTTCTTCTATATCAGAGGCTGGAAAGTGTCCCTTGGCACTCTCCAGACTGCCTCAGAAGGACCTTTGTCCACCTTCAGGTCATAAGAGTAGTGTTCCTGCAAGGAATAGATTTTTTTTTTCTATTGCTCAGTCCTTCAAAATAGTGTACTTCCTCATGGATTTTTGCAAGCAATAGCTTTATCCACACTATGCTGCTTCAGGGTATGGTTTCTTTGAGTTAACATCTCAGGCTGCACCTATATCATCTGGGTTGTGATTTCTCTCTTCTGTAGTACATAGAGTCTGCTGTAGTGCATGTTGCTGGGTATGGCTTTCCTGGGAGAGACTATTTCTATTTACTTCAGAAAGAGACATCAATGACAGGCCAAATACAGCATCTCAGCCAAGATTACCTTAGTAAACTCTTAGTATATTTGCCTATGAAAAGCATGTGTGAGTGATAAGAGTATCACAAGACGCCTAAATCCCAGGCTAGTGAATACTCACAGAAGCCATGTTTCTTAAGTTTTTGCATAGCTTGTAGGCAGAGAGAACATCAGAGAGACCACATCCTTTCGTCCCGGCAGTTGTTCGCCACTGTGTAACCTGAGGGAGGATGTAAGTGTCCTGTGAATTTCCAGAACCTTCATGAGGAAGCAATGCCCAGCATCAGACAGCTTCTACATACATCTCCTTTTGTGCTCCTGCAGTTGAATGATAAAATACACACCTCCTGTGAAAAACTCATGCAGCAAACTCATGAGGAATATTTTTTACAGTAAATTTTGGTGCATGGTTTTCCTGTGAGCATGGCTTCTTTCAAAGTTGCCAAATTCCCTGCAAGTCCAACCAGAGAGACTTCAATCACTTTTTTTCCCTCACCTGATATATTCCCTTGTAATGGAGGTAGAGATAAGCAAAGTGGACAGTGTTGTCATAGATGAATGCTCATTCTTGGGGTTGGCATCTGTGTCTTAATATTTTATTCTCTACATACCCTTTAAGGCTTACAGTCAGTTTCTTTGCACTTATGGCAATCACTTGGTAAAGAATTAAGCTTATCAATTCATTTTAAGATTTATGTCATGCCAAAACTGTTTTTAACTTTTAAAAAATCATTTAATAAAAAGTAGAAATAAAATAAATTTTGTAAGTTTTACACCACTGTAATTTTCTTGCTTTATTTTGTTTGCAACATTTTGCACTACAATTTTTTTCCTTTTTATTAATTCATTCATATTACATCTCAATTGTTATCCCATCCCTTGTATCCTCCCATTCTTCCCTCCCTCCTGCTTTCCCCTTACTCCCCTCCCTATGACTGTGACTGAAGGGGACCTCCTCCCTCTGTATATACTCATAGGGTATCAAATCTCTTCTTGGTAGTCTGCTTTCCTTCCTCTGAGTGCTAGCAGGTCTCCCCATCAAGGGGACATGGTCAAATATGGGGCACTAAGAGTTCATATAAAAGTCAGTGCCCACTCTCTGCTCAACTGTGGAGAATGTGCTGTCCATTGTCTAGATCTGGGTCGGGGTTTGATGTTTACTGCATGTGTAGTCCTTGGCTGGAACACATTGGCATAGGAGACAACTTCCTGAACAAAACACCAATAGCCCAGGCCTTAAGGTCAACAATTAATAAATGGGACCTCATGAGGCTGAGAAGCTTCTGTAAGGCAGGAAACACTGTCAAGAGAACAAAGCGACAGTCTACAGACTGGGAAAGATCTTCACCAGCTCTACATCTGACAAAGGTCTAATATACAAAATATATAAAGAACTCAAGAAATTAAACACCACCAAACCAAATAACCCAATTGAGAAATGGGGCTCAGAACTAAATAGAAAATTCTCAACAGAGGAACATCAAATGGCAGAGAAGCACTTAAAGAAATGTTCAATGTCTTTAGTTATCAGAGAAATGCAAATCAAAATGACTCTGAGATTCCATCTTACAACCATCAGAATGGCTAAGATCAAAAATTCAAGCAACAACACATGCTATTGAGGATATGGAGAATGAGAAACACTCCTTCATTCCTGGTGGGAATGCAAACTTGTACAACCACTTTGGATATCTATCTGGCACTATCTCAGAAAACTGGGAACAGGGCTTCCTCAAGACCTAGCTATTCCACTCCTTGGAATATACCGAGAAGAAGCTCCAGCACATAACAGGAGCAAATGCTCAACCATGTTCATAGCAGCCTTATAAGTGCACTACAAATTTACTCTTAACGTTCAGTCTCTGTTTCCCTCCCTGATCATCGTGGACCTTGGGGGACAGATGCCCTGAGTTATCTCATTTAATGGGTGTGGGGAACAAAGATTATTTAAACCTTTGGGGGTGCGTAGGGGCTTTCAGAGTGAGTGTACATCATTGGCAGGGGCCAAAGTGCTGGAAATGTCTCATTTGCAAAGGAGGAATCTAGGTGCACAGGACATGACCTTAAAAGGGGAAAGAAATTTTAATCTGGCTACTGAGATATGTGACCTCCTGTGGTGGGGCAACAGTGGAGGAGCAGAGCAACCTGGGCCAGATACGCAAGCCAGGGGCAGGAGGGGAGCAATCCTACTCCCATGTATCTCATAACAAAATTTCTGGAGTTTGACATACATCAATCTCACTCATGCTACTGGTTGGCTTCCCCTACATGGCTCCCCAACTCTACAGAATCTTATAGTCATAAGTATAAATATTCTACTCTCATGCAGATTTTTTAGGAACACAGAAGGGCTGGCGACACAGCTCAGTGTTAGAATCCTTGTGTACATTGTGAAAAGCTTTAGGCTCAACGTATATACTAAAAAATAAAACTGACTTTCATATAATTTGCTAAATAAAATTGAAGGCTGCCATTCTCCCACATACCTACCTGCATTACTGAAAATCTGACTTGTTACATATAACAATATCAGATCAATTAACTGCGATCAAAGTCACATCCAACAGAAAGAGAGAAACTTTTAAACATTACACTTGGTGGGAGACGGTGGGGACAATGGTATAACATTTTCAAGTCATCCCTAATCAGGTGGCTTTATAAACTTAGACTATCAGATATTTAATCAATAATGATGTTTGGAAAAATAGATGGAGGATGATTAGGACATATCACAAAAATATATTCAAAGGTTGAAAAATAGGATTAGACTATGGTCAACAAAAAAATCCACTGTTCCAAATTTTAACAGAACATCTGACACAGGGAATCAATATTTAAAATGCTTCAAATTACCTATTCACTGCATGACTATCACTATTGAAAAAATGGCATAGCAGCATTGTAGTGATCTGACTGACATGGCAGCAATTACCTTGATTCATAACCACTATGATTATCCCTGGTTAAGTGTAGTTTGTTTTTTCTATGTAACTTCCCAGCATACTACCAATATGCAAAACCTCATCACTTCAGGGCCAGTTCTCATGTTTAAATACTGATTTTTTTTTCTGGAACAGTTGATGAGTCAGTAAGTAGGCCAAAGAAACAAACACAGGGAAGGAAGCTTCCACAGATGCCATGACAACTTTGTCATAACTCTCTGTGCAATATGACCCATATGTCAACTTTTATGGTCAATGAATGGTTTGTGGCAACTGATACCGAATGCCACTTAGTCCACTGCAGTAGGGAAATGTGGCTTCGGGCAGTGTGGTGGGATAAGCATATCTGTGTAGCTTGACTGTCTACTGATAGCCATTCTCCTTCAGAAATGTTAAACACATTTTTTAAAAATAAGGCTTACAACTTGAAAGTAACATTTGTTTATCTACCACTCCCTAAGCCTCTAACCTAGTTAAGAAAGTAGGCCAGGATGCCAAGCAAGACCTGATAGCTTGCCAGCTTGTATATATTGAGTAGCTAGAGGTTGAAGGATAGAAGAAAAAATCAAATCAAGCTATGGTTTTGCAATTAGGAAACAATGACAATTACTGAAATTTGGTAAATGAGTGAGGAAGATCCAAATGAATGATAGGCAATCCCCCACTTCTCATCACTGAGCCTGGATTTTCTGCTTGTCTGTAAAAAAATGCAATGAGAAAAATCAAGAGTATGTAGATATAGGAAAGGAGTAACCTACTACAGCAAAATTGCTTCATACTGTAGGATCTGCTAGACTATAAGATCTGAATGTTCGGGAGGAGAGACTTTGGAAAAAGAGAAGGTGATATTTAGTTTGCAGTGAAATACAGTCTAGAAAAGGAGCAACACTATCAACCATTAGTTCTGAGACACTATTCCAAGAGAGATATGAATAAATGGCTACTCATGCTAGATAGGAACTGCACCGCCTCAAAAGCCCACATAGCAAAGATGATGACTCATGAAATATGGAACCTAGGAGCGTACTGTGCATCCTGAAGGAAGTTCAATAATTTGAAGGATGTCCTTTCTCAGGTGGCTCTGAGCCATTTCCAGGGAGCTTAGTTGGTCTGTCTTTCTTCTAAGCAGTTTTTCTGGTTTCTCCATCATCCAGGCCTCTGGGTTTGTCTGAATGTGACTCTCAGCAATCTACTGTTCATATTCTCTTTTGAAGGGACAGGGTCTAGTGAATTTGGTCAATTTCAGGGACTTCCTGAAGTTATGTTGAATTGTTTACTGCTTGTTGTAATGAAGCTTTCCTACAGATTTTACTATTTCATCCCCTTCTAGAATAGCATGTTTTTTTTCACCTCCTTGTAAATATCCTGACCTAAAACATCTCACTGTTTCACTTTCCCTTTACATGCCATGTCTTAAGAACATTCCCTAAAAGATAGAAGGTTTTCATCTCAGAGAAAACTACTATATCAAACCCCCTCTAACTTTTCCACCATTTGTAATGCTTGCCATGTCTGGGGACTTCTTCTCTTCATTTAATCATTGTATCATGAACGATATATTGCCCAAAACCTTGGGTCTGCCATAGCAGGTATCCTCGTGCAAGTGCCTCAGGGAATCCCAGGCGTGATGTGGAAATCTGGAATATGACACTCATCCCCCTCGCTTGTTTCAAGGACCTGATAACAAACATGTTGTATTGCCAATGCTGCTAACTATCTTGATCAGATGTAAAGGCTCAGACAGAGCAGGAATAAAAAGGTAACAAACTTGAAAAGCGATGAAGGCAATCGAAAGCACGAAGTCCGCTCAGCCCCATCCCAGGATGGCTAGGACTTTTACATGATTCTGCGGCTTGGAATACGGTCCAGCACCTCAGTTCATATTAGTTAGCTTAGACACAAAAAGGAGAACAGGCAGACTTTTTTTTTTTTATTCCAAAACCTGGTAAAGAGAATGTTTCAATTGTGGTTGTCTTAGGGTTTCATTGCTGTAAAGAAACAATCTGAGCAAGGTATCTCTTATAAAGGAAAACACTGAATTGGGGCTGTTTTACAGTTTTAGAGGTTCAGTCCATTATCATTATGATAGGAAGTATGGCAGCTTCCATGTAAACATGGTGCCTGAAGATCCAAGAGTTCCACATCTTGATCTGCATATAGCCAGGAGGAGGCTCTCAATCTATGCTGGGAAGAACATGGACATAGGAAACCTCAAAGCCCACCCCCCACAGGGACACACTCCTCCAACAAGGCTATACCTCCTAATAGTGCCACACCTTATAGGCCAAACATTTAAACACCTGAGGCTATGGGGGGGGCAAACCTATTTAAACCACTACAGTGGGCTTTCACATCTCAAACTTGAAAGGACTCTAGCCAGGCCACGAATGGTAAACATGGCTATAGCAGGCCTTGTCATTCTCTCTACCTTGCTACAAACCATTAGATTACATACCTAAAGTCAGTTCCCTTGCTTGGATACTTCCTCCTCCTCAGGCTGACTGCCAAGGTCCAGCTATCAAAGTATTGAAGTCCAGCGATCAAAAGTCACTTTTGACTATGCTAAATAACTTGTCCATTCAAAACTAAACACCTCATTATAACACAGGTTTCCCCGCCCCCCCCCCCCTTTACCTTTATAAACTGCCATTTTGCCTATGGGCTACATCTCTCTGCTCTTGGCACTACTTTTAAAAACTAGTTTATGTTGATTTCTTACACCTCTTCCTTTCTTCCTTCTCCTCCTCTTACCCCTGCTGATACCTTCTGGCCACCCAACACCAGGTAGGAAAGAAAGAAGGCTAGTGGGAAGAAAGGAGCAGAGTTCCTTTAGCTAATTCTGGCCGGATAGAGTCCTCTTGTGCTTTGAGGCAATACCAATCTCAGTCGTCAGGATATCCAGCAGTCCAGCCAGTCAGCAGTCTTTTTCCTCCTCTGACCACCTCCTTGAAGCTTCCTTTTTTCTCTCTTTTTCCCCTTCAAATCTTTTTTTTTTCTTCTCAGAGTGATCTCTTCTTTTCTCTGGGCTCGGGTATGTGTACCCTCTCCGAGTCTGCCACTGGCAATGAACCCATCCCTCTCTGATCCACATGAGGCTGTCTCTGCTAGCAACCAACACACCCTTCTCTGAGCCCACACTGGACACCTACCAGCTGTGAACAAACTAAAAGCTGCCCCATATCCCATACTTGGGATTAAAACAAAACATAGCATAGTTGGATTTGAAAGAAACCAAAACCTCCACTACACTCTCTGCTCTATCAAGAGGGAGTCATTTATTCCTCTGGGAGAAAGATACCTTCTTCCTCTCCTCTGTTCTTTCCCCCCTTCTTCCTCTTCCTCTATCCCCAGTTCTTGGCTCTTATTCTCTGCCCTCTGTCCTTCTGGGGCAGTTAAATCTCCTCTGTGCTGAGAACTTGGTCATGGAGATCCTGAGCCAATACCAATCATTTATAAGCCTAGTTAAAATGATCCCCACAGGCATGCTCAGAGGCCCATCTCCCAGATGAGTCTTACTCTTATCCAGTTGATAATAAAAAATGACCACTGAGCTTTATTGTAAGCATAAGGTTACTGTGTAATTGAAATGCTGATTTCTGTAACATTCCCCCTCTAATATGATTTCATTCCTTTTTCTGAGAATCTTCTGTCTCAATGTGGTGTAAGCACTACTCCTTTCTTGTCCCTTTGTATTCCAATAAAGCAGCTTATGTGAAAATCATACCCCACTCTGCACTCAACTGTGGAGAGTGTTCTGTCCATTGGCTAGATCTGGGTAGGGGTTTAAAGTTTACCGCCTGTATTGTCCTTGGCTGGTGCCTCAGTTTGAGCGGGACCCCTGGGCCCAAATCTGCCTATCATAATGTTCTTCTTGTAGGTTTCTAGGACCCTCTGGATCCTACTACTTTGCTATTCTCCCATGCTTCTCTCATCTAGAGTCCCAATCGAATGTCCTCTCCTCTGTGCCACACAGAGGAAGGACAGCAGGTTACCAAGAAGAGACTTGATACCCTATGAACATATACAGGGGGAGGAAATCCCCCTCAGGAACAGTCATAGGGGAGGGGAATAAGGGGAAAATGGGAGGGAGGGAAGAATGGGAGAATACAAGGGATAGGATAACCATTAAGATGTAACAAGAATAAATTAATAAAAAAAAATTTAAAGCAGCTTAAAACCAATTATTGCAGAGCAGAGGACAGAATAGGGCTGAACTTCCTGCCATCCAAGAGAGGAGAAGTTAGAAGGGTAAATAGTGGATTCAGCCACAGGCAGATGTCTGGGGGGATCAGGAGAGAGAGAGAGCTGAGCAAGGAAAGCTAGAAGTGCACATATCTCTGAGATGTATGCTGGGAGGAAGCCAAATTAGCTTAGAGGGTTAAGAACAGTAATAACTGCTCAGTTCTTGTGCTGTGAAGCTTGTTAAAATAATATAAAAAGAAACTCAATTATTTCTGTGATAGCCACATTATGAGCGAAACTAGGAAACAAACAAGTTTATAATGTTTATTTTTTTAACAGTTTATAGTTTCTTAAGAAATATGGGAATTCCATTAACTATGGATGAATAAGAGGATGACTGAGGGGAAGGTATGTGCTAACATGTTAGGAATCCATGTTTCCCCAAAGGAAAAAAGCAACAGAGTTGCTTGAAATCATTGGTGGAAAATGTGGGATAACTTTTTCCTTCATCAGGAATGAAATTATTAGAAGGAAGACGGGATTTTCATAATGCAAAACTTGATATCATAGAGGCAATGCGATCAGGAAACAGTTAAAATCAAGTTACAAACTATGTTCTCAATCACTTAACAAAACACTAGATAATATCTAAATTACTCCAAACAAAACTTTTGATGAAGCCATGAATCCCTTTGCAGAATATGCTAGTAGATGTGGTGAAAAGAGAGCATGTGAGTCCATGGATCATTTTAACACAGGAAAAACACACATCTTCCTACAAGCTCTGGAAGCATTTTAGCCTTCAAGTGACCAGTGCTGCTTCTTTTTGTCATCTATGAACTATAACATGTTTCTGCTTAACTGCAACTATAGAAAAGTCCAAGGAAAGTCAATGAATAATGAGTATTTATTGCCCATGATTCAGTTATTTGTCATAAAAACTTCTAATTTAAAATGATCCTTAAAAGAATTTCTATAAATATTCAGTACACACCCACACCAGTAAATAAAGAAATAACATCAAACTCTCAACAACATTTAAATTAGTCTTCAATGACTAAGTGGAAAGTGTTTGAGACATTTCAAGAATTCATTATTAATACATTCAGTCAGGTGCTGCTCTTTATTTCACAGGGTACAAGTTCTCAAAGAATTGGTAGAGTTATTTACTCAGTGAGATAACTTCATTGTCCACCCCATGAAATAATTTCAGTATGGATAATGTCCCTGTGAAGTGGTGTGTGGAGGAAAATATTTTGAATACAGATGGAGAATGGTCATAAGGTACCAATTTTTTCAGAAAATGCTTTTTATTCCACATCAAGCATGGTAGAGAATCCTTGGAAAAACAAATACCTGCTTTTGAGAAGATGGTTAGAGTGCATGATTTCACACAGAATAATCAAAACTATGTACATAAAGCAGGGCCTTAATCTATGACTTTATTAATGAACTTGTTGTCATTAATGTAGCCCTTTATGTTGAGATGGTAAGCAAGGCAACAAAAAACCAAACAGCACATGAAACCTGGAGAAGTCAGGCTTATTTTACACTAGAGGATGGCACTGAGCTACCACCCTGCACAGACCAGCCCTGATCTGCACTTTCTTTGAGTTTTTATAAGCTCAGCAACTATGATTAATCTTTCTCCAGTGTAGCTACCTGCAGATGGTCTCTGTGTTTCATGACCACCAAGGGGACATTCTGTCATGGTTAGGCATGTATGCAGAAGCAGAATTGATAAGGGCAGTTCTTGCAAAGCATCTATTTTAGAAGGCAGCTTTTACAAGTGTTAGCCCTCCCAAGACAGAGGGTTCCAGCTGAAGCAAGCAAGAATACAAGATCAGAATTCAATATACTTTATCTTAACTACGTTAGATGTAAAATTTTAACTCACTTTTAGTTATCATAGGGCAAGGCAATAGCTTGGCTCTGTTAGGTACATATTATGGTAACAAACTACAACATATCTCTCTTTCAAGGTTTCTTTGTTGTGAACATCATGGTAAAAATGTGTTTCTGTTTTTAAGAACAACATAAATAATTTCACAAGATATTTTTTCAAATTAAAACTTAAATGTCATAATAATACCATAAAGTATGCCTCTAAAATCCTGATATAAATGAAATTTAAACTTGAAGTTTGTAAAATGTATACATACATCAACACTGCATATGAAATCATCGCTTTGTTGTGCTTACAACCAAAAAAATGGGGGGAAAAGTCATGCAAAGGTAAACAGTTTTCTATATCCCTAACTCAATCATAATTTTGCAAAGGTAAAGGGCCTCACAGTACAAACAGTGAACAAGTGCCATGTTTCTTAAATCTTGCCATATTTCAAAAGAGCCATTTCATAGCCATAGCTTCAGCAGGCTTTAAGATGTTAAGTCAGTGTTCAGAGCCAAAGTATCAGATTTAAAATCAAAATCACATCCCTACAAAGTCTTTCTAGGGGCTGGTTTCTGAGAATGAGTTCTATCCAGGGTGCTGAAGATTGAGAGGAGCTCCTGGTACACTTCAAAGCAAGCAGTAGATTTATTTATTAACATTTTAGGAACCAATAAAGAGACAAGAAACATAAAAAATAAAAATCATGCATGACGAGTCTGGAAAGAAGATGAGTTACCACACTGGTATGTAATAAGCAAATTCAAGTCACATGTGCTGCCGTCAAGAGAGTGAATGGGGTCTCTCTTAGAACGTTTTAACCACTTAAACTCTATTTATTAAAGTTAGATTCCTTAGGATCCATAACCAGCTGTTGTGTGACAGATTTTTCCTGGAGAGACACAGCACACACAACTACTCACCCCAGAAAGACAGCCCAAAACACACTAAAGTAACCCCTGCACCAAGATCCAATCTGGGGATCCAATGAATTTTTATTGGGGTAAATAGGACTATGGGGAAAAGGTTACTTACAAGGAGGAATAACTTAAAAGCATCTGTATTCTCAGAAAGCCCGCGCTAATACGGACATTGACTCCCCAGGACCGCTACCCTGGAGCTCTCCCTGATGCAGCTTGCACAGCCCCTCAGTGGTGAATACCTTTCTCTTTCTGAAGTTTATCCCATCAGCCTCTCCACTCCCAGAAACTGCGTATTCCTTTTATACAGCTGGGTGGGGGCCCAAGAACCTTCCAGATTTCTACTTTTCCAGACGTGTGACCTTTTGTTTATCTCCTGAGACTAATCGTCCCCTCCTTCCTTCCTGGAGGAAATGTACAGTTCAAAGAAAATTACTGTACATCAGCACTCACGGGGGTCCTTGATAACTGCTGTGCTCTCTAAGGAAAGACCATTACAAGTGACTGCATCTCACTTCCACAAATCTTAGAAAAATAATTACTTAAGTGAATATTCATAAAATAGTCACTTCTCTAAAAATTCGGCTTGACACGCCTCGCTTCGGGGACGACCAAAAGCTGGTGCGCATGCGCTGCTCTGTCATATCTGTCATTTAGCATGAGCAGTCTGGGTTCTGGTCTCATAACTACTCGTGCGGCAGCACAGGATATTAAATGGGATGAGCTTCGTGGGACGATCAAAAGTTAAACATTATTTTATGAAGCACATAAAATAACCATTTAAGCTATTACAGCGTGCAATTCAACTGTACTGAGTACATTCGCAGTATGGTGCTACCGCCAGAGAAACTAGAACTTCCTGTTACTCCAAGAGGGAACCTCATATGCATTCTGCAGAGAATCCCTTGCCCATCTGAGGCCCGGGTGGACTGAATGTTTTGTTTTAGGGGTTCCTATGTCCAGGTCATGTTGTATATTTAAGAGGTTTATCTGGTGATTTCCAAAGTATACAGACCTTCCCCTGTGAGCTGTCACAACTGTCAGGACCAGTGTACGACTGTGTACAGTGAAGAAGTCCCATGCAGGTTAATGCAGACCTAGCGCAGGGCTCTCCCAAAGACATTACTTTCAGCTTCTATCCACACCTTAATAGGCTGTTTCCTCCTCTATTACTTATCAATATGAGTAACTGCACTTTTCATTTCTATCAGGATGGAGGTGCAGTTCTTTACATAGTCATCTGAATAACTCTTCCCTTTATCTTGGTTGCCAGAACAGATCAATGAAGTATATGCTAATAAGTGTAAGATATTAATATTATATTAATACTAGCAACTTTATCCACAAATTTTATGTAAAAACACAATTACATGTATTGCTCTAATTAAATATGCATCCATTATCTGGAAGAGAAATTTTATAGCAGAAATATTTTCATTTATTCTTGAGAATCTAAGGCTCCAAAACATATTCTTGTGTAGAATTATTTAATGGTGTAGCATATGATCAGATAATGTATGTGTGAGAGTTGCTCATAATCGCTTTTATGCTAGGAGCTCCATGTGCTGCTGTAGCTATATGGGTTTTGTTGGTTTGTTTGTTTGTTTGTTTTCTTCTTAGTTTGGTTTTTCCTCCCTGCCTGCCTCTCTAGGACTGGAGAAGGATCCTTGGGCTTTCTGCATGCCAGGCAAGAGCTCTCACCTCAGATCCTTTTTCTTTTACTTCTGAAAATAAAATTTGAGACAGCATCTCACTAAGATACCCATCATGATCATCGTCATCATGGGTACTTTCGGAACACAGAGGAAGGGGATGCAGGCTATCCAGATAAGACCTGATAGGCTGTTTCAGATGGTGGGAGAAAAGGACCCCACCTATTAGATGTCTAAAGGAGGGGAAGAAGACAGAAGGAGGGACGGTGTGAACAATAAGACAAGAGTGAGGGGATTACAATCAGGATGTGATGTGGAATTGGTTAAGATTTTTTTCCCAGTCTGTAGGCTGCCTTTTTTTTTTTCTGTTGACAGTGTCTTTTGTCTTACAGAAGCTTTTCAGTTTTATGAGGTCCCATTTATTAATTGTTGATCTCAGAGCCTGAGCTGTTGGTGTTCTGTATAGGAAGTTGTCTCCTGTGCCAATTGAGTTCAAAGCTGAACACTAAAAAATGTAACTCCAATTTTTTCCTTCACTGTATTTTTAACTTGGCGGAAATGCTCCTTATCATGATTACACAGGGCCACATCTCTTTGAAACTTGAAAAACATGACAAAGACTGAAAAATTGCACAGTAGGTTTCTGGGTTGATCAGATCCTTGGTGAGAGTGACCACTTTTTAAAAAGTGTCTGTTAGTTTCTTTTCATAACCAGACATTTAAAAACAAAAATTATATGGGCAAGTTTACATAAGTTGTTGTTTGATAATCTTTTTAATAGTAAGCCGGGTCATGCTACATTAAGAAATCAATTTAAGAAAAATCTTGTCGATTATGTACTCTTTAATCTCCTACTATTGAAGTTGCCCCTTGCTCTCTCCTCAAGCTGACTCTTTCTCAATGACTAATTGTCACTCTGGGAGGCTTCTGAGTGTTTGTGCAGTGGTATGGCTCAGCAGGAATTCCTAAACAGAACATTAAATTGAGCATCAATGTGGGAAGATCGAAGATTAAAAGCTGCATTCAATTTTCTAATCACTGGGAGGGCAGCTTTTCCTGGGATGTTGCCTTTAGCAAGCTGGAACCCCAAGAGCTGTGCGTCTTAGGCTTTCTGTGGTTTGACTGGAAACTGAACTTTGGACTTAGACAGGAGATGTTCATGAGCACAGTGAGGGTGAATTATATTGATCTGGCCTGGAATTTTATGTCTTAAAATGGAGGACTATTAGAGAAATAAATTAGATAGCATTCATAAAAATGGGTTAAAGTACTGTGGAGAGAATCTTTTGTCTGTTTAGTTTTGTCTGTTGTGAACACGCTCATCCCTCACAGCCCTTTCAGCATCATGTTTTCTGTAAAATGTAGCTGTATTTTGTGAGAAAGGTGCATGCACATTTTCAAATCCCATTCTCAGACCTCTTGTGCCACATAGAGACCTGTTTTACAATGTATATCTCATTGCACTTTAATGGACTTTCTCTTTTTCTTTTCTGAACATCTCAGGTAACTAGTAAGATAAGTGTTGTGTAATAACAACAGTAAAATGATCTGAAATAATACTCTCAAAACTTTTGAGTGATTATGAGTTGGCAGGTATACTTCTAACTTCACAGCAACCATTTAGAAGTTTAGAAATTTTAAGCTATTTTCAAAAATATTAAAATCACTACCAGCCATGACTCAAGAGTGGAACAAAGTGAAAATGTATCTCTCTCATTTAGAAGTTGACTTCCTCCATGATAGCATGATGCCATCGTCTTAAATGACAACACGGAACTAATGTTTTTAAAAATAGCAAAGCTGTGTAACAGTACAGAAATCTTAGTTTATTTATACAGTCTGAGAAGTGATCATAAGAAACATGAACAAATTATGAAATAAAAACGTAATTGTATATGTGATCTGGTTGTTGTAATAAACAACTTCCAAATTTTGTGTCTCTCAGTATAATAGGCATTATTCCTCATTCACATAAATATCTAAAATAATTTTGTAACCATCAGGCAGATAATTAACCTACTTACTTTCCAACTGGTGGCAATATCATACAACTTGCTGTTTTGTTTATTTGTTTGTTTGGTTTTTATCTGTACACAAGCACTCTAGCTTGTGAACAAAATGAAAACTGAAAAGTCATACCTGGGAACAACTTATGTATGTGATCAAGAAGCAAAAACATCACTGTCCTTAGCAAGAACTCAGGAAAATAAACATAGCTAACTGCATGGGCGGCTGCAAAGCATAATTTCTCTTTTAGTGATACGAGAATGTTGCATTGGTGAAGGTCTAGGGAGACTTCACAATCCACTGATCTGTTTGAACCTCCTGTTTCTACGGTCTCTCTAAAGGGGCACTGTGCATGCCTTTTATCCCTGCATGATCTCGTTCAGAGTTCTACTTTGTTTTATAACAAGAACAAGAAGGGAACAAGACATGCTAACTGCCAATGAACAAAACCATATAAACAAACTCACACTAATAACTATTGACATTGGCTATCACTATTTAGGAGTGAAAACTGTGAGTTATGTTAACTTTTGTTTCACACACCTTTCCAATAAACCTAATCAATAGGTTCTGATTTATTTTTAACGTTGGTTGAAATAAACGTTATACTCGGTTAGGGAAAATAGCTATCACGTTTACAAAGAAGTAAGCGAGTAAAGGAAAAATCTTTGGAAAGTAAACAAATGAACAAGACAAAAAAATGCACTAGAAATTGTAATATTCGGCTCTTCTTACTCCAGGGTGCAGATTAAAAGGCAGTGACGTTGTCTCAATTTAACACGTGGATGATGGAAGCACACAGAGCTTGAATTCGAATGAAGACACTTTACAAGAATGGCATGATTTTCTTTTTCTGTTGGGCAAGGCCTGTAAGGTCGCTCAACATGATTCTTGTTTGGAAGCATCGGAGCTGCTGAGCACATCCTTTTGTGGTCGGAAGCAGGTGTGTTAGATGCATGAGGTTGCAAAGCACCTGAAAGTTTACGAGTGTTGTTATATCACACCACAGTTCATGTGTAGCTTATTTAAAGACCAGCAGAACACTACGTAAACAAAATGAAACATGTATTTTAAAGACAATTTACAACTAACAAGAGGGCAGTATCAATAGAGTGTCAGCTTTGAGCATGTCTGCTTAGACTCTCAGGCCCAAGGTAAAGGATTGTTGTAGAATATTTTGAACAAAGTCCTCTTTGAAGAGGACTTTAGGGATGCAATCCTCTCTGGGAAAATCTGAAAATTAATAGATTTTTAAATTTTTTTACCAGGTCTCTTGATAATTTGCATTTACCTCATTTATCACGGTCTTTGGATGGGATTCTACAACTGATGAATAATGCATTACCTGAAAATAACAATGTTTTTGTTAGTTACATATTAATTTTTTATGTTCTATGCTATAGCTATGTCATATATTCTGTGTAAATCCTCAGAATGAACAAAATTATGACTTCATTTAATGTCTCAACTATAATTGTCTGTGTACAACTTTTGTGTGTGTGTGTGTGTGTGTGTGTACAACTTTTATGGCCAGGCACTTTGTAGCTATTTTCCATTGCGTTTCTGGAAGCCTCTCATGAAGCTTCATTGTGTCAGGAAGCTTTGAAGCTGACACTCCAACAGCCAGTGGTAAATCTCTCTTAAAGACAGTTAAGGAAAGAGCTTTTCAAAAGTTAAGTGACTTTCCTGACAACTGTTAGTAAGGCTCGTGCCTAGCACTTGTTTTTCAGTATTTACAGCCTATAATCTTTCAATACAGTGTAGAGATTACAACAGTGAAAAAATTAGGGATGCACATTGTATTATGACCAATGACATGACAGTGTCCATATTACTGTCTTCCTGATAACTAGACTTGAGAAACACTCTAGGCTGCAGTGGAAACCTGTCTTTTCTACTCTTAGAGAAGTCGGTGCATAAATTACATAAGCAGATAGTGGTCATTTTTGCATCATAGTCTCACCTAATCTGAACTGAGCGCTCACCTACAGAGCTACCACATCTTAAAATCTGTCCCTAGAGCTGAAATCAATGCTTGAATCTGAAGTTTCTTACTATCTGTAAAGTTTTAGAGTAAATAAACTCTTTATTAGACTCAGCAAACGAGTTTTCTTTACGAGTTAATATCTATAAAAGGTACATAGATTTTCATCCAGAGAGATACTGGTTAGTACATTTGTTTACTATCTCTATGACTGTTGTTGAAGCTTTCCAATAAATGAATAGCTACAATTTTTCTCAGAAGTCTTATATGATGTCTAAGGGCACCTCTGTCTCAAGACATTAATGACCTGGACCACAGTTCTAGGCAGAACCTTATACTGTGTCTTGACAGTGCAGCACAGATGGCTTCTAAGAGTAAAAATGTGGCTCCTCATCATTGAGGGTGTAGATATTGCAAAACATATTTGTAATGTTCATAATTATAAAAATGTCTTTATAGTATCACAAAATACCATGAAAAAATGATGAAAAGGCAAAAAAAAATGTGGTGGTACTTGGCATGGAATTAAA
This sequence comes from Acomys minous, assembly GCF_964271855.1. Classification (NCBI taxonomy): domain Eukaryota; kingdom Metazoa; phylum Chordata; class Mammalia; order Rodentia; family Muridae; genus Acomys; species Acomys minous. Next base: position 29,334,984 of record NC_140495.1, read on the forward strand.
TACCCACTCGCAGCTCTTTTCATTATTTTAACAAATGTTAGAACTTCAAATGAAACGTATTTGAGTTTAAAGAGGATAGTAGCTCAAAAGCAGTTGCAGCTGAAGGTAAAGGGTTCAAATGTTATCTTCCCTCTCCCAAGCCATCTTCAGTTCTCCAACTTTATTTGCACTAACTCACACTACAGCGATGTAAGGCCACATAGGGTGGCATTGCCAGGATGAAATCTAAAATGTAGGCAGTTGAAGCCCCCTTCTCCTTCATTCTACAGCCAGAAATTTCCCAGTTGCAGGCACCTTGCATCTATATGACCAGAGGTATATGCCTGAGACCGATCACTAGAAATGTGGGTGTATATAGTTTAGAAAAGCAATGGGTAGCCATCACAATGGCAGCTTTATTTTAAAGTATCACTGAGCATCTTGAAGCGCCAGATTCTCATGTAATCAACTCTACCAAAGATTTACATCTTCTCAAAACCAATTGTGCTAGTTTGCTTTCTGTTGCTATGATAAAACACACTGACCCAAAGAAATCTGGGAAAGAGAGGGCTTATTTGGCTTCTACTTCCAGGTCACAGTCCACCAGTTAGGGCAGTCAGAGCAGGAATTCAGCCAGCAGCCTGTAGACAAAACCGTGGAGAAACAATAGGATGGACCATCCTAATGCAACTAACAGCCAAGACAATGCTCACGGAAATGTCCACACACCACCTGACCTAGGCAGCTCCCAGCTGACACTTCCCTTCTCATGTGAGTGTAGGTTGTGTCATGTTATCAAGGCTGAAGTAGATCTCATTAAAATGAATTATGATTTTACTATATCCATCTCAGTTTGATTATATAATTAATGTTAAAATGCAAATAAATAACTCTTAGTAACTTTCCCTAATTGGATTTAATTCTGAAAATGCCTTGGGGCAATTTACTGAGTATGCTTTTCTGCATTCATTTTATTTTATATTAATATTCAACTAATTAGAAATAATCCACTAATTAATATCCATGAATTTTAAAATTCTTCTAGTTTCAAAGAGCAAAAATCTCTGAGGTGCTGTTTGACAAATCAAGAAATATTTTGAGTAGCAGGGAGAAATATGTGATGTAAGGGTTTTTCTTCTTAAAGTTTCTCCGTATATAAATCAGAGGATCCCTGCTTGAGGGAAACTGTAGAACACCGGACTTCACCACCTAGCCACCCGAACGCAGTCATTGTTGTCATTAACAAGCAGCAGCTTTTGGGTTTGTATACATCTTCGCTTAGCTCCAAACACATATTATAAATAGATTTCAATTAGTATCTTACAATATTCAATGTTTTAGACCATAAGCTAATTAAGCGGTTTGTGGTAGGAAACATCTTACAAAATGGGCTGGCTGTAACATTATCTGTACTGTTTCTATTATACAGTTAGCTCCATAACACTACGTTGAGACCCTTTCTCCTAGTTTGGAGACAATTCTTCCTGAAACAGTGTTTTGAAAGGGTTTTTATATCATAGAAAGCCTTTCTTTATCCTTCATTTATAGCAGGTAATGTTTCCATTAAGAAATCAACTTTATATGTTACTAACATATTTTTTTCTCTTGCAGCTTTCAATTCACAACTCACTCTGTGGACCAGGGTGGCCTAGAACTCAGAGAAACACCTGCCTCTGCTTCCCAAGAACTGGGATGAAAGATATGCGCCACCACCTCACTTGGCTTATTGTAAGGATTTCCTCTTGTGTTCTTGTTTAGTTTGTATTCTCTATGCTTATTTTATCTACATGGGTGTTTCTTACCTTAGTATGGAGAAGTTTCCTCCTATTATCTTGTTGAAGATTTATTTAGTTTCATGCCCTAGTTTTTAAATGGAGTATTTTTCTTAATGTTAATTTTCTTTCTTTCTTTCTTTCTTTCTTTCTTTCTTTCTTTCTTTCTTTCTTTCTCACTCTCTCTCTCTTTTTTTTTCTTGAGTGCTTAATGCATCCTTATATTCTATCAGATAGATATGCAGCTGCTGAAGAGTTTTTCCCAGTCTGTGGGCAGCCTCTTCATTTGAATGATGATGGCTTTTGTTCTATAGAAACATTTTAGTTTCATGAGGTCCCATCTTTTCATTGTTGTTCTTAATGCTAAAAAAAAAAAAAAAAAAAAGGATTCACTGTGTCTACGAATTCCAGAATATTTCTGCTTTTTCCTCTGTCAGGTTCAGGCTATCAGGCCTCAGGTTGAGATTCTTGATCCATATTGGGTTGAAGTGTGTACAGCTGGGGAGCTACTGGTACCTCATAGCTGCTCAAGAAGGGAGGTTTAGTTTCCTTAAAGGTGTGGTCCCTCACAGGTCTACCACACTCTGCTGGATGACATACCCAGGAGTACTCAGGCACCAGAAATTGGACTTGAAGGGCATAACAAAATGAATGAGGACACAAATTGCACACATACAAAATCAGGTATAGACCTGGAGGGTGAGAGAAAGGAATGAATATTCTTAAAATAAATGTGAGATTGTAAAAAACATAATGAAACATTTTTAAAGATTTATTTTGTTTAATTGTATGTGTTTTAGTGTTCTGCGTGCACATATGTTTGTGTACCACATACATGCGTAATGCCCCACAATGGTCAAAAGATAGCAGAAGCATTCAGATGCGAGGGTTCTGCACAACAAGGTGGATGCTGAGAACTGAGTCCAAGTCTCTAAAAGAGCCAAAAATGCTTTTAACCAGTTAGCTGCCTTCCTCACCCTTTCAATAAAAACATGTTTGCAAAGTCACTACTGTTATTGTCTTGCTATCATATGAACTATAAAAGTAGTCAATATCATAGAGAATGAGAATGGAAATATTTTTACGAACTTGGAAACTAAAACTTGAGCTCTAAGTATTTAAATTGTCTTTATAGAGGTATCAAAGGACTTATACACATTATCATGCATCTAATGAAGTATAGTCAAGGCCAACTCAATAGGATCTAGGAAGTTTCTATGAAAGAGATAGAAGACTAATAAAGAAGCATAACATGTGATAGGATTTAAGATTCAAAATACACCCTCCCTTGGTTCCTCCTTGTTATTTATCTTCTTTGGGTCTGTGAGTTGTAGTTTCCGAGCTTGTACTTTGTGGCTGAAATCTACTTATGAGTGAGTATATACCATGTGTGTCTTTTTGTGTCTGGGTTTCCTCACTTGGGATGATATTTTCGAGTTCCATCCATTTGCCTACGAATTTCATGATTCCCTTGTTTTTAACAGCTGGGTAGTATTCTATTGTGTGAATGTACTATAGTTTCTTCAGTTGAGAGACTTCAAGGTTGTTTCATTTTTCTGGCTATTACAAATAAAGCTGCTATCAACATAGTTAAGCAAGTGTCCTTGTTGTATTTTAGACCATCTTTCAGGTATATGGCCAGGAATGGTATATGTGGGGACCTAAGAGAAGATGCTTAAATCTCACTCAGAAAGGGAAATAGAGTAGACAGCATAAGGATTGAAGAGAGGGAATGAAGTAGGAGACAGAGCGTGGAGAGAAATGAGGATGGAGAGCAGACCTGGGGAGAGTGGGGACAGGAGGACAAAGGGCCTGCAGAGAGAACTGGAACCATGGGGAGGGGCATCTCTGTGACAAGCTGGAGACCTATGTCATGGTAGGCTTCTCTGGGGACATCAGCGTGGCTCTAACTGAGACTCCTATTTCTAAGGGTCATGGGGACTGAAGAGGACACCCTCTAACTTGGCAGAACTCCTAGTGGAGGGAAGGGAACACTAACTCATCCGCAAAAACTTCAGCCTAAATGTTATCCTTCAGACAAGACATGTTAGGGTAAAGACAGAGCAGAGATTTTATGGGAATGTCCAACCAATGCCTGGCCCAACCTGAGGACCAGCCTTTGGGAGAGAGTCAACCCCTGACACTATCAAAAATACTCTCCTATATCTGCAAACAGGAGAAGACAGGAGGCTTTACGCAGCAGCAGTTTGAAATAGATGCTGAGACTTACAGCCAAACATTGGGTAAAGAGTATGGAGTCTGTGGGAAAGTGAGGAAGAGGAATAGAAGGACCTGGAGGGAACAGGGACTTCACAAGAAGACAAACAGAGCCACGTAACTAGGGCCCAGAGGGGCTTGTGACGACTGAAGCAGCAATCAAGGAGAATGCACGGCCTGGACCTAGGCTCCCTACACAGCTGTAGCCAATGGGTAGCTCAGGCTTCATGGGTGTCATCTAGTTAAGGTAGAGGTAGATGCCTCAGGCATGGACTCCGTTGCCTGATATTTTGATCACTTACCTCTGGAGGGACTGCCTTACCAAGCCACAGGGGAAGAGGATGCATTCAGTCCTGATGTGACTTATGTGCTGGGGTGGATTGTTGGGGGGCTCCCCTTTTCTTAGAAGTAGGAGAAGGAGGACAGCGGTAAAAAGAAAAAGAATCTAAAAGTTAAAAAAAAAATTCAACATGCCATTCCAAGCATCTTGTTCAACATAATTGATATCCAGAAATGTAACAACCATGTTTTGTATGAGTTCTCATTATATTTTAAAATGCACATAAAAATATGAGTTAGAATTATTAAGCAATAAGCAGAGTGACATTAAACTAAGATACATCTCAGCACTTCCGAGGCAGAGGCATATGGATCTCTCTGAGTTTGAGGCCAGCGTGGTCTATAAAGCGAGACCAGGACAGGCATCGCCACATACACAAAAGAAACCCTGTCTCAGGAAAAATAAATAAAAAATAAACTAAGATACAATAAGACAAAAATGTAAGTGAAAAAAATAATTCTGGTACAAAGAAATATATATCATGATATAGCACAAAGTTGGAAATCAGATTCTTATGTTCAGAAACCTGTTTTAGAAGGAATAATCATTGCAAAATCAAAAAAGTTGAAAATATGAACGAGAATTGTTGTTTATCAGGTGGATCGAGGCCAGGGGTCCTGCTCAAACTATGACCCCAGCCAAGGAATATACTTGCAGTAAACATCAAACCCCGACCCATATCTAGCCAATTGTCAGGACATTCTCCACAGTTGAGCAGAGAGTAGGGACTGACTTTCACACAAATACTGGTGCCCCATATTTGACCATGCTCCCTGGATGGAGAGGCCTAGTGGCACTCAGAGGAAGGATAGCAGGCTACCAAGAAGAGACTTGATACCTATGAGCATACACAGGCGGAGGAGGTCCCCGTCAGTCACAGTCATAGGGGAGGGGAGTAACAGTAAAGCGGGAAAGAGGGAGGAATGGGAGGATACAAGGGATGTGATAACTTGAGATATAAAATGAATGAATTAATAAAAAATACTGGTTAAAAAAATAAAAGATTTACTAGAATGAAAAAAACATATTAATCAAGAAAACATAGTTCTAAATCTTCCTTACTATATAAAATGAAAATGTTTCTAGAAGAAATATGCAATTATATAATTGAAATTGTGGTGAATAAAGATGCCTCTTAAAACCATTAACCATATAAAATTGATTCTGTGGATTTAATTAATATTAAGGTCTTTAATTTTTGAAAAATAGTTATAAAGTTACAAAAAATTCACAGATAGGGAAAAGATACATACAATATATTTATCTTACTCTATATTTATATTTTAAGTGCCTTATAAATTAATGAGATTTTTAAAAAGTCTTTTTTTTAATAAAGCAGAATGCTTGAATAGGCATTAAGAGGATTGATAAATGGACAACGAGGCACTGAGAAAAATTAACATCATTCATCAGGAAAATAAAAAGCATAACTATCCTGACATAACCATAAATATCTATAAAAGCAGAAACAAAAATAGTAAGAATTGAAGATAATGAAAAATGGAATTTCTATGCATTACTGATTCACGTATAAATCATGGGCTCTGTGAAAACCATTTGGTCTTACAACAGCTAAACATACTGTTCTGGTATGGTTTTCTGTTGCTGTGATAAAAACCAATGACCAAAGGGAGCATGGGGAGGGAAGGGTTGATTTGCCTTACACATCCTAAAAACAATCCATCAATGGAAGAAGCCAAGACAAGGCCTCAAACAAGGCAAGGATCTGGGGGCAAGAACTAGTGAAGAGACACTGGAGGAATGCTGCTTACTGCCTTGCTCTCCTACGGCTTTGGTGGGTTGATTTCTTATACAGCTCTGGTACACCTGTCAGGAAGATACCACGCCAGGAGGCTAGACCCTTTCACATTAATCATAACCAAGAAACATTTCCCCAGACTTGGCTTTAGGCCAATCTATTAGGGCAAATCTAATAGGGGCCGAGTCAACAAGAAATTAACCAGCACACATATCAACCCTGTATACTAGCACTTATGCTCCAGAACATGTAAGAAAGAAATGATGTTTATATTCATATCAATCAGAAGATAAATAATTACTTGTTTTAAGCAGATTCACATCAGTAAGCTATATATATATGTGTGTGTGTGTATGTATGTATGTATGTATGTATGTATGTATGTATGTATGTATGTATAATACAAACCTGGAATAGAATACATTTATAAATTATCACATATTTGACAACTTAATGTTTCTAAAGATCCTTTTCAAATATGGTTAAAATTGAGTAGTGTAAGCTGGGTGGTAGTGACATGCTCCTTGAAACCCAGTACTTTGGAGGCAGAGGCAGGTAGAACTCTGAATTTGAGTTCAGCCTGGTATACATAGTGAGTTTCAGAACACCCAAGGCTACACAGAGAAACCCTGTCTTGAAAAACAAAAGTGAACAAAAAAATTAATAATGTAAATTCAAGCTCAAATAATGACATAGTCAAATGACACCTCTAGACTGTTGAGAATAGCAACTCTGATCTAAAATGATGGATTTTGCCTATAGCTATTATTAGCATGTGAGGAGCATATGTGCTTAGAGGAGTAAGATGAGGACACCTGCGGTGATAAAAGTGTAATTTTGGGGAAAGGATGATTCTGAATACTTTGGACATTATTATTTGTAACTCACGTATTTGGTGTATAGCCCAATTTTTAACTTTTTTTTAAGTTTGGCAACTGTATCTGTGTTGGTATGATCATCTGAAACAGTGGTTCTCACTCTGTGGATTGATACCCCCCTCAGGAGGAAGGACATAACAGATATTTACATTATTATTCATAATAGTAACAAAATTACTGTTATGAAGTAGCAATGAAAATAATTTTATGGTTGGGGGTCACCACAACATCAGGAACTTTATTAAAGTGTCACAGCATTAGGAAGACTGAGACCCACTGATGTAACATAATTTGACAGAAGAAAGTCCTCCAAAGGTAAACAGAGTAATCCCACTTAAAAAGAACGAATGTGTATACTATATACTATTCCAAAGTTAACAAATACACAGAGAAAAAGGTATAAAGGAAATACCAATCTAAAAATACTGGTTAATGCAAAGTATGGAGTTAAAAGTGGGCTGAGATGAAAAACTTTCAAGTAAATCTTTAAACTCATTTTATGCCTTGTTTTTAAAAGGGGATTGTATTAGTATACTTTTAAAATTAGAAACATTGACCAATTTCTTAGAGTCATTACCGTTTAGAATATGGTTGTTTGAGTAAGTCATGACAGGGGCTGGAGATGTGGCTCAGAAGTAAAGGGCACTTGCTGCTCTCGCAGAGAACAGGACCACATGTGGCTCATCACTGTCTGGAATCCCATACCCTCTACTGACCTCCACTGCACACATGAAGCTCATTGTGCAGAAAATAGCTCATATACAGAAAATAGACTATACATAAATCTTTTTAAAAGTAGGACATGGAAAAAAGATGCGAGCAACACACACACACACACACAAATGTGGTTGGGGAGCTGCACAAAATAAAATGAGACAAGGAATTTTAGTGAGAACGTAAGCGAGCCAATGTGGATCTGAGATCGATATATAAGGTCTGTATTCATCTTCTGCTCTACGCCTGCAATCAGCATCTACTCATATTACTAAATATTGTTTTGTGGGATTGGTAGACTGGAGCTGCATGCAGGATTAGTTTAAATATATCCTCATATTTTGACATAATGCAGCATTTAAAACTTCTTGTCTTCATACACCTGATGGAATCTACAAGCATTTGAGTGACTGAGTCAGACAGACATGGTAGAAAAACAATATATTCCTTTCAATACTGTACATGGAACAACACTGACAGCTAATGTATCAAACATGACAACAAAGGCATGCATTTTGTTTTCTTCAGACATAAGTGCTCAGAGCTTTCACCATAAAGTTTTATGATTGCTTTATTTAGTTGATAATCTCCAAAACTTTTTAAATGTTTGCTAGGACTTTAGCTTAGAATAATTAATTTACAATTTATAACCACATAATATATTTCTGTGACGATGAGCTTTAAGAGAAAGGATGGCAAGGATATAACAAAGATTGAAAAAAGGAAGAGGTAAAATGTACTTCAATTTGAAGATATGATGAGTTACTTCATAACAGAGAAAGACAAAACTAATCAAAATAATACCAGAAAGGTAGTGTAACCAGGAAACAAATTAGAATTCCTGTTTTGCTCTGTAGCCTAGGCTATCCCTGACAGCAATTCCAGGTGCTGACGATCAGCTGTGCACCGTAACACTTGGTCTACCACGATTTTTCTTTCATGCCATCACTGGAATATAAAGCATGGCCCTCATTCAAAACTAAGTGCAGAAGTTTGGGCGGTTGGCATGCCCACAGAATTTAAGAAAAGTTCAATGGATTGCTACATGGGGAATTAATTTACAGGAAACCACTGAAAAATGCTGCTGATAAATAACAACATGCATTCAACAGAAATTCAGCGTAATAAAAAATAGTAAAAGGACAGTTATAGTAAAAAAAAAAAAAGGGGGGGAGGGAATGCTTTATACTTATTTAAACATGCCAAAAGGAATAACAAATCAAGTATATAAGTACATATGTTTTCAAAAAGAATGAGTGTTTCCAAGGGTGACTCATTTCTGCCTGTTTGTCTTTCTTGATGTGAAATAAACAATAATTTATGTCCACAACATGGCAAGCAGGATCTATTTCTTATAGGAATATGGCCACCAAGATCAACTTAAAAATACAATTCATTGTAAATGGATAAAAAAAAAAGAATGGAGGGTTCTGGGAAGAGGCCTGCTTGGTTAAGAGTAAGGCTGCTCTTCTATAGCATGAGGGTTGGATTCCCAACACCCGCCTGGAAGGTTAAAATTATCTGTAACTGTTACATTGGAATTCAATGCTCTCTTCTGGCTGCCTCTGGCACCAAGTTCACACATGAAGCACAGACATACATGCAGGGAAAGCACACATGCACATATAATAACATTTTTAAAGGAACATTTAGAAGTATGGGGAGATGTATCATTGATTACATATTATTCTATAAATATTTACATGTATATATCTGCATTAAAATTTGATTAAAACAGGGAAATGTGCAGGGAAAGTACAAATACTTTGCCATACGTACAAATTCACTTACTTATTCAATTATAAGTTAAACAACTACATGTGTTCATTAGAATTATAAATTATGTTGTGAACTATTTTATTGTATTGAGAATATCCTAGTAACAAATAATATTTCAATATTTGCTAACCCTTTTATAAGCGATGGAGACTTCAAACTTCTCCTAAAGTGTGAGATCTTTTTTGAATGTATGTTTCTGTGTCCACCTGAATATGTTTCAATTTCATGCTAACTTTTATTTCCATGTACAAAATATATCAAATATATCAGATATATGATATATATATATCATAGTATATCTGTGCATACATAACCATTTGCTATAATTTTTTAGGGAATTAAAATATTTCAACCTAGTTCTTTACACAGAGTCGGAGATCTGTCTTGGAAGCAACACCCTTAATTTATTTTTCAATCTAGCTGTATTTTTGAATATTTGTCATTTTGTTGTAATGATTTCATTGTTCAAAGACTTCAAATGTATACATTTACTAGATCTTACTTTGGAATATATTTGCTGCTTTGATTTAGGAAACGGTGAGCCCAGCTCTCCTATTTCTGGGGTTTTATCCAAAGCCAATGAAACCAGCATGCCAAAGAGATGCCTGCACATTCATATCCTTGCACTGCACTTCACAACCGCTGAGACAGGAGTCAGTCAAGGTGCTGTACTACAAACTTCTCCAATTTCTCTGCCAAGACACCTAACAAAGGAAATCTAAGGAAGGATTTATTTTGCCTCACAGTTGGGGACACAACAATCCAACCCATCAGGATAAGAAGGAAATAATAACTGATGGCCACATTTCATTCACAGTAATCAAGGTAAGAATGGTGAGATGATCTTCATTGTACTGGATGTAAACATGTTTTAGTTTTGATGCCAAGTGTGGGATGGGGAAGAGACTTGTGAGAGAGCAGATGATGTTTATCCACTTAGAAGTCAAACCACTTGGTCGGGGGGGACTTGTTTTTTTGCCAGCTGGAACACATCCTAGTACAGACTCTTTGAGAGTATGTACGCGCGCATGTGTGTGTGTGTGTGTGTGTGTGTGTGTGTGTGTGTGTGTGTGTGTGTCTGTGTGTGTGTCTGTGTCTGTGTGTGTGTACATAAGCCCAAAACAGGAGGCTGGGATTTTTGGGTCTTGGTATTGTTTGGCTGTTCATTGCTCCACTTTGAGAAACTCCTAGAGAGAAGCTAGAGGGAACTGCTCCAGCGAAGTCCTCAAGGCTCTGGGTTCTGGCTGTTGTTTCAGGTTCCAGCAGCAACTTTGGTGGACTTGCTGGTCTGCTGAAATACTGCCGACTGACTATGCCAGGGGAATCACTCCCAGGAACTCAATGTAACAAAATCTACGTCTCTTGTTCCCATAAATCTCCTTTCTCTCCTATCTAGGGTAGGTGGGTTGGAAGGGAGGTATAAGCATTTAAAGAACTCCAAATAAAGTAGGTTGGAAAAAGCGAAGCCTACACGTCACTGGTGCTAATTTTTAAAATAATCACTTCTAATATTATTTCCTGCCTGGATTGGAACTTCAAACTGCCAGGCTGAGTTTTAGTCTTGCTTTGGTATGACCAGTCCCTATTGGAATGAGAATATCTACTCCATGGCATTGTATGTTAGAAGTATATAACTTGCTGTTTGATGATGCTAGGGCTCGCTGTTAACAGACTGCCTTGAGTCCCACAGGAGATCTTAGACGTTTAAGCAAGCATAGGATTCCAAAGGGCTGTTGAGACATTTGAAATTTAACTGAATCGTTTCACATTCTGACCTAACCATGGTATTGTGGGAACAAGGAATGGAAGGTTATATCTTAAAAGGGGTATGTCAAGTTGACAAGTGGTGAGTTGTGATAGTGTTAGATTTGACTGTGTCCAGAATCAAATAGACAAGCTTCTGGGCATGCCTGTGAGGGGTTATCTTGACCAGGCTAAGCTTGGGGTATACTTGTGGCTTGACTAGTTTCCTCTCTGGCAGTGCCTGCAAAGGATTATCCTGATTAGGCTAATTGAGGCAGGAAGAGTCAGCACCAGCATTCCCTAAATTTTGACTCTAGGCTGAAGTAAAAAGGAAAATGTTAGTTCCTCCATCTCATTCATCCATGTCTTTTCCTGACTCTGGATGCAAGCTGACAAACCATCTCAAGCTTCTGCCACCATGTCTTCCCTGCCATGTTATAGCCTCAAACTGTGAGCCACAATAAACTGCCTAAGTTGATATTGTCATGATATGTCGTTAGAGTGACAGAAAAATAACTAAGGCAATCGGCTAGCATTCGTAGTGTGCAAGCAATCAGAAGAGAGCAGGCAAAGCGAAATGAGCCAAGCACAGAAAGACAAGTGCTGCATCACAAATATTTCACAGATAGAAGTCATTTAAGCAAAAGTGAACCTGAATACTCAATAGTGATTAGTAAGATTTGGGAACGTGCTATGAAAGGGGAAGTTGCATTTATCAGTAGATGGTGAGCATATATATTGAACTATCATGCTGATAAGTTGATCACATGGAACTCCAAAATTATTAGCTATAAACACCCACTAATCCAAATTTACATATACATTTAGATTTATTTATAAGGGCATTTATGAACAAAACTATACATCTATCAAACAATTGGTAGCATAATGGAAATAATTCAATAATTAGGAGGTCATAGCAAAACAATTAGAACTAAATAAATAAATTGAACATTTAGGCACAAATCTGAGAAGTAAGTTTCCAGAATTGAGGAACAAAGTAACTTATTTAATTTTATGGCAAGACACACAAAGCTAACACATCATAAGTAAAAAAAGCACACAAACTTTTAAACTCAGCTTTGACGTCCATTGTGATCTTCATGTGTGCAAGTAACAAAATAAGTTTTAAAACAAAAAGCAATAATGTCTTATCAATAATGACACGTTTGAATCTTGGTTCTACTACTTCATATTCTCCCTTGGAATATGAACTTGGGCAAGTCACAGTCTCCTCATCCCTGCAGTAGAATTTAAGATTAGACAAGATGTTGTAAATACTCCCTTCACTTTCTTCAATTTGCCTTTACTGTGATTGCCAATTAACCAAGTGGTTATTTTAATGTGTGTAGAGTCTGCTGTTTTGACAATGTGTGGACTTTAGATGTTAGTGAGTACTGAAGATTATTTAATTCAATTACCGCTATTTACATCTTATTTTAACTGTAATTATCCCTGGTAGAGACCATGTTCATTTCCATAACACATTTCAATGTTGTTAAAAAAAAAAGTCAAGAGCAGACCTGGCTGAGTAGGCACTGTCGGGCTGACAAATGTTTTGCAGCCTCTAGACATGAACACTGCATAAACAAGCCCTTCAAAGATCACTTTAAGCACTGTCGCTTGGCAGTTGTATAACTTTCTTTTATTGACAGAGCAATTATAACAAGATTCCTGTAATGTCTTTTGACTGGAGTGGAATGGAGTGACATTTTTTAAAACCTTAAAAATCACATGGAGTGTAATTCAAGATAGTAATTTTAGATCTCTGCACATCAAGATATAAATATATTATAATAAACATCAAATAGTGAGTTAAGATGATAATAAGATGAACACGTTCATAAAACTGCTAATTACCAAAAGTCCATAATTTGTATTTAAAACTTTTAGGCAGTGAATCCTGATTGAGAACATTAAAGTAAATGATTTGTTGTTAGTTGTAGAATTATCAAATATCAAGCCAACTGAAATCCTTTCACTAAATTCTCTTCCTTCCCTTTCCCGATCTTAGGCACACATTTATGTACAAGTTCTTAGTATTAAATTATTCTTAAATAATATATTTTGCATAATCAGCTTCAGTTGTCAACTTGATATGCCTGAGAAGAAGGAATTGCCATGACCAGATGGGCCCACGAGCATTGGTTGTGGGACATTTTTGTTGATTACAAACCTTGAGGGTGGCATCTCACTGTGGGCCGCCCATCACTACACAGGTGAGCTGAGGCTGCAGGTAGCTAAGCAAACAGCATCATTCCTCCATTGCATTCTGTTTCAATTCCTGTGTCTAGGTTCCTGCTCCAAGTTCCTGCTCTGACTTCCTTTGATAAGGAACTACGACCTGTAAGCCAAATCAACCCTTCCCTCCCTAAGTTGTTTGTGGTCTGTATTTTTACAATGGCACAGAGAAACGTAGAATATGTTTGGCCTCAAATATTAAGGTAAATGATACTGTATAAATATAACTCCTGTTTTACAAAGCTGCATTGGTGTTTGGATAATTTAATTGGCCTTACATTTGGAAAGCTTTTCTCCAGTTGCTTGGCAGTGCCTTACTTAACTGTTTCCCAGACTCCCCATTGTGTTTTACAGAAATGGTGCATGCCAAGCTTTGCTTGAGGTATCTCTCAATATGACTGATTCCAGATATTTCTTCTTTTATTGTTCAATTGTCTTTTTCTGGGGCCCATTGTTTTTATTTTATCAATTTAGTTCATGTAGATGATCTCAGGAGTCCTTTTTTTGAAACTGATCTTGACTGATCTGTGTATGGTTGATTTAAATATCAATCATCTAGTAGTCCATGAAAATTTCTAAATATCATACAGTTTGCACAAAACAGTAAAGTCAAAACATTTCTCATTTCACATCGGAGTTGACATAGTTACAGACTATGTTATATGCTAAAGAACAGGTAAGATAGTATGAAACTCAGTATATTTTGTATATGCATAGAAATTTGTGCTCTTTCAGATAGGATGGCCAGCTCACTGACTGTCAGGGGCCTCCACTGGCGATGATGTCTTAAATACCATGAGTTTTTAATCCTCATGGGTTGTCAATCCCCATTTCTCCTGAATATAAAACCCAGTTCTGCAAATTGGCATAAATATCCACCAAAACTCAGTTGAAAAATGACCACAGCCTCGTGTATATCACACTCACCTTTAATAGCATCCACTGAATTCTTTATTCCTGGATAAATGCTCAACTGATCAAATGATAGACATATCAGAGACAAGAGTCTCAGCCTTTCAGTGAAGATGACTTTTAAGTGTCCTTCACAAACCATAGTTTCAATATATGTGTAAGTGATAACTAACTATACATATTTATGCAGTAACAAAATGTGATATTTTCATTTATGTGTACAATATGAGAGTCAATCCAGTTAATCAATACTCATCATTACTATATTGTGCTTTTATCACCAGGATATTAAAAATTGGTGCTTTATCAATTTATAAGCATGTGTTATTATTATGTGTGATACATGCAGTGTGTTGTTTACTTACCTCTCCATATTTGCTAAAAGTTGCTGCAATGCTAAAGAAAGTGTCCACATCAGGCTCATGTCTCGGAGGATTGGCATGCAGCTGATCAGCTTTTAGAAGTAGTTTTCCTTTCACGAATCCATTTATTCCATTTGTGGGTTCTATAGGTGAATAGACAGCTGACAGGTGAGGGACCTGTTGAGTGTTTGAGAAAGTAGAACAATCACTTCTGCTTTGGTGCCTGTAGCTTGCCCTGGCCCCTTCTGCTTGACAGTTCTCTCCACTTCCTGTCCACCATGATGTGAGAAGCCCCTGCCACATGATTCCACCATCCTCATGCTCTCTTCACCTGAACACAGAGTCGACTGAGCAAAGGACAATACAATAACTTGTATATTAAGTTGATTTCCCCAGATATTTTGTCACAATAATATAAAACTTGATATGCCAGCCTCAGTCAGCACATTCCCTCCTTTTTCCTATTATTTAAAAGAAGGAGACAAAGGAAAGGGAGAGGCAGCACATGAAATAGAATTACACACATAGGAAATATTCATCTGATTACACAATTATATGATACACATATATCTTCCTGAATGTAGTGATTTTAACCATTAGCTGGATCATTTAAATATGATTATATTGATAATATATAGTAGCAAAATTTTAAAATCTTCATAACAATGTAAGTTAAGAGGTGGAGACACTGACTCTTACACTATTTTCCAAATTTCCATAATTCTAATCAACTTTCTATACTGTTTAGGTGATTTTCAATAGTTTAGATTCCACATGGATGGAGGATATTAGACTCCCAGTGTCTGGCCTACAGTCTCCTAACATTAATTTAATTAAGAAGGCTAAAGTTTCAAAAGCATGGCCAATTCCAATTTTTAATTGGCTTTTCAGAGTGCATGTTGCATTTTCTCTGAACCTCTAAACTTTGATGACCTTTTAAAAATGCTCAAAAAATACAATGGTATTACAAAATAGTAGATGTCCATCTGGGTTCTTCATACGGTTTTTGTTGAGACAAACTCTTTCATTGAACCTGAAGCTTGTCATTTTGGCTTGGCTGACGAGCCAAAGGTTCGGAGTAGCTCCTAAGTAGGAGCTGGGGATTTGATCTCAGGTCCTCTCAGTTTCTGGACATGTGCTCTGACCTACTGAGCTATCTTCCCCGAACCATTCTCACTTGTCTATTAAAACTAGGATCCTAGGGCCAGGAAGTGGGTTGAGCAGGTAAAAAATGCTTACACACGCCTCACAACTGATCTCAATCCTTAGATTCCACATTAAAGGAAAGAGCTGGTTCCTGGTGCTTGTTCCGTTTACCATTTAATATATCTAATAGAAATGCCTTCATTACCACATGTTTACATCCCAGGCATAAAAGATACAAATAAAGCCTAGAAAAGTGCTAGCTTTGCATGTGGACAGACATAGAACCATTTCCGGCCATTCCTGCTAGATGACCTTCACATTGGGTCAGCAGCAAGCAATCTTATACAGTTGCTTGCTTCTCTTCTGCTTTCCCAGCAGTTCTTCCCGAGGCTTTACGGAAAGTAAGCGCTCTCCTTCCTGATGCTTTACCTCAACGTTCCTCTCTGCCAGACTTAGCAAAGTTGGGCCTCCTAGCAGTCCTGGCAAGCCATAGGGTCGGCTGTGCAGTCTACAATTGTAACAAGCACCTGATCAAAACAACCCAATTAAAGTGAACAATTTTACTATAAATCATCTAATTCGTTATTGCAGATTCTAATATGGATACAGAAGAAGCCCTACCCCATGGTTCTTGTTTTAACTTCTCTTTTTGGTTTCATTCTCCTTACAAAGTGACTTTATGGTTCTGTAAAGGTTTTACAAAGGAGTGGCTGTGAGAGATCCCATGCTTACTGCTGTAGAGAGGGAGATATGAGGTAAACTGCATGGCTTCTTTTTATTTAACTTTTACTCTTCCGAACTATGTGAGTGCTTGAAGCGCCTTTTAGGAAATTGACAGTCTGCAACTTAACATGGCTTCGTTATCAACTGATTAATGCTGATGAAAGAGTGGGAATTTGCTTCCTGCCAACTGATTAGCTAATAATAAAAAGAAAGGAGAACAGATGATGAGCCTTACTGATGCTGTGACGGAAGGAACTTGGGATTTGAGGTGGTTTTTTTTTTTTTTTTTTTTTTTTTAGTACTGGATGTGTGATACCATATAAATACCAGCAACAAACCAGTAAATATATGTGACGAGTTAAAAATTGTAATATTTCTAAAATTGTCTGGTTAAAAATAGTAAATTAGTTTTACTTGGACTGTTGACCATAATCAGCAGAGCCCCATGGGAGGGAAGATTTGTTTTGTTCCAGACTTCAAATTCTCTGGTCTATCAGAACTGGTTTGGTTACTTTGGGTCTGAGGTGAACATCAGAACAGTGAGAGCCTGTGTGGTGGGAGGCTCAATGCTCTGTGATTGGTGAGAAGTAGAGAGGAAGGACCTTTCAAATCCAGCTGGGCCACAGGCACTTACACCCTCCAGACCTTTTCTCATTGTCTCCATTGCAGAGCACATGGTTTCCTTGTGTTCGTACTAATTTTCTTAGAAACCATCTCTGTCTCAGCCCCAAAAGTATAAGGGTTTTCTAAATAAAATTTCTATTTTTAGCCTCTGAATTTTGCTTCTAATTCTCATTATTAACCTAGACTGAAGAAGTCATACTCATGTGATACTCATGTGATAGTCCGGATGCTGAGTTGCCTTCACTTCCCCTGTACCTAATTACTCAGTACATGCAATTTCCTTTGAGCAGAGATTGAGGTCACTGACAAAAGCAGCTAAGATTTTTGCCAAAATGTGACATGAATGGCCTTTAGTGCAATATCCTCATGTCCCCCGGAACATCCAGAGCACATTTTTTTTTTACTCTCCATAGTCCTACGGACATTATGGATACCTGAGCTCCAATCAGAATGGTATATTAAGTTATGCTCACAAAATTATGGATATCCTTCAGTCTGTATGTCCAGATCATTGCAAATTCCTTCCATAAACCAGGTGCCAAGACTTCTGAATAACATGGTTATGTTGCCATGGCTCGGGCCTCACATTTTAATGCCAAGTTTCTGCTAGGGTTGAAACAATATACCAAGCAATAGTGCTCACAGGATTCATTTTGGTTTATGATTTTAGAGGTGTCACTTCAGAGTCCTTAGCACTTTTGACTCTAGAATCATATTGAGGCAAAAATATCATGGCTACAAGAAATGTGCCAGAGCTGACTTGCCTCATGGGTGACAAAATACCGGAAAGAGAAAGGAAACAGCAATGGGCAAAATGCACTTCAAAGATACGCCTCTACATGGACTCACCTCTGCTAGGCAAGCCACGTCTTCTGCTTTCAGACACAGCTGGACAAGCTGATGACCTGAACATCAAAATATGAGCATTTTGGTTCAAGCCTCTTACATCTAAACCATAACAGCCATAGTAAAAACAGGCACATGCCATTGCTACTGAGACAAAAACTATATCTTCTAAATAAAGCATGTGTCTATGTGCTTTATCCCTAAAAATTCTCATAAAGTTTCCATAAATTTTAAAATAAGGCAACTTTAAAAAAATGTATTTTCATCCCCAATAATTGCAATTCTAATGTTTCACAGCTGTTCAATAGATTAACATATTGCTGAAGAGAAAAGAAATCCTAGCCTATCAGCTTCCTTTGGAACAGAGATGATTCTTTAGCATATAGTATGATGTTCAATGATTATTCGATTCTCTAATTTAGTAAAATCTGTTTGTGTTCAGGTGGTTCACACACCCATACTCATCACTGATCTTACTAAATCAGTGTTACTGCATTCAGTAACATGTAAGGTCTAAAACCTGGTTAATTAATAACATTAAATAATAGGTTTTCATATTTTTAAAGTCAGTCTGATTCCTCGCCCATATACTGTATTTTACATTCATTGAGTTGCTTTTCTCTCTCATTTTGCCATCATATACTGTTTTATTATTACTGAACTGTTTTTCTCACGTTCTGCTAGCCTTTTCTCTGATTTCACTGATATGAATTGCAGTTATTTTGAAAGGTTTTTTTTTCTAACTCTAGTAGTGAGGTTATTGCTGCCTTCATAATTTTGCTTTTTTGTTTGTTTATTTGAGACAGTCCCTCACTGGGTAACTCTGCCTGGCCTTGAGTTCACTTTGGAGACCAAAGATGGCCTTGAACTAAAAAATATATACCTTCTTCTGCCTCCAGATATTTCTTCTATTTTACCTTTAGATTTGCCTATCTATATGTTCTATCTATATCCTGTTTTTTATTTGCTTTTTGTATCCTAAGCTCTGAATTATCTTACTCCAAGGAAGAAGTTGAAGATGATTCCTAGAAATACAAGAGAATATTTTAGGTTCGAGGAGCTTAATGTGTCACATGTGATTGTGCCTCATAGTGTGAGAGAAAAGCTGTCGTAGCAATATGCAAATACTGCAAGCACTGGCTGTGCTCTCACAGAGGCCTGCACCTCACTGACAAGTTGGACCGTGTTTGGATGTCTATCTATGCTTTACATACAGTATGTGGTGTTTTATTCCAACAGAGAGTTCAGTTTCCAGTGCTGAATCTTACTCTTCTCGAAGGTTGGCTTCAGGATCTTCTAGAGCGGCTCCTTGTCAAGGGTTTAGTTTCAGGATTTCCTAAGGGCTGACCTGTAGTCATAGAGTATATGTACGCTAACCTGAACTTTTCTGTCTTGCATCAATGAGAGAGACAAGTGCTTTCAAGGAGAAAATATTTATTTTGGCTCATGATCTTAAGAGGTTTCCACCTGAGTTGCTAACAACAGTGATTCTCCCGGACTGGGGTGAAGTATAACATCATGGCTGAAGGTCATGGTGGAGCAAGGCCCTACACTCCATTTGGCCAGGCAGTATGGGACAGAAGGACAGTATCCCAGACAGACAGGAATGGCGGGGGAAGACAGACCTCCCAAAGACCTGTCCACATGGACATGTTCTTTTCTGCCACATGTTCTTAATAGCTCATTGATTAAGTAGCATCTTCCAACTCTGATCATTTTTTCCTTCTGTGGAGGAATTTTAATCCACCAGCATGGCTGCTCTGGAAAGAGATCCTATGCATGGACTTTCTACTTGATCTGGCTGGAATGCTAACTGTATATCTTTAACCCCAAACAATGAAGATAAGGTTAGTTTATAGAAGGATGCAGCCACATTTGAAAGTGACTTCTAATTAAAGTGAGGAATCAGAGAGTGGTTTGACAGAATGAGTCAGAGATAGGATACACCCAATTCTCCCAAGAACAGGCCTGGAAGGAGAGGCTACTTAAGAGCAGTGCAGGGAGAAAGAAAGAGGGTTTTTTCAAACCTAGAGTTTCTTCCTGGCACAGTTTTACAGAGGCAGATTGCAAAGAGAATGAATTAGACACAAGTGAAGACAGACATGCATGGTAGAGAATGAAAATGAGCCAGAATTACTCTAAGGCCAGGCAGAGCAATTCAGTCAGAAGCCAAGAGAATCAACTTTGAATTCATCAGCTTGGAAAGGAGCTTAGGCCAGAACAGGTGAATTGAACCAGCCATCGAGAGTTCAGAAAGAGCTAGAAAGGCTTGGGAACAGCTCTCATCTCATCTGGAGAAATAATAACAACATTTACACCTTCTTCAGAAACTTCATATCTGTATCAAACCAGGGGCCTTATATTGTCCCCATGAAGCTCGGTATATACTGTGTCTTTCAACTTCATGTATGTCCACTGGTCCACCTACATGTGAATTTATATACCATTCTGTGTATACAGAGACCTGAGCAGAGACATCATGACAATTTACTAGAGTGCGGGTTTTTGTTTTCTCAGGAACCATGGTATAACTAAACCACCAAACTAGGGTTTTTTTTCTTTTTTCTTTTAAGATTTACTTATTTATGAGATTTACTTAAATAGGAAAACATATTTATTTAATGTTATTAATTAACCAGTTTTTAGACCTTACAGTTACTGAATGCAGTAACACTGAATTAGTAAGCTCAGTGATGAGTATGAGTGTGTGAACCACCTGAATCTTAGGACCTTTGGAAGAGCATCCAGTGCTTTTCTGAGCCATTTCTCCAGCCCCCCAAACTGTCTTCAAACTTGCTTTTTATTTGTGTTTTATTCCACCTTCCTTAATGCAATCATAAAAAATTCTTAAGAATAAAATTAATAAGAGTGCCAATCAATATATGAGTTTCCCATCTGCCAGAGACCAGGGTCCTGAATTTTTTATTTCTCAAGGCTGGTGCAGGTTTTTTTTCTTCTTTCATTATTAGTAGTGTTCCTTTCATAAGTGTTTCTCATGGCAGTGAAATCTGATGCTAGCTACACCATTATAATAGAATCCAGATGCCAGTGCCAAAGGAAAATTTTACCAGTTCCAGATGTTGCCACCTTCTAATTATAAAGGATTATTGCATCTTAGCTGCATAGCTAGGCTTGGGTTGATTGCTTTAATCCAATTAGCTACTGAGCTGAATTCTCTAAGAATTAGAATTTATAAAGTCTTGATGCATTCTAGGTTCAACATTTTTTAGGACATATCCAGCTAAGCATTTTTGCACCATAATTAGCTGAGTTCACTACAAACACACTCCTAATTAGGAGCTATACTCTATGTAATTTCTTTACAGTACAGTAGGATTCTTCAAAAGAATTTATAAAAACCTGTTCAAGAGAAACTGAGAAATTTTTTTAAAAGAAGGAGAAAGAAAGAAAGAAAAAGAATTCTCCATATCACTCATTTTCTCCATAGGTGGAACAGAGATAGTAATTTTTCACATATTTGTTCTTACTCAGTGTTCTTTTATTTTACATAATTTTAAGAATAATTATGTGACCTCTTATTGCAAGGAAATTAGCACCCCCCCAATCCTATACTAGAGTGCCTTATTTGGTGCCACCATAGTCTTTCATCATATTTGTTACATATTTTAGCATACTTAATTGTTTAAATGATATTTTTGTTTATTATTTTAATTTTTCATATGTGTACACAGTGTATTTGATCTTATACATTCTCAATTTCCTCCTTAATACCTCTCACTGGACCCATCAACACATCTTTCTCCCAATTTCATATTCCTTTTCTAGTATTAGTATTAGTACTAGTATTAGTATTATTATTTATTTTCCCTGGAGTCCAATTAGTTATGACCATATGATCCTTATCAGTAGCCATATCATCAATGAGGAATTACTCTCCTTCCCTCTCTAAATAGCTATCAGCTACCAGTAGCTTCTTTCCAGCATGTAGGGTTTCAAAAGCCCTAACTACACCTGTGCTAGGATGATGCATTTGGTCATGTGCAGACATTCTGTAATTAACCACTGCTGCCGCTACTGAGCCAGTAGGCACAGCTCGCTTGGTAGGTTGGTATCGTAAAAAAATCAGGATACAGTGCTGGGTAATACACTGATGTATTTTTCTCCCCCAGCAGCCTTCATACCACTGTGAAAGATAGCCAGCAAACAGGAAGTTTCTTGGATAAGTTGAAATTAATTACTCAATGTCCTGCAAACATAGTGGGTTGTATCTTTGAAAATAGAACACAATTCAGTTGTGGTTGTCAGCCAAAGACAGTGGAAACCACCTGTGTTGTTTGGGGGGGCCCCTGGAGCTTCACTGACCAGCAGTTCATACATGGCACTGTGATTTTCATTAAATAAATTATGCACTATGGGAACAGTAATATTTAGTCATGCAGAGTTTTTAATCAACCTCCCCTTTATATTATATTTTTAAATATTCTCACAAGCTAGTGAGTTTCCATGAGACATCTTCATGTAGCCTTAGTTTTGGATAAACTACATCTTCTTCTCCCTATCACTCTTCTTCCATCCTTATTTAAACTTTTACCATGGATACCTTCCCGTTCTTTTATGCCACGTATCTTCTACTATCTCCTCTAATTATTTTTTACTCAACTTGCAGGATCATAGGTTTACATATAATTTTTCCATAAACTCCTTGTTTTTGTTAAGCATTTCCTTAGCCTTTCATTTCTCCATCCCCCATCCTTTCATTGCTTAAACCTTTCTGATTCAGAATTTCAGAAACAATGTCCAAGCATCCCTATTCATAGACGGTATGTTCTATGAATGCTACCCTAAAGACTCCACACAAAAAAAAAATCATACAGCTAATTAATATTTTCTGCAAAGAAGCTGGTGGCAAATTGTGCAGATTATGCAAATTAGGAAATTTTATGTACACCAGTGAAAAAACAGGCCAAAAAGAAACCAAGGACATGCTACGACTCACAATAACAAAAGCCAAACAGAACACCCGGGAGTAAACCTTAGCAATAAAATCAGAGATCTCTACAATGAAAATTGAGGACAATAAAAGATAAAACAATCTTTCATATTCATGGATTGGAAGTATTAATCTTGTGAAAATGGCATCATACCAAAGCAATTTACAGAATCAATGTAATTCTAATCAAAATTCCTTAGCCATTATTCATAGCAATTGGAAAATAATCTCAAAAATGTACATGAAGGCATATACATACAAAATTCTAGGAAAAACAAAACAATCTTGAACAAAAATAATACTGTAGAAGATATAATCATACCTGATTTCAGATTACATTACAGGCCCTCAGTATTAAAAACAGCACAATACTGGCACAAAAATTAACACATATTAGTGAAGTATCATTAAGGACCTGGATATTAGTATATATATATATATAAGTTACCTGGTTTTTGAGAAAGGAGCCAAAAGTGTAAACTGAAGAAGAGAGCATCTTCCAAAATCACTATTGGGAAAGCTGGATTTTAGCATGAGAATAAAATGGAACTCAGTGTTATCATTGACACTAAATAAGACTGAGTTCCAAATGAGTCCAGAACCATACTACAAGACCTGATATCCTGAAATCACTTTAGGATGAGGTAAGGGTATACTTCAATTTATATGCACAGATAAATTTATAACTATCTAGACTTTCTTGATAGGAATTCCAACACAGAAAGCAAGAACAACCCTAACCACACAGGATTTCATGAAACTAAAATGTGTAGAAAACACGAATACCTCAAAATTCTAAACATGAAGAAAACGACCCCAAAAAACTAGGCTATAAATGAGCAAGGGTTCTCAAAAAAAGAAGTATAAACAGCCAGTAAACACTGGAAATTATTCAAAATTCTTAGACATCAGTGAAATGCAGATCAAAATCACTCTAGGACTCCACCCCTCACTGTATTAAGAATGGACATAAGGTTGTGAGCCTAGCCTTTAACGGCTGAGCCATCTCTACCAAGAAGAGACTTGATACCCTATGAGCATATAGAGGGGGAGGTAATCCCCCTCAGGAACAGTCATAGGGGAGGGGAATAAGGGGAAATTGGGAGGGAGGGAAGAATGGGAGGATACAAGGGATGGGATAACCATTGAGATGTAACAAGAATAAATTAATAAAGGAGGAAAAAAATAAAAATTAAAATTAAAAACAAAAACAAAAACAAAAAAAAAAGAATGGACATAAGGAATCCAGGAATGAGAGTAACCACAAATGCTGTCATAGCTATGAGGAAAGAGGTTGCCTTATATAATGTTGGTGAGAGTAAAAACAAGGACAGCCCACTTTGAAATCAATCTGGTTTCTCAAAAAAATCTAGAAATAGAACTACTACATGTCCCAGCTCTACTACTCTTCTGCCCAGTTACATCCTATGATAGAGACACTTGCCCATGCGTGTTCTTTGCTGATATATTCACAGTAGTTAAGAACCAGACAAAACATAAATGTCTACCGACTGATGAATGAATAGGGAAAATATGGTCCATCTTACGCAGCTGAATATTCATTAACTGTAGGGAAAAATGAAATTTGCAATAAGTGGATTGCACTAGGCAAATTATACTAAGTGACATCACCCATGCTCAGAAAGATGATGGCATCTGTTCTTCCTCATAGTGAATCATAACTTCAATTTTTTCCTTTATATTTTTAACTTTAAATACAGAATCCACATAATTAGAAATAGGCCATTGGGGGTAGACTTATTAAGGAAAGGGGGAATAGTAAAACAGGGATGGGGATTTGTAATATTTCTAACAGTATTTGAAGTTGTTCATAAATAGAAGAAGCCCACCTTTTATCAAGAAAGGATATCTTAGCTTTAAAGGAAATTAATCATTTGGAGCTGCTGTGGAAGAGCTTTTAAAATTAATCTTGCTGGCCTAGGTTACTTCACCTTGTCAGCCAGTTCTGTTTCTTCTGAGATGAATGTCTTGGAAATACTTAACCCTGTAAAGGGGTTTCCAATTCTCAAAGTAATTAATTTCAGATTTTGCTGAAAAAATGTTTTTGTTTGCTCAATTTTTTTCTTTGTTTGAGAATACAGAAGAAAGCATCCCATTTTTAGTTGCTCAGATAACTGAAATAAATTATATCATGGCAACCATATAATGACTAAATTATTTTGCTAGCTGTATCTGTAGAAACTAAGAAGTACATTTTTAAAGTAAACTAGTAAAAACAGAAGATAAATGTGGATTTCTAATGTTTTAAATCTACTGTTCACATTTACAAAGAGCCTTTATTAAAATGCAAAACAAAAAATAACAAATCAGTGTTAATTACTAGCCAATAGAACAAAAAGCTAGACAGCCATGGCTAAAGGTGTAACACAAAAGTCTACATTTTCAGCACAATTTAGGGAACATGAAAGCATAGAATTCTAAACTTGGTTAGAAAAAACAGATGCCAATAATCCCACTTGATGTGGATATTTTAACAAATTGTATTAGCTTGGTAATTCTAGCATACAAGCATCTGAG
The DNA here is from genome assembly GCF_964271855.1 of Acomys minous. Classification (NCBI taxonomy): domain Eukaryota; kingdom Metazoa; phylum Chordata; class Mammalia; order Rodentia; family Muridae; genus Acomys; species Acomys minous. The sequence goes on from NC_140495.1 coordinate 29,360,508, forward strand.
TTTTAAATCACTTAAGCATTCTAAATTTAATTTGATGAATTTTGTCTGAAAGATAAATTAACATTCTTTCCAAAATATCTTATGTTTGTAAGATCATAAACATATGTGCTTGCCATATTATGTTGACAACTATGATTTGTTTTAAAGTATCCGCTCTAGTGAACCCTGGACAATGCTGCAGAAGGTCTGCTCTGAGATACTGCTCTTATACACTCAAGAAAAGATGTTAGCCTCTTGATCCTTAGTATCAGGAGGATAGGCTATGGCTCAGTAAAAGCATTATCACTCAAGTGTCATGAAGTCATTAATTTTGCATTTTATTTATGCATTTTAAGTAATAAAATAATTCTCTATAGCTTTTTCAAACCTTCCCTTCCCCGACCACTAGATTGTCTTCCCTCTCCCCTTTCTAGTTAAGCCCATCACACACACACACACACACACACACACACACAGAGTGAGGCCATTTTTCTATTGTCCCACTTGTAGGGCATCTGTTTCCCATTGTCGCCCTCTCTGGAGTCCCTTATTTCCTCTTCCATGCTCTTTATTTACTTTCCTGGTGTCTGCAGGCACTCTAGTGTATGTTCTTATATTTGAAGATTTGGCCTAGAACCTACAAATAAGCAAGAACATCCAATGTTTGTCTCTTGGAGTTGGAGTTACCTCAGTCAGTATACCATACGCGTACCATATGTATGTCTAAACATACGTTTATCTGAAAAAAATAATGATATGATTTATTTTTACAAGTGACTATACTTCTATCATGTATCTGTTTCACAATTTAATTATGATTTTTCGGTTGAAGAATATGTAGATTTTCCCCATTTCCCGGCTTTTATCAATAGAGTCGCATTGGATATGGCTGAGCAAGTATCTGTGGTGTCGGATGGAGAGCTTTTTGGCCACATGCCAAGGAGTGGTATAGCTTGGTCATACGGTGGTAGGTCTACGTTGAGTTTCTGATCATTCTCGACGTTGATTTTCAGAGTGGCCGCATAAGTTTTCAACCTCATCAATAGAAAATGAGTGATCAAATTGCTAACAAAAGCGCCAGTTTCAGGCATGGGAAAACTTTCTTTGCATCATTAGTCAGAGCAATATAAGAGATATTGAAATGATATGGCCTAAGGCTTTTGTCATTGTCTGCCTCCTGAACTTGAAGGTAATATGCTATTGTTCAAGACATGACATTCTTTGGACACTGAACTTAGAGGAATCAAACTGGAACTGGCCTAGAGGCCTGCTCCCTGAAGGGTAGATCTCAGAGTACCCAAAAATGCCATGCAAGCTGCCGTGGGAGAAAAGCAATCAATAGTCCTGTTCAATTACAAAGTCCACAACCATAAAAATGAAAATAGTGACAAAATATCCTGAAGGGTGTAACAAAGCATATGTATCAGCGATGGGGTAACCAACAGATCTCCAGTTGGAACTAGGCCCACCGAATAGGGGAGAACTAGTGCTATGTCACCAATCTAACCAACTACCAACAGCTAGTGAGTTCATGGACCCTAGAGGAGAATCTACTTCTGACCGCATCCTCAGTACTTATCCTTATATCAATCATAAACAGAGATGCCATCCTTATTAAAGCAGCTTCATTTTGCTGCAGAGAGACACCATCAAAGAAGTCTACACCTGGTCAGAAATTGAGAACAACTGACCTGGGGTATCAGTTTTAAATGCATACATATATAAGCAACACACAATGGAATCCACAGGCTGTGTAAATACAACAATTAAAGAGAAGGTCACAAGTTTTCAAGGGAATGAGTTAGAGGGGTGGAAATGTGCTCATTTACTGCCCCTTTAGAAAACTTCAAATACAAAGAATAATAATGCTATGGGATTATTGTACTTCAAAATTAAACTCACTGATTTATATCAAATTCATGAAAATATACACACATATATATATATATTCATTTCCAGGTGTTTCAGTTATTTTTACTCTGAGGGATAAACTATGCAATGACTACCTATATCCCCATGAGCTTCAAATGACGAACCACAGTTTAAATGACCAAAGTTCACCCTGACGACAGGTTTATTAGGGTTACTTACAGTGCATGGGTGATGAGTGACAGCAGAAATGTGTTCATGTGAGCCTGAAGCAGCTTTTTTGGAAGGTCTGCACTTTGTGTGCATAAGGGTTCCCCATAGCTTCTCTGGAAGGTCTGTACCAAGTGTGGTCCCAATAGCTGTCCCATGGAACTCTAGTCAGTACTCTCTCTTCACAGCCTATATACTCTAGTCCTACTTAGACACAGAAAGAGCACTTGCAATTAGAGTAGACTTGCTTAAAAGTGACTTGAAGGAGTGTCTGTAAACTAAGATGAGGGTCCAGGGATCCTCCTTGTCCTCCCTCTGTGGCAGAATAATGGTACGGCCAGAGGTGGTGATTTTTTGTGAGTGGGCACCACTGAATTCCTGAAGACCTACCGATTAGCTTGGAAGATAGTTCTCAATAATACCAAGTATTTTTCCTTATTTCATCAATTTCTGAAGACACAGATAGTAAAATGTTTATTAATTTTGAGAATACATTTCCTCTTTGAAAACTCCAACTAAGATCCTAAATTTGATGTGACAATTAAGAGAGCTTTTAAAGCACAGAGGAGAAAAAGTATATTCTGAAAAAAAATATTTATAATATGCTTTTACCAAAAATCAGTAAATAAATTTTCTATCTTTCATTTGGTGAAGAAAGCTTACTCATTTCATAAAGTATGTGCATGCAAGTCATCCTGCCATTATTAGTAGCTGCAGTGTTTGGGGGAGGAGGATACAACAAATGGCCTTGGAACTGAGTCAACAGCAAACTTCCATATAGTTTGTGCCCTCTGGATAATCATTGCCTCAGTATTCACACTGGGAATGTTAATCACTTCACTATGATGTTATAGGTTGATATAATTAACACTATTCTTCATAACCAACAATTTGTTTGTACTTAATATTAGTGTGAATAACATTCGGTTACAAAGGGCAGAAAATAACTGAATTTTCTAAATTACACAACAAATGCTCACAAACAGGAGCCTGTTGTTTCTGTAAGAAGTTAACAAGCTTGAAGGTCTATCTTGCTTAGTTTTGTGCCAACTTGACACAAGTTTTAGTCATTTGCCAAGAGGGAACTTAATTCGAAAAAAACCTGCCCCTACTAGATTGGGCTGGGGGCATATTCTTAGTTGATGATTGATATGGGATTACCCAGCTCATAGGGTATGGTGCCATTCTTGAGCTGGTGGTCCTGTGTGCCATAAAAATGTAGACTGAGAAAGTTTCAAGGGCCAATCCAGTAAGCAGTAATTTCTGTGTCTATTTTTGCTTCCCAGTTGTTTGAATTTTTGCGCTAAATTCCCTTCATTATGGACTGTGATTGGATCATGAAGGCTAAAATAAACTTTTTCTTCTTTTAATATATTTTATTAATTTATTCAAATTACATCTCAATTGTTATTCCCTCCCTTGTATCCTCCCATTCCTCCCTCCCTCCCATTTACCCTTACTCCCCTTCCCTATGACTGTGACTGAGGGGCACCTCCTCCCCCTGTATATGCTCATAGGGTATCAAGTCTCTTCTTGGTAGCCTGCTATCCTTCCTCTGAGTGCCATCAGGCCTCCCCATTCAGGAGACATGGTCAAATATGGGGCACCAGAGAAATTAAACACCACCAAAATCAAATAACCCAATTGAGAAATAAACTTTTTCTTTATCCTATTCCTTTCCAGAATGGTGTTTTATCACAACAAAGGAAACCCTAAGATAAGGATTGACTCACAAGCCTTAAAACTTTTCAGTCAAGAAACCAAGGACGTATCCAGGTGGTGGTGGCGCATGTCTTTAATTTTAGTACTCTGTGGACCTCTGAGCTTGAGGGCATCCTGATGTACAAAGTGAGTTCAAAGACTTCCAGGACTACATAGAGAAACCCTGCCTTGAAAACCAAAAACAAGAAGCCAAAGACATTTTAGAAGAGAGCTACATAACTCAAGGTCCAGAAAATAAAGATCAATTTTCATGAATAAACTAGCTGGCTTAATTGTGCTTTCCCAAGTTAGCTTTTAGTCTCATTGTAGCATACTTTGATGGTATCCAGCTTCCTCAGAAACAAAAATCACTCTGGGAGGGTATAGGCATGAAATGTAATTGTCAATGCAGTTATCAGAGCATTGAGTAGCAATGTACTAAGGAAGAAAATTTCTATCTAATGGCCTGACCATGTTAGATAAAAGCTCCTAGTCTTGGTCCCTGGCACATTTACACACAGAAAGTATGAACTTGTTCAAACATGAATTACTCTGTAACATGGCCAGGTACTAAACTGTGCTTTTTTTTTTTTATATCAAGTAGAAATGACAAATCTATTATAAATAGAGATGTCACAAAAAATGTTTCTGACTTCTAATGTTCAACAATGAATGAAAAAAAAAGCAGAGAAATCATCAAGAAGACATCAGAATATTCGGGAGAGACACAGTATGCATGCCTTGAAGCCACACTGCTCTGTGCTTTGGAGAGTTAGGAAGAGAGGGTCAGTGTGGGAAGGACTTTCAGAAAGGCTTGTGGAGACCCTTAAAGGTACAGCAGCTCTACATGATAAAGCACCTTTCCTGTTCCCTACTTGCATGTGGGTGACACACAGCTTTAAGTTAATTGTAGCCTGCATTAGGACTTTTGAATATTCTAGGAATGGGTTGTACATTACACTTGATGGTTTGTTTAATAATGTTCTAAAAGGGCTAAAATTGCAGTAGTAATAACCCTTGTGTAGCATATGCAAAGCCCTGGGCTCAATTCAAAGCACTGAACAATGAGCAGTATTGAGAAAACAGATAATATTTTAAATTAATGTCCTGTTTTCTTATAAAGACAAAATAACTGATGCAAACAAAGATGATTTTAGGCTAAGTAAGCAAACTTAGAAGACAAGCACCACATTTCATCTTTGCCGTGCATCATATATGCATATAGGGCATCAAAGCAGACGTGAGACTTCCTGGAGGAATGAGAGGGAAAAAGTTTAAGGGTAGGAGATGAATATGGTCAATGTATGTAACTTATGAACATTTCTCTATGAAACTCATCAGTATATACAATGCATATGTGCTAAATAGGTAAATCAGTAAAAAGAAATGCAAATAATGAAAGCTACACAATGTATTAAATACGTATCAAATGTAAGTCAGTAATTTATATGATGTGGGAAGACTCCCTAAAACTATCAATATAGATAGGCTAGTAACCTGTGGGAGTATAACCCATGAAGTAAATGAGTGTGCAATGTGTGATATTTGGAGCTCAAAGGTAAATCAAGTAGATAATATTTCTGCTTTGAAAAGTTTATAATAGTAATAGAATCATCATAAACCCACATATGCTGAGCTTCATAACATTCATGAGATAATAAATTAGTTACCTCATCCTTAACAATCATTACCATCATGCAATCGTCCCACAAATAACTTCATAGTTACTAATACAGCTACTGTTGCGTTGCTGCTATTGGCAAGGAACCCTTGTCCCCCTGCCCCAGCCACTGGTTCCAGATATGCACTGTTTGCTAAGCACCTTTGACCAAACCTCAACTCAGATCTTCAAAGCCACACAAGACAAACCTAAGTGAACCAAGGATGCCCTGCATCAGGTGTGGCAAGCTTCCTCCATCTTTGCCTACGTGAGTACTCTATTTCACTTAGTAGGCCCTACTTATTTATATGTGTTTTGAGTTGCCTTAACATTGAACTATTTTCCACAACTCTGGGCCTAGGAAGAACATCTTTAAAATGCTGAATGCTTCATTCATAGAAAGATGAGACAAGGTTTTTTTTTTGTTTACATTTTTCAGTATGGTAAAACTTGTATAGTTCTCTATTTGTTGTGAGAGATGTGTTGCTGTTGGGAAAAGATATGGTACAGTCCACTCTAGAGTGTAATTTAACAAGGAGTACAAGTTTTTCTGTTGTATGTATAATTTTAAACAGTGTGGTCAATATCTTGTAACATATTTTAAGTCTATGGTATAATATTAAGTTATTATCTGTGATATATAAAATAGCATATTTTTGCTACATTTTCATTGGAAAGTGATTCAATATTTAAAGTTGCATAATTTGGTTTTTTCCTTTCAGGCCACTGAAGGAACTAAATATTAATAACTCTTTTTTTTTTTTAATTATTTGGTCCAATACTACAGCATGGCTTTGACCAGTGCCTTAAAATAATGATGGTGTATCTGAAACCATACTTTTGACTTTTAATAATGTGTTCCTGAAACAAAGATCAGATTCATAGTTTTCCTAGTATTCATAGTAATGTTGGCTGTTCCATTTAATTGTCCTGCAGTTTTGTTGCTTAGAAGCAGTATAAAAAGTTGTGAACAAGTGTCATCAACATCTTTGTCAAGGCTATTATGAATTTCAATATTGCATCCTTAATCTTTTGTGTTTCAATATAGTTGTATTGACCCAAATTAATTCATTTAAGGTATTTAATTGGTTAAACTATTTGATAATATTTACATCATCTTACAAAAGAAAAAGTTTGCTGTTTTGTTAATGATAGTCATCAGTTCTTCAAAAGTATAGTTCTTACTAATGTTAATAGCAACAAAACCATAGGCCATGGACATTACTCTGCAGACACGGTTTGCCAACCCGATATTTGGGCCACCAATGCAGTGGCCTTCCCCTACTTCGGAGCTTCTGGGGCCCCAGCGAGGATGACTGTGCTGGGTTCCCTGAACAGCTGAGTGCCTGAGCCCAGGATAGCCGAGATTCGCAGCCAATCCAGGATGGCTTAGCTTCTGTGCCTGGATGTGGCTAAGGATAGTAAAGGACTTGGAGTAATGGCTTCAGTTGGACTCCTCAAAGGCAGCAGCAGCTCTTGTTCATTCCTAAACAGGGCTGAGAAGAGGATAAATTCAAGTCTTTCCCTTTGTCCCACTACCAGAAACTACACCTCTCTCTTTGTGCATGCTAAATAAGCGCTTTGCTGTTCAGTGACACAACCAGACCAATGTGCTGATTTTTTTTTTCATAGCATTCATATAGAAACCTAGCTGAGCAAGAAGAACCCAAACATTCTCTCTCTGCTCTTGACTGCAGATGTCATGTGATCAGTTGTCTCGGTGGTCTCCTGCTTGTGTGACTTCTCAGATACAGACTGTAACCTAGAATTGTGAGCTAAAAAAAAAACTTTTTCTGACAAGCTGCTTTGAGTCAGGGTGTTCTATCATAGCAACGGAATTGAAACTAAGATTGACACTAATCCAACTGGAATGGCCCTTCCCTTATGATCTTATCTAATTCTACTTCCTTAGGAACTCTATGTTCCAATATACAACAGCTGTGCCTGTAACAGGTGGAAAAGCATTGGAATCTTTAGCTCTTGGAAGGTCTTACCGAGCCTTGGTTTCTATTATGGTCCAAAGGACAACAACTCTCTAGGACAAAAAGCTTGGCATTCACTGTATGTGTTGACTAGCTAGAGGGAGGTCATTCTTAAACTTATAACAAACAATTGGGTTATTTGGTTTGGTGGTGTTTAATTTCTTGAGTTCTTTATATAGTTTGGATATTAGACCTTTGTCAGATGCAGGGTTGGTGAAGATCTTTTCCCAGTTTGTAGGCTGTCGCTTTGTTCTCTTGACAGTGTCTCCTGCCTTACAGAAGCTACTCAGTCTCATGAGGTCCCATTTATTACTTGTTGACCTTAAGGCCTCGGCTATTGGTGTTCTGTTCAGGAAGCTGTCTCCTGTGCCAATGTTTTCCAGGCTCTTCCCCACTTTTTCTTATAACCGATTTAGTGTCTCTGCTTCATGTTGAGGTCTTTAATCCACTTGGACTTGAGAAATGGGGTTCAGAACTAAACAGAGACTTTGAAACAGAGGAACATCAAATGGCTGAGAAACACTTGAAGAAATGCTCAGCATCATTAGTCATCAGAGAAATGCAAATCAAAACGACACTGAGATTCCATCTTACACCCATCAGAATGACTAAGATCAAAAACTCAAGTGACACCACATGCTGGCTAGGATGTGGAGAAAAGGAACACTCCTTCATTGCTGGTGGGAATGCAAACTAGTACAGCCACTTTGGAAATCTATCTGGTACTATCTCAGAAAACTGGGAATAGGGCTTCTTCAAGACTCAGCTATTCCACTCTTTTGAATATACCCAGAAGAAGCTCCAGCACACAACAGGGACATATGCTCTACCATGTTCATAGCAGCCTTATTCATAATAGCCAGAACATGGAAACAGCTTAAGTTTCCCTCAGTAGACAAATGGACAAAGAAATTGTGGTACATTTACACTATGGAATACTACTCAACTATTAAAAACAAGGAATTCCCAAAATTTGTGGACAAATGGATTGAACTAGAAATGATCATAATGAGTGAGTTAACCCAGAAGCAGAAAGAGTCAAATGGTTTATACTCACTTATATCTGAACACTAGCTCAAGGGGCATGGCCCATGAAAGTCTTCACTTATCAGGAAAGTGGGACAGGGGGAGGACATCCTGTTGGGACTTTAGGCGAGAGGAATATGGGAGAATGGGGAAATAGAAGGATCCAGAGGGTCCTAGAAACTTACAAAAAGAACATTATGATGGGCAGATTTGGGCCCAGGGGTCCTGCTCAAACTATGACACCAGCCAAGGAATATATTTGCAGTAAACATTGAACCCCGACCCAGATCTAGGCAATGGTCAGGACATTCTCCACAGTTGAGCAGAGAGTAGGGACTAACTTTCACACAAACCCTGGTGCCTCATATTTGACCATGTCCCCAGGAGGGGGAGGCCTGGTGGCACTCAGAGGAAGGATAGCAGCCTACCAAGAAGAGACTTGATACCCTATGAGCATATACAGGGGGAGGTAATCTCCCTCAGTCACAGTCATAGAGGAAGGGAGTAAGGGGAAAGCGGTAGGGAGGGAGGAATGGAAGGATACAAGGGATGGGGTAACTATTGAGATGTAATATGAATGAATTATTTTTAAAATTGGTTTTAAAAAACTTATAACAAACAAACAGTTTAAAGGAAGACACTAGATAATGAAATAGTAAAGAGGGAATTCAGGAGAAGTAGGCCTGATCGAAACCGAGATTCAGGAGGAATGACAGAATGAATTACACAAAATGTTAACATTTCAGAAAGGATAATCTCATCATTAACCTGAAAATCTGTCAACATTTCCCTGAGCTGCACTTATTCAGAAAGGTGTTAAGAATTTGGAAAGGTCAAGTTGTTCTACTCAGGATTAGTGTCGTGGCAGAGTGCTTCAGCATTTGAGTAATAATTGACTTATAAGTAATTTTATCCACAGAGTGAAGTGTCTCTGCATATTAACATGCTGCTTTAAATATGAGGCTAAATTTTTTTAGATGCTGATGGGGAAGGTATGCACACAATCATATTGACACAATCTTTTCTCAGAAAGGCACTGCACTTGTGTTGAAACTATATGGAGAGGAAAACCTATGTTTAATAAGATATTTTACTTTTCTCTTTTTTTATACATGACATGGGTTTCTGTTTCTGATTTCACATACAAGAAAATCAGCCAGCAATTCTTTTTTTTTCTTTATTAATTTATTCTTGTTACATCTCAATGGTTATCCCATCCCTTGTATCCTCCCATTCTTCCCTCCCTCCCATTTTCCCCTTATTCCCCTCCCCTATGACTGTTCCTGAGGGGGATTACCTCCCCCTGTATATGTTCATAGGGTATCAAGTCTCTTCTTGGTAACCTGCTGCCCTTCCTCTGAGTGCCACCAGGTCTCCCCCTCCAGGGGACATGGTCAAAGGTGAGGCATCAGAGTATGTGAGAAAGTCATACCCCACTCTCCACTCTACTGTGGAGAATGTTCTGACCATTGTCTAGATCTGGGTAGGGGTTTAAGGTTTACCGCCTGTATTGTCCTTGGCTGGTGCCTTAGTTTGAGCGGGACCCCTGGGCCCAAATCTGCCTATCATAATCAAGCAATTCTTAAAAACAAGTAAAAATTTAAATCGCTTCCATAAGGAATATTACCAAACCTAAGTCACGTGGCATAGCTATTATTCATATAGCATAATAGAATTCACATCATCATTTGCTATGGTTCAAGCATCTTGTATTCTTATTTAAATAATTACAATTAATAGTAAACTGAAACCTACTTATCATTTTATTGCTCTATTAAATTAAAATTTTAGTGCTTCATATAATAGCCAAATTTTGGCATTTTTCAGCATTAACCAAATAGGTAGTAATTTTCTTTATATTTTATATATTTTCATTTTATCCATTGTAAATCAGATAAGGGAAAGATTAATGAATAAAAGATAATAACTTTTAAGTTAGTGGGTGACATTTGCACTCCCTTCACCCCTCTTTTCCTTCTCCTTCGCTTTTGAACCACCCAACCACCACCAGGTTCTTGGCATTGCAATTCTTCCTGCATGTGAATATTACAAAGTCTTTGCATTAAGTATAAGTTTATTCAATTTTCTGTTTTCTTTAATGATTCCAGGCTTTTGTTTTCTCTCTCCTGACCTTCAAATTTATATTCAACAAAGTAGTTGAGTTGAAAATAATCTGGCTAAACATGCAACCACAATCCCCTAACCTCTTCTAATTAACTTCCAACAAACCAAGAAGGCTCCTTACTCCCAAGCTCTAATTATGTCAGCTTTGCTTACTATGTGTGAAAATAATATGGAAAAATTACCTGCATTATATCACTTAAGAAAAAAGTTGTGGAGATATGCATGCACATGTGTAAATTTAAAAACATTTTGTACGTAGGAATCATGCCTACAAATATGCTAGCAATTTGGATAAGGACAGATATGTAAATAATGGGAGAAATTAATTTTAAACAAAACCTTCTGTCTGAGTCAAGAAATTAGCGCTACATGAAGGACCAGTGGAAAAAATAAAGTAGAGATGAATCCATGCCCAGGTAGATTACTTCATGATGCACATCTTATTAATGACATTACTAGTATAGACCATGAGGCTACAAAATTGTTTACTTGCAAAAATGGCTAAAATATAGGAAAGCTGTTGTGTTAATAACACCCAACCATTTTAATTACTCCCCCAAAGTCATTCAGGTAACCAAAGAGAGTAAGTAAAATTACTTGGAACACACAGAAGTAGCTTATATAAGGAAGAGGGTCTCATATAGTGTAATTTATATTGAATTGAGGAGAAATGTCTGTCAATGACAGCACAGAGAAAAATAATGTGGTTACTGGAGAAAGGAAGCAAGTGCCTGTGGTCTTACTTCTGAAAGCATGTAGATAATATTTCCCAAAGCAAAATAAATTAATAATAAAATACTTACAAAATAAGATTGAGAATCCTTTGATTTTAAAGTAATCTTGTTTAATTACATTTAGTGTGTGTGTCTGTGTGTGTGTGTGTGTGTGTGTGTGTGTGTGTGTGTGTGTGTGTGTGTGTGAGAGAGAGAGAGAGAGAGAGAGAGAGAGAGAGAGAGAGAGAGAGAGAGAGAGAGAGCGCACAGGTATGCCCAAGCATGCGTATAGAGATCAGAGGACAATTTGCAGGAGTTGATTTTCCTTCTACCATGGAGGTATTGTGTATACAAATCAATATTTAGGTCAAGCAGCAAACACCTTTACCCATCCTTAGTACTGCCGTTTCAATGTATTTTAAACATTTTTTCAGCATAAATTTTCTTTTAACAACACACTTCTACATCTGAATTAGAACATAACATTCAGGCTAACATCTGTATAAAATAGAATCAATTTTCCATTTTTACCAAATAGAAAATGAACTAACTATGCAAATAAAAACGTGATTATTTCACCGGTTTCAGTGAAAGGTCTTATTTGATCAAGAAGTGTCATGGATCATAAAACACAGAACTCAGTATGCCAGTACCCCACCACTTTAACCTCTTTCTATACCTCTTTTATCTACTTGAATGTTTTCTCCCACATAAAGCTTCAGATTTTTAGACAGGTTGTTGGTATGCCAGCTTATATACTTAAAGAGATTTTTTTAAATATATAAATTTGCAAAACCAAGAAGTTTATGTTCATTATGCTTCTTTTTTCTCTATAAGTATTTTACACAAGAATATTTCATAAAGCTGAGTTTATTGGAGAGGTTCCTGTAAAGGAAATAGATCATAATGAATTGAGTTTCACCCTCCATGGAGGTCCATGGGATCCAGGGCTGAATTTTAAGGTAGCTTAGAATACGGTGTTGAGTACGGTGGACATCCCCTTGATCAATATATACTCAGGAGCCTAAGATAGTATACACTTTCAGTCAGGGTAACTAGTTAATGTATCTGCAGTATTAGAAAGAATTTTCGAAGCTTAATGAGAACAAAATTTGGGGTTCACATATATGCAAGAAAAGATATTTCAAGCATTGGAAACAGTGTATTACTCTGCTTGCAGGTTCAGGTAAAATGCACAATGAAAAACAGGATTATGGGTTCATCTTGCTTAATCAAAGTGAGTTACCCTTTGCTTTTCCCAAACTCTCTGTGCACATAACATGAATCCACTCCAATGAATTCCATCTGCATAGCACAGGAGAAAAGAGTGCCAACAAATCCATGTCCATGACGGCTCAACTCCTAGGCAGCAAAGAGTTCAAGGCACCTCGCCTCTTTCTGAAGCTGTACGGGTGTAAATCAAAGCCTCCCTTCACACATCCCCTGAGATCACCTCCACATTAATAGGAAATGTTTTTAACAGTCAGAGAAGGCTAGCCTGATGACAGCTCTCCTGTCTTTCAGGAGAGCTCAGGGCTACAACAATGAGGATCCAATGGGTTTGCTGCTGCTACTGCTGCTGCTGCTGCCGCTGCCGCTGCTAGAAAGAAAGATGTTTCTGTCATGTAAACTAGTAAGTTGTCCTCCTTCTAAGATCTGATGCAGCTAAAGCAGAGTTCAAGCTTTGAAATAAGCACAGGCTGTATTTTGGCTTTGTCATATAGCCAAGAAGGAGGCTAGTGATGTGCCCAAACAAGGAGTTAACGGACAGTTCTGTAAATGCTGCTGAGATCCATAGGTGGTTACAGGCAGGCTCACTGGTTCACTACCTTTCTGAAATGGGAGTATTCACTCTCTCATTCCTAAACCCTGACGTTATTGATCAGCTTGGCAGGGCTTTGACAGACTTCTTTTCAACATATCTATATTGATACTTATTGTACAAGAATGGAAATAATTTCTATGAGATTATTGTTGGAGGATATGCTTACTAGAGACTACCATATGGACATAGTAAAAGGCTACAAGAACATCTTTATTGCTAGCCAGGGGCTGTACAAGGAACTTACCCATTCATGCAGCCCTGAGCCTTACAGCTATTTGTCTTACACACACACACACACACACACACACACACACACACACACACACACAAGATGTATCCTGGTTGGCACACTTCAGTTAACAAGAAACAAAACTACAGAAGCAAGAAAAGCAAGGTTAGTACATTAAGAGACTGTTAATTATTTAGAGACTATTTTGGATCTATGAACTAGGTGTTTGTTTTCATTTTGACTGGTGTTGGAACCTCTGTGTTTAGTTTTAAGGTCAGAATGGAGCCTCTAACATGGTGTCAGGCGTGTAAAGGTCTGGGGTCTTGGTACACCATGGATGCCTTTCACAGTGAGAAACAGAAATACAACAAAGTGTCCAGTGTTCTTCTGGTCCCTGTGGATGGTGTTTCCCACTACCTGATGAGAATTGTCATGTGCCTCCACGAAGAATGCTTCTTCTCCGTCCAGCTGTGTCTCAGTGAGCACAGGCAGGTGAGGAGAAGCGTTTGCTTTAATGCGGCAGGACTGAAATTCTGAAATTCTTTCCCTGTTTCACCAACTCTAGCATCACTTGGGGAATCAATAGAAATGTAAACTTTATTTTCTTCCCCAAGGGACTCAAAACATCAGTAACACTGAGCACTGAAGTTAGCAAAAGGGGCTTTACCAACTCTGAGAGAATTCCAGTTTGAGCACCTTATATACACAAGATGCTTTTTTCCCAACAATTTGAATTCACACTAAAGTGGATTCCCTCAGGGGAAAGCTGTGCAGGTATATAATTAATTTATACCATGTACATGGTTAACATATCTTTGAAAATACTGAATTTGCCGGGCATGGTGGTGCATGCCTGTAATCCCAGGACTCGGGAGGCAGAGGCAGGTGGATCACTGTGAGTTCGAGGGCAGCGTGGTCTACAAAGTGAGTCTGGGGCAGCCAAGGCTACATAGAGAAACCTTGTCTCAAAAAAACCAAAAAAAAAAAAAAACCAAAAAAAAAAGTAAAAGAAAATACTGTATTGATTTATTCTGCTTAGCCACATTATGTAGATGATGGTGACATGAATATTGAATATATACTTTATAATATTCTCATGTTTATTGTCACTTATTCAAAAGTTGCTACATTCTTTGCAAACTAATTCATTTAGTTACATTCCAATATTTTGTTTTAAGCTCAAAAAATTAATAACAATCAAATTACTTTTAAAGATGCCGTAAATCCCCTGGTTTTATTAGAGGAAGATTTTTAGTCCTGTCTCTGCATAGCTAGAGCGTGATAATGTTAAAAAGCATTCCATCTTCCAATTTCCTCCTCTCCATATCAGGTAATGGTATCAGAAACCAAGACATTATAGCAGAAATAGGATGTCGAGTGCCTGAAATTTGCTGGAGAAAATGCTACACAACTAAGGTGACATTCAGAGCCTACTTTTCTTCTCTCTCTCTCTCTCTCTCTCTCTCTCTCTCTCTCTCTCTCTCTCTCTCTCACACACACACACACACACACACACACACACACACACACACACACACATTTGGCATCTTGTTGGCTCTGTAGCCCAGGATAATCACAAACATGGAATCCTCCTGCCTCTATCCCCAAAGTCCTAGAATTTTAGATATTTACTACTACATCTACTTTCTGTAGTAAGGACTGAATAGGATAGAAGCCTTGGTCTGGTGCATATTTCTGGAACACACAGAAATGTATTTTCACAGTCCTGGAGATATTTTTTCTACTTAAATACTCAACTCAACAAATTTGTTAGATATTTAAGTGCTGTTAAAACATATACTTAGAACCTCTCTTTTTAAGGACAATTGAATTCTAATATGGGCCTGCAAGACTATGCAAAAAGGCTTGATAAGATATTGTCGTATTTTTCTTCTCGTTCCATCTCCTTCCCTTTGGGCTTCCGGCTTCCTTCTGTACATATGTGTATTAAATCAGACAGATACATCATTGTCTTAAGTACCTAGGTGCCTTGGATTCCACAAACAGGAAAGTTCAGCATGCCTATCTCAAATGAAGGCAATTACCCATGAGAAAAAAAGCAATCATACTCAGAGAACTAACTTGTCTCCTCAGGCAGTAAGACTGTGTTTGGGACATCATCCAGTATGAACAAAACTGCAAAATTATCAAGGAGACTACATTTCACTTTGACCTGCTTAATTTGATGTGTGTGTGTGTGTGTGTGTGTGTGTGTGTGTGTGTGTGTGTGTGTCACAGATTCAATAAAAATCATGTATTTATCAATTATGTATTAAAATATTACTAGAAAAATCAATCGAAGTTATCTAATAATAGGTTTTTAATGTATATGAAGATATTTTGATGAATATAAAGTATTTTATATCTTTTCCTATTCTTGTGAACTTTGATTATAAAACAAATAAAATGACATTTTAATTTCACTTTTAAACTCTCCATTGAGGTAAAAATTTGTTAAGATTTATATAACCAATGTAAGCTTTGTAGCTCAGTGAAACATTTATAACTTGAATGAAAGCTATTTTAAATGAATTAGTAGTATTTAAAACATATTAAGGATTTATAGGACATGTTTAATAATTACCAACTATTTAGCTTTTAAGACACAATACATCAGTACTGTGGTTTGAATGTGAAATAACCCTCCAGCCTCATTCATTGATGCTCTTGATAATTTTGTAGCAAGGAAACAACACTGTTAGGAAGATTCTGGTAACTGAAGGGGTCAGTCTTAATGGAGGAAGTACATCACTGGCGATAGATTTGAAGTTCTATAGCTTATCTGCACTTCCTGTTCCCCCTCTGCTTCCTGTGTGTGATCATAATGTGATCCATCAGCTTCTTGCTCATGACCTTCTCTGTCTGTTGCCGTAGTGGAATGTATCCCTGGGAAACTGTCAGCCAAAGTACATCCTTTTTCACTTAAATTTGTTTTGTCATGATATTTTATTCCTTCAATGAAAAAAGGAAGAAGTGAATACATAATTTAATAATTCAAGTGGCGTCATCATTGTGCTAGACAAGACTTGTGGCTTTTATTTTAAGCATTTGTTTTGTGCAAGAAATGCAGAAGATTTTGGAATTTTGATCTGAAAAGTCCAGCAGCTTCTGTAAACAGAGATTATGTCCGTTCTAGTGAAAAGTTTGGAGATAGTAATGCTGAAGGATATGTGGACAGTGGGGCTGCTCACGTGAGTTAATAACCAAGCCAGGCTTTCTGTTCACGTTCTCTACTTTCTGCCTGCCAACTAGGTATTGTGTTCTCACTAAGATGTCTTTCATGCCATGGTTTACTGTATCCCCTCTGGAATTGTAAACAACATAGCCCTTCCTCCTCTAAGTTACTTTTTACAGGAGTATTATATCATAGAAACAGGGAAAAATCCTAATACAATAGGCTTATAAGGTAATTATAAGACATTTACCATGCATTTAAATATGTAACCCTAAAACATTCAATACACAGACACACACACACACACACACACACACACACACACTATACATTAGGCATGTCTAGAATAATTATTTTAAAAATAAAAAGTTTCATTTTTAATGTATAAATACAATGACAAATGATTTTACTCAACTCTTTCCTGGCATGGAAAATGGCACATAAAAATGTAACATGAGAACAATTACCATGAGCAGACATTCCAGGGTTACAGGGATTTGGGATATAGTCACTGTTCAGGGCTACATAAGATCACATACACTTATGGCTCTTTCATTGGTACTTTCACACAAATATCTACATTTGAAAGGAATATTATCTCCATGGAAAATACATGACCACAAAGGTGGTTAAGTTAATAATTTCTGCTTCTTGGTGGTTAAGAGACTTTAGCCAGACTCTGAGGTCAGGACTCTCTCCCTTCCTTTGCCACATAATTGCTCTGCCTTTGTAGACTGTTTTGTGTCCAATATCATAGACTAAAATACAATATAGTGCATGTTAAATAAGACAAAGAGAAGAGTACATTTTTAACAGTGATTTCAAATAAGAAAGATAGGGATAGCATAGTCATGCACAAATGATGCAGCCTCACCAACAAGTTTTATATATGAATGGTCATGCTTACCCCATTAATCCAACAAACCAAGTGTCTGAAATATAATAGAATATCATACAATATTAATAAATTATAGCAGCTTTGCTATTCACAAATACATGGATATACTTTACAAATAAATTCTTTGCCAGAAAAAAAGATTTTTATCCCCTAACATGTTAATATATTTTATTTATATATAAGAGGAAAAAAGAGGAGCTGTATTTTGAGAATGACATAGAGTAAACATTGGTTTTCTTTATTTTCTGTATGTAAGTAATAATGTAATAAAATTTTATCTGAATTAATTTTGATAGTAAATAATCCCTTCCACATAAAATTGTCTTCAAGATAGAATTATCTGGAACAAGTTATCATAGAGTTAGATAAAATAAATACTACCAGAAAAGACAATGATTTTTATGTGATTTTATGTACATAATGTAGGAAATATATTAGGAAATTTTAGGGACAATGGAACTTAGGCAAGGAGTAATAAAATAAGGTTTCATATGATAAATCAAAGCTTGTCTGCATAATTTAAATGAAGATTATAATGAAAGGATGGTTTCAGTTACAATAGCTGTTTAAAGCCCATACTAAGCAGAAATTCATTCATAATATGTGTGCAGATTGCACACTCATTCACTGCAACACTGGTACTATGAGGTTTTTTTTATTTCCCAGAGGCAATACTCCCATATGTAGATTACCCACAGTGCTTTGATTTCACATTATTGATTGCTCGTCTTTTAAGACATCTCTTAGTCTTTCCTGACATTAAACTGAATGCTGGTGGATTACAAGGAATTCTTTTTTTTTAATTTTCTTTTTTTTATTAATTCATTATTGTTACATCTCAATGGTTATCCCTCCCATTCTTCCCTCCTTCCCATTTTTCCCTTACTCCCCTCCCTTATGACTGTTCCTGAGGGGGATTTCCTCCCCCTGTATATGCTCATAGGGTATCAAGTCTCTTCTTGGTAACCTGCTGTCCTTCCTCTGAGTGCCACCAGGTCTCCCCTCCGGGGGACATGGTCAAATATGAGGCACCAGAGTTTGTGTGAAAGTCATACCCCACTCTCCACTCAACTGTGGAGAATGTTCTGACCATTGGCTAGATCTGTGTAGGGGTTTAAAGTTTACGGCCTGTATTGTCCTTGGCTGGTGCCTTAGTTTGAGCAGGACCCCTGGGCCCAAATCTACCTATCATAATGTTTTACTTGTAGGTTTCTAGGACCCTCTGGATCCTTCTATTTTGCTATTCTCCCATGTTTCTCTCACCTAGAGTCCCAATAGGATGTCCTCCCCTCTGTCCCAGTTTCCTGGTAAATGAAGGCTTTCATACTCACTTATATCTGCATACAAGGAATTCTTAAGCCACACAGTAAAACAGCAGTGATGCTAACAAGTAAAGTACCAGCGATGCTCTCTCCCACTGAGAGTGCCATGCCACAGCCATACTCAAAGGATTGCTATCATGCTGGCCAACCTTCTGCTGTCCCCCATCAACACAGGCAACTAGGAGTTGGTTGGAAACACAAAATAACCATTAACTATGTTTTGTTTATCTTCCTTTCTTTGTTTTCTAACACTGGCTTTGGCATCCTTTAAAACTTAACTCTCTGACAGTTATTTACCACTTAGCTTCAATAAACAGAAGTGAACTAGATAAGAGGGAATTGGAGGTAGCAGGTCACTAGAATGAACACCTCTTTTAAAAATGTGTATTTTTATATGCCCTGTCTTTTTTTTTTTATCTTTTCAAGGTTGATAGGCATATAAAAATGTGAAGTGTAAAACCTTAAACAAAGCTCCACAGCTTTATCATGCTTATTCTAACTGCATACAACTCCAGTCAACTGCGTAGAGCTTTGGGACAGGGCAAATTTTTTTATCCAGAGGCTACATTGATCTACTTGGATGAAGTGTGTATGTGTGTGTGTGTGTGTGTGTGTGTGTGTGTGTGTGTGTGTAAAATTATCATTGCTTTCTGGAAAAGCATATCATATAAGAGCACATCTGGTTTTTTTCTTGTTTGTTTGTTATTGATTTTAGAGTAAACTTTTGTATTAATTGCCTTTTTAATTAATTTATTCAGATTACATCTAAATTTTTATCCCCTTGCTTGTCTCCTCCCACTCCTCTCTTCCTCATTCATCCTATTCCCATCCCCTAGGTCTGTGACAGAAGGGGACCTCCTCCCCCACCATAGGGTCAAAGCCTCTCAATTCTCAATTCTCAATTCTCATCTTGGTAACCTTCCTATTCTTTCTCTGAGTGACACCAGGCCTCCCGACAAAGGGAAATAGTCAAATATGGGGCACCAGAGTTCACGTCAGAGTCAGTCCCCACTTTCCACATGACTGTGGATATGTCTTGTCCTTGGCTAGATCTGAGTAGAAGTTCAATATTTACTGTATGTATAGTCTTTGGTTGGTGCAGTAGCTTAAGCAGACCCCTTCGGTCCATATCCACCCATCATGATGTTCTTCTTGTAGGTTTCTAGGACCCTCTGTATCCTTCTATTTACCTATTTTCCCACACTTCTCTTACCTTAGTTCCAATAGGAGGTCTTTGCATCTATTCCAATCTCTTCATAAGTGAAGACATTCAGGGGACATCCTGTTAGACTAGTGTCCAATTATAAATGAGTATATACCATGTGAGTCTTTCTGAGTCTGGGTTAACTCACTCAACCTAAACATTTCTAGTTCCATCCATTTGCCCACAAATTTCAGGATTTTATTGTTTTTAAAAGCTGAGCAGTATTCCACAGTGTACATGTGCAACAGTTTCTTTATCCATTCTTCGACTGAGGGACATTTCAAAGGTTTCCAGGTTCTGGCTATTATGAAAAAGGTTGCTATGGACATGGTTGAGCATATGTCCAAGTTGTGTGGTGAAGCAACTTCTGAGTATATTCCAAGGAGTGGTATAGCTGGGTCTTAAGGTAGCCCTATTCCCAGTATTCTGGTAAAGTGCCAGATTGATTTCCAAAGTGGTTGCACAAGTTTGCACTCCCACCAGCAATGGAGGAGTATTCCCCTTTTTCCACATCCTCGCCAGCATGTGCTGTCACTTGAGTTTTTGATCTTAGCCATTCAGATGGGTGTAAGATGGAATCTCAGGGTCATTTTGTTATGCATTTCTCTAATGAATAAGGATGCTGAGCATTTCTTTAAGTGTTTCTCAGCCATTCAATATTCCTCTGCTGAGAATTCTCTGTTTAGTTCTGACCCCATTTCTTGATTGGGTTATTTGGTTTGGTCGTGTTTAAATTCTTGAGCTCTTAATATATTTTGGATATTAGGCCTTTGTCAGATGTAGGTATGGTGAAGATCTTTTCCCAGTCTGTAGGCTGTCACTTTATTCTGTTGACAGTGTCTTCTGCCTTACAGAAGCTTCTCAGCCTCATGAGGTCCCATTTATTAATTGTTGACTTTAAGGCTTGGGTTGTTGGAGTTATGTTCAAGAAGTTGTCAACTGTGCCAATGAGTCCCAGGGTCTTTCCTATTTTTTCTTCTAACTGATTTAGTGTCTCTGGTTTTATGTTGAGGTCTTTGATCCATTTGGACTTGAGTTTTGTGCATGGTGATAAATATGGATCTATTTGCATTTTTTACATGTAGACATCCAGTTAGACCAGCAACATTTGTTGAAGATGCTATCCTTTTTCCATTGAATAGATTTGGCTTCTTTGTCAAAAATCAAGTGTCCATATGTGTGTGGATTTACTCCTGGGTCTTCAATTCAATTCCACTGATCAATCGTCCTATTGCTATGCCAGGACAATGCTGTTTTAATTATTTTTGCTCTATAGTACATCTTAAGATCAGGTATGGAGATTCCCCCGGAGAATCTTTTATTGTACAGAATTGTTTTAGATATTCTTGGTTTTTTGTTTTTCCATATGAAGTTGAGAATTGATCTTTCAATGTCTTTAAAATATTGTGTAGCTATTATGATAGGGATTGCATTGAATCTGTAAATTGCTTTTGGTAAGATGGCCATTTTTAATGTATTAATTCTCCCAATCTATGAAAAAGGGAGATCTTTCCATCTTCTGATGTCATCTTTGATCTCCTTCTTTGGATATTTGAAGTTTTTTTTTTCAAACAAGTCTTTCAATTGCTTGCTTAGAGTTACTCCTAGATATTTTATGATGCCTGTGGCTATCATGAAGGGTGTAGTTTCCCTAATTTATTCCTCATCATAATTTTCATTTGTTTATAGGAAGGCTAATGACTTTTTTGAGTTAATTTTGTATCCAGCCATTTTGCTGAAGGTGTTTATCAGCTGTAGGGGTTCTCTGGTGGAATTTTGGGGGTTACTTATGAACACTATCATATCATCTGCAAATATGGATAATTTGACTTCCTCCATTCCCATTTGGATCCCCTTGATCTCCTTTTGTTGTCTTATTGCTCTGGCTAGAGCTTCAAGAACTATATTAAAGAGATATGGAGAGAGTGGGCAGCCTTGCCTTGTTCCTGATTTTAGAGAAATTTCCTTGAGTATCTCTCCATTTAGTTTGATGTTGGCTATTGGCTTGCTGTATATAGCCTTTATTATGTTTAGATATGTGCTATGAATCTGTGATCTCTCCAAATCTTTAAACATGAATGGGTGATGGATTTTATCAAATGCTTTTCTGCATCTAAATAGATCATCAGATGTTTTTTCTTTCAGTTTGTTTATATGGTGGATTACATTGATGGATTTCCGTATATTAAACCATCCCTGCATGCCTAGAATGAATCCTATCTGGTCATTGCGAATAATATTTTTGTTGTGTTCTCATATTCAGTTTGTGAGCATTTTATGGAGTATTTTTGCATCAATGTTCATAAGAGAAATTGCTCTGAAATTCTCTTTCTTTGTTGGGTCATTGTGCGGTTAAGTATCAAAGTGACTGTGGCCTCATAGAATGAGTTTGGTAATGTTCAACCCATTTCTATCTTTTGGAGTAGTTTGAAGAATATTAGAATTAGTCCTTCACTGGTCGTTGAGAGCAGTTTGTTGGTGAGTGATCATAGGTCAAGGGTTTTTGCCTGTGGTGGTCAGGGAACTCTTCCCTGGGACAGCAGGTGATCTGGTTTTGGCTCCTGAAGACTTTGTTCCACCCTGGCCTCCCCACTGGGTTAGCTGAGGTAGGTGATGAAGCTCTGCAGCTCCAGTGTGGGTTTTAGGTAGTGTATGTAGAGCTGCTTGTTCCGTCTGTGGCTGGGATTTGAATATCCTGCCCTCCGGCCCTGGGCCTTTGGGTCCTATGATCAGATCACACTAGAGTGCCTGAATCCTTGCTGGATTCTAGACGTTGTTTAGGTTTCTGCTTGCTCCAACCGGTAGTGGGGCCTAGCTTCTGCCTGCAGGGAGGAGCAGCTACTGCCTTCTGGTTGTTCTTGTTTAGTAGATTTTTTTTTTTCTTTATCCCCTCTGTTCTGCCCCGCCTCTCTTAAGAGTGTGAGAGTCCCTCCTAGGTTGTGGAGTCTAGTTAGGCTGGGTCTGTTGTGACCAATTGTGCCAGGACAGACCTCTAGGGCCAGCAGTTAGGCTTCTGCCCAGCCTTGCTCAGACAGCTGCTGCGGTCTGTGACTCCCAGTAGTGTCCCCGGTCTCAGACCACACTACTGTGGCTGTGTGTCCCTGATCTCAGACCCCGCTGCTGTGGATTGCTGACATGCCCACAGCTGTCTGGACTTTCTGTGGACTGGCGTGGGGTGGGTACATGGATGTCTGAGGACAGGTCCACCTGTTTCCCCAAGATTTCCCTACGCCAGGAGCTCTCATGTTTCCCTGCCGCGATTTCAGTATCATATACTGAGTTCGTGCTGCCAAGCAAGGCCACAGCTCACTGGTCACAGCTTTGCTGGCAGGGTCCTGCCAGGTGCTGGGGACTGGCTTGCCATCGACAGCATCTCAGGTCTCAGCCAGTGCTGCTATGGCTGGATTCAAGGCCACTGTGGCTGAGTGTCCTCAGTCTCAGACCCCACGCTGCTGTGTCTGTGCGTCCTGGCCTCAGACCTCGCAGCTGTGGCTGAGTGCCCTCTGTCTCAGACTGTGCCAAGGCTGGAGAATGTGCCCATAGCCGTTTGGGCCCTGGTGTGGCACCTGGGCTTTCTGTGGACTGGTGTGGGGTGGGTGGGTGTGCTCTGAGTACTGATCCACCCTTTTCCCTGAGATTTCCCTATGCCAGGATCTCTGATGCTTCCCTGCTGGGATTTCAGTCCAAAATATGGCATTTGCGCTGCCAAACAAGGCTATGGCTCAGAGCTCACAGCTTGCAGGCAGAGTCCTGTCCAGGCTCTGGGGACTGGTGTGCCATTCCCTGTGGGGCGCTGGATGACTGGAGGTCTGACTCACCCATGGTTCGCACTGTGTATCCCTCTCATTCAGGTATCCCTAGCTCCCTCAGTCTAATTGCTTTTCTTATTGATGTGACCAAAACAACGACAAAAGCAACCTGATGAAAGATGATTTGGGCTCACAGTTTGAGGAGTCTGTCCTTCACTACTTGAAAAGTAGAGCATCAGGGGTGTGTTACTGGCCGCTCTTACTCTGCAGTCAGAAAGCAGTGGGAAATGAATGCTACCTCTCCATTTACTTTTTCTCTCTGTCTTTTTTCTAGTCTGAGACCCCAGTACCTGGATGGCTTGGTCCACACTGAGATTGGTTCTTCCTAATCTCTGTCATGTTTCCTTGTAATGGCAGTCACAGGCTTGTCCAGGGCCTTCTTTTCTAGGTGGTTCTACATTCTGTTAAGTTGACAGCCAAGATTAACCTGTGGAAATATTGGAACTTAGCTAAGATTACTGGATGGTTCCTTCCCTTATCCAAATGGAATTAATTTACAACAGTATGTGAATAAATCTCATTATCTATAGACCAAGGGTCCAAATGTTGCTGCTTATGAAGATATTCACTTGTGATGAAATGAGGTTCTTTTATTTATTAGAAAAACTGAAAGGTTTTGAAAATCCAATTATGGTATGTGTTAAGCAAATTAGTAAACTGTCACAAGTATTAAAATGTTGATTTTACACCATGTCATAAATCATCTTGCTTAATTTATGAAGGTGAAATATCTATTCTTGCCTAATATTCAATGAAATTTAGTAATTCATTTGTGGGATTTCAACATTATTGCTCCCATATTTTAATATTTATAAATAACAACCATTATGTGCTATAGAATGTGTTTCATTATGACCCCAAAACAGGTAAGAGATCTGAGAATAACATAATTTGTGGGGATAAGAAATGCACTGCTACTTACAGTAAAAGCTACTTTAAAGCATATGCTTTAAAAATACTTTACAGGCAATTTAATTTATATTTCTAAAACAAACCATGGAGAATCATCATGAGAATTACAATACTGATGTGGTGCTCCATGCTTGTAATCTTAGTACTTTTGAGGTTCAGGCAGGAGAGTTGTTGTGAGTTCAAGGTCAGCCTGGATAACCTAGTGTTTTTTAATCTAACCAGAGCTAAAGAAAGAGACCCTGTTCAAAACAGCAACAACGACGACGACAACGACAGTGATTTAATTTCTGTCTGTCTCTGTGTCTTGGCAATGTCATGTATTATGCATCCATGGTCATCATAGAGCACTTTCACAATCTGAGCCATTTGGCATCTTGGTGTTACTCCTGTAAACTGGGCTGCATGTTGCCCTGATTTTTTGAAAATTCTATGGTTTGTGTTTTAAAGTTTCCACTTCCTCAAATGGGATTCTTGAAAATCGTTCTAATAGGAGTGTAAGAGTACAATGTAATCTTTTTCTCTGAAACACCACTACTCTACGTCTTTCAGGACAAAACCATCTTCTAGTTAACTTCCTCAGAAATCATGCAGCAGAGAAACAAAGTTAAAAAGATCTGTCAATGAATAATGAATAATTTTGTGGGTTACATGTGACTCCTATATACTGGTTACCAGACAAGTGTACAGACACAGACAGGAGACCATGGGCTTCATGTGTTTCTAGAGTCTTCAGATCATACAAAAATGTTACACACACACACACACACACACACACACACACACACACACACACACAAACACATTTTAAGTTATTTCTTTCTATAGAAAAAGTACATACTCTAGTTTTATCTTTTAACATCAGCATAGCTTGCATTAAAATTTGAATTCTGCAAACTTCATATATTCGCTAATGTGAATACTAGTAGAATCAAAAAAGAAAGAGCAGGGCACACTAGAGAGGTTAGAGTCAGGACACGGAAAGCTTGGAGCGTCCTCAGGTGTGCACCTGTGGCTGAGTCCTTCACTTTCAGAATCTCAGATGACATTGCTGAGCCTCAGTTTCACTAATATCCCTCAATTGGCAACTAATTTTAAGTCATGCAAGCGCCGTTTATCAGTTGTTTAAAATGAGCTTCCCTGACGCTGCTATATTGTCCTAAGAGGTGACTGAATGGTCATGAAAAGATATTCTGCTTGGAACTTTGAGTTTCAAATAAGAAACCCCGTGCATTCCAAAACAGCATAACCTTTTACACTGAGAAAAGTAGCTGAGAGTTGTGATTGGACGGTTCAGATTAATCTTGACAGTGAAGCCCCAAGCTTCTCCAAGTTCCATGTTGTGGGGGTGTACCAAGCTCTCCCTTTCCTCTTTTAGATTTCTGATCAGATTGTTGCAAAAATCACCCTAAATAGTGTAGGTTTGTTAGTGTGAAGGTTACTCATGAAAGAATTGACTTTGCTGTAATACCTAAGAGAACCAACCAAGAAATTAATTATAAATAAGAACAAATGTGGACACTTTATATAGTAATTTCTCTTAAAATAGAAACTTATGCTAATTTTATGCCACTTCTGGAGGGAAATAACAATAAAGACCAAGCATTTGTCATCTGACCTAAACCCTCATCAGTGACGATATTTACACTTAATTAAATGAAAGTAAAACAATTTCAGAATGTATTAGAGCTGTGGGATGGGAAGTAAAAATGCCAATTAAGAACACAAGTGTACACATTAAACCAAAGAGTTGGGATGATAACGATGCACAGTGCAGGTTCATCAGCTCTGAAAGTTGCACTGTGCTGGGAGCTTTCGGTAATTAGGAAGGCCATCCGTGGGGGTAGGGTTAAGGTAAGTGGGCAGTCTCTTCTTTCAGCTGAATTTCTCCATGAGTCTAAATATGCTTTAAAAATAATGTTATGAAAAAGAAAATATATAAACCAAAGGGGAAAATGACAAAGATGATAAAATTAGCAGTCCTGTATAATTATTCATGATTGAGTTGACTTGAAAGTTAAAATACGTTGACTACTATAATTTATCTTGTAGAACTGTATGCAGATAAAATGTAGATTAAATGCTGACAATTATTTGGGCAACTTACTGAGTGAAAATAAATTTAAAATTATTGCAGTATTCACCATGTTTTGCTCTGGATAAATAAAACTTGTACTGTTTGAATGTGTGCATGTGTAATACTTCAGTTTTATAGATATGGCTAGAGTAGATGTCTTAGTGACAACTCTACTTTCACTATTTGGTACTCCTTTACTCATGTACGTATAGCTCTGGATCCCTTGTTATATAGCTGTCTGTGTATCACTAATGTGTACATATGAATTTACTGCCATTATAGTAGTTTATCATTATAGATGTACATGTATGTATAGGATCACAAATACATATTACATATTACTTTGTCATAGACTTACCTAAACATTAGCTATATTCTGTACCACTCTACTGATTAGTATCTAGTAAATAATATTGTTAATATAAATGATGTGTTAGTTTTCAAATTGTATTTCAGGCAAGTACTTTTGCAGTTAATAATAATCATACGCCAATAATTTTGTTGAAATTCATCTTGGTATTATTTGTTACAAAAATATGTGATGGCAATTGGGCCTCTCTTGGCCAAGATGAACTTGACCCAGGGAGTAAAACATCAGACATAGTGGTGATCAAAAGTTAACCCAAGACAGTGGTTCTAAAGTTTACTGTCCCCTGGTGACGATTAAAGACACAAACAAAGGAAGAGTCAACAAGAGAAATGTTTATTTTTTAAAGAGCAGGTAAAACTAAGACTTCCACAGTAGGAGGGGTCTCCATTGGCCATCAAATTATAGATACTTTTATAAGATTTATATCAGGAACTAGACAATGAGGTCATTTTTATTAAGAATGCCTAATTCTCCAGGCCTACCATAGACCAAGACAATGGAGCCTCACAGTCTATGCATGTCTCTCTGGCCGAACTAAAGAGATCTGTGTGCTCACCTAGTTAAGGAGGTGATATCCCATCATAGTCACCCATGGTCACTTGTAAATATTGCTTTTATTTCCTCTCAAGAGAGGATGGAGTGAGAGCTATTCTCAAACATTTCTACATTTTTCTGAACTCTTGCTGGCTGGTTCAACTCAGCTGTTCTGGCTTGTTCTTTCTAGAGCCTGTATTGTGATTCACAGTCTCAGAGGCTCCAGCAGCTTCAGAGGCTCCCGAGTCTCTGGGCATCCAGCTAAACTCACAGAGCTGGTGTTTCCCAAAGAGATGAGGGGCGAATTTCTCCTCTGGGGCTTTCTGTCAGATGTCTCCTGTCCTCTATGGCATTTCTGTCAGATGTCTTCTGCTTTCTACAATGTTAATGGGCTTTCTCTTTCTATCACGTTGGGTTTTCCTTTCAACCATATTGGGTACCAGATGTAAATGTCGTTTTTTATTTTCTCAGATGAGAGGATGAAAGAAGAACTGTTTCCAATTCTTTCTAGCTCTTTTGGAGCTCTCACTGGCTGTTCTGTTCTGTTCTGCAGCTCTTCTGGCCTAAATTCCTCTTCAGGCTGACTGATTCAACTAGCTTCCCTTTGCTTCTGACTGAATTGTTCTGCCTGGCCTCAAACTAATTCTAGCAATATATTTTAATCTTCTTGTTCCTTCTCATTCTCTGGATAATTCTTTCCTCATCTGTGTCTAGCTTGTTCTCTCTGCAGCCTGTTTCTATAAAACTGTCCCTGTAAGAAACTCTGAGTAAAACAATAAATAAAAATAATTATTTATCTATCTATCATCTATCTGTCTATCTATCTATCCCCCCCTCTCTCCTGTTCTTAAGTAGCTTCTCTTTGTTTTCCCATTCTTTTGAGGGTTGGGCGTATGCTATCTGTGACTCATTCTGTACTTTGTCTGGCACTTTCAGCATGTCTGCTTTTTCTATGAATTGACTTTATATTCATCATTTGGGATTAAAGATCTGTAGTAAGTGTCTGTTTCCAGCCAGATCATACTGTAATCCAGAGCATGCCTGCATTCCAGCAAGATCACATAGACCTAGAAGGCCTTTGGATGTGATCCTTTACAGAGAAGCCATCTTGCTGGATTAAAATATCTTGGTGGTCATTCTCTTCTTTTGATCATCCCTTAGTTGACAGATGTAGATCTTGGCTGGGGGTGCTAATGAGTACCTGTAACACTCGGAGTAGCTGAGCTGGAAGGGTTTCATGTTTCACAGATGCCTGACAAGATTGTTGTAAAAAAATATGAAATTCTGCTGCACAGTGGTGGCACATGCCTTTAATCCCAGCACTCAGGAGTCAGAGACAGGCAGATCTCTGTGAGTTTTAGACCAGCCTGGTCTACAGAAAGAATCTGAGGACAACCAAGGCTACACAGAGAAACCCTCTCTCAAAACAAAACAACAAGCAACAGCCACCACCACAAAACACACACACACACACACACACACACACACACACACACACACACACACTGAAAAAAAAAAGACAAAAGCAAAACTCACTGCAAGAGAAACAGTAATTGGAAGAATTTTAATGAGACATACTACCCTCCAGATTCAGTTTACATGGAGCGAGGGTAACAGTGCTTATTTCTCATTCCTGCTAATCATGTGCCAATGGAGAATAACAAAGAAGGATGGTCACAGGTGAGGGGGGGTGGGGGGAGCTTGGGACCAGCAAGTTCTTCTGCTATAGTCAGAATAAGATTGAAAGATAATTTGCTTTGACAAAATCTGACTGTCAATGGTAGATAGATAAGCACAATTAAGCAATTAGTTCAATTGTTGAAATTATGAGATTTTTACATCTTGGAGGACTCTTCCTTAAAGTTGAAGATATGAGCACATTTGCATTTCACCTGGTGTGTTTGGAGACAGGAGATGCTGTCCTTGGATAGACAGTCTCACCGTATTCTGAGGTTCCCCCTCACCACTGTGAAATTATTGTGAAATGTACTTATCTCTCCCGAGGGAAGGTGCTGAGAGCCCCTTAACACTGAGCCTGTGGGTATGAGACTTGAGTGCTGAGTGCTACATTTGCACAATATAGGGAGTGGTGACAGACAGACAGCTGAACCCACTGGTCACATCGCTTCATCCAGTTCTATAGTGAAGAAGAAAGAGGAGCCTATTTTATGAAGAGTGCATAGGGAATGTAAGGTTCCTACAAAGGAACTACGAGTACATACGTGAACACCATGTTGTACGTATGCAAAGTTTGCAGCAGCATGGAATCTCACAGAGACAAAGCTCTCTGACAGCTCCACCTGAGCACCTGGAATAAATCAGCAATGTGTGTAAAATAAATGACCATTCCTGAAGCTGCAAGGCAGATGCCACACTCAGCCTTGATCAGAAAAGTCTCATGCAGCAGTTGAGCGGTGAGCAGAGCAAAGATCATAACTGGCTACCGTAGAGAAAAAAGTGACTTCTGAACGATTGGCCTCAAATCAGTGTTTTGCAGAGCATTATGATACTATCACAAATTAAACAAAAGGAATCCTCTCATCACTGTTGGTCATGGAATATGGTGTCACCTACTAAACCTCCAAAGAATTAAAAGTGAAGACACAATAATTATTGAAATGTTCATGTTTCTTTCAAAACTATATTTATTAATTTTTCTTCAGTAAACTGTTTAAATCTCCAAATCACTGTTTATGGGCCCTACAAGATATGCTTCTTTTAAATAAAATTATTTCTCATGGAAAAAATATAAATCTTTCCTATACCACTCTCACCAGGAGTCTAGCAGCAAGTCCAGGCATCTGTCCTAATCCCTTGCTGGGTAGAGTCTCTTAGAGGACATCCATGTTAGGCTAATATCCATTTATAAGTGAGTACATACCATGTGTGTCTTTCTGGGTCTGGGTTACATCACTCAGTATGATCATTTCTAGTTCCATCCATTTGCCTGCAAATCTCAAGATTTCCTTGTTTTTAATGGCTGAGTAGTGTTCCACTGTCTAAATGCACCACAGTTTCTTGCAAGGGGATATCAATCAGGATGCAATCTGAATAAATTATAATAAACTAAAATTTTTAACAATTTAAATCTTTTATTTGAATTAACGATACTAAGTAAAGTCCTCAAATACAAACATCCAAATTACAGTACAAATACTTAAAAAGATAAGTAGAAGGAAGAAAGTAAATCAAATCACATAAAGTTTTAGTTTTGCCTTAAAGTTTAATTATTAGGAGGGTTTTTATAGACTAGTCTCAAACATAGATGCCAGTAGAAAGGATAATATATGAATAAAATGAATGCACTTTGGGAAAAATGCTTATCTTTTACATTTTTGAGAAAGTAAATGTCTATATGATTAGCCTAGAAATAAGCATATAATAAATTATTTTCTGATATTTATCTTAGCCCAATAAGACATAAATATTTCTTAATATATCATAAATACATCTTCAGTCATAATGTGTATATTAATAAGACACATATAATTTATTAATATTTTTATTAAACATTTTATAATTTTCCCACTAGATATTTTCCCATTGGCCTTTTTGACATAAACTCTTACTAAATGTAAAATGAAACTCAATGCTATTTAACAATACAGAAGTTCATATTTATTTGTAAACATCACATAGATAATTCATAATTTTAAATACATTCACATGGATGGTACCAGTTGACTTGGACTTCTATCTCCTTAGATAATAAAAAATAGCATGCATCCGGAATATGTGGGAACCTGAACACAAAGCTCACTGTGCCAAACAACAGTTGCTGCTACACTGAGAGGGGAGGTGTCTAAAAGCAGAGGTAGCCCCAAAGCTCACCTTGTCTTGACATGTCTAATCTTCAACCCTGTACAAGCCAGCCAGCATGGTAGAAAGCAGAGCAGCAGACTCCAGCTACCCTCACCGGCTCCATCCAACTCAGACAATAAGATTCCAAGATGCCAAGACCTAGAAAGAACTGCCCCAGTGCTCTTCTTCTTCTTCTTCTTCTTCTTCTTCTTCTTCTTCTTCTTCTTCTTCTTCTTCTTCTTCTTCTTCTTCTTCTTTCTCCACCTCCTCCTCCTCTTTCTTCTTCTTCTTCCTTCTTCTTCTTCTTCTTCTTCTTCTTCTTCTTCTTCTTCTTCTTCTTCTCCTTCTTCTTCTTCTTCTCCTTCTTCTCCTTCTTCTTCCTTCCCTCCTTACTTCCTTTCTTTCTTCTTTTTTGAAAGATTTATTTATTTACTAATTGTACAGTATTCTGCCCACAAGTATGTTACAGGGCACCAGATCTCATTATAGATGGTTGTGAGCCACCATGTGATTGCTGGGAATTGAACTCAGGACCTTTAGGAAAAATAGACAGTGCTCTTAACCTCTGAGCCATTTCTCCAGCCCCTTCTCCCACTGCCAGTGGTTTTCATTCTGCTATTTCTTTTTACTATGTTTGAATACTGTTTTTTATTTTGTGTTAAATATCCTTTACACTTTTTTGTTTTTATCTCTCTTCTTTTATCTATTTTTATTTATATATATTTTTCTTATGGTGATAAATATTGTAAAGTCATGAAGGTGATTAATATAGATAAGAAAATTCTGGCTTATTCATTTTTATATCTCTGATTTAAGCAAGCAAAATGTGGTGCACTTTAAATTTAAATTTAAGGTGCATTTTTAGCTCACCAGACAATCACAGACAATTAAGGGGCAATAAGCCAGTGTTCCCTGGCTAAGAGCTCCTTCCTGCTTGTCTAGGTGCTCTCAGTCACCCTGGGGCTGGAAAGGTACAGGCAGGTTGACTGAACCAACTGGCA
This sequence comes from Acomys minous, assembly GCF_964271855.1. Classification (NCBI taxonomy): domain Eukaryota; kingdom Metazoa; phylum Chordata; class Mammalia; order Rodentia; family Muridae; genus Acomys; species Acomys minous. The sequence continues at coordinate 29,392,926 of NC_140495.1, forward strand.
AAACTGAAGGAACTCCTGGACCTCGAAGATATGCATTAGATAAGGCTATGCATCCTAAAAAAAATAGCAGGGGTATTAGTGGAGGGAGTAATACTAGATACCAAGAAGACTGAAGTTCCCTGAATAACTCAGCAAATGAGATTTGAAGGGGCACAAAAATGTTATTTGGAGCTATCGGAGCCCATACTAGGACATAAGGAACACTGGATTTCCAGGGACCCCTGGATGTTGATTTGCTGTAGTGGATCTTGTGCCATTGTGGTGGTGCACGCCTTTAATCCCAGCACGTGGGTGGCAGAGCCAGGCAGATTGCTGTGAGTTTGAGACCAGCCTGGTCTACAAAGAGAGTTCCAGAACAGCCAATGCTACACGGAGAAACCCTGTCTCAAAATGCCTAAATAAGTAAATAACTAAATAAATAATAAATAAAATGATTTTTTTCTCTTTCTGGGTACAGATGTGTTTTTCCCTTGCTATCAGTCCGGATCGGTGATTTCTCCAAAACTAGATGTCAGTTTCTTAGATACACATATTTAAAAACAGAATTCATACTGACAGCTCTAACTATAATCCTCATACATTTTCAATCTTTCTTCTGTTGATTCACATTTAAAATCCATACACACATTGATACTAAAGTATATAAATATTTAAAGTGATGTATACAAAGCCGGAAACTATGGTGGGCATGCCTGTAATCCCAGCACTTGGGGAGACAGGCCGGCAGATCTCTGAGTTCGAGGCTGTTTGTTCTACAGAAGCTAGTCCAGGACATCCCCCCCTCCCACATACACACAGAGATGTATCCAGTATTCAAGGACACACAAATAATTATGTGTGGTAAAATGTTTATATTTTATATTAATTTAATGTAAATTTAAATTGATATCAATACAAAATATTTATATTTTAACCACCTCATCATAGGATTTCTGGTCATACAAAAACTTTAATCCCAATACATTGGAAAATTACAAATCTTCCAGGAAAATAGACTCTCTCTCTCTCTCTCTCTCTCTCTCTCTCTATATATATATATATATATATATATATATATATTATATATACATATATATATATATGAAACAATTAAGTTTAAAAAAAAACTAAGCACTCAGAGAAAGAATCAAGCACACCACTGGTTTAGAACAGTCTGGAGACTTTACAGTTATGGCCTAGGTTATGTTTTGTGCCCTCCAAAACTCATGGTGGGATGAAAATGGTATGTCAACCACTTTGAGAAGCCATACTTTAAGAGATAATATCTACATCATGAGGTCATTGATTTAGTGGGTGAATGGGGTCAGCTGTGGCAGGAGTGAGGCTCTAGTAGCAGGTCAGTTTTAACAGGGGCCGCTTGCCCCCGTTGTCCTTCTGCCTCAGCCGTGCTTACGTGTCCCTCAGCAGTGTTGTGACACACCATGACAGAATCCACTAGACACTGGCCACAAGTTCTGAGGCTTCTCGGTTTTAGAACTGCATCCCATGTGACTTATGTTTAAAGTAAATGAGTGGAACTAGAACACATTGCACTGAGTGAGGGAACGCAGACCGAGAAAGACGGGCACTGTGTGTTCTCTATTATTTGTGCGTCTTAGGCCTAACCCACAAATATGATTAAAAACCTGGAGTCACTGCAGAAGCCAGGAAAGTAGAAAAGGCAACACGGTGGGGAGAAGGGGCTGTAGAGGTGAGAATAATAGGTTACAGGTATCTAAATGGAAATATAAGAAAAATAGGAGGTGTCTTTGGAGGACAGCAAGGCGAGGCAGGATTGAGAGACACAGGAGCAGACAGGGAGATAAAAAACACTAAGGCTGATGGAATACCATATAGAAAAAAAATAATTTATTTTTATTTGAAGCCACAAACACAATACATGCAATGTTAATGTATACAGGTGTAATTAATTTACATGAAATTAGGCTACTAAAGAGTTATAATGTTCACCCCAAAAGCTATAAACTTAACAACAACAACAAAAATCCAGTACCAAACATGGGAAATCCCTATCTCAGAAAAACTCCCAAAGCAATAAGAGATACTGATATTTCTCAGGTAGTCTCTCAGAAGTTGAAGATAAGACCCTATTGTTAAGGATAACGAACACTTTGAGCACAGGAGTTGAGCGAATTAAGACTGAAATAATCTGTAATTCTCCTAACTGGGAACTGGCTCTCATAACATACTAAGGTGCTGTGCTAGCTGCCAAATGAGAAAAGTAAACAGGAGTCTCTCCCAAGTGCAGCCTACACGCCACAGCAATGATCAGCAAGGTAAGGTGACCCCCAAAGATACAATAATGGTACCTATATATTGGAAGTAACGAAAAGCCACCCAAATGGAATGAAGTCCTGCGTGAGAGGAAAGAATGTATGCCAGGTGCTGTAAACAAAGTCAATTACCTATGTCTAGTGATGTCAAAGACCCTAGTAGAGGAGGATGAGAAAAACTAACTACTGCCAATTCCCTGCATCATCAAGGAAATTTCTTTTGTATAGCTTATGGAGATGGTCACAGAAATTTAGAACTGATCATACAGAGAGAACAGTTTGCTGGGGGACATCCATGCACAAATGATATATCTGCTACCAAACACCTACAGAAAAGGCTCACGGAATATCATGGTAAAAAATATTATCAGACCCAGAGGACTAGAATATGTACTGTGAGACTGTGTTTTCTAGACATAACTGAGTTGCATTTATGAAATCTTAATATTTTACCTTAAACAAGACATGCACAATGATATTCAGTTGACATGTCACCTTGGATAGGAGAAATCTACAAAGCCGCACCCATAGAAAAAGAGCTCCCAATGGCTACTGAGAGAGAGAGAGCAGATAAGTCTTTTCTTGGAGTGATCTCCTACTGTTGGGTTATTCAATCCCAAGGGGGAATTCCTTAAAACTTACTAAATGTACTCAGCAAATTGTGTGTGCATATATATTATAAAATTTTTAAAAGGTTATAGAGTGGAAAGACATAGGAAGGGTTGGAGGGGAGAGTACAAGGTAGAAGTGAGGTAAATACAATACTTTTTGTGAATTCCTAAAAATTATAATTAAATAACTCTAAAAATTTAATTAATTCAATTTTTTAAAAGTTTACTGTGAATTACTCAGCTTCAGGTATTCTGACGTACTAGCACAAACAGTGAATTAAAACATTAATCAATTTTGGTAAATACACATTTAATGTCACATTTATTTCAAAAAAAAATGAAGGCATAAGAATGGAGGATGGAAGATAAGAAAGACGAAAGGTCTTTCTATAAACAATAAATGTGGCTAAAAAGTGAGTTAAATGCTTATATATCATATCATTGCTTACTAAATGAAGTTAGGATACTAAGTTTAAATATATCCAAGCATCATCAGTGCCTCGGCAACCTTTTAAAGCATTGACAGTTCCTCAGATGGTTTATGTTAGCGGACCTTAGCATAAGAAAACGACTTCCGTTTTAGAATTGACCTGGAAGCCATTTTTCAGTTTGTAATTCCCTATCCTCTGGTAGTCAAATCGCATTTAGTTGAAAAATCAGAGGAGACCTATAGGTTACTCCTGAGTCTTCGGTATGTTCCTGTATTTCTGAGTAGGAAATAATTTTCATTATGTAACCAAGTAACATGACATTCTACTAAGGTCAACGATATGCCGAAATGAGACACTACCTGATGTCATAAGTGATCTTTCATTGCGTTTCACCTGTTTGTACTGATTTAATCTGGAATTCCTAGTAGAGCCTATTAAAACCCGCCTCTGATGGTAACCGGGCTGCAAAGCATTTTATCTGTCACTTTGACGGGGATCTGACTGAGTACCAGCAGGAATTACACTTGGCACGGTGATATCAAAAGTCCTTTCACCTTGGAGGGTGTGTTTTAATTACACCATAACAGTTGCTGTATGAGTGACATCCCTTGGGTTTGTTTTTGTTTCGTTTTGTTTTGTTTTAGAAAATAATAAACAATACCAACAGGAAAAATGGCAAATATTTCGTTGTTCATTTCCTCTATGCTTCATATTGACTAAAATAAGTCATCAAATATAAGTGACTGTAGAAAGAGTAGAGACACGTAGAGCAGGAGGTATTCCTTCCTTAGTAAGTATTCAGCTGTTGTTCTTTTAATTTCCCAGGTGTCTTACAATCCTAACTAGCTACACTTTGATTCTCGGTTTTTGAGGTATGTGGAGATGTCTTTCTTTAATTTGGAAGTGTTTTAAGCAGTAAGCATAGAAGGTAAGTGCTACAAAGTTCTTTTAAAAATAAAGTGAGTAGAATGGCTTTCAGGTTCCAGTGTGGTGTTCCTCCAGCTTGTTAGTGTTTTGTACATCACTGAAACAGCCAAACACCTGCTATTCCGAACTCTCCAGTCCCGTCGGCATCAGTCTCACAGAAACCGTCTTGAGGACTGAGCGTCTGTCACACCTAAGGAACCACTTGCCAGTCTTAACAAAATGTTCACTAACATGTAAGTAGGTTTCTACATTTCTGTTCAAGAACACGTCCAGCAAACACCGAAACCCATATAGCAAATTGGCTCTTAGATATTCCTTCAAGTCAAAATAGTGTTTCATGATAAAAGAGGATACTTTCCCTTTCAACTCAGTTGAACCCTTGGCCATCCTTGCGCCTTACTGCCATGTACAGAAATGCTTCCTGGACCCGCAGCCACCCTGACAACGTAGCACAGTGTACAGAATTGCTCCCTGAGCCACGCTGGCAATACCAGGCTGTGTACAGAGCTGGCAATACCAGGCTGTCTCCTGCAAAGTTAACTAAAACATATACTACAGATGGAAGGTACATTAAATTAATGTTTACCCCTACTTTTTTTCTTATTGTTAAAGTATTGTTTTCAATGAAATTGCTTTTAGTTCCTATTAATAGGACATACAGAAAGTAACGGGACTGTTTGCCTAGTATGTTGCCACTGTCCTGACTTACCATGGAAAGCTGAAAAGTAGCCATCAGGGCAAAGAACAGGAAGGTGGTCAGTGACTGCAGTTTGAGAATTGATAGCATTATTCAATTTATTTCGCATGATTTTCATTCATTTCTCTGCCCATTCACACAAAAGTTTCTTTGATAATTAGGTGGCACTGACACTGAGCAAAAAGAAACAAATTCATTTTGTTTCTGTATTTTCTGTAATTCACCCATTTGTCATGCATACTTTTGAGAAAAGGCATAGTACCAGTCTTTATATTTGTAGTAAGGTAAGATATTAATAATTTTTGAGGAGGGTAAAGTACTATTTTGACCATGTCTTTAGACAAGATAGTAAAATGACATACTATGTTAAGATTTTTTCCCCTAATTTTCAGTTGAAAAAATGTGAAATGAAAGACAGGCTCTCAAGCACAGTTGTATGTGTACTTAAAATATTTTATGTTTTCTTCTAAAACCTAAACAATCAATTTCAATCAATTTCAGTTGCAACTTTCATAACCTGTTGTTGGCTGAGGAAAGAAATGGTAAATTATTTAACATATTTAAAATAAATAAGCATAGGCTCTGCTAGTGTCTGTTATATTTAAATATTCAGAGATGTCCAGTTTTGTCCCATTTCTAACTGCTTAGACATCTTCTGAGAGCTAAAACATAGTTTCTCCTTCTACGATAAAACAACAGTGATCTTCTTATCAGCATGTAGCCTCTGAAAGCAAAATAAAACCTTCAGGGCAGTTTATTACCATGAAAACAATCATAACTTGCAATATCTCTCCCAAAGGATTCACAGAATTCTCTCTTAAGAGAACTCTAGACAAAAAAATTAGAATTATTTTGTTCAAATATGTTCAGTTATATGTGTTACATCTACATACAATTTAAAATGTACTTGTTACTGTCAATTGCAATTATACCAAAGTAATGACACAAAGGTTTAAAATTTTTTAAAAAGCACTGAAATGGCTAAAGGGTTTGTTACCAACAGCCACATGTAATCAAGTATCCTGGCAGGTACACATCTTGCTGTCAAACATGCAGAAGAACTTTCCATAGAATATAGATTTTGATAAAAAGGGTTCACAGCTAGTAATCTTCTGAATACTATTTTTTCTATACAACCTTTAGCATGTTATCATTGATCATTCCATTAGTTTCATTTTCGCAGTATGGTCATTTAAAATAATTTTCTAGAAAGAAAAACAAAAGAAGAAAATAGGAGAGGAAGCTAGGAAAGAAGATGCTAAGGGTGGACAAAGAGAGAAAGGCAAAAGGGAAAGGGGGCTTCTACGACATGTGTGGTTCTCCTCTACCACTTTTCTCTAGTTTCATCCTTTGGATTTTCTCCTCCAAATCTGAATTTAAACCATTTATATAAATGTGATTTGTACGTTATATTTTTCATATTAAAATGCCAATAGATGTAACTATAGTGTGGGTTTTCTTAAATATTACAAGCCGCTGACAATTTTTCACTAAATGCTTTCTCGCTTGTGCATTGAATCACAGGATGCTGCTCTTCCTTGCCTCCGATGGGTAACACTTCCTCCACCTTTGCTTCTTCTTGCTTGCAAACATCAGAGAACCCTGGGTTCTCTACAAACTTAGCAACGCTGTCTTTCTTTATATAGTATTCACTTTGTCATTTATTTGTCTTAATTATAAAAAAAATCAAAAGAACTAGAAAGTGTAAAGTAGTTAGAGGAAATGACTGTTCATTATATTGATTATGTAACTTATGAGATTTGGATTGGCAACTAAATGGGAGGAGTTTATTAATTTTAATACTTCTGAACCTAATGCCTGAGAATTCTCACAAACATTTACCTTTAGCTATTTACTAAGGTAAGTGAAAGACAGAAAATCTTCTCTTCTGCTATAACTCCAATTTTTAAAAGCAGTTCATCTATATTATCTTTTCAAGGTGCATAATTTTTAGGTTTACATTATTATTTCTCCAAAACTTTATCATAGTTGTAATATGGAAGGATGTTTTTCCTCCCAAATTCCCAGTAGAAATGAAGAAGCCAAGAGAATAATCGGATGGGAAGTCATCATTATCTAGAGCTGTGTAGGATCTAAATATTGTACCATTAAAAAATTATCAGGTGGGTGACAGCTGATGCAATTTGATATTCCTATGTATCTGCAGATTTCTTAACTACTTTGTATAATATCTGGACTTGATGTTGTAGTCTGGCCCATGTGAAAGCCTTGGAAGCTGACAGGTGCTCCATCTTCATTCTTTGTACCTTGCTTCATACTCACCTGGCCTCAATGTAGCAACTCCATGCTACACAACACTTGAAAACCAAGGAATGCTCTGCCTCTGCTGTTGTGTTGGCTGTGCTTTACCTCTATGAGCCCACTAGAGTCATCAAATGCACACAGTGTCCAACAGGAGCATACAGATGTGCATACTCCCATCAGAGGCACATACAGGAGCTGCCAGTGATCCTCGCCTACCTATGAATGCTGCGTCAGCAACTTCAGCATGTTCTCTGCAATACCACAAGCATCCCATGATGCTTTGTGAGACATTATGGCTTCACCAACACAGAATATACCTTAGCATTTACATAGAAGAAAAGTCAACATACATGATATAATCAAACCGTAGGATGGACCACCAGGTAATAATTAATATCTTACCATAAAAGTTGTCCTAAAAATGACCTTCCAAGACACAAATAATGAAGAGGCACTGAAAGAATCAGGATGAAACATGGGGCGGCAGGGGTAGGCATATCTCTCTAGAAGGATATTAGCCACCTAGCAACAAATCATGGGGAAGATATCAGTAAATTGCCTGACAAATAATTCAAAATATTGATTTTAGAGGGATTAAAAGAAATAGTCAGCTTGATGAAACGCTGGGAAGGCACCACATGAAATGAGTGAGAAATCAGCCAAAAGATGGAGAGAGGAGGAAAAGGAGCCAAAGAGAAATCCCTCAGCTAAATAGCTCAATAAATATTTTTAAAAGCACAGCTAAGAGCTTCAGCAACAAAATGAGGCCGACAACAAAAAAACAATTTCTATGCTTGAAGACAGGTGTTTTGCAATAACCGTGTAAGATAAGTAAAAAAAGATATGGGAACTCTGAAGAAAGCCTGGGAGATTTATAGTGTGCCTGTAAGTGAATAACCTCATACACCGTGGGCATCACATAAAGAAAGAAAAGGGGAATGGCAGAGACATGAACATATGTGTAATAATGGCTGAGCACTTTGCAAATGTAGGGAAAGATAAGCATACAAAGTTCCAGAAGCCTCACATGCACATGTGCAAACACACAAGCATACACACACACAAACACACATAGCACACACACCAAAAACTTTAACAAAACCATCTCCTCTCACAAATATTGTAGCCAAACTGTCAAAAAACACAAAACAATGACACCATGAAAGAAAAAAGGTACATATAAGAAAATTCTCATTATACAAACATGTGACTTCTCAACTGAAATCTTCTTTCCTGAAGAATTATGTGGTTTATTAAAATCCTGAAAAAAAAACAAAAAAAACCAAAAAACAAAAAAGGTCATGGGCCCTAAGGGAAAACGTACTATTATTATTCTGCTAAAAAAGCATAGCTGCAGAAAGGCTCCTAATGGAATACTGCTCTACACATAGGTCAGCACATTGCTCCACCCTCATCAGAGAAGCTGCTTCTTGCAGCAGATAGGAGCTAACATTGAGACACAACTGGACAAAGTGCAGAAAGTGAGAGATGTTGGTGTCCTCACCCCTAAATGGGATGTCTGTATTAAACTTCTCCCCTCAAAACTCAGAAATCAGCTCAGATGAGGAAGCAGAAATACTGAACCAACAAGATCTAGTGATTGCCTGAAAGGGGACAGCATCTTCTAGAAACAACAGGAAGGATACATAGAGCTCACAGAGACACACACAACACCTAAACAAGCTCAAATCCCAGCACTGAGAAGGGAGAGTGGACATAAAGCCCCACCTCTAACCAAGAAGCTGTTTGCAACTGATACTTTCTGGAGAAAGGATTGTGAGTTTTGTCCAGGTGAGTGTAACTGGGTATACTAACCGAACTTCAGGTCACGCCCCATGTGCAGGAGTTGTTGGCCAACACAGAATGGACTCCACTTTTTTTTAAATGTGTGCTTTTGGTTTTATTTTGGTATTTTTTATTTTTCTCTTAGTGATTTTCTTCTTTTTATTTGTCTGGTTTGATCTTTATTTGGGGGGAGGTTTTATTTCTATTTTGTTGTTTTTTGTTTTGAGACAGACAGAGAGAAAGAGACAGAGACAGATGGAAGAGAAGAAGAGAAGAGAAGAAGAGAAGAGAAGAGAAAAGAAGAGAAGAGAAGAGAAGAGAAAATTGGGTGAGTATGAGGTGGGGAGAAGTTGAGAGAGGAAAAAAAATTTGATAAAAATAAATTATATGAAAAAATGATGAATGATATCTTTGATGTGTTCTTGTATTTGTTTTGCAAGTATTTTATTTAGCATTTTTACATCCATGTTCATAAGAGAAATTGGTCTGAAATCTCTTTCTTTGTTGAGTCTTTGTGAGGTTTATGTATCAATGAGACTATGGCCTCATAGAACGAATTTGGTAATGTTCCATCCCTTTCTATCTTTTGGAGTAGCTTGAAGAGTACCGGTATTATCTCGCCCTTGAAGGTCTGGTAGAATTCTGCACTGAAACCATCTGGCCCTGGGCTTTTTTTGGTTGGGAAACTATCAATGATTGCTTCAATTTCTGTAGGGGAAATGGGATTATTTAGCTTGTTTATCTGTTCTTCACTCAACTTTAGCAAGTGAAATTGATCAAGAAAATCGTCCATTTTCCTTAGATTTTCAAATTTTGTGATATATATGCCTTCAAAGTAGGATCTTTTGATTCTTTGTATTTCTTCAGTGTCTGTTGTTATGTCTCCTTTCTCATTTCTGATTTTGTTGATTTCAATACTGTCTCTCTGCCTTTAAGTTAGTTTGACTAATACAGGCGGTAAACTTTAAACCCCTACCCAGATCTAGCCAATGGACAGAACACTCTCCACAGTTGAGTGGAGAGTGGGGTATGACTTTCACACGAACTCTGGTACCTCATATTTGACCATGTCCCCTAGAGGGGGAGACCTGGTGGCACTCAGAGGAAGGATAGCAGGTTACCAAGAAGAGACTTGATACCCTATGAGCATATACAGGGGGAGGTAATCCCCCTCAGGGAGGAGAATAAGGGGAAAATGGGAGGGAGGGAAGAATGGGAGGATACAAGGTATGGGATAACCATTGAGATATAACAAAAATAAATTAATAAAAAATTTTTTAAAAAAGAAATGCAAATCAAAAAAAAGAAATGAAAACTTTTCTAAAAGAATATTTGACTAAGCTGTAGAGAAATAAATATTTTTGATGACAAAAAATAAACTTTTCCATAACAAATTTGACATAATCACACAATAGTGTTTATTAAAGTCTTACCCTAAAGACAAAAGCTGATATATATATATATATATATATATATATATATATATATATATATATACATGTACTATTATATTACTATATTATATTATATCATTATATGCTAAAGACAAAGGTTGATATATAATATATTACATATAATAGAAATGTTTTATTACTATATCAATTATTAATATATGATTATTGATATAATATATTATATTATATATGTATATCAGCCTTTGTCTTTAGGGTAAGACTCCATTAAATTATATATATATATATTAATCTATCAATATCTTGAATCTAAATTGGTTATAGTCTCCAACTGGAAAAGAAAACAGATAGAATAGATGTTTAGAAGCCATGATTGTCAGTGAAGGGATGAAAACAGGTAAGAATTCAAGTGGAAATCTAAGCCCAAAATAATTAGCCACAGTTACACCAGGTAAAGTAGACTTTGAGTAAAAATTGTAGACATACCAGGTCTCCATATAAAATAAAAGAGATGAATTCAGCAAAATTAAAAAAATTGAAAACACATATGCACTGCATATATACACTTGATCCGTGATCCAAACATTAACAAATAAAATAAGACAGGTTTTAAAATATTAATTGTTGAGGATGTCCACTTTCCATTTTCATCAACAGGTACATCATCTAGGTTATACAAAATTAAACAAAGTGACATTAGCATTAAATGATTGTATCGACTAATGGGTCTAAGAGATACTTAAAAACATTCATTCCACCCAATAGCTGTATGCTACACAGTGTTGTCATCAGTGCATGGAACACTGTTCGGAACTGACCATGTGTTAGGTTTGTTTTTCTGATCACCATGGAATTAGACTACAAGTCAATAATTAGAAGTTGCATTATACTTGGAAATTTATGTTTTCTTGTACTACCAAAAAGTGAATCAAGAGGGAAATTTAATTTCTTAAAAATGAATGAAAATGAGAAGACACTACTCTAAACTCTACAAATACAGTAAAAACAGAAGTGACAGAGTAGTGTATAGAAAAAACCCCTACACCAAAAGTAATCTGTTAAGTATAATAAATAAATAAATAAATAAGGTACCTGGTGAAATAAAATGAGAAATAGTAAATAAACCAAGGCATTTGAAATACAAACAAGATTAATTAAAGATATTTTGAGAGGATGGACACCTAAAACTTATTACACTAACAACAACAACAAAAAAAAAAAAAACAGAGAAGACTCAATGACAAATTAAACAGAAGATGTTACAGTTAGTACCAGAATTACAAAAGAACGCTGGGAATTTCTGTGAACAATTAAGTGCACACTACCTGCAATAAACAAAGACTGCCGCCGAGCACACAAATAACCCAATAGAAACTGCACCTAACTGTATAAACTGAACCATGAGCACATTTTTTAAAAATGTAATAGATAGAGACTGAGTTAATAGTAAAATGTCTCCCAGGTAAGTACAGCCCAGGGCCAGATTAGCTACACTATTGATCTGCCAGAACTTTCAGGAAAAACTTTCAGGATGTCATGGGTACAAGATGCAGGCGAACAGGAGCAATAACTTCTAGTGCCACGTCTGTACCGCAGTATCTGGGCTGACAACAAATAAACAAACCTCTCAAAATAATTAAAGAAGCAAGGACTCAGATGATGGATACAGTGACTGCCTTTCCCTAATCACACTGCACACTGCGCATGTGCTGAAGTTCCACGTGTTTATAAGCTTGCCTATAGCCCAGAAGCTACGTAAAAGTATGCACTAGAAGGGCTAGAAAACTGATAGTTTGTCTCGTGATGCAGAGATATACCAGCAGGAGGTCACAGACACCAAGTGGAAGTTAGGTATATGTCGGTGTGTTTAACAACTGAGCTGTCTTTACGGCCTCCAAGTTATATTCACTACATCAATTATTACAGAAATTGCAGACCACAGTTTGAAATTATTACAAAGGCACAGCAGAGAGTATCTTCAAGCCACCGTTAATGTTGATCTGGAGCACAGGGAGAGCAGCATGAAAAGCACCCTCCGTCACTCTTCTGTGTGCAACACAGAGCTCCGTGTGAAGCACAGTGTCTGTCGGTGAACATGAAGTAGGCAAAGTTAACTGTGCCACATTTCAAAATTCTTTCCTTCTACGTCAGTCAGTTTGTGACTGGCGGCGGGGGCCGGGGGTGGCGGCGCGAAAAAGAAGAAAACTGTACTCTTTATGGAATGTAACATTCACTTGAAATTAGTTGTTGTATTCTGATACTACAGACAGCACAGCGTAACATAAAGTGGGCATCAGTCTGGTGTAGTTAAAACCTCGGTGACGATGGAAGAAAGAGGACATGACAGACGGAGGGAATCATTCTACACAAGCTCTCCGTAGCCATCTGAGCTTCATGAAACCCCAACACCAGCAATGGAAAAATAATCATAGCCATACCACGTGGAAATTCAGGAGAGTAATATACTCATGTAATTAGTAATCTAGAAGTATACATAGACATAAACGCACAGAGAACGAAGGAGGTGGGGTTTTCTCATTTTTGTGTAGCAATTGTTCATCTTCTCCCCTAATGATCTGAAAATATTTTTTAAAAATGAAATATTTATGTCTTTCTCAAAATCAGAAGTCATTGTTGTAACAATAAATTAATGTTGACTTTTAAAGAATATGTAATATGAAACAATGTTTATTTTTTTAAGTTCCATTTTAATTTTGCCTGAATATTTTCTTATTGCTACAGTAATTTTTCTAGGTAGACTAGGAAGCCGCAAGCGACATTACTAATGCCCAAGCTAAAAGTGGCAAATAAGTGTTATGTAAATGCTAAATAACTAAGAAAGCTGATTTAAACCAGGTTGTTTGGCTCCAATGAAGACATAAAGAGAGCAGGGGCAGCAGAGATGGCTCAGCTGTTAAAGCCCAAGATTCATACCTAACCACAAAGAAAAAAGGATGGAAATCATTGAGACCATCCGCAGAAGCAGGGAGGCAGGCAGTGGGAGCAGACAGAAGACAGAGACAGACATGAAAGCAGAACACAAAACAGGTATCATTCCAAATCTGCCTTCCTAACAAGGTTAAAATGGGTGTTTCCTTTCCGCGACACCACTTTTTATTTCTGCCACTGTCAGTCTCTTATTGTTTTTGGAAAACTGATCTATTTCAGAGTTCATTTTAATGAAGAGGCACCTACAATGAATGATTGAATTCTGTCCTATCTTTCAATTAAGGAACTGTACTTACTCCAAGACATGTGCTTCTCACAACTCACCTCACAAAAAGTTTCTTGAATATGTCTTTTTTTTAAATCATCAGAATTATATAGAAGAAAATATTTCATCTTGAGTTTTTTTTTCTTTTGCATCAAGAGGAAAAGTAGCAACAATGTTCTCCAAGTCTAGAAACCATGACAACTAATAGGCATCTGCAAGCAAGAGGAAAAGGAAAGAATTCATACTGAGTATGGCTGCCTTGGCATCATCAGCCCATGTACCTTACTCAACATGCTCAAGTCCTCAATTTTTTTTTGTTTGTTTTTTGTTTTGTTTTACATCCCACTCTTTTTTTTTATTAATTTATTCTTGTTACATCTCAATGGTTATCCCATCCCTTGTATCCTCACATTCTTCCCTCCCTCCCATTTTCCCCTTATTCCCCTCCCCTATGACTGTTCCTGAGGGGGATTACCTCCCCCTGTATATGCTCATAGGGTATCAAGTCTCTTCTTGGTAACCTGCTGTCCTTCCTCTGAGTGCCACCAGGTCTCCACCTCCAGGGGACATGGTCAAAGGTGAGGCACCAGAGTACGCGTGGAATACTACTCAGCTATATTTTTCTTAAATAGAGGCATGCCCAACTCTCATGAGAACAGACAGGAAAGAGAATCCTCTTAAGAGCAGTGCAGAGATACAGATAGAGAGCTTTTGGATACAGGAGAGTTAAGGGGTACAGTTCAGTGCAGTGCAATGCAGTTTGTGCAGTTGAGCTCCTCAAGTTGTTTGTGCAGTTCAGAAGCAGTTTTTTCCAAGGACAGCGATTCAGTCAGGAGCTCAGAGAAGCCAGTTTGAATCAGTCAGCTTGGAGAGGAGTCTGAGCCTGAACAGAGGAGTAGAAGCAGCGAGCCAGAGTTCAGAAAGAACTAGAAAGGGTGAGCATATTCAGTAGTAGGTCTCAGAGGCTGAAAACATCCTAGGCCTGGGTTAGGAGAAGGAGGCTGGAAGCTGAAGCCTTCAAGGGTTCAGAAGGTTAGACTGTGTGAAACTTTCAAGGCTAAGCCTAGGGATGGTTAGATAGACACACCAGGGCTCAGCCCAAGCCATGTATTAGTAAAGCTTAGTTACGGCTCTCATTTCATTCCCTCGTCTGAGAAAACAAAAACAACATTTACAATACTCTGTATAGGCACTAGTTTTAAATCTCTATTTTATTTGGGGTTCCTTAATGCCTCTACCTCCTTTCCAACACCCCAACCTTTTGTAGAAAAGAAAGTTACAAGGGACAGGGGATGTAGACTTCTTTTAAACTTAATTTCAGCTGGTTAAAGTAACTGGGTACTTTGGAAAAGTACTAATCTCAGTTATCAGGACATCCAACACCAGCCTTTTTCTTTCTCCATCCATCTCCTTGAAGCCTCTGTCTCGGTCTCTATCTCTGTGTCTCTGTCTCTGTCTCCTCTCTGTCTCTGTCTCTGTCTCTGTGTCTCTGTCTCTCTCTCTCTCTCTCTGTCTCTCTCTCTCTCTCTCTGTCTCTCTCTCTCTCTCTCTGTCTCTCTCTCTCTCTCTCTCTCTCTCTCTCTCTCTCTCTCTTTCTCTGAGCACACATGGAAGCATGCTTTTCTCTCTCCTTGAGTATCCTCAAAGGCTCCTGCAAAGAGTCCTTCCTCAAAGAGTCTGTCCTCTCTCTGGGCTTTGAGAATTAAACTATCTGCAGCTGCCAAAGACCATGCCCCTCTCTGATCTGAATGAAGCAAATGTCAGCTGTGGATAAACTAAAAGCAGTTCCATATCTCACATGTGGGATTAAAACAAAACATATTTAAATAAAACTGAATTTTTTAAAGAAACCAAAACTTCCACTACACTCTTAGCTGGAAATGGGCAAATAACACATTTCATCCTAGTTTTATTCATCAAATCAGAGATAACTCCAGGGACAGTGAATTGAAACACTATGTCAAAATAAAAATATTTATAAATACTCACTGAATAGCATTTATAACTATTAATATTGTGATAATTATTGCTTCTTATGTGATCATAATCAAACATTTGGCCAACAAGAGTTTAGGAGAGTATAAAATGCCCATAAACATGCTGGGAAAGCACCTTTCTGTATTCTTTGGGTCTCCTTCCATCTCTAGAAACTTCCGTTTCCTCTCACACAGGAGAAATCTCCAAGATTTTCAATTTCCCCAACGATAAACGCCTAAATGATCTTAAAGAAAATTTTCTTTTTTGTATGATATTTGTTTCTATTCTGTAGATAAGAACAAAAGAAAATCGATTTATAGAAATGTGAGGTAGCTTAAAGATTATGATGGTACCTGTTTTTTGATCAATTTTGAAATGTATTGAATTATTTAAAAAGCTGATATTACCTATATTTTATTTTCACACACATGACAAACTCCTTAATAAAAAATCAGTTTTATATAATAATTTATATTTAGAATAACAAATAGGTATGAATATGATCACAAAAAGCAGAGTCTGTTTTATAAAAGCCTAATTACCATTTATACTTTCTGTTTGCATATCACAAGCTGTGCTTGTAAAGGTTAATGATGGTGATAGAGCCAGTACAGATCCGAAGATATAGTAGTGCCAGAAAAAAATAATTTATGACAGACAAGACAGCATCTACGATATACCACACAAAATGTTCATGGGCGAATGCACTTCAATTTCCACAGAATTCTCTGCACTTGAAAGCACAGGTGCTCATCATATCTGATGAGCTGAAGGGCCATTGCCTCACTGTGAGCAGTCAGGCAGGAAGCCACATTGACATGTGATAAAAGCAACCACTTTGAAGCAAATGTGTGTTTGGTTATTTCTACCTCTACTCAGTATGCCGTAAAATCTTACACATACTTTAACTAAAATATGAAATAAAACTCACTTACTTGAAATTTTTTAACTGTGTGCTTTAAAAATACATTTTTGTCATGCACATACATACAAAATAGTAATTAAATAATCTTTAAAAAATAAATAAATAAATTTTACTTTCCAAAAAAAGGTAGACAGAATAAATCAATTTATGAGGTATATTTTACCTTTAATTTGCAAATAATGTGAAAAAGATTGTATTCCCCTTATAAAATAATAATAATTATAAATTAAGAATTAAAATAATTCTTTAGATTTTCTCTCACCACCCAGGATAACTCATTATCATCAATTTTGCACCTTATTTCCAAAAGCCATTATATATATTTACAAGTCCATGACTAAAGTGTTTATGGATACCTAGTCATGTGTGAGAATGTTTACATGTAGATTAAATATACAAAGTTGTAATGTTTTACATTCCTTTGTGCATTTTTCATTGTTTGTTAACCAGCAATGTCTTTGCGTTGTTCCCCACCTATTTTTTCTGGCTTAGCTGTTTCATTTGTTTTCTTTGGATTTGGTTTTTAATGTTTTGAGACATGGTCTCAAGATCTAGCTTAGGTTTACCTGCGACTCATGATCATTTGATGCTTTCAGACCAGAACTGACTAATCATTAAGAAATCATGAGGTGACATAACATAACTTTTAAGTCAGTAACTTACATACTTATATG
Organism: Acomys minous; assembly: GCF_964271855.1. NCBI lineage: Eukaryota > Metazoa > Chordata > Mammalia > Rodentia > Muridae > Acomys > Acomys minous. The sequence goes on from NC_140495.1 coordinate 29,410,117, forward strand.
GATATATATTCATATGCACATAATCATAAGTTATTTAAATGCATTAATAAGAAAAATGAGTATATGCAACCATGTGCTTAGAAAGTGTTAATTGTTACACAATGTCACCATTTCCCAACATCATGTGTGCTGAAACGCTGAGCTGCAGGGTTAGTTTGAATACAACATGGGATGGTAAGTTAAGATGAAAAGCCCCTGTTTGGAGTGTGAATTCTGATCACATGTGCCTGAACATAATGCTTCTCTGGGGAGAAAGACTAAGGCAAAAGTCTTCATTTAGACTTATAATGAAAGTGTAAATAATGAGAAATTCCTCAAATATTAACTAAGGAAAAAAAAAACAGCATCCCAGACTATTTACATGGTGATGTCAACCTGTCCTTTTCCTTTTTTCTACTTAAGCCAATGAAAAAATTGTTTAAACCATAATTCCATAAAATTTAGCAAATATAATTAACTCAAATGCTAAGTGTATCAAAAACACTCAGAATTTGCTTGATGAAAATGTGCTTGTCCTAGGCTACTAACAAAATGCAGCTACATGTCTTTAATATATTAACCTCCTTTTTCAGAATATACACATCAGGCTTTGGCAAATATCATTTTATATCCTTTTATTGTTTCACACTCCTAAATATTTTATATTTAAATTAATAACACATTTTTATTGAAAATTAAAATAATTCATATTACATCTCATTTTCTATCCCATCCCATGCATCCTCCCATTCCTCCCTTCCTCCCACTTTCACCCCAATCCCCCTTCCCTATGACTGTGACTGAGGGGGACCTCCTCCCCCTGAATATGGTGCTAGGGTATCAAGTCTCTTCTTGGTAGTCCGCTATCCTTCCTCCGAGTGCCATTGGGCCTCCCCAGCAAAAGGACATGGCCAAATATGGGGCACCAGAGATCCTGTGAAAGTCAGTCCCCAGTCTCCACTTAGCTGTGGAGAATGTTCTGTCCCTTGGCTAGATCTGGGTAGGGGTTTGATGATGACTGCACGTTTTGTCCTTGGTTGGTGCCTTAGATCAAGCAGAACCCCTGGGCTCAAATCCACCCATCATAATGTTCCTCTTGTAGGTTTCTAGGACCTTCTGGATCCACCTACTTGCCTATCCCCTATATTTTTCTCACCTAGAGTCTCAATAGGATGTCCTCACCTCTATCCCCATTTCCTGGTAAGTGTAGACTTTCATGGGACCTGTCCCTTGGGCTAGTGTCCAGTTATAAGTGAGTATATACCATTTGAGTCTTTCTGCTTCTGGGTTAACTCACTCATTATGATCATTTCTAGTTCAATCCATTTGTCCACAAATTTTGGGAAATCCTTGTTTTTAATAGCTGAGTAGTATTCCATAGTGTATATGTACCACAGTTTCTTTATCCATTCTTCTACTGAGGGAAACTTAAGCTGTTTCCATGTTCTGGCTATTATAAATAAGGCTGCTATGAACATGGTTGAGCAAATTTTCTTGTTGTGTGCTGGAGCATCTTCTGGGTATACTTCTAGGAGTGGAATAGCTGGGTCTTGAGGAAGCCCTATTCCCAATTTTCTGAGATAGCACCAGATAGATTTCCAAAGTGGCTGTACTAGTTTGCATTCCCACCAGCAATGAAGGAGTGTTCCTCTCTCTCCACATCTTCGCCAGCATGTGTTGTCACTTGAATGTTTGATTTTAGCCATTCTGATGAGTGTAAGATAGAATCTCAGAGTTGTTTTGATTTGCATTTCTCTGATGACTAGAGATGTTGAGCATTTCTTTAAGTGTTTCTCAGCCATTTGATATTCCTTTGTTGAGAATTCTCTGTTTAATTCTGAGCCCCATTTCTCAATTGGGTTATTTGGTTTGGTGGCATTTAATTTCTTGAGTTCTTTATAAAGTTTGGATATTCGACCTTTTCAGATGCAGGGTTGGTGAAGATCTTTTCCCAGTTTGTAGGCTGTCGCTTTGTTCTTTTGACAGTGTCTCCTGCCTTACAGAAGCTTCTCAGCTTCATGAGGTCCCATTTATTAATTGTTGACCTTAAGGCCTGGGCTGTTGGTGTTATGTTCAGGAAGTTGTCTCCTGTGCCAATGTGTTCCAGGCTCTTTCCCACTTTTTCTTCTAACTGATTTAGTGTCTCTGGTTTTATATTGAGGTCTTTAATCCATTTAGACTTGAGTTTTGTGCATGGTGACAAGTATGGATCCAATTGCATTTTTCTACATGTAGAAATCCAGTTAGACCAGCACCATTTGTTGAAGATGCTATCCTTTTTCCATTGAATAGATTTGGCTTCTTTGTCAAAAATCAGGTGACTATATGTGTGTGGATTCATATCTGGGTCTTCAATTCGATTCCATTGATCAACCAGCCTATTGCTGTGCCAGTACCATGCTGTTTTAAATCAAACTATTAAATATTTTAAATTGATCTTTTAAAATAAGAAGTGTTGTGCTGGTGACAGGACCAGCGAGTAAAAGTGCCTGCACCAAATCCAATGACTTGAGGTTGATCTCTGAATCCACAGAGGAAAGGGAAAGAAATCACTTTACAAAGCTCTCTGACCTGCACACCTGCTCTCCATACTGATACACAAATCAATTTAAAATATGAGCTGCTATGTGAAATAATCTCTCAATTTATCTTATTTCTTTAGAAAGCTATGACTAAATTTGGTATAGAAATACCTTAGAATTAATCCATAATTATAAAATTTCAATGTACATTTTGCTGGAATACATACACATAAAAGTAACTTAGTCTCAGAGAAGACATTTAAGTTTTTATAATAATATCAATTTTGTGTTCTCATTTCAATACACACTTAGTCCCTGTACCAAATTTTCTAGGGGTTCAATTTTAAACATTTTTTTGGGTGACACAGCTTATATGTTTTTAATCACAAAAGTTTCTCTAATTCAGACTTGAATGTTCAATGGCCTGTGTGAGAGTTCTGCATAGACCTCTAACAGATATCTAACTGTTTTTATATTGGACCATTCATACTAAATGTAAGTATAGAAAATCTTCTCATTTTGTATTATATTATTTGTTTTACATTTATTTTATTGCTACTTTTGTTGCTTTTTTATTTATCAGGTGGAGAGAGGCTAATGATCACATTCTAAGGGAGGAAACTCAGGAAGTCTGGTCCATTCAGATTCTTCTTCTCTTCTGTGGTTAGCACTTCCTCCACAGGTAAGGGGGAGAGTACCATCTGGGAAGAGAGTTCTCAATGGAGAAAGGGCAGAAGTATGTTTCTACATTTATGACTTGCTCAGCAGAAGAGTCCTCCTGATTGCCATGATAAAAAAAAATAAGAGTCTTGCTTCTACATATCATATATGGCAAGAAATGTAGTGAGGGATGGAAAGACAGGAGAACGAAGGTCAATTAAACTTTGTTCTCCGGTCACCTTATAACCTTCCAGTTCAAGGTACTTACTATTCAAAGTGGTTTGCTTTGGGGTGTAGTCTTCTAAACCCTGACAGGGCACAAGGTGTATGCCATTGCACAATATGAATATAAACAAGAGCTTCACTATGAATTTATTTGGCATATTCTCAAGAAGATTGTTCTGAAAATTCTTACACACATTGAGTACTGGATAAGAATGCCATAACTATTAAGAAAATGTCCATTAATAAATTCTATCTCCATTACCAAGTGAGTTATCCTCAGGGCACACCTACCATTAGAGAGACTTTATATGAACATCAAGGCCACCTGGACTCAGCATGTATTTCTTCCTTTTTCACTCCCACAATTTGGGAGAAATCCCAATTCCAAAGTCTTTTTTATAGTACAAGATGCCATATCATCTTCAATATCTGGCCTTTCTTTAAATTTTATATTCTTATGGGACTATCATGCATGAAATATAATTAAACTTGTTTCTCACATGTTAATGAATTTCATGAAAAATGTAATTGTACCCCATACAAAGACTGTGGAAGGATTAAAGGAAGCCATTTTATTTCTCTACAATAAGATGAAAGAGGCACAGATGGATGAGTGTATGAATAGATGATAGGTAAAAATGCACAGGGGTAGAAATAGTGGAAAACATACTATCAAATATAACTAAATTTCTACATGTAGAGAAATGGTAGGATCTGGTCTTTTATTTATATGTGAGTATAGATGAGAATCTGTTAATACAAAGGCATAACATTATGTGGCTGGAGAGCCGCTGGGAACAGTGTTTTGACTATTGTCTTAGTTAGGGTTGCTATTGCTGTGATGAAACGAATGAAAGCAATTTGGGGAGGAAATAAATTATTTCCTCCACACTTCCATTTACCAGTTCATCATCCAAAAGTGTGAGGACAGGAAGTCAGTCCCAGGAAGAACTGAAAACAGGAGCTGACATAGAGGCTTTGCAGGAGTGCTATTTACTGACCTGCTCCTTAGCACTTGCTTAACCTGATTTCTTACAGCACCTGTTGTGTCATCATGCACAATGAGCTGATCTATTCCCATTGATCACTAGTTAACAAAATGCCCTACAGCCTGATCTTATGGCGATATTTTCTCAGTTGAGGTTCCCTCTTCTCAACTGACTCTAGATTGTCTCAAGTTGAAATAAAACTAGCCAGCACAATTATGCTATAATTTATGTAAACTACTAAATATTTTATAGGTAATTCAAAAGTTATGTTTTACAGATAACTAAGTAGACTGATATATATTAAGAAGTAAGAGGCATACTTACATAGATATGGGTCTGAATTTATTACTTGAAAAGAGGAGGTAAGAGGATCATGAATTCAAGCTCTGTCTACATGAGACTTTGTCTCAAACAAAAACAAAACAAGCGATACATAATCCATTATAAAAGAGACTGCCCATCATTGCACGGTATTGTACTTTCAAGAGATCAAAAGATCATTTTTCCTTTCACCACTTATATCATGGGGCATCTTCTATTCAGGATACCATTCATAAATTCAAGCCATTCTAACAGAAAATATTCAGTCACAAAAAGAAAGAATTTTCTTCTGTGTACATGAGTAATGGAGATAAAAGGTAGTCATTATTTTATTGTATGGACTATTCACATTGCACCTTTCCAGTCTCTGAAGAGTAATCTACATGCTTTGGGAAACCATAAAGACTTGAGTTCCCATAGGTATAAATTCCCCAAATATCTAGAAGAGGTAAAATAGTGGTATTTACTCATTTTACTGATTTTTTTTCTTGTTTGTTTGAATTTAGTTTATTACATAATTGACTTTATCGCATGTACTATCGATGAACAACCAGTTCATCAGTTGGTTGACTAATGAAACTAAACAAATTAGAATGTAAGTAAAATGTAGAAGTATAATTGGATTTATCATAGTGCTAAGGCTCTAAAAGATTGATAATTTTCATATTTGAAATAAAATTTTTATATTACAATTAAAGTTAATTTATTAGTTTCTCTTCCATACTTGCTGCCAATCATCAAATAAATTGGGTTCAGGAAAGATGGCCAGGTGGTTAAAGAGATGTACTATTCTGGAAGATTCAAGTTTGGTTCCTGGATTATTGGTTTATAATCATCAATAACTCTAATTTCAGAAAGTCAGTTTCCAGGAGGAATTTTTCTGGCTTCCATAGCTATCAGGAATGCATTCAGTGCACAAATATACTTGCAGACACTCACATTTACAAACAAAATAAAAAATAATTAAAACTCATTTGAAATTTTAGAACAAATGAAGAACAAGTGTCTTTACCTTTTACAGTTCTACCCAGCATGAGTTACTACTAAATACAAACCAATAAGAAGAAACAGTAAAAGCAACCAACCCTAACAAACAAACCCCAGAAATTTATTTTCCTCTTATGTCTAGAAGGAACAAAGTCCTGAGAAATAAATAAGTGCTTAGAGTACATGTCAAAGACAGTCCTTAAGCTTCTGATTTGCATATCCTCATTCTGTGATCCAAAGAGGCGATCTGAGTCAATATGATAGAGTCGGGAATGAACCAGGTCAAGGTCATTGGGTATGAAGCAGTGTCCTTACTGGTTCATTGCATCTCTCTCTCTGTCTGCTCATCCTTCCATCCCGTCATAGAGAAGGCAGCACTCTTCCCACAACAGCACTTCTTCACACTTCCAAAGCTTTTATTACATAAATGAAAGCCTTAGGGTGACTCCTGTGTCTGCTGTTTTGTTAACTAATCAACTCAAAGTGGTCACTTTGCTGAACACGTGTCTGCATTTTGAATATAGTTTCCCAACATAGACTTTCCCAGCATGCTGAATACTTTGAACTAAAAGATACTCCAAAGCCTCAGAACGAAGTCTATCTGTCTGGCCTTCACCTACCTTTAAATCGCTGTTCGTTTATTCCCTCAAAACAAGTCAAAGAAGTAAGATTTGTTTGTCAACAAAATCATTTACAGAAACTAGGACAAGCTTTCACACATCAGGTCACAAACACAGAGGTTTCATTCTGTACTTTTGTTAAGGACTTTCCTTCCAGTGGGGAGCTCTGCATGGAGAAGCCAAGAGGAGTGTGATCAGACTGCCCTTGCTGCATCCCTGTCTTTGCTATGATACCATTGGATTGCATCCTCTGTTCAGTCACATTTCCACATATAAGACTGGTCATACTCAATCAGACCTAACCCTACAGACAGTAGTACTACTGATCTTTAGGTCTTTCTTTTACAAACAAAGTCATTCCAAACCCCAATTCCCGAGCCCCCCAATGGGCAAAGAGATACCTTGTTTGGTAATATTGTTCTTATATCAGTCAGGGCAAAGTAAATTCAGTCCTTTGGGTTTTTTTGTTTTTTGTTTTTTGTTTTTTTCTGTTTTGTTTTGTTTTCTTTTTTTTTTTCTCCTTTATTAATTTATTCTTGTTACATCTCAATGGTTATCCCCTCCCTTGTATCCTCCCTTAGCTTGATGCCTGGCTAGGTGGCCAAAGCTGCCTTATGCCTAGAATTCATAAAAATCAAATCCAGTCAGCTCAGCATGGGAGGAGGAAGATAGGCAGAGACTTATGAACTTCTCTGCCACCCACAGACTGATCCTTGCTTACCACCATGCTACACAGCACAGATGGAGAATGTCACACGGGCCTGCCAGTCATTTGGCCAGCCTGGAGCGGGAGCTACCACAGTGTACCAGTATATAGTGGTCATATGGGAGAAAAATAGAAGTGGAGCAGCTTGAGCCATCATGAAAAGAGATGAAACTGGAGATTCAAAAGTACAGAAGATTAGCCTGTTGTGAATGGCCAGCCCTGCTACCTGGGTCTATGTCAAAGTCCCAGCCTGAGCTGTTGCTAAGGGCTATGTTTGTGTCAGTAACTTTGGCAGCGGCAGAACTCTGTTGATGGGCATGGCTCATGTTACTACCGAAGAACATGAGGGGGTGTCCAGTTGAGGCAGCTGCTGGGGACCACATGCATGTTCAGGATCTGTGCATAAGTGGTCCCTCCCCTCACTGGATGCAGCATTCTGGAGAGGTGGCTCCATCCCTCACCAGGGGCAGCACTGAGGAAAGAGGTCCTGCACAGAGAAGCTGGCTCTGGTGGGAGGGTTGTGGGTAAGTCAGCCCTGAGGGCACGAGTGTGGGAGAACTGGCCCTGCCACTCATCTGCTGTGGAGTGATATGGGCACACAGGTGAATAAACACAATTGTGACAACATTGCCAATGAATTGACCTTAAGACAGTAACTTTCAGTTACTTCAAAATATTGCAATTTTTTTTTTATAAATTAGACTATATCATCAATTTTAGTTTAATCTGGACTTTCAACAGTAGCTACAAATAACAGTGCTTTATACTGCTAATGATGTCAGGCCATAGGTTTGGCAACCAGATTACTGACCTGTTGAACCTTGACATTTCTGAACTCAAGGTGAGGTGTCGGATTTGGTTTTTAAGTATTGACCACAAAATGCTGATGTCTCTGAAGGAACTAATCTAAAAGAAAAGGAAGGGCTTCAGGAGAGGTTACCCAGACAGAGTTATTAATCTCTTTCAGTTCCAAAGCCGGTAATGGAACTGTGGTTTTACTCAACAACAAGGAGTCAATGGAAAGACCAACAAGAGGTGCCATCTTCTTTTATGAGCCAAATTATGCCAATGGCCAGCTGTACAAGTTATTGTTTTCTGGTGTGTGTGTGTGTGTGTGTGTGTGTGTGTGTGTGTGTGTGTATGTGTGTGTGTAATTGCACATGCACATATTTGACTTGTGTGCTCATGTGTATGCTTCAATCCTCAAATATGATTTGTGTTTATATTGTATTAATATGCATAGCAGTGTACCTCTGTGAACAACATTATTAGTGCTTGAAAACTAAATAGATTTTCTGAGAAGATTAAATAATTAATGGATATTTTATGCATTCTGTTAAGGGTAATATTAGTTCTATGCAATGAAATAATTTCAAAGATAACACAGTACTTGATTGGATGAGTAGGGTCCATATGGGAAATCACATCAAACAACAGTGAACTCCCAGCACAATGAAAAAAAAAAAAAAAGGCAGAAGTCATCACCAACTAAGGAAAAAAATCAAATCCAAATGTTCAAAGCACCTGCTTTTTATTTTTTTTTTTACATGCATTTGATATATGCCGTATAAGGGAAATGGCACAAAGTACAATAGTATGTTTATAATAGTGTGTGCATTCAATGGGGCATGCTGCGTGAATTCATGGTGAAGTATACAATTTTCCTGTCTCTGCTTTCTCTCTAATTATAGAGCTACCGGAATGAGAGTTGATATTCAAGCAAAGAATGCACAGGCAGGAAGTGCCCTGGGCAAGTGATAGGCTCTTGCTCCACTGGAGAAACACAGAGACAAGCATTCCTGGCTAATAGCAACAGCTTGCCGACGATCTTACCACATAGCTATGAATTTTATGTGAGTTTTCCGGGCATCGAACTGTGAGGGCCAAAATGGATGTCAACAATATGTGACTGAAGTAAGACCTCATGAATAATAAGTGTTTCGTATGTTTCATGTATATTTAATTTATCCTGTTATTCAGTGCCTTTGGTGCCTCATACATTCTTGATGCTTCATGAATAATCTGTGCCCTTTGGTGCTCGGCTCTTCTCTGTGTATAACTCACACATGCTCTACTTACCAGCATCTTATCTATGCTTAACCTAACTTGTGAGTTTCTCGCATCTCTTTTTCTTGCTAGGATTAAGTGGTCTCAAAGAAACTCATGTTATAATAATTCCTCGTAGCTATCAAAGGCTTTATATGAGCTATAATAATATAGATTTTCAAAACAGGAAATATTTTATGGTGCTAAGGGTGGTCGATGTCAGGAGACAGATCCATATTAAAAAGAGGACTGTACTAACATATTATTATGGGAAATTGAACTAAATAGACAAGAATTATTATAATTTAGAAACATAAGAGTTATAACATAGATACTTATTAGAAGAATTTCTTTCTCTCTTCTTTCTTTCTTTCTCTTTTTTTTTTTTTTTTTTTTTTACGAAATTTAATTCTGTAGCTTAGGTTAGCCTCAAACTACAACTCTCCTGCATCAGTTTTCCAAGTAAAGAAATATTTAGAATTAAATTTGAAATTAAATAACTATACTGAAAAGAAATTTAACAATGAGTATATTTCAAAGGCACATTTTTAAAAAGAGCCAAGCCAACAAAAATACCAGATTATTTCATAAAATGAAATCAATTTCATGGACACCAAAGCGCTTATCCTGCTACCTCTGAGAATATGTACTCACTACAGTGCTTAGTTAACTTAGTATTACATTTTCTGTTGCTACTGAAAATAATACTCAAATGATTATGGGCACCTGATGATCTTCACCTGAAAGGAAGGGGCAATGATCTTCACCAGAAATCATATCCTGCAAAGAATAACTTCGAAAGTCACATATTATGTATATTGCTAAATATTACAAATATTAATTTTATTGAGGACAGAATCACCATATTAGTTGTATTTACTAATCTTGAAGAATTTTACCAGTATGGTGCGCTATCTGGTTAGTTCCACTTGGAAAAGGTAACAATTCTAGATTGCAAAGCAATGTTTTTTTTTTATAATAAGTGTGCATCCTGATTTATGACAAGATATTAGGATCTGTAATTTGTCTCCAGACACTAGCTAGGCGAAGTGATATAAAGTGAACTTCAAAATCAAGAGAAAGGAAGAGGCAGCCAGGATGTAATACATCAATGTTAATTTATTATTATTATTATTATTATTATTATTATTATTATTATTATTATTATTATTATTATTATTATTTATTCACATTACATCCTGATTGCAATCCCTCACTCTTATCTTACTGTTTCCACCATCCCTACCTTTTCCATTCTATCCCCCCCTCCATAATTTGTCAGGGGTTCCTTCTCCCCCACTATTTGACCACAGCATATCAGGTCTCATACATAAATGACATTATGTTTTAAGTAAGAGTTGTTTACTTTTTATCCAACATAATATTTTTATTGATTTTTTTTTGGACTTTTACATAATGCACCCTGCTCACAATCATTTCCCAGTCTTCCCAGGTCCTTTCCCACAATCCTTGTGACCTCTTCCATGGGAAAGAAGAAGAAGAAGAAGAAGAAGAAGAAGAAGAAGAAGAAGAAGAAGAAGAAGAAGAAGAAAGAAAAAGCCCAAGTTAGTTTTGTAACTTCCATTTCCTTGTCATCTCAAATTGGTCTTCATTCATTTTGATTGCTGTGTGCTGATAAGGAAAATTTATTTCCTCTGTGATTTGTTTGGAATATTCAAAATATACTCATTAAGTTTATGTGATATCATTTAATTTTTATGTTTCTCTATTTTTTTTTTTTTTTGTCCAGATGTCTGGTCTTTTGGATAAAATGGAATATTGAAAACAATCTGTTATTTTAAAATCCCCAGTACATGAAGAAAAACAATTATTTCTGTTCAGTTCATGAGCAGTATAGTACAATGCAGGACTAATTAGTATATTTACTGCTAATGGTGCTTATAAAATAACATATACATTTGAAGATGCTTGAATATAAAGCAATTAGTTTGTTTATATGTGTGTTTACTTGTATGTGAATGTCAAACTATGAAAGAGATTCATCACCTAGAAAAAAATTACTGAAAATGATCTTGAAGTATTAATGATCTGGAAAATTAGAACATAAAAGGTATAAATCATGCATTTTCCAATGTCTTGAATTTACATATATTGGAAATTCATAACAATGAAAAACTGAAGGGCCAATTAGAACGTCACTAATGTCAGTCCAAAGAAGTTATGAAGTCAGTACAAAAGAGCATGACTTCCGTAGAGTTCATTTTATATCTGCTCATAAGCTAATTATATTCCCTAAAACTTGTGAAAGTAGAGGTAGGTATCCAGAACAACCAGTGTTTTCTGCTCTCAATGATGTCTTTTAAGTATTACAATGTTAGAATGTTGTGACATCAATAAATGCTTCACAAAATTGTCCCTTTTGCTTCAGGTATAGAAACATTGGGGACAATATCACCAGAGTGTGTACTCACAATGAGACAGGGAAAGAAAAATAAGTATTGATATTTCTAAGCTAAAAATCCCTTCTTGGACCAGTCTAGGGGCACTTGTAAGATTTTTTTATTGTACATTTAGTTCTTTTGGTTTATATAGTGTAGACAGATAGATGATAGATCATAGATAGATAGATAGATAGATAGATAGATAGATAGATAGATAGATAGATAGATAGAAACATGTTGCCAATTTTTCTTGGTTGATCCTTAGGAGTTTGTAACATTGAAATAATTGTCCATTTCACAAAATTGGCACATGTGTAAGGGTATTGATAACATGTATTTACTGTAGTATTAATTGATGCAAGCTCTGTAACACTAGATCTTTTACAGTTTCTGGTAATTACGCCTTTTATCATGAGTTCCGTTTATTCCTACTTTAACACACTTTTCTTCTGCTTGTTTGCAACCCTCTTGTTCTCATATTTTCTATGTTATAAACTTGTAACACTAGTCTGGCATTGTTTTTTCCTCTGGAATGACTTTTAAATCTATAAACCGTGGTGAGTTGAGCAGGCACCAGTGGAAAAGCACACATCCAAGAGTACTTGGCAGTGCAAATTGGTCTTTATGTGTTTAAAGGAAAAGATGCAAAGTTTGAAAAGGGGAGTGCCTAGGAAGTGACCATTAGGAAAGAGGAGTAAATATAATAAAAGTACATTGTACAAAATCCTCATAGGTATTTTACACACACATATGCACACACAGTATACAAAGCTTGTGCACATCACACACATTCTAGTGGATAGTATTTTTTCTGTCAAAAGCTTTCATAATTTCCTGCTGGTTTCTTTATTCCTTACTTATAAGCACTTAAGAGTATGTTATCTAGTATAAAATATTCAAAGAATTACCTGATTAACAAAAGTGTGTGTGTGTGTGTGTGTGTGTGTGTGTGTGTGTGTGTGTGTATGTATGTGTATGGGGAAGGAGGAAGGGACAGAGAGACAGAGAGACAGAGAGACAGAGAGAGACAGAGAGCATGTACACATTGGTATGCCATCACTTTTTTCATTCAGCTCTATATGAAATTGAAATCAGACCACCAGGCTTGCACGGCCAACACTTATGCATTGAACCAACTTTCTGGCCGCAGGTTTTTGGGGTTTTCTCTTAGCTCTAGCTGACCTTCAAGGTGCTCTCCTTGCCTCAACATCTTGATTTCTGAGTTTAAAGGTGTGAACCACTGCCAGGAACAGTGGCACATACCTATAATCCAAGAACTCAGGGAGATAGAGGCAGGAAGATCTCTGTGAGTTTGAAGCCAGCCTGGTATATAAAGCAAGTCCAGGACAACCAAGGCTACACAAAAAAAACTTATCTCAAAAAACAGAACAAAACAGAAAACAAAAACAAAAACAAAAGAAAAATGTGTGAACCACAAACAGCTGGTTCTTTTCTTATCAACTGTAATAAATGTTCATCAGAAATTCTGCAGTTGGAGGCAGGATGAATAAAACATTATGGGTAAATATACAATATAGAGTCTAAAAATTTTATCTCATAGATAGATAGATAGATAGATAGATAGATAGATAGATAGATATAGGTATTAGTTAAGAAACTATTTAACATAGCTCCTGGAATTTTATAAAATCTCAATATGAATTTTATTAAGTAAAATGTTGTACTACTTTGAAATGAAAAACTGTAAAGTAGATGATGTCATAGTCATAAGGAAAAGCTAAAGATCAAAGGCTAAAATACATAACACTGTCTAATATTTTGAGAAAAAGGCAAGAAGACTTTTCTTACAACAGACTATAGCTTGAAAAAAAGAATGAAGGCTGGAGGATACGTGTGTGGGTTCACACAGCATTCCTAATGGAAATAATAACTGGGGTTGGAATGAAACTCAATAATTCATCTCTAGAAGTACAAAAATAATTAATATTTCATGCATAATCTAAGTGATTTCATGCTCATGTTACACGTTCTGTTTTCATGGTCTTTTAATTAAATGAAAGGGTTAGAAAATTAAGCCATCAAAATAAATATTAAATTATTTATTTTTAAAATGCGTTATAATTGTGCATTTACATGTGAGCATGATATATGAGCATGGGAGTGCACAATGCAGAGTGCATGAGAAGGTTGGGGTCAATTTTGTAGAATGTGTTCTCTCTTCTCATTTTTATGTGGACTTAATTATTGAACTCAGGTAGAAAAGCTTGTGTATTAAGTACCTGTACGCAGTAAGTCATTTCACTGTTTCTAAGTTACTTCTTCAAAAGATGCAACCTATAGTGATTGACAAAAGAAATGAGACATCTTCTCAAGGAATTTTTAGCAACAGGCATTTTTGAGGCTCACTGAATCATTTCAACAAGATGTTATTATAGTTTATACCTCATATGTTTTTAATGATGCATACTAATTTCCTCTGAGTAGACCCATCATTTCTCTTCATGGATACATTACTTCACACATATTGATATACTTGATTCAGTCAACATATTTCAAATGCATATCCTTAGCTAAAGATTAGGTTTCCTTTGAGAGGAAGGAATTATGAATACTTTCTCATATACAACCACTACTTGTGTAAGCTACAACCTACATACTGAATATTTAATATGTTCTAATAAATTTACAGAGACAATTGTTAATAAGTTGTTTGAAAAAGATCTTTGGTTCATAATTGTATCATTACATGCACTTGGCATTGAGAAAGGACTAATATGTGTTGTCAAATTTTAGTCAATATTTGTGTATAATCACTTATTTAGGCAAAGGCAATAAACTATTTGTTTTCTTATAGCACTAGTTTTCAAATCCTGGACCTTAGGCATAAGAGATAATGCTGAGCATAATAGATTATTACTGAGTGGCATTCTTAACCAAATACCAGGGATTCGCGGTACAGTGTGTCACTCAAAGCAAAGATGATATTGTGGGAGAAACTTCCAGATTTGTTGTAAGAGTTTATTTTTGGACCATTGACAGTAAACCAAATTCAACAGCTATCTCTATGTGGTGTCAAGCAAGTTAGCTAACATTGCTGAAATCACAGAGTTGGTCCACACATTTGGGATTTACTTTTACAATATACATAAATGGAGCCTTTGCAATATTTCCTTTCAGGTATAGCACTGGAGGGACACCCTGTGTTCTTTATCCTATGCCATGTAAAAACAGGTCGGCCTCAGAGGAACTCATCACCTAAGGAAAGGTTTTTAAACAAAGAGAAGAACATACAGCAGATATATACTTCTTACGTCTGACTTTGAAGTGAAATTAAATGAAAGGAAGAGATTTAAACAACATGACCATAACAAACATATGTGAAGTAGCTGTTTTTGGATAATGCACAACAGGAAGCACAGGAGGCAGACACCAACAGATGGAAATAGGCAATGCTAACATGCAATTGCCCTATTTACTGCCTAGAGGCAACCTTGAAGCAACAGCTTAGAATGGTGATGAAACATGGCGCAGCTGTGAAGGACTGAGCAGAGAAGTGAGCTGAGAGCAGGTGCTAGGGCTCAATTACATAACGTATTTGAAAAAAAAAAAAGTCACAAAAGAGTCTCACCATGTTAGAAGTGCTAAGTTAACCATCCTCAAGAGTCTGCTCTGAGCACACATAAACACAAGCTTTGAAATGATCAAACCAATTTGAAATAACTATAAGAGGACAGAATCCTATGTTCTTCAAAGGAGCACAGGAACAAAGTCCCACATGTAGTAATAAAAAATCAATTTCATATATATAGAAAGAATAATGAGACATAGCTGTACCTAAGAGCAAAGCAACAGAATTGCTGTCAATATCCTCAAGTTTTCTTCCCATAAAATTAGAAAACTCAAAAGAAATAAATATTTCATATATGGCAACTTAACCATCATTGTAAGAGATACAGAGAAAACCTAAAGTATGTAATTACTGAGTAAAAAAAAAAACAGAAAAAAACCCCACTAATTACAGCGAAATTCCCCACATTACTAAGCTAACCTCACGCAGGCAATATGGAGAACAAACAAACAATGCCACCATCTAGAAGCACAAGGGTGGGCTTTTTTTCTCTGTCAATTAAGGAATTAAAAGATAGGAAAGGAGTATGAGCAGAAATCCCAGGGAGTCCCAGCTCAGTTATCATATGATACTAGGAAAATCAGGATGCCTTTCAGGGTTGTAAACCTCATCAGTAAAATAATCCAAGAGCAGGCACAAACAGAATGGAAGGCAAAGAATAGACTCCAACTTCTGTCTGAAGCTTCATGACAATTTATTAGAGTTTAAAAGGAAAACCACAGAGCAGGCAAACTGTAGGTCTCACAACAGCCTGGAGGAAAATACTGAAGATAAGCTAGCAAGGAGGTCAGCCACGGGGTGGCAGGGAGCTGCACAGCAGGGAGGAGCCGTTTAGAATTGGAACAAGAATGCCCAAAGCATCTATTAAGAAGTTTAAAATCATATGCAGGCTCTAGTCAGAATCTGAAAAACAGGGCAAAAAAAAAGGGGGGGGGGAGAAAAGAAAAGAAACAATTATGACCTTGGAGTCAGGGCTCAGAAAGGCAGGCAAACCCTGCAGAACCTCCTGGTAGCTCAGCATGTAGGGGCTGCAGTAGGACACAGGGATTCTGGGAAGGAAAAGGCATATTAGCATAAAGGCTATGATGTGTCTTAGCTAGCTAGATTCCCTGACCTGCACCACTGCACTGATCCTTTAGAGAGGAGACAAAGGCTTGTCTCCACCTAGAGGGAGAGTCTATTCTTTACAACTTAGGAACGCAGGCTCTTATTTTCTAAATGTCTAGCCAAAGGAGAATGTCAGCAGCACATGAGGGATTTAGATTTATTTCTCCCTCTGCTCCTCAGGGTTCAGAGGACACTTCAGAAGACTTGGCAAAAAAAGATTGTAAGATCCAGACGTTGATAAGGACCGCTGTGTGGTGTCTTCTGTATATTACAGAACTACTTGTACTTATCAGGCAGAGTGGTTATGGTTGTCTGAGCAAGACCAATTTAAGATTAAGCCAATCCGTATTCCATTATAGAGGTCGGGGGGGGGGGGGCTCTCACAAGGCCCTGCCCCTAGATGAATCTCACTGGAAGCTGCAGGCTATTGGGGAAAGGTCAGATGTTTTAACAGTGTGACCTATTGTAGGTAGGCCATGTTTCAGTGGCGGCCCCACGCTCATGTATGGGCAGACAGTTATAAGAATTATTTTATAAAGAACAGGATAGAAAGTTGAGAGGGGGGCAGGAGTTCTGTGAGAAGATGAAGAATGGCAAGTAGGATTAAAGTATATTGTACATATATGTTGAACTCCCCCCCCCTCGACCACTTTGGTTTCAGACCACAACCAAGTGGTCCACACCTCCCAAGTTCTCCCAGTGTCTCTTGGTCTCTACCTGCTCCAGGGCATGATTAACATACCTGCCCTCCACCCTGAACTTTTCAGGCCAGGAGAAGGGGGGGGGCACCCCCTCCACTATCACTGTATAACATCTTCCTCTTCTCTCCTCTCCCTACAGGAGGTGCCTCCCTCCCTCCCCCACCTCTGTCTCTCTCCCTCCTTTTGCATGGCGCCCAAGAGCTGCTCCCAATAAACCTGAATTTACATGCTATCACTTTGTCTTGCAATTATCTCATTCGAAGGTTTCAATCATAAACTCCAGGGCAGGACCTGGCACCTCAAGGCAGCAGGGTACTGGGAGCTTACAGGAAGCAAAGCAACAGCTCACCCATGTCCTAAGTGGGGTACACCCCAACTCACAGGGTTGGAAGTTCCTACACGGAGGACTGTTCCAACACTTGCCCTATACATCTCTTCATCTATAGCCTCAAGTCTATAAAAATAAACAAGAATATTATAAAAGTAGAAAACGTCAGTAAATCATTCTAAAATGTAGTTTTTTTGAATAACAAGGATGAAGCTGGATAGTAAAACATGCATTATCTCAAGCATAACTTTTTTGTATACTAAGGCAACAAAAACTGGATTGTCAACTTTGTTTCCATAATATCAAAACATTACATTTTTATTTAATCTTTTGGAAAACTGCGTACAATTTTGAACTTCGTAAGACAAAGATACATCAATAAATTATACAATTGGTTTTCTTGGAATCAACAAATTTAAGTATGTCATAAGAATATTCAAACCAATGATGACAACTCTACGTGCTACTGTGTTTCTTCCTGTGAAACTAGCAGACCTGTAGTCCATTAGGGCACATGATAGAATTGCCCATCTATTATTACAAATCAAGAATATTCTTAATTCACATAGTCACTCAATCTATGGTGCATCCTAAACTGTCACATACATGTTTTGAACCAAACCTGCATCTTATACAACTGTAGTAAGCACATTTTCTTAACTGCTGAGCCATCCCTTGTTTTGTTTTGTTTTGTTTGTTTTGTTTTTGTTTTGTTTTGTTTTGTTTTACGTTTTGTATTCAGTGTCAGGACAGAAGAATAGCTTATAACTGAAAAAATATACTCTTCCAAATAAAACTTGGCAAACATTTCTTATCACAGTTAAAAATACATAGAAAAGTCAGTTCCTAAGAAATTATATATTTGCAGTTGCATTTTTACAATTATTTTCTATCTAAATTATAACAGTAATTCAAAAGTTCATATCCCATATAAAAATTTACTACACAGTTTTGCATATTTTTCTCATGAGTGAACTCGGGCTTACAAAGGGATGGAATCTTA
Organism: Acomys minous; assembly: GCF_964271855.1. Classification (NCBI taxonomy): domain Eukaryota; kingdom Metazoa; phylum Chordata; class Mammalia; order Rodentia; family Muridae; genus Acomys; species Acomys minous. The sequence continues at coordinate 29,428,302 of NC_140495.1, forward strand.
CGAAAATGCAAACAACAAACCACACAATCGACAATAACTAGATTTGTTTCCACGTCGTGGAAAAACTCACAAATGAAGGTGAGCATATACTCCTCATGAAGTTCACAGAAGCTAATATCACTAAGCCACCATCTCTTTTGTAGACACAGTCTTATGCCTGTGAAGCTGTGATAAGTTTAAGTGCGTGAAATGTATGAAACGTTCTCTCCTGTGTGCTGTGCTTGCTTTCTCTACTGCAGATGAACACTTACACTGTCGATGAAGCCATGCCAAGGTATGTTGGGTTGTTGGGTTTTCTTTACTTTGTAGCTATTTTCACAGTGATGAGATTGAATCTTTTGAGACAAATGTTACTACACAGAGGAGAAATTTGGAGGCTCCCTTTCCTCTGTTTTCTTTTGTTTCGTTATTTTATGAGTGATCAGTTGTTGTTTCCATTAGGCACACTTTCAGGTTATGTAGTCACGGGTTTATTATTCCACAGTTCCAAACTTGACTGCAGGAAGTGAAGGACCTGAATGTTGCAGGTCATGCAGATAGAAAATGGAGACGTCCCTTGTACTTTGTAATCTGTTTTTTTTAATTATTTTTATTAATTTATTTATTTGCTTTACATTACATTTTGATTGGAGCTTCCCTGTTTCCTCTCTTTACAGTTCTTCCCTCTAACCTCCTCTTCCCTCCACCCCATTTCTCCTCAGAGAAGAGATGTCCCATGGACATCTCAGCACTTCTTCTTCTATTGACCTTGGCATGGCCGTCCAGTTGTGGGAAAGGGAGTTTTCCAATGGTGGAAAACAGAGTCAGAGACAACACTGGCTCCAGTTGTTAGGAGACCCATATGAAGACAAAGCTGCACATCTGTTATATATGTGTAAGGGGTCTAGATTCATCCCATACATGCTTTCTAGTTGGTAGTACAGTTTGTATGAGCACCTATGGGCTTAGTTCAGTTGATTCTGTAGGTTTTCTTGTGGCGTCCTTGACCTTTCTGGCTCCATCAATCCTTTCTCCCCCTCTTCCACCAGCTTTTGTGAACTCAGTCTAATGTCTCTGCATATGTTTCCATCAGCTGCTGGGTGATGCCCTCTCAGAGGGCAGTTATGCTAGCCTCCTGTCTGCAAGTATACAAAAATAGCATTAATCGTGTCAGGGGTGGGCTATCTCTTCAGGCATGGGACTCAAGTTAGGGCAGTCATTAGTTAGCCACTCCCTCAATTTCTATTCCCTCTTTATCCCTGCACATCTCATAGATGGAAAAAATGTGCGTCACTCATGTTGTAAGCATGTCCAGCATTTTCCTGACTTCAGGTAGCACATTTTTCCTTCATGTCACATGGATAGAGTTTTCTTCATTTAGTACACCAACTTTTTTTTTTTGACACATCTTAGTTGGAAGTAGCATTTCTCGCTGATAAATGAATATCAGCTTATCTATATGCATCATGCTAATTATATTTTTTTTGCATTGTTGATTCATCATACGTTTAGTGAGTGCCTATCATATGTTACTTTTACATATGTAATGTGTAGATATCTGAAATGTGTATACAATCTAGTGAAAAATCCAACCAATATCATGTATCCTACCAGACTCCTTGCCTAGTTATGTAAAAGACTGTGGGAAGCCGCGCTCACATTCGCCATTACAAGATGGCGCTGACATCCTGTGTCCCATGCTGACAAACAACTAATCTGCGCATGTGCGAAGGGATTTTCCACTTGTTGTGCTCTGCCTCTCCCGTGGTGTCATCTCGCCCGATGAGCAACAGCCAATCAGGGACTGACACATCCTAAGCGGAGGACAGTTTCCTATATAAGGGATGGGTTTCTGCTGTTTGGGGTCTCCATTTTACTTGTTGTAAGCTTATGCTCTCCCTCTCAAGATGCATTAAAGCTTTACTGCAGAAGGAAAAAAAAATGTGCGTCAGAGTATTTTGGCTAGATTGGAGAGATCTGTGCCGACAGTGAGCTCATTACAAGCACTGGGCATATCCTTATCTAACATATCCGTACTCAAAAGCTACTGTAAAGAAACCACAATATGCATAATAGTTCATGGTACCACTATCCATAATAACATAAAGTAGAAAGGACACAAATGTAATGTGCACTGAAAGGCCGAACAGCTTACATGCATCAGTGTAGCCTCAGTCTGGGCACCGGGGGAAGCAGGTCTGACAATGCTGCAATCACCAAGCAGTGATCAATAATAAAGCTGCTATTTCAATATCCCCATTTGATTGTGTCAAGATGTAAATCCATTGTGATCTACAGGTGGAAAGAGGGGACTTTGGTGCCATGGATAAGGTAGGAGAGAGAGAGACTATTTCTGTGTCTCCTTAATGCCCGTAGGAGGGACTTCATGCTGCTTTCTCTGCTCACTCTGCTTTCCTCTAAAGCAGACACCAGCTGCCACTTGAACATTTCAGATGAAAGAACCAGCTCCACATGGTACTTCTTTCCTTGGGCTAAGTCTTCATTTTAAAAGCCTTTACCTTTCTAGAAGACAACTAGTAAAACTTATCCCATTCTCAACCTCTGACACAACTCGGGCTCTGCTTCCCACCCTTCTTCTGCTGGTGATTCTGTATTTTTATTTTTTTTAAAGACTTATTTTATGTTTATGAGTACATTGTCTTTATGCACACCAGAAGAGGGCATTGTATTACAGATGGTTGTGAGTCACCATGTGGTTGCTGGGAATTGAACTCAGGACCTTCAGAAAAGCAGTCAGTGCTCTTAACCACTGAGTCATCTCTCCAGCCCCCGATTCTGTATTTTTAAAAGTGATACATCTTTCTGTGTTTTCTTTTGTGTCCCATAGAGTTTTGTCTACTTTTGAACTACTTTTTAAAAATTTGGTTAACCATTAAAAATTGTCGCTTTTTCTACTTGATATTGAACATAAAGACTGTAAAGATAAATGGCACATAAAGAGTTTGTAGCATACAGGATTCAGTGACTATGTTGACTCATTGAATGGTTGTAACTGGGTTGTATGATTAGCAACAAAGGATGTAGCTGTTTGCCAATAATTACTTTTCAACTAAAGGACAGATCATAGTGGAAGATGTGGTCTGATAGTTGGGTCTCTACCTTGGGTAGGAGAAAATAAGAGCAATATTGGAAATTGGATGCATAAATGAGATAGAAGACACAGCACTGTCATTCAGGAAGCACATTATATTATTTTTAAGAAATCATGCAAGTGCTTTCTAATAACTGCAGATAGCGAGTGGCACACACAGCAGTGAGCAGCACACAATGCAGAGAGCAACACACACAGCACAGAGCAGCACACACAGCGCAGAGCAGCAGAGAGCAGCACACAGTGCAGAGAGCAGCCCACACAGCACAGAGCAGCAGACACAGCACAGAGCAGCACATACAGCAGAAAACAGCCCTCACAGCAGAGAGCAGCTCACATAGCATAGAGTAGCAAACAAAGCAAAGGGCACCACACCCAGTATAGAGCAACACATACAGCAAAGAGCAACACAAACAGCATAGAATAGCACACACAACAGAGAGCAGCACACACAGCATAGAGCAGCACATACAGTATAGAGCATCTCACACAGTAGAGAGAAGCACACAGAGCAAGGAGAAGCACACAGCAGAGAGAAGCACACACACCAGGGAGAAGCACACACAGCATAAAGTAGCACATAGTATAGAGCAGCACTCACAGCATAGAGCAGCACACACAGTAGAGAGAAGCACACACAGCCAAGAGAAGTACATACATCATAAAGCAGCACACACAGCACAGAGCAGCACATGTAGCATAGATCTGTGTGAACTTCTATGGGAACAGGAGTGTTTAAAAAACTTACTGCATGACATGATCTCTGGTGCCTGTGATTTGATCACTGCCCCTTGGCTGGGCAGACTTGGGAACACATAGAGGAAGGGATCCAGACTACCCTGATGAGACCTGATAGACTGTGAACAATCAGTAAGGAAGGAGGCCCCCCCACATCAGAATTCTAGGGGAGGGGAATAGGGTGGGAAGAGGAGGAAGGGTGTGAACTGGAAGAGAAGAGTAAGGGGATAACAATGGAGATGTAATGTGAATAAACTGTAATAAAAAGAAGAAAACCTGATGCGTGCCTTCTCATATGAAGACTCTTGGTTTGACTATTAATATATTTAACTCATATATGTGTACATTCATAGATTATAGTTCCACTTTCATGACGCACAAATACATAACTTGTATATGTGTTATGAAAGCAGAAAGATTAAAATATTAATATGCCTGTGAGAAAGAGAAGGAAAAGTAAGGTACTGCAAATATGGTCACAGTACAGTGAGATATATATAATATATATTATATGTATATGAAAATGTCATAACAGAACCCATTTTTTATGCATTAAAATTGTAATTAACGTATGCAAAAATGTTTAAAGAAAGTTGTGTTCTTAGATTTTTTTTTTACAAAGCTGTCTTCTTTTTTCTAGATTGCCGTAGATAGGCTGGCACGCGGCTTGAGAAATAGAACGCAGGTGGGATTTCATCTTCCCAATCCCTTCTCTGTGCAGTGAGCTAAGCAAGGCATCCCTGCATGAGTGTCCCGTGTCTCCAGTGGGCTGGACCACGTTATACACAGGGACCCTTTGATGGATTCTGATTGCTGGTGCTGGATCACGTATCTTCAGCTCAGAAAAGAAGTCCTGCATAGCCTAGATTCTTCTTACCTCTCTCAGCCCTTGCCTGTTCACCAGTGCTTACGTAACTAGAGTGTCGGCGACCCTGTGTTCTTACTCCTTCACGTATTTGCTGGTGCTGCCCACTGTCTGGGCACTACATAACCTCTTCTTAGATCCTATAACCTCTACTCAACTCTTAGTGTTTTTTCCCCTAAGGTTCCTGATCTCCAACAAACAATATGAACCATGTGCCCTTTATAAAATACCCACAGATCCTCGTTTCAAACTACATTATAACCATTTCCCTTTAATATTAATATATTTCTTTTAGTTTTTCTATAGCTTATTAATATCTCAAAATGTCCTTGCTTTCATTTCTCAGGGATTTTGTAATAGTCTCCAAAATAAGGAGGCTTGGCATAAATGTTTCTTACATTTCCAAAGACCTTTAATCCCAAGCCAAAGGCTTCCCATTGCTACCTGTCTGAGAAGTCTGTAGCTCAGAGTCCTGCGCCTCTTCTAATTGGGGGTGTTTGTCAGAAATCTCCTTGCTTTGACATGGCATCTTACCTGTGCAGTCACAGTGTCGTCCCCACATGTGCCTTCCTGCCATCACCCTTCCATACAAGTCTGTTTCCATTCTCAAGTTTCTCCTTTTTAAAGAGGTGCAAGGCACACAGGATTAGGACCACAGGCCAGGGAAATCACAGTCTTTGTAATTGGGAGTCTAGACTTCCCACCTGTATTTACTTGATCTTAGGTGTAATTCGGCCTCAAACGTTGGGTTCACTATCCTAACACAATGTCTTCAGTGGTAAGTAAGCAAGCCTCACTATTTCAGACACCTCAACATAGTGATTTGATGAGTTCACTTGTTTTCGTTAGCTGCTATTTTCTGCAAAAGAACTCTCATGTTACACTCCCTCTTAGTTGTTATAACTTTTTATTTTTTATAAATCAAAGACTTTGTTTCTCAAAAGATTTTAAAATAAATGGAAACACAGGCATCAGAGGGTTAGAGCGAAATATGAGAAGGCATAGTTGGTGTGAGTTTCTCAAGAGGCACAGATATTTCATCTGTAATTGTATGTCTTTGTACTTCCCATCCCACGCAGAGCACTGAGGGTTACATTGTTTTGTTTTCAAGTGTGCGCTGACTGTTTTCACCTTGGTGAACACAAAACAAATGGCTAGAATGTATTTGTTCAATGAATAAAACATTTTCAAGTATTTGTATTGTTATTTTAACCTGTTAGTGTTCCTTGTGTTTTTGCTTACTGGGTTTACGTTTTTCTTATTATACTTGCACGTTTACCTTTATGCTTTTCTGTACTATTGTAGTATAAGTTAATTATGTTTTGTAAAAATATTTTTAAAGATTTTTGAAATAGGTGTATTTCAAAGAGGTAGAAAATCAAAGTATATTACATGCCTATCTGAAAAGTGTGACAAGGATAGCCACTGTTGTGTATATTTAATATGCGCTTATGCAGAATGATGACAAAGCATGGAAAATTGAATAATTAAATGGGGGCAGAAATGAAGTTGAAAACTCTAGCATCAGCTATTTTTGAATGGGCTCAGATCTGTGTGATAAAAATAAAAACCAAAGCAAGTGTTGAAGTCATGTAATTTTGAGTTAACTCTTACCTAGTTTTGTCTTTCAAGTGAAGAGAAAACAAAACCCCTAAGCAAGGGAAATGCTTTTAGTAAGATGCTTTACGGCAGAACAGTGTGGGGCATTCTGTTCCCTTTAGAATGGGATGTCATTCATAACTTCATTAGAGGGCTGAGACTTTCTTATTAATGACGTGGTGCTGATATGAAAGAAGCAGAGGGCAATATTAACATACCAAGTACACAGCTTGACAAACACAACCAGAGGACCCAGAAGTGCCCACCATGTTCATCTCTGGCATCCCTGGGATGTGCTGAGCAGTAGCATGCAGGCCTTCAGACAGAACTGGCTGCCACACCTGGGGAGCACTTACCTTGCCGAGACAGTGGACCACCCATAGAAATGATCATCAAGGAGAAATTAGCATGAGAAACAGAGACAAGAAAAGAGCAGATAAAGTTTTAACTAAAGGAAGAATCTGGTTGTGAATTAGTCTTCAACATAGTCCATTCTGTGAGAATTATCCGGGTTGTAAGTACATCATCACCAACACTCTGCATTAATTCTCCATGTTTCAGAAACATGAGAAACAGATAAAAAACGAATGGGCTTCATCATCCAAGAAAACATAGCAGAAAATAATTGAAAACTTTAAAGTCACCTAGGCTGCTGCTTGTGCATACTGGGGGCACCCCACCCTCATACATCCCTGCTTGAGTTTGTGTTCATTTGCTGGATGGGGTTTGTTTTCTGATCATTGACTCTAATGGAGGCAAATCTTTAAGTGCCAGGAAGGGGGGGGGGAAATTACTTGTCTTTGCCGAGTCACTTTCACAATTAGTTCGGGCAATTTCAATACAAAGTTTAAAGAAATATATAAAGACTATATAATGCAAAAATTATGCGTAGAGAGAATAATAAAAGAAGTGACTAGAGAGATTAAAAGTTAAACAAACCTGCAGAAATCACAGTGTGACAACAGACTCCAGATGGCTGAGCGTCCCCAGGGTGCTGGAAGAACACTGAAAGGGCAAGTTGCGTGCTGCCTAGCAGATTCTCCTCTCAGAGAGCCTGGAGAGGGGGGCAGACGTGTTCTTGGAAACTCACAACATAAGGCCAATGAATTCAGTAAACCTAGATCCCCCAACCCCCGTTGAGATCTAGCCAAGGGACAGAGCATGCTCCATGCTTGTGGAAAGAGAGCTGGCACTGCCCCTGACATGAACTCTTAGTGGCCCAAATTTGATCACTTCCCCTGGATTGTGAGGCCCAGCGGCACATACAGAAAGGGGGGGACGCAGGCTACCTGGATGAGACCAGATAGACTGTGGTCATATGGTAGAAGAGGAGGTACCCTTCTGTCAGAGGTCTAGGGGAGGGGAATAGGGTGGAAGAGGGAGGGAGGAGCAGGAAGATACAAGTGAGGGGATAACAATTGGGATGTAATCTGAATAAATTATAATTAAAAATTTTTTTAAAAGAACAGGGTTCTTCTGAACTCATCATGAGGACTAGGGCTAGCTTATGGCTTTCTCACTACAGGAACCCCAAAACCTAGGGCAGACTCATTCTCTCAAAAAATTTCCCTCTGCATTTAATGCCATTCTTTTTCTTTGCATGTAAAAATCCAACAAAAGTTAGAAATCAGTCATTGGAATTTTATGATAATTAACTAATAAAATGTGTGTCTAACTCAGGGATGAGTCCTGGTTTGCTCCTTTGTTGCTCTAATAAACACCATGACCAAAAGCAATTTGAGGAGGAAGGGGTTTATTTTGCTTACAAATTACAGTCCCTCCTGAAGGAAAGACAAGACAGGAAGTGAAGCAGGAACGTTCTCATAGGAACTGAGGAAGAGACCATGGAGGAAAAGAGCTTACTGGCTTCCTTCCCCTTCCATATTCAGCTACCTTTCTTCTACAACCCAGGCCCATCTGTCCCGGATAGTACTATTCAAACCAATCAGCAAAGAAACAAACAAAAATGCCCCCCCAGATATGTTCACAGTGAAATCCAATGGAAACAATCCTTCATCTGAGATCCCTTCTTCCCAGGGATGTCTACATTTCTGGCAAGTCAAAAAAAGAAAAAAAGAAAAAAAAGAAAAGAAAAGAAAAGAAAAGTAACATTATAATTTAGTAAACATCTAAGAACTATTTAATGGTTGCTAAAAAGTGAATTTACGCAGCCATCACATCATAGAATGCACTTTCTTTGTATATAAGAGCTGGAACCATAGTCACCTTGCCCATGCTAGACCTCCAGAATGTCCCAATACCATACCTGCAAAGTGGAACCTCCCATCTCTCCGTTCACGTCCCACTGGTCAGCCCCACATAGCCATCATTCAGTCATCTGGTTCAATTTTTTCTCTTTCTATGAGTTCAGTTGTTTTACATTCTACTCACAATTGACGGTGCACATTACTTATTTCTGTGTTTGGCTTATTTTGCTTTAGAGCACATTTCCCCAGTCCATTCATGTTGTGTTAGGCTGTAGAATTTCTTTTGCAAGCTTGAATAATTGTCTCCTTTATACGTTCCCTGCATCTTGTACTCAATCATCTATCAGCAGACACTTGTCTTGCCTCTTTATCTCAAGTATAGAGAACAACACTGAACAGGAGCGCAGATATTTCAATTCCAAATCCAGAACTCAAATTGTTGCATCAGACAGTTGTCGTCGCATCATCAATTTTAGATGAACTTCCAAGTCCTTTTGCATAATGTATGCCAAGTTTTATTCCCATGAACAGTAAACAACTGTTCCTTATTCCCACACCACTTTCCACATTCATTAGCTGGTGTTTTTGTAATCGGCATCCTAACAAAGTGTTAGGCAATCTCCTGCTGTGATTTTGATTTGTGTTTTTCTAATAGTAAGAACAATTACCATTCTTTAATATACCTGTTGTCCATTTGTATTTGGATAATCTACTGATGTCCTGTGGTGATCTTTTTTAATTAGGTTATTTTCCTTTTTTTGGTGTTAGGTCATGAGTTTCTTATTAGGCAACTGCCCCTTATAATCTGCATGGTCTTCAGTCTCCTTCAATAGAGAGCCTTTTCATCAGGTGAATTTGGTCTTTGACACACTCATAGGTTCCATGACCCTATCCTTGTCTATCATGTTTTCCTCACATGATTCAGAGAAAGGACAATCTTCTCCCAACTGTTTCTACTGGACATCTTTGTGAAGAATTGCCTGAGCTTCCAATCATGGAGGTACTCTGGCATATGTGCTCCGTTCCATTGCTCTAGGTATCTTTTTCTTCTGTCAGGGATGACTCTAGCCATGATTACGTGTTCTTATATGGCTCACTGTCAGGAAGTGTGATGATCCCTGCATTTATCTTCTTATACAGGCTTACTCAGTCTCATTGAGGCACTTCTTTACTTACATGTGCCTTCAAGATCTTTTTTCCCTCATTCTCTGTGAAATAGAACTGTGTTAAGAGGTTAATGTGGTTACTTTGAATCTATAGATTGCTTTAAGTAGTATTGGCATTGTCGTAGTGTTTTGCCACCTGAGTGCAAACTTAGACATGCCCATGGGGACAGAACCTCAGTTGAGGAATCGCCTGCATCCGATTGACCTGTGTCTGTGGGGCATTTCCTGTTTGTGGACTGATGTGGAGGCTCAGGCCCAGCTCACGGTGGTAGTGCCATGCCCAGGCAAGTGGGCGTGGGCTTTTGCAGACACCTAAGCAGTATTTCTCTGCGCCTCTGTGTCTGAGTTCCTACTTTGGCTACCATCCATTGTGGACCACAAGCTGGAAGTTAAAGTGAACTACTTTATGAAGCTGCCTTCGGTAATGGTGTTCATCACAACAACAGAAAGTAAACCAAAACATAAGCTTAACTAATACAGAATTTGGTACCTGAGAAGAGAAGTGTTGCTTTTATGAACTTGACCATATTTTTTTCTTTTCAAGGCTTTTGGAAGGACTTGTGGGCTTTGGGGTAGAAAAGTCATTTGGTTCTCAGAAATTAACATGGTATTCTGAAGGAATTTGAAAGGCAAGAGAGGTGAGAGCAGTTTATGTACTATTAGGTTATCTTATGACATTTCAGAAGGAAACAAGAATTATTTAGGCTGACCACTACTGTGGTGTATTTGTATTAAGAATTTGTGAAAGTGAAACCATCTTGCTTTACTGGGCAATAATGGATGCTGGTCACAAGAGACTAACACATTTTTTAAAATGTCCAGAAAGTATTTCCTCAGCATCAGCAGACAGAGGCTGTGATCCAAGTGGTGGCCCACCTCCATCTCAAGCTGAACTTGGTAATGTGTGAACTCTTACACATCTTACTAGGTTTAAAGACATGAAAGCTGCAAAGTTTAAAAGGTAAACAAAGAGACGATGGGGCTTGACACAATAAGAGGCAAGGGGAGGCTATTGATGGAGGTACAGCTGTATTGGCTTGAGACTCCACCATACTGGAGATGCAAAGAGTCAGGGATGATAACGTACTGCAGGTGTGGAAAAGAGCTGGGCTGAGCTGATGCGAGAAGTTGCATGTTCTCAGATGGCAGCACTGTGGAAGTGAAGTTTCCCAAGCCCTCCAGAGCCTAGAAGTTCATGCCTGAGTTCCAGGTGATGAACACTGAGCTTTCTTCACTGTTGGATTTTGGCTTTGTAGGCTTTGCTTGTAACTGTTCCAGTCTCTCCCTCTTAGAATAAGAAAGCGTACAACTTATCTTTAACTCACAGAAGGTCAGGTAAGAGACTTTGAACTTTTGAAGCAGGGCGTGGTGGTACAGGCCTTTAATCCCAGCACTAGGGAGGCAGAGGCAAGCGGATTGCTATGAGTTCGAGGCCAGCCTGGTCTACAAACTGAGTCCAGGACAGGTAAGGCTACATAGAGAAACCCTGTCTCTGAGAGAGAGAGAGAGAGAGAGAGAGAGAGAGAGAGAGAGAGAGAGAGAGAGAGAGAGAGAGAAGAGAGAGACTGACTTTGAACTTTTAAAGAGACCTTGGACTTAGAAGGGTAGAAAATTTAAAACCCAGAAGAAATTGGACTGTGAGTTACATTGTGATATTGAAAAGTGATCTTTGGGGCAATAAACAAAAAGAATATATATTGAAGTGATTTGTTTCTGTCAATGTGACAATGGGTAGACTTTCATAGTTTTGTTAACTTGATATTATTGTCTTTATGATTCTTTTTTTCATTTCCATTATGATAGTTTTCTAGTTTATAGAAATACTACTGATTCTCATTTCTTGAGTTTGTATCTTATAAACTTCCTGGGTCTGGAGAGATGTTTTAGCAGGTGAATGTGCTTGCTACAAATTCTAAGGGCCTGAGTACAATCCTTGGGAGCCGTGTGCTAAGAGAGACTTGTTTCCCACAAGTTTTTCTCTGACTTCTATGCATATGACATGAAGTGCGACCTATAAATACAAGTTGAAATATGTGCACAAGTAACAAATGAATAAATGTCTAAAAATTTTTAATAATTAAGCACATGTTGTGGTGTTTTATTATTTGTAAAATTTTACATGTGACAACTAACGGTAATGATTTCTGTACATATACTTTCTATCATGCACAAAATAAATATCTTTACTGTTATTTTCTAATTTGGGAGTTTTTATGTTCTTTCCTTATCATATTGTTCTGTTTATTATTTACTACTTTAATGAGAGAATAAGGATGGACTTTCTTAACTTGCCCCAGATTTGGAAGAAAATATTTTATTGTTTATTTATTTATTTTTGGCTCTTTAAGACAAGGTTTTTTTGTGTAGTGTTGGCTGTCCTGGACTCACTTTGTAGAGCAGGATGGCTTCAAACTTACCGAGATCCACCTGCCTCTGCCTCCCTGAGTGCTGAGATTACAGACTTGTGTCACCATGCACAGTGAAAATATTTTATTATTTAATCAAATATAACATGAGCTTCAGGCTTGTTACAATTTATCTTTTTGTTCTATAGTGCATCCCTCCTGTACCTAATTTGCTGAGACATTTTGACCAGGAGCTTTTCTTCTCAATTATTTCCTTTAGTATCTTTTAGATGATCCTGAGACTTTTACTATTTATGGTTAATGTGGCATAAAACTTTACTGGTTTGTGTATGTATATTGAGTCATCTGTACATTCAAAGGTTAAACTCCACTTACTTATGGCTGTGTCCTTCTAATCCGCCGGAGTGATTGCTGCGCTAAACTTCTGTTTTAAATCTCTGCTAATTAAAAGTAATTACCCGTATTTTTTTAGGCACTCTCTCTTTCTCCTTCTATCCTTCTCTCCCTCCCTCTCCTCTGTCTCTCATTTTTCCTTTTTATGGTCTTCCTATTGGAACTCTTGCGTGCCAGACCTCCTCCCATGGCATCTGGAGTACTTGATTGATTACATGTGTGAAGAAATATAACATGACGGTTGGCTTTAAAATCATCTGTAAAACATGTTTGAAAACACCGCCCCCCCTGCCTTCGGTGTTTTGAGAAACTCTGCCTTCAGTTACTCTTTAAATACTTGCTAGCATCTACATGTGCACCGAGCTGCTTAATGATGGCACTTTCCAGGACATTATTTCTTGCAGCTTCTCTTTCATGTTTATCATTTTGCTATTCCAGTTTTCTATTTCTCGTGATTTGTTTTTAATAGGTGGTAGCTTTCTACTAGTTTATTTACTCTCTCTAGGTTATCCACTTTGTTCACATATATTTTATGAGGTATTAAAGTTTATTTGTATTGTTGTAATGATTCCTCTTTCATTTGTCAATGTATTGACTTGTATTAGGAAATGTTTAATCAATTTTGTTTTTTTTTCATAAAACTAACTATAAACATAAACGTCCCAAGAATATCTGCTGAAATCTTCATTACTAGCTTCTGCTTTATCTCATGGTTTCTTTTGCCTAATTCTTGAGGTGTGAAATCAGATTATTTGTGATTTTGTCTGCTTTCTTGTCGTTGACAAAAAATTGCTATGAAATCCCCTCTTACAGTTGCTTTCCATGCATCTAATATATGCAAATCATTTTAGATGTACTTAATTTTACTATTTTTGCCTTTAAATGTTATAGATCTTTAAAACTGATTTGCATACTTCTAGACAGTATTAGAGTTCTTTGAAGCTGACTACACATTCACCTTCACACTGTTATATTTTCATGTTAATACTTTGTACCCATTCAATGTAACCAATAAACATTCCTGCAGTGTAAGTCTAATGACGACAGACTTCTTAAGATTAAATTTAGTTGAAATCCTTATGTTGCCTTCATTCACTTAGGGCAGCCTTACTGTGCACAGAGTGGTTGGCTAGCAGCTCTTTTCCTTTCAGCGCTTTAGAATTCTCTTCCTATGCCCTTCTGATTCAGAGGCTTTTGCTAAAAGTTCTAAGTTAGGGTGTTAGTTTAGTTACGGGGACTTTTCTTCTCTGTGGGAATTCTTTTCTCTCGTTACAAAAGAGTCTCAGTCTTTTACTTTTGACTACTCAACAGCAGTATGCCCAATAATGTGTCCTTAGCTGGTGTTTGCTTGAAGTCTTTGCAGTTTTGTTACCGAGATAATCTGAAAGTATTATTGTGGAGAAGTGCATATTTCTCAAATCTCTTTTTCACAAGGGTGCATAATTCTTCAAATTCCTTCTATAGCACTTATTAACTATTGCACACTGAGATGTTAATTTACCTAAAATTATATGTATGTTCCAGTCAACAAAATACTGAACTAGTTAATGTGTGGTGGGTCACAAAAGCTGCGTATGATGATCTTACGTAGCTATCCATTACCAACTGATGAAGACTTTATAGAGATTTTAGAAACCCAACAAATATACTACTATTAGTAGTATCTGGATGGCATGATTGCTCATCTGGCCACCTACCTTGTTGCAAAGCGTGATCACCTAAGTTTCATCAGCAAAACACTCAGGGTGGGAAGAGAGAACTGAATTCCATTCCAGATAAACACCAAACCATTCTTACTGACCTCTGGCCTACACACACTCACCATGACTTATGCATACATACGTGCATACAGTCTCACACACAAATAAAATAAATAACTAGGAAAAGGAAAGATATTAAACTAGGGATATAGCTAAGTAGGTAAAGAGCGTTGCCAAAAGCATGGATGCTGAATTCAGATCCCAGGAACCTATATAACATCTGGGAACAATGGCAGGCATGACCCCACATCTGGAAGAGATATAAAGACAGGAGAATTGCTGGAGCTGTGTTTGACACTCAGCTAACCCAGACAAATCAATGGGTAATGTATTCCATGAAAGACCGTCTCTCAAAGAATAATATGGAGGGCTACTGAGCAAGACACAATATTGACCTTTGAACTCTAAACGTGTTCACACATGTGTGCACCTGAATGCACATGTATATATAACATTCATAACACATACACACACACACACACACACACACACACACACACACACACACACACACTTTGTACTTTGTACTGGGACTTTGCCAAGTTTTAGAATTATTTTTGTGATGTACCTTATATTGTGGTGATAGTACATTGCATTTTTCCCTCTCTTCAATGGTAGGCTGCAAATCAAAAGTCAGCATGATTCTCTTGAAGCCCCAAAAATTAACATATAAGTTTAACTAAATTCAAAGAAAAGATCTTGTTGACTTAGCTGTATAAATTTGAATATATTCTTTAAATTACGAGATGTCTTTTGGAATTTGATAAAGGAAGTATTGTTACTGCATCTCTCTCTATCATTTATTCTTCACCATCTAACCAAGAAGAAAGATAAAACAAAAGGCCCATATTATATCCAGCCTGCAGTGGAGAATGGCTTGATTTTGATGTCATAGTACCTGTAGGATGCTTGATGTCATGAGATTCAAAGATTTCTTGGAGTTTGGATTGAGTACTGATGGGGCTATTTGTTTTCTATCTGAGCTGACAATCAAAAGCTAATATTTTGCCTGGGGGGGGGAACACCTCTTCTAAACAAACCTAACATGCTTAATAGTGAATTATATTGCAGTAAAATAAGGACCCATTCTAGTGTTCAAATTTTAGCAACAGAAATATGGTGGTGGCAATGCAGCATCTACAGTGTCTGCAGAGAATGGATTGTGAGTGCTTCACTAATGGGACTCCGTGCGGCAAGGCCCAAAGAAACTCTTTCTCACTTAGCAAGGTGAATTTTGATAGCCTCTATGCTTATCACATAAATCACATGTACTACACGCACTCCTATGCTGTTTATACTCATAGCAATATTAAGTTTCACTTTGTTGATCATGGGCAAGGACAAGATCACACAGGCTGAAAGCCTCATGGATGAGTCTGTGTTTTTCTCAAAACTCTTTTGAGGGGGAAAACGCTCTTCTCTTTCCCCCTACCTCAATCAATCCTGCAGATATGACCATTAATGCTGGATATTTTGGGACATGTAGCCATGTCCCTAGAGAAACAGCTATACTCACATTGAATAATCCTGGAGCAGTATGAAGAAAAGTGGGTCCTGCTTTGCATAACTGTCTGAAGAAGCTGTGTCTGGTCAACAGAGACGTGAAAAGTGCGGAGGTTGTGTCTGACCAGTAGACATTAAAAAAAATGGTTCTTGGAAAGATGGCATCAGGAACTGGTGGGTACATGTCATAAAAGATTGGTTGGTACAATGAACACATCTGTGTTTGAAATTAAAAAGTACTGTGACAGAGCTGTGCTATTTGATGACTGGACTTTAACCATGAACTGTTTATCTGTCTCTCACTCATCTTGCATTTGTGATGACGTTTATGCCCAGGTGGGCATATGTTCATGTCCACAGGACATGCCTGGTTAGACATTTATTTTTGGCTTGCTTAAAACTTGTGCTTTGTAGTGCAAAACACACTTGGGGTGGGGTGGTGATTGACCTTATGGGAGGGAGAAGGAGGATGGGAAACGATTGGGAAAACATAGCAATGATGAGCCTTTTGTAGTTCGGATGTTATGATTTCATTAAATAAAATAACCAGTAGCATCACAGCTCAGGCTAGCACACCTGTGGTTCTATAAATAATGGTGGCGCAAGCTATTTTAGGGCCACTTGTTTGAATATCAGCAGGTGGTCTGTGTCTTCCTTCTGACCCACACTGCACCTTTGTCCTCGGGTTCAGAAGCCTGCTGTCACTAGTCACAAAAATAAATGAAAGAAGAAAATGTCATAAAGTATTTTGTTACAGTGGGGCAAGTAAAACTACATGCTAGAGCAAAACAGCATGCGTTTACTGCCTACTGACTATAACATGTCAGTGTATAGTTCTGACATGACAAGTGCTCAATGCCTTACTATTCCACCTTTCTACATTACTATTTTCTAGTATATACTTTGATGCCTCCATGAAGCAAATATAATAATCATTCTATTTAATCCACATTAAATGTTTATATTTGTTTTTACTGGGTGCAAATACACAAAAAGCCATTCCTATCATTAATGATCTCCTTGGAAGTCCTGGATGAGCAATTTCTTCATTTTAGAAGACAAAGTCATTTTTACGAAAATATAACAACTTCATATATTAAATTTCTTTATCCAAATACAATGTATTTCAACTCTTTTGTCATGTTAAATAATTACTAATTTCCTCAAATAATGTAATACAATGTAATAGGAATTTTTCTTGAGCTGTTAGATATTATGTTTCTTTTTGTTTCAGTGTGTAGTTTTTGTTTTTTGCTTGCTTGTTTGATTTTTTGTTTTTAGAAAGAATTTTTGTTTGTAAGTAAGAATATTCTTGAGCTTTCTGTAGCTCAGGCTAGCCTGCAACTTTCACACATTATCCCTAAGCCTCCCAAACACTGGGATTACTGAATGTGCTGTCCTGCCCAAATGCTTTATAGATTTTAAATTGACACTTAAAAAACAAAATATAAATCGTTTATAGAATAGTAAGGCTATCTCTGTTTATATGTTGACATCTAAAGAATTATTCAAAACTGAGTGTACATCTTGGAAAATAAATATCAAAGTTTTCAAATTGTTATTCAGCCTTTCAGCTGTCTTGTTCTATGAAATCTGTTTATTTTTTGTCACTGTCTCCCAAATTCCAGTAAGAAGACAAAAAATAAACAAGGTGGCGTACAGAAGATAACAGCACATAGAAAATTGGGATGAAATGGAAGCGTGTAAAATGTACCAACAATAGTTTTGAGAACAGAATTCCTAAATTGGTTTTTCAATAAGGAAAATGCTGGAATTGACATGCTAGATTAGATTAATAACAAAATATAGATACCAAAATTAAAGACAGAGAGACTCTCTGGCAGAGGTATCAGAAAAAAGGACACACAAATAAAGTTTAAATTCAAGCAAAAAACACTATTTTTAGTCTAAATATATCCCAGCTGACCTGAAGTTGAATGTAATGAGCATTTTATCATTGTGTACGGTCAGTTGGTGCACAAGTGAGTAGTAACTGAAAGTTTCTGCTGGATCGCGTTTAAATTTTAGATTTCCTGCTGTAAAGGAACTGCAGTCCTAGCACAACTGAGTTTTCCTCTCCAGAGTAACTGACCCGTGGGGACTAGTTGTAGGTTCATCTAGTACATCAGGGTTCAGTGTCCAGTCTTCTCTAAAACTCTAGAAAATTTGACACTAGTAGTCCCATTAGTAGCATCTGTTTCTCCATTCACATTGTTGGTTTCACCAACTAGAACTGCCTATCCCACCCCTCCACCAAGCTACAGAGAGCCGACTTCTTTGGGGAAACAGACCCCTACAACAACTCATATGCTAATGTCCGGATGATCAAGCAAAAAGTCCAGATGTCTCCCATTGGAATCACTCCAACAACACCTAAGAGACTGACAAACTCAGACTTTCATAAAATGTGTTCATGGGTTTTAACCAAGAAGAGACTTGATACCCTATGAGCATATACAGGGGGAGGAGGTCCCCCTCAGTCACAGTCATCGGGGAGGGGAGTAGGGGGGAAGCGGGAGGGAGGGAGAAATGGGAGGATACAAGGGATGGGATAAACAGTTGAGATGTAATATGAATAAATTAATAAAATATATATTAAAAAATAAAATAAATAAAATAAAATATCCTCTTTTAGAGAAAGACTGATCAACATTTATCTCTTTGGTCATGTATTTACTCATCAAATGCTTGTACGGTTTTTCAGCAGTTTTTAATTAAATTTCTTTATTTATTAATTCAAGGAGAGACGCGTGCATACCACAGCAGCCTCATGGAAGCCAGAGAACAAATTTTTGGGAATTGATTCTCTCCTTTCATCATCTGCGTCCCAGAGATTGAATCCTGTCATGAGGCACGACAGCGAACACCTTCAGCTCTGAGCCACCTCACTGCTTCCATGCCTTGTAAAATTTTAAATGGTGGAGAAACACCAGGAAACAAATGACCTAAATATATTTGACAAATTTTAGTAACATGAGAAAAAGAATTGAACAAAGGTAATTTTTTGTTTGTCTTTGAAAGAAAGAAAAAAAAAGATAATAATAAAAACATTAGCAATAGAAAGTGAAAAGATATTTTTTTCTGAGTATAGAACTGCTCCAGGCCTGTTACTGATACATTGCAAAAAAGCAAATAATTAGAAGTATTACATAAAATAGAATTCCAGAACTAAAGAATATCAGTACTCAGATTAATTGTTGATAAATATTATGTATAAAATATGTAGAATATATATGCATGTACAAGTACACTCACATACATTTGCATACAGAGATAACACAATATTAATAAGCTAAGACAGTCCAGACTCTTCGAAAGTTGAGAGAAAAAGTTCAGGTGAGCATTGTAAGAAACATGATAAATAGATATAACTTGCCTCTATTAGCCCAGGAAGACAGAAGAAAGGCCTTTGAAAAATTTTTATAAAATATTTGCACTTGAAGCATCTAATTGTAGCAAATCTACCACAATAGTTTAATGTCACTGCATTGCAATTTATTTTCAGTTTAAATAACTTTTAACAGTTTATCACATATGCACTTTAGAGAAAGATATTGAGAGAATTTATCCTTCATAGTTAAACTCAAGGAAAAAATGAGAGGTGGTATTATAAAATTATATATTGCTAATAGACATCAGGTGGAATTGCTTCTTTGGAGTGTGAGATGTGTGTGTGTGTGTGTGTGTGTGTGTGTTAGTTAGCATTGGATTTGTTGTTCATTTTGGCTTTAGAGCATGTTACTTTTAAAACTATATACACGCAAAATAAAATTTAAACAAAATCTACTGTGAACTGCATTATTTAATTATCTCCTTGACAGACTAAAGAACCAAGTGAAAACAAAATAGAGATGTTGAATTCTAATCAGCATTTATAATTGACTTTTACACCTTGGATTAAACATTTGTGTAACCATGCCTTTAATTACTTGAGCAAAATAGTGCCAACAAAGCAAATCAAGCAAAACTGAAAAATTCAGAGAATCTTTAAAACTAAAACCTTAATAAAAGCACAGTCCTAAAGGCACACACGTTGTTCCAGTTCTCAGGCTGACACCTTCTAAATTTAGTAGCATGAACACTACAAAGAGACACTTATTACTTAACACCTTTCCAGATAAAAGTTCTTTGGTTCCAAACATTACACTCCTTGGTGATAAAATTGTGTCAGTTAATCACAGGTTTAATGATTGAACCTGTGACTGGATGAGGTGACTTTCAGTGCAATGTCAAAATGGTAATTAATAATAGGTCCTACCAAGGAAATAGGGCAGGAAATTGCTGAGTCTATTATTAAAAGAAGAGCAAGAGAGAAGTAATAGCAAAAACCTAAGACGGTTTTACGCTCTTTAGTTACCCTCAAAGTAGTAATTACGTGGAAAGACACATCCGTCTAAAGTGGACTCCCACTGACATGAGCAGCACATGGCTTCTTTATCTCCTCAAAGCCAGCTCTTAACTAGCCACGGAATACTGGGGAATGTTAAGAACAGGCATAGTTATCTGTGCTAAGGAGGGTCCAAGTTGAAACAGGTGATGGTTGAGATTCTTGTTTGAAGCTTAATGGAGGTTTTTCATCCATCTCTGTTCAGCTTCACGAACTCATGTATCTTATGGATGACATGATGCTACTGAGCGCCCCTTTAAGTCTAGGAGACACAGAAACTAAAAATACAGTGGCATTCCTCCGCTGAGCGCACAAGTGAGTAGGTTGAAATTTCACTGTGCCAAAAACAAAAACAAAAAAAAGGTGGTCACTACAACCTTGAAGTACATAGAGATGGGACTATTAGGTTGGAAAAAATTTTTAGGCAAGGAAAAATATTGTGAGTCTATCAAATTGTTAAATAAAACAAGTGGAGCACCATTTTGAATGGAAAAAGAAAATTTTAAGATTTTGCCACTTGGCAAAAAAAGCCCTCCTGATTAAACATTTTCCTGAAATCCAAGATGTGTGCTCAAGGTTTCATTCTGCTTGTCAACTGTACTTTAAATCAGATGTTAGTTTCTCCATCAGCAATTTCTAGAAGACTCACAGCAGATATCCTGGCATTCTGGCTCTTACCTTCTTCCCACTCCATCTCTTGTGGTGTTTCCTGAGCAGGGCCTTTTATGTAGATTTGTCCATTGGGGCTGGGATGCTCATTATCTGTTTACTTCTACACTAGGTCTACTTCTGATTTTTATTTGATTATAAATGATATTTTTAAAAGAAAACTATTATTTGTATTTAAAGGAAGCATTCTGGATGATCTAGTGTTGACCTGAGCTAGTTTCAAGGACAGTTTGTGTAAACTAGTTGTGACCTCTCAGCCATGGCCCACTCATACACCCTGTGTCCCAGTCTAATCAGTTCTGTTCACTGGATGGTTGCTTCCTCTCACCACATACAACCTCCAAGTCTTTCCCAGATCCCACATCCTGTCCCCAGGTTAAAGCTGCACCTAGCCCAGTACACAAATCTGGACATTGATCCAGCCTGGTAACATGATTGGAGCAGTATATGTTTGTACCATCTTCTACCCTTAGGACTTGCCTTTCTATGCAGCCTTGTATACAGACTGGTGAGTGCCCAATATCCTGGACCATTCAAACTCTTCTCACACTCCCAGCCTAAGCATATTTAGACATTTGTTCCATCCACTTGTTTTCTTGCTTACCATTGAATTGAGATCACTTTTTCCCAGCAGTCTAAAATCAACACTGGGTATCTGATGGATTGACATATTAACTCTTCATACCTGATGTAAAATGAACCAAGTTTAGACAAAAACTAAACTAGAACCAAACTCCCTCACAATAGAAGCTGTATATAATCTCAGATAAGGTATATAACCAATGAAAGAAATTCAATGTCCAGGTCTCATCAGAAAAACAAAAACAAATGAAAGATTAAGACAGTGTATTTCAACCAAAATTCAAAAGTCATATAGAAATGCTCTTGAGTTATAATTATCTAGATGAACCACAGAACACAGAACATAAAAGAACTAATACATTCTATCAAAAAATTAAAGGATTTTGATGATGTCATAAACAATAGTTTAGCAAACTCAGTGAGAATAGCATTAAACAGCTGAATGATGCCCAAGAAACATAAGACTGAATAAAATAAGGAAGACAGCCCAGAATTTAAAAGTTGAGTTCAGTAAAAAGACATAAATATTTGAAAAATCTCATGCTGAAATGAAGAAGGAATTGAAACATATGATAGCCCAATCAGAAACCCAGTGGAAAGCCTCTCGAGTAGAATGCATTTAGTGGAGGACAGCGTATCAGTACTAGAAGATGATGTAGGACAATCAGACCACAGAAACAAAGACTAGAAAAAATATAAGCACAAAGAAAATATTAAAGAACTCTAGAACACCATAAGAAGACAAAAATCCCCTAATTATAAGAATAAATGAAAAATATTCAGAGATCAATGTCATAGACAAGATCTTTAAAAATATCTTAGGAGAACATTTTACGAATTAAAGAAAGACATACCCGTACGGAGCCAAGATTTTCAATTAGACAGGATCTAAGCAAGTCAAACCTAAATTCAGTAGATGGTGAGTGCTGCTATAACATAATAAACAGAGTAATAAGAGACTCCCCACAGCATATTACAGTTACTACACTAAATCTACAAAACCAAGAAATACTATTGAAAGGGGAACTAGATAGGTAGATGAGGATAGATAGGCAGATGGTAGGAAATAAAATAAAGTAGCAAATGAACCAGTGATCCATGTTCATTAAAAACTGGGATGGATTTAGAGTCACATAAGTCAGGAACTGATACCCAAAGTTTCCAATGATTTAAAATGTCCATCATGGTATCTGTGCACTCTCATTTACATGCAAGCATGCATACACATAATACACACATATACACTCATGCCAAGCACACACAATCACAGAGAGAGAGAGAGAGAGAGAGAGAGAGAGAGACAGACAGACAGACAGACAGACAGACAGACAGACAGACAGAGAAATAACTACAGAGATAATTTTAATATATGGCTATTTTTTAACCAGATAATGTTCAAAAATTAACTTTGATAGCTTTTTAACCAAGTGTTGAATTCAATATCTTTTTGAATAGTTATCTCACCTGCAAGGGTGACAGTTAATTCTGATTGTAAACTTGATTCAATCTTGAATTATTTGAGACATATAACTCTGTGCAAATCTATTAAGAGCATTCCCAGAAAAGATTAACTAAAGAGGAAAGGAAGATCCTCTCCCAAAGTTGTCTGAATTTTCCTGAGAAATCCTACATAGAAAAATGATCCCAGAGAGAAGTGATACTGTTACCTTGCTGGACTCAACAGCTGGAGAATGCAGGTAGTTTGTTGCCATTTTCCTTCCATTAATACAGCTTTTTCAATAGCTGAGTAGTATTCCATAGTGTAAATGTACCACAGTTTCTTCATCCATTCTTCAACTGAGGGACATTTAGCCTGGTCCAGGTACTGGCTATTATGAATAGGGCCACTATGAACATGGTTGAGCAAATGTTCTTGTTGTGTGCTGGAGCATCTTCTGGGTATATTCCAAGGAGTAGAATAGCTGGGTCTTGAGGAAGTCTTTTTTTTTTTTTTTTTTTTTTGAGTGACATCATTTCTTTTTTTTTTCTTTTTTTTTTTTTTCATGACGATGATGTAGCACAGATCTCTTCCAAAAATCTGTCACCTGTCCAATGGGTGCAGCCCAAGGAACTGTGCACACCTGAAGCTTCAGGCACTTTCTTTTTTTTTTTTTCTTTCTTTCTTTTTTTAAAATTTATTCATTTTTATAATTTTTTTTATTTTTTTACCTTTTTATTAATTTATTCATATTACATCTCGATTGTTAGCCCTTCCCCTATTTCCTCCAATTCTTCCCTCCCTCCCACTTCCCCCCCTTCTCCTCTCCCCTATGTCTTTGATTGAGGGAGACCTCCTCCCCCTATATATGCTCTTAGAATATCGAGTCTCTTCTTGGTAACTTGCTATCCTTCCTCTGAGTGCCGCCAGACCTTCCCATCCAGGGGACGTGGTCAGAAAAGGGGCACCAGAGTTTCTGTGAGAGTCAGATCTCACTCTCCACTCAACGGTGGAGAATATCATGTTCGTCGGCTGGGTCTTGGTAGGGGTTCGAAATTTACTGCCTATATTCTCCTTGGCTGGTGCCTTAGTTTGAGGAGGACCCCAGGACCCAGATCTGCCTGTCATAAAGTTCTTCTTGTAGGTTTCCAGGACCCTGTGGATCCTACTAATTCCCCATTCTTCCATGCTAGTCTCGCCTAAAGTCTCAATAGGAAGTTCTTGAGGAAGTCTTATTCCTAGTTTTCTGAGATAGCGCCAGATAGATTTCCAAAGTGGTTGTACTAGTTTGCATTCCCACCAGCAATGAAGGAGTGTTCCTCTCTCTCCACATCTTCGCCAGCATGTGATGTCACTTGAATTTTTGATCTTAGCCATTCTGATGGGTGTAAGATGGAATCTCAGAGTTGTTTTGATTTGCATTTCCCTAATGATTAAAGACGTTGAGCATTTCTTTAAGTGTTTCTCAGCCATTTGATATTCCTCTGTTGAGAATTCTCTGTTCTGAGCCACATTTCTCAATTGGGTTCTTTGGTCTGGTGGTGTTTACTTTCTTGAGTTCTTTATATATTTTGGGTATTAGACCTTTGTCAGATATAGGGTTGGTGAAGATCTTTTCCCAGTTTGTAGGCTGTCACTTTGTTCTTTTGACAGTGTCTCCTGCCTTACAGAAGCTTCTAAACCTCATGAGGTCCCACTTATTAATTGTTGACCTTAAGGCCTGGGCTGTTGGTGTTACATTCAGGAAGTTGTCTCCTGTGCTCCAGGCTCTTCACCACTTTTTCTTCTAACAGATTTAGTGTCTCTGGTTTTATGTTGAGGTCTTTAATCCATCTGAATTTAAGTTTTGTGCATGGTGACAAATATGGGTCTAATTGCATATCCCAAAATTTGTAGACAAATGGATGGAATTAGAAGTGATCATACTGAGTGAGTTAACCCAGAAGCAGAAAGACTCACATGGTATACACTCACTTATAATTGGTCACTAGCCCAAAAGTCATGTCCCATGAAAGTCTTCACTTACCAAGAGATTGGGACAGATGTGAGAACATCTCACTGGGACTCCAGGTAAGACATATATAGGAGATGGGGGGTAAATAGAAGGACCCAGAGGGTCCTAGAAACCTATAAGAAGAACATCATGACAGGTGAGTCAGGGCCCAGGGGGTCTGCTCAAACTATTGCACTAACCAATGATAATACAAGTAGTAAACATTGAACCCCTACTCTGATATAGCCAATGGAAAGGACACTATCCACAGTTATGTGAAGAGCGGGGACTGACTCTAACATGAACGCTGATGCCCCATATTTGACCACCTCCTCTTGGTGGGGAGGCCTGATGGCACTCAAAGAAAAAATAAGCAGGCTACTAAGATGAGACTTGATAGCCTATGACCATATAGTGGGGGTGGAGGTCCCCCTTGGTTATAGACCTAGGGGAGGGGAATAGGGTGAAAACGGGAGGGAGTGAAGAAAGGGAGGATACAAGTGATGGGATAAAAATGAGTTGTAATCTGAATAAATTAATAAAATAAAATTAATTTAAATAAAAAAAAAACAAAAAACAAACAAACAAATCCCAGCTTCTTCAACTTTGCAACATGAACTAGAAACCAGCACCTCTCCAGGAATCCTGCATTTCTGCAACACACCTGATTTTCTAAGACATCCAGCCTCATGGATTGGGCATCTCAGCTTTGCCACTTAGTAAAAAGCCACAGTTGGGCCAACCAGCCTGTCCCATGTAAACCAAAACAATCAAATAAATTCCATTTGTAATGTTTAGAGAGAGAGTGGAGAGAGAGAGAGAGAGAGAGAGAGAGAGAGAGAGAGAGAGAGAGAGAGAGATTACTCATAAAGGAAACTTATCAGAATAATAGCTGATGCTTACTGGAAGCCTGAAAAATGGGTAGCAAGGCATTCCAAGCTCTAAAAGTCTATGGATAACCTATAATACTGTCTTCTATTAAAGTATCTGGATAGTTTGAGGAGAAACAATAACAACTCAGGATATAAAGAGGATAAAAGAAGCCACATCTGCCGATCTCACTAGAGAGAATATTGGAAACTACTGAAGAGAAGAATAAACATAGCCAAAGGACTAGAAAAAAATGAAACAAGAAAGATTTAAACACAAATTAGGACTAAGAACTCCTGCTTACAAATGAACGCATAGACTATCAAACACTGGACACATAGCAAAATAGATGAAGTCCTATACTGACTAATTAAGCCACTTCATCAGAGTCTAAATATCAGTTATTGCTTTAATGTTTGCTGCTATCTTAAGACAAATACTTCCAAGCCCCCATTAGAAATGACACACATAATTATTGGCAGGTGATTAATGATGTAATTTCCTGGCATGAAAGACCCATTTAAAGCAGAGTACAAGTTCTGAAAGAGCAATGGTAAGTGGTTTTGGAGTCCTGGTGTGTATCACAACCACAGGGTATGTCGACTTGGCATTTAATGAATGTTTGATGATGGATGAACATGCGAAGGACTTCAGATTTCTGCTCCTGACTGACAGCTAAGGTGACTTCTCCGCTGTGTATTTGAATAAACACACTTTCAATCAGACCAGCTAAGTTGATTCAGTAGTTTTTTAAACACTAAACTACAATAACCAGTCCAATTTATCAACAGCCCACTATTCAGAACAGAGAGATGTCTGTGGAGCCAGGAACTAATAGGTTCTCTTGCGTAGGCCTTCAGATTCTAAAATAATCTGTTTACGGCCATCAGACTGACATCCAATTTCAGTTTCCGCAGAAGCACATCAGGCAAAATGGGTGTTTCATGAAGAATTGTCTCCCTAGATATGTTTTGCACTGTGATGTTTCCATTGCTGTCTGTGTTCATTATGGGTTGCATTGATTATAAAGCATGAGTGAGGGCATAATGTAGTATATTTGTCCATAGGACTGTAGCAATCATGAGGCAGTCTGACTTACACCAGTGTGTCTTGATTGGCTTGAAAATATTATAAATAAATAAACATAAAAATAAAATCAATGTTTCCAATCCCTGATGAATTGTATTTTGTACCCACCTAATAAAGTGGTCATTGTATGTTTTTATTAATAAACTATGTAAAGAAAGTTATGCATTTGTAGTTGGTTAAAAATAAAGACTAAAGGTTAGCCATGTTTTTGCAGAACCTGTGAATCCAAATTTTTACAATTCTCTACACACTCTCCAAATCCTTGATGTGATTTGTGCAGACACTCAACTAAATTAGAGTGGTAAAATAAGATAATCAAAATGTTCATAAATGTTACTATATATCTTATCCTAAATTTATGGCTGTAGAGATCCTAGGCCATGGTGGAGAACTCAACACAGTTGTTCAGCAACTCATTAAGCTGCCCTTAGAATATTTATGTTTCTACCCAGAGGCATAAACAACTCCCAACTTTAATCAGAGAAGCTGCACTTTCCATTGAACAGTACTGAATGCAGAGCCTCATGACAACTAAAAGTAACAGGTGAATCAACAGTCATCTATTACAGTCTACATGCAAATACTAAAAATAAGGCTTAAGAAATAAAAAGACCTGTACTTTGTCTGTATGTTGTATCCCACCTTTTCCTCCAAATGTTTCAAAGCTTCAGGTTTTATTTTACCGTGTTTGGCCCATCCAGTTAGTTTTTGTTCAAGATGAGATAAGGATTTAATTTCATTCTTTGAAGTGTGTGTGTGTGTGTGTGTGTGTGTGTGTGTGTGGTGTGTCACACAGCATTTCTGGAAGAATGTCGTTTTTATTTTGACGTGTCACAATTTGTGTTCTGTAGTTGTATGTGGTTATATATTGGTCCTCTGTTCTATTCCATGACTTATGTATCTGTTTTATGTGGGGTTTTGTTGATTGTTTTACAGCACCGAACTTTTTCCTTGTTATGATGGACCTGTATTATAGTTTGAAATAAATAATTTCATTTCCAGCATTGTTCTTTTTGCTGAACACTGTTATAACTATCCATGAAGTTAAAAAAAATTTTTTGGGAGAATCTCACATATGAGTACTCTTTTGCATATTGCCGCCCCACACACTTACTCTTCCCATGCCTCCTGACTCCCTCTTAACCTCGTGACCTCTTCATTTATATAAATGTGGACACACGAATATGTGCATGTATATATAAAAAATGCTTCCTGATAAGTTCATTTAGTGTTGCTTATATGTTTGTGAGTTTCGAGGTGCTTGTGTACGGGAAATGGCAATAGTCTATACTGTTTGGGGTGTCTTAAAATCCTCCTCAAAGAGAAGTCTCCCATCCATGGAAGAAACTGTTAGGGAAAAACTAAACTGTCAGGGAACTTATCTCTGGAGAAGACTGATTCTCCCTCTTTTAGCAGATATTAATAGCCTATGGCACTTCATCTAGGGATGGGTCCTTGTCAGATTTCCCACATCTGTGTTGGCTGTCAACAGGTGTTGTCATTGTGTGAGTCTTATTTTGACAACCATCACGTTTTGACAAAGAAAGCCCATGCGTCGTGTGCTCCCTTATTTGTAGAACCTTGCTGCTCTTCTCTAGATGTGAATGCATAGCCTGGGACAATTGCGGAAGTCACACGGGGTCCATGGCGGTGAGGATGGGAAGGACCTACACTAAGGCACGCAGTGCTATGAAAGGAGGCATAGGAAATGGGGTTGGGTACTTCATCTGGGAAATGAGAAAAAGACTGAGGCTGAGAGAAAAGGGAGATTACGGAACATCAAGGAACACTGAAGAAGCCAGATATATTATTTTATGTTTATTTAAAAACACATATGTAAGAGTGGGGACTGACTTTCACATGAACTCTGGTGCCCCATATTTGACCACATCCCCTTGATGGGGAGGCCCGGTGGCACTCAGGGGAAGGATAGCAGGCTACCAAGAAAAGATTTTATACTGTATAATCATATACAGGTGGAGAAGGTCGCCCTCAGTCACAGTCATAGGAGGGGAGTAGGGGGAAAGCATGAGGGAGGGAGAAACGGGAGCATACAAGGGATGGGATAACAATTGAAAAGTAATATGAATGAATTAATAAATAATAAAAAAGTGAAAAAAATATGTAAAATTTAAAAGAGTTATGTGTATACATATATAAAAATTAAATGACCTTATGCCAGTCGAGTGGCAATGCATCCTGTGATGCTATAGATTTTCTTATCAAAACTCTTGTTCCGTGGATAGGAGACGTCTCTTTGGGTTGTGGTTGTTCAGAGGATTTCTAGTGACACCCCAAACAATGTGGGCTATTGCATTGCCCTGAGTTGCCTCCAGAGCTTGGGCAAAATGTGTTACAGTAGGTAGAGCTTATCACAAAAATCCATAGCCGGTCAAAATGCAAAGAACACCCAACTACACTGTGTCTATCCTCAAATGATTCAGCTACAATACCGCCTGCAAACTAAGATTCAGAGACCATTACAGAGGAAATGGCAGAAAGATTACAATACAGAGGACCAAGGTTGTGTCTTCTGTGTATGACAGGCAGTTGCACCCATGATATGTTAGCCACTATTACAAAATAGACACTAAAGCATTTTTAATAGAAGCCAGTATGCTTTAGTGAAAAAAAAAAGTTTGTTGCAGATAAGAAGAAAAAAATAATTGAAGCAAATATTTTAGACAATATTTTACATTAAACAATTATTTTTATACAATTTCTTTGAATTTTTCCTAGAACGCCAAAGATGCTTATTCATTAGAAAGAAGCAGATTTTGTTTTTCACTGCCTTCCTCATTAGAAGACAAGTTTCAAGCATAAAGTTATTAATAGGACTGGACTGTTACTAGTGTCCATTTCAACACTGCCCTGTATGGGTTCACATTATAGACCAAACAGCAAGCTCAAATGTGAGAAAAATACATCAAATATAGTTTTTTTTCCTGTTTTCAGCAGAGTCCCTGCTCCACATGAAGCAGTTCTGCTCTGAGGAAGAACATTTTCTCTAAAAAGGACATTACGAGAGCGCTGAGTACCAGTTCTTCCCCAACCCCCACCCCCCGCCTTTGTTAGCAGAAAAATTAGAGAAAAACTGTGATTTCCTATTCCTGGTGCTTGATACAGTACTTACCACTTTTTGCACACGTGGTAAAGAATGGTGGTGGGGCGCCGGGTGTGGTGGCGCACGCCTTTAATCCCAGCACTCGGGAGGCAGAGGCAGGCGGATCGCTGTGAGTTCGAGGCCAGCCTGGTCTACAAAGTGAGTCCAGGAAGGCCAAGGCTACACAGAGAAACCCTGTCTCGAAAAACCAAAAAAAAAAAAAAAGAATGGTGGTGGGCAAGTAGCTTTCCACGTAGGCTTGCCTGGTTAGTCTAACCTCAGAGTAGTCATGTATTTTCAATGTTCTAACTTTGCTAACATCATTATCTGTAATTCTTCATGCTAAGTGATCTGTTTTTAATATAAGTAGTCCTCTTCAAACACATTTTAAGAAATGCATATTTGGAAACCCAATACTTAGGGCTATCTACAACCTGCATGGCGTATCTATAGGTACCAGATACACGCATGATAATTTGGACATCAGTCATTCACGTCCATGTGGCAAATGGATCTCTCCTTGTCCTCTTGGCAGACTGAGTTTTGCTGACTGTTTTAGTGAGATGAACTGTAGACTCCTTCCCTGAAGTTGTGCTATGCCCTCAACCTTGCAGATTTAATTATTCCCACCTCTGCCAAGTTCAGTTTGCAAACTACAGTGATTTTCAACAATCATTAAATCGTTTCAAGAGTCAGCCTCGGAATACTGTTACCCTCTTGAAACAGTGGGATCTACAGTTTCATCACATAAAGGATATGGGAGAGGCAGTATGTTATCTTAAATGTACTTTGGTCTTATCTGGATTAATTAGTTCTGGCAAATAATCTTATATTGTGTTAGGCATAAGCTTTAGCATTTTTATCCATTAGAGAGAGAAAACCCACAAAAAGAAAGACATTAAGCTCCCCAATGCTAAGAAAGCCTTGTTCATCAGGATGAAAAGTTGGGAAGAAAAAGTAAATTGCTGTCAAATCACATTTTCCTCGTACCCATTAGTTGAAGAAAATTCCTCTAGTATATCATATTTATTTATGGGAATAGTTTTTAAAGTAAGTCTTGATGTGATGAAAGAAACGTTCCCATCAAAAAAGGAGTGCCTTGCACAGATGAGAGAAAGCTCCAAGCTAGATCTTTCTTTACATAATAAAAGTGAAAAAAAAATGGTGTAGGAGGAAAAACAGATGAGAAAAGTGGATGCTGTTTGAAACTAAGGAACACAAAGCATTTTGCCTTCTGGTGCTCAGTAGCACACTGTATTCAGGGCTGTAATTGAGGACTTAACCATTTTACCATGTTTTTGAATTAACACTGTGCGTGGATTTCAGTTCTGCCGCTGAAAGGCAGTACATACGAACATAAAGAATGGCATTTCAGAAGCCAAGCACAGAAGAAAGCATACTGTGCAATCTCGCTCACAATAGAAGGTATAAAAGGTCGTCGGCGGATCCACTTCTGTTTACAGACGCTGTGGAGAGAGAGGGAGGGGATGGAGAGGTGAGCAACAGCTGCTAAGTTATAATCAGATCAGAGCAGGAAGTTCTGGTAGGCTGACTGATAATAAACTAAGGGAAAAAGAATTTAAGATGTTCCCACCATGAGGCCTGATTAATATTAGAGATTTGATTATTTTGATTTAAACATTACACAATGGATGTGTACACGGTGGTAGCTGCACTTCTTAGGTTTCTATGTTCCATTTCAATATAAATACACTGGATTTATTTTTTTTTAATCTCCTTATACCATTTTCCAATCCCCCTCCCTCTTCTCTTTCCAGACCCACCATCATACACCCCCATTTCCCTCTCTCCTTTTTCTCAGAGAAGGGAGGGCCCCCCACCCTGGAACCTCACATCACAGCAGGACTAAGTGCATCCTCTCCCACTGGGGCCTCTCAAAGCAGCGCAGAAAGGGGAATAGATCCAGAGGCAGGAAACATAATCAGAGGCAGGTTAGGGGACCCACATGTTGAACATGCTGCACATCTGCAACATATTGTGCATGGGGTCTAGCTCCAGTACATGCTTGTTCTTCGGTTGGTGGTTAAATCTCTCTGAGCTCCCATGGGCTCAGGTTAGTAGAACCTGTAGGTCTTTTTGTGGTGTCCTTGACCCCTCCAGCTTTCTCTATCCTTCCTCCCACTGTTCCACAGAACTCCAGAGCTCAGCCTGTTGTTTGGCTGTTTCCATTAGCTGCTAGATAAAACAGCTAGAGAAAGCCTCTCAGAAGACAATTATGTTAGGCTCTTGTCCAGTTCCCACCCTCCATCTGCTTCAGATGTTCATTTTATTTCCTCATCTGAGTGAAATTCAAACATCCTCCCTGTGGTTCCCTCCTTGTCTTCTTTGAATCTATAGATTGTATTGTGGCATTCAACTCTGGGTCCTTGGGCTTGGCTGCAAGTGCCTTTACCTACTAAGCCATTTTCCCAATACAGGGCCCACTTTAATGTATTTTAATTACAATTTGGTACCCTACCTCAGAACTCATTCTTAGGTTCATTAAATGTCCTCTGTTTCCCAGTAGGGTAAGCCTTTAACTAAGTTGGCTCACAAGTTCATAGTTATAGAATTTGCTTCTAATCCTATCACTGGATCTGCCCCCCTCCTACCCCCTGCATTCTATGGTTGTATGTGTTTTACCAGTCAGAAAGTAGTCTTCTGAAAAACACGTATTATTGTTTTTGAAGGTGGATCAGAGAGATTTTTTTCTCATTGGTGATTTATTTCATTATATTTCTTTGAATAACTCATACATTTATGCAATATAAAATAATCATATCTGTCCCCCTGGTGCCCCAACCCAATTTTCCTAAAACACAAATAAACAGTAATAATCTCTTCTTTTTATTATTCTTATTAATAACTCACAGAGTCTAGCTGGTGTTGCTTCTGTGATTATGACTATGTGGCTACCCACCAGGGTATAAGAAGCCTACTTCATCCCAAAGCATAGTGATTTTCATGGGAGCCATCAGCTGTCAGTTAGCACCTTCAATATCCAAGTTGCAAGTTTTGTTGGTTTGATCTTGGGTAGGTCCAATGCATGGGTTTCTAGGGAGGGAGGAATTTATGTATGCAATGCACCTGTCAGCTTGCAAAGTTGGCATTTCAGCTCTCCTTCCCATGTAATGGCTTTTACATTTTTTCTGCCTCTTCTTAAGTGAAATTCTCTGAGCCTTAATTTTTAAATGGTGTGTCATTTTAGAATCATCCAGATTGAATCAAATATATTTTAAATTTCAGATTTGCCCCTTACCTCAATGAACTATTTTAAACTGTTTTTTTCCTTCCATTGAAAAAAAGAACAATTTAATTGTCAAATTTGTCCTGCTTTCATTTTTAGTTATGAAATAAATATTGGTTTATAGTGAAAGTAAACAGTAAGTTAGACTATATGGTATTGAATGCATAAGGCCCAGAATGTTCAATAATAACACTCTATGTTACTATGACTTGATGGGGAACAGGTTTATTTTGGCTAACCTTTCTGGGTATAGTCTGTGAGCTCCTATAAAATCAAAAGCAACCTATATACTTCCAGCAATAGTGACACAGAACAAACATTCCCACTCAAAAAGTGAACACAGTGGCCATAGTAAGGAATGGTTGTACAAAAACATGAGTGAAAGTGAGTTGAGCAAAGACCAAATCAGGAAACTCCACTTCCACCATCTGGGACTCGTGGATGAAATCCTTCCTACTCCACGGGCCTGAGTCATCCCACCTTTCCAACTGGGCTTTCCACAGGAAACATTGCCTATCTCTCAGGCACATTCCACTCCATGTTCACAGCTTGTCTTGGCAGATGTCCCATGGAAACCTCTGTTTCTTAATACGGACACTTCCATTGTGCCACACATTGCCTGCCTCCAAAGCTCTCTATAGTGCAAGACTGTGAACTCATCAACACTACAAAACCAGTACCATGC
This sequence comes from Acomys minous, assembly GCF_964271855.1. Classification (NCBI taxonomy): domain Eukaryota; kingdom Metazoa; phylum Chordata; class Mammalia; order Rodentia; family Muridae; genus Acomys; species Acomys minous. The sequence goes on from NC_140495.1 coordinate 29,462,053, forward strand.
GGATGCTGCTGGTAAGTTCTACCGATAACTTGGGGTGAATGTGACCACTTTGAACAGCAGTTGTAATGCATCCAATTGTATCATCTGTGCTAAAACAAAGTAATTATGTCACATAAATCATGGAAAAAACACAAATGCTTAGCATGAAGTATATATATATGTATATATATATGTGTGTTTATATACATAATTGTATATCCTTCATATTTTAAATACATGTAATCATGAAAATACTAGAACTATGCAAATAGTAAAGTGAATACTGGTTCCCAGTATTCATGGGAGAGAAAATGAGTGGATTAAGCATAGAATTGAGAAAGCAATGAAATCACTTTATATGACACTGAAATGGTAGACAGATGCCATTATCCAGCGGTCAGAAACCATAGGCCATATAATACCTAAAAATAACGCAATGTAAACTACAGACTTTGAGTGATGTTATGTCAGTACAAGTTCAACAACCATGCTAAATATGCACCTCTGGTGAAGAGTGTTGATTGCAGAACAGGCTGTGCATGAGAGCATCATACAAAGTGTCCTCTTTGCATCTTCTAACCCATTTTAAAGCTAAAAATATTCTAGATAAGAGAATAACATTTAGAAAACTAACTATATGCATTTACTAGAGTTGCCACAACAAAGTATAACAGACCTTAAATGATATAAATCTGTTTTGTCAACCTCCTGAAGACTAGACTTCCAAAGTCAAGAGGAAGACCTGTGTGATATTCCCTAAGATTTCACTTCTTTGGGGGCAGATGACCACCCTCACCCCCAGCATGTCCTTAAGTATAGGATCTTTTCTCTAAATGTGAATCCATGGTAATTTTCCTTGTATCCACAAGTAATCTTATTATAATGACATCAAACTAAATTAAAGTCTATTGTAATGGATTTACACATAACCAATTTTGCCTAAGGTCCTATGACTTAGATCTTCAATATATAAATTTAGTGGTTGGTGAGAGCTAAATCATATTTCAGCCCATAGAACTGACTTCTATTAATATGGAAAAGAAGAATTGGATAATATATTCAGTTAGTTTATATGATTAATGTCTATTGGTAATGCAAAATTCATAAAGGCGGTGATAATGGGTGATGAAATAATAATCATTTCTTTGCATCATGGTTCTAGAGTCACTTAGTGAATAAGTTTCCATCTTTCCAATATACCCTTTCCACTACATTAATTAATGCAAAATACATTTACTCAGATATGGCTGTCAATTAATTTTAATGCATATCATGTACTCTTCAGTTCCACAGAGGAAGCAAACTCCACTAACATTGCAAAGCCTTTACACATTATTGATTCCTAACGTATGTACCACAGGCTTACATTATTTCTTTCTGAATTTTTATGCCACTTGATACTTTATGTCACCAAATATATTAATCTTTAGTAAAATTATTTTAATAAAAGATAAAGCTTTTATCAGGATGACTATTTCTTATTTTAATTATACTCTTATTTCAAATCATTTAAAATATTGAATTATGATGGCACTTCATAGAAAGAAATTTGTCAATATCTACTTGAACAGATGACAAGTTTTCATTTTAATTTAGCCTATTTACATATATACATTTGATTAAAATGACTACAAATTTTAAATATACATTATGCTCCATATTTTCTTTTTTAGAAGAAAAGAAATGGCCAGCCAAAGTTAGAGAAGACTGAAGCTACCTCCATGATTAGCTTGATCAGCACCCCATATTCTGGGCTGTTGTTGTGTATTTTCTTGGAAAGAAGTGGCTTTTGGACATTACCCCCAGGATAAGTTAGTGAGTGTTGGCATAGAGAACTGGAAACATGGATTCTACCTCCAAAGAGCTAGGAACTCTGGAGCCAGTGATGTCAGCCCCCTGGACCTCTAAGATATCAGGAACCCTGACCAAGTATGTATTCTTTTCTTTCCAGTATCATCACTGGTGGCAAACTCAAGCCCCTCCACTCCATGCCTGCCTCTGATAGTGAAGATGGGACTATCTAAATGTGAGTTCAAAATAACACCATAGAATAACAATAATATGGGTCATCAAATATATAACAAGGATCCAGAGGGTCCTAGAAACCTACAAATAGAACATTATGGTAGGCAGATTTGAGCCCAGGGGTCCTGCTCAACCTAAGGCACCAGCCAAAGACAATACAGGCGGTAAACTTTAAACCCCTACCCAGATCTAGCCAATGGTCAGAACATTCTCCACAGTAGAGTGAAGAGTGGGATATGACTTTCTCACGTACTCTGGTGCCTCACATTTGACCATGTCTGCTGGAGGGAGAGATCTGGTGGCACTCAGAGGAAGGACAGCAGGTTACTGAGAAGAGACTTGATACCCTATGAACATATACAGGGGGAGGTAATCCCCCTCAGGAACAGTCATAGGGGAGGAGAATAAGGGGAAAAAGGGAGGGAGGGAAGAAGGGGAGGATACAAGGGATGGGATAACCATTGAGATGTAACAAGAATAAATTAATAATAAATAAATAAATAAATTTTAAAACATTTTTAAAAAAAACAACTCATTCCTAAGCTACTCAAACCAACCCAGCTTGCTTTGAGTTATTGCCTGATTCCTATGAAATAAATATGAAAGCACATTTTATGCTAAACATGTGAAATCTTTGATGGGGACTTGCACTCAAATTGAGTTTCTGAGCAAATCAATGGTGTGTCAATATATTACTAAAAAGCATCATTAATCAGAGTCAAGGTAAGGGAGAAAAGTAAAGATCAGAACACATAAAGACAGCAAACATGGTTTGTAAAAATAGCATTTAAGCATTATATGAGTATCACTTCATGTTTTAAATGTCTGAATTTCACAAATGAGGTAGTTGAGTTTTGATATTTAAAAAATGTGCAATCAGTCACACTGCTATCATTTGTCAGGGCCAAACTGAACTTAGCTCATATGAGTCTTACTTTATAACACTTGAGTTTCAAGTCACATTTTCTCTAGTTCTAATATTAATTTTAATCTTAATACATTTTAATCACTCAGAGAATTGACCCAGATGGTATTTTTCTTTCTCTCAGTGAAAAATAAATAAATGAAAGAAGCAGCGTCCCACTCTACCTTCACCAGAGAGCAGTGTCTTCTCACTTTTGATCTTTACAAAGCTGCATGACTTCTCCAACCCCCAAATAAGACTTCATCTTTTCGGTTTCACAGAGAGAAGAACAGTATTGCTAATCGGCTTCATTTGAAGGTAGTACGTACTGCATGTGGACACAAGGACAGAACTTTTGGAGAAGTCTTGAATGGCATTCCATGTCAAGTGGGGGACAGAGAAAAGATATTCAGAATATGGGGAAAGAAGTCAGTCCATTGATCCTTATGAAGCAACTTACCCAGTATCAATACACATATCCACAGAAGACAACAATATACCAGACATCCAGAATTTCTAGAGTGGAGGTCCTCAGAATTTAAAGAAGAACCACAGGCTTTCTCTTTAAGAATCTTTTGAGGACCCGTGCTTTTCACTTTACTCTATTACCATAGAGATTAAGCAATTGACTTGGAGGTAAAAGCTAATCAGCCTCTTGGGACTGGTATGATGTTTTCATGGCCACTGGTTCAAATTGTAAAGCAGGTCCAAATTTCACATCAGGTAGAAGTTTTGTCATTTGGTTCAGGCCATGAAATGCTGTTCCTTCAAGTTACCAGTTTGTTGCCACCCATTTCTTGATTCACTCTAATAGCCTTATAGGAGAGTTTCCACATGTTGCAAATTTTAAAAATTCAGTCCATTTTTAACTATAAATATTTTGGAAACACTATGTATCAGTGTGTATAACTAATGACCCCTATATAATATTTAGTACAAGTCATCAAGGAGCTTGGGTAAAAATAAGTAAATCCTCTGATACTGAACCTCCTCCAAAGAACAGGTCATGATTTCCACTCACTGAGGAAATCATTAAGAGCTGAGCTAGATTGTATTTTGATAAGCATTAAGGCCTGTTACAGTGGCAAAGAGAAATTTATCTTATTTAAGTCAAGTGGGACGATATTTTGCCCCATGTGAAACAATGCTTTCCCTAACTTAGGGGCATCTCTCAGGACTCAAGTGGTATACGCCATCCAGTGAGGGTGCTGATCGTTTTCTGTGGTGCAGCTGCTGTGCCTCATGGGCTCATAAACAAACTAGCAAAGGTGGGTTTCCACACAGACTCAGCCCCAACTGTCATGGTTAATTACATTTGATTTCCCCTAGACTTTTGTATTTGCTGGTTTGGAATTTACCTGGATTTCAGTTTCTACTTTCTGAATCTTTGGCTTCTTCCTAGATCATCATGAAATTATTAATATCTTACTCACCATCACAGAAAAACTTAGTATCTTAAGTACATCATTTAAAGGTGCATGATTGTACTACTTGCTGGTTCTTATTCATATTTACTATTTAAATATTCTCATCACCCAGAAAACACTACATGCATAAAATGTTAAATATACTACTAAAATATCAAATAGAGTGTATCTTTAATATTTATGCAAATTATTGCATATAAACATTAAGAAATGCCTGCTTCAAAAGCCAAGGATAATTAGGGAAAGGCTTTTGACACACAACTGACTACCTAAATTTAATCCTCTGTATATTTATCTTAGAAACAAAATCAATTCTAGCAACTTGTCCTCTAATCTCCATACAGGCTCCGTGACACATGTGACAACACACACACACACACACACACACACACACACACACACACACACACACAGAAACAAACAGGTGTAAGTTCTAGGAAAAACATTTACAATGTTGTGCTAGGTAGTTGTACAGTTTGCTGATGTTGTTTCTTTTTATTTTGTCAACTTGGCACAAACAAGAATCATTTGGGAATCCAGAACTTCAGAGAGAAAATGCCTCCATCAGGCTGGCCTGTGTGCCAATATGTGTTGAATTTCTTGGTGAAAAAGCCCATCTCAGCAGAACTATCTTGCCCACTTTTGGGGGGTTGTTTAATAAAGAAAGATGGGTGAGACATGGCAAGCAGTCAGCAACATTCTTTGGTCACTGCTATACCTTTCTGCCTCCAGGATACCTCCTTGCTTGAGTTCCTGACTTGACTTACCTCAGTGATAGCCTGTGTTTGGGATGTGTAACCCAAGTAAACTGCTTGTTCCCCAATTAGCTTCTGTCAATGTTTTATCACATCCTTAGAAAACAAATAAATATAAATTGCTAATGTAAAAAGACAGACACTATAACCTTAGGACCGTCCCCGAAAAATGAAGACTTTTGGTCATAGTGTTTATTATAGCAACAGACAGCAGCAAGCAAGCTAGGACCCATTGGAAGGACCCAGTCATCCTGCCCATTTAGGAGTGGTGCCGGAAGAAGTGAAAGTGAAGTTAGCGACATCAAGAAGCAAGGATGTCAGTAATGTCTGCTAAGGAAAACTGCAGACAAGAACAGAGCAGACCTAGAAAGCAGCTTTTTTATCCTTGTGGATTTTGATCTTGTCCCTTCATGTCTATGCCCAATTCATCTCCCTTGCAATCAGAATATTTTTATGTGTGCCATTGTATTTAGGGACTACATAACTTTAAAAAATATGCAGATGTTCATTGCTAATAGTTTGCTTTGGGTTTCATGGGACATTATGAAATATACTTTTGAATAATGTTAAAACTGATAAAAATTATGGGGCATCTTGGAGATGGACTAAGTGCATTTTTTTTGTTGTTGTTTTAAGGCGTGCAGGAGATTTTTAGGGGATTATGTATTAAAATGTGTTGCTTTTACTCTTCTATTCATTTATGTTCATCTCTACTGTTCATACATGGTCCCCAAAGTGGTTGTGTTATTTTTCATGTTGTGGACACTTAGGCAGTAGGTCCTTGCTGGAGAATGTAAGTCACTAATGACACCCTTTGTTAGATGTGGCCCTAGGCCCCTCTTTCTCTCTTTATTCTGTGGGTGGTATAGTGTGGACATTTCTTCTCAAACATTCCCTCCTGCTATAGTGACTGAATACTTTGAACTAAAATAAGTACTTTCTCTCTTAACATGCTTTGTCAGGCATTCAGTGTGGTGATACATGGCCTCATTAATAAAAAATGAAATTACTATTCTTCTTGAATATTGGTCAATAAAAAAGGTAAAAGAAGGGATAGAATATTTGTTGTCATAGTAATCAATTATGAAACAAATAAAATAGCGATATCTGAATATTTACCAAGTTCTATGATCTCCCAGAGTTTTAATAGTCTTCTTTCTTATATTTAAGATATTTATATAATTAAGTCATATATTTCCAATGAGGAACACGAACATGACAATGGTTATTATTTCTGCAAATATTTATATTGAAATTTGAATTATGAATTTTGAAAAGGTCCTATGGCAATCTTTGAGTGTCCAGGCAATCTTTAAGCATGCATCAAGTTTTGATTGTTGATATAGAAGCACTGTTGTCTGATTTTCAGGATAGTGGGTATCTACGTGTGACTGCAGAAGCATTAGTGTACTCTTTGGGGAAGATTTACATTAAAAAAAAAAACACTATTTCTCAATGTCATCCATATCTGAATCTCTGGTGCCTCCAATTGTTGGCTATAAGTATTTACAAGACAAGGTTCCACTATATTGAACAGGCTAATCCTGAGTTCCTAGGCTCAATGATCTTCTTGTCTCTGACTTCCAGTTATCTGAGACTACAGATACAAACCACAGTGGCTGCTATAACTGCTTTTGCTGATGCTGTTGTGGTGGTTAGCCAAAGTGGTTTCTTACATTGCTTGACTTAAAAATCATGGTGAAGTGTGGCTAGAGAAATGACTCAACAATTAAGAATGTTTACTGTTTTTGTAGAGGACTGACGGTTGGTTCCAAATACGTATGTCAGAAGGCTTATCATCACCAATAATTTCCTCCTCTGTCCACTTGGGCACGAGCGCACGTGCGCACACACACACACACACACACACACACACACACACACACGGGGGGGGGGGGTCTAGGGAGACACACACAAATATAATAAAATATAAAAATCTTTTTAATATTTTATTTATTATAATTTATTCACCCATTGCATCTCAATTGTTAACCCCTCACTCTTATCTTCCTGTTCCTACCCTCCCTCCCTTTTCTGCCATATTCCCCTCTCCTAGACCTCTGGCTGGGGGGTGGGGCTACCCCACTGTCTGGCCACAGACTATCAGGTCGCATCAGGAAAACCTGCATCCCCTTCCTCTGTGTGCCTACAAGGCCATCCTACCAATAGGCAGTGATCAAATCGCGGGTACCAGAGTGCAAGTCAGAGATTCAGCAGAAGTTCCCCTCCCCCACTTGAGGAATCAGCTGTCGATTGGCTACATCTGAACAGGGAGTCTAGGTTCTCTGTTTGCATTGCCCTTGCTTGGTGGATCAGTTTCTGCCGGGCCTCCCTCCTATCCAGATCCACAGATCTCGATGGTCTCCCTATGGAGCTCCTGACCCCTCCTGGTCCTTCCATCTCCCCACTCTTCCTTACAACTCTCAGCGCTCAGCCCAGAGCCCAGATTTGATTCCCCATATCTGTGTGTTGTTTACAACGAAGCAGAAATTGAGAGAAATGAATTAGCTACTACCCTCTTGTCTTTTTTAGAAAATGGGTAAATCGGCATAACGTAACTCCAAAATGTGTCTAGCCGCTATCGTTTACTCTGGATTATAGTCTCACATTGGATTTTATATTGGTTTCATTTCACAGGTGATTTTCTCTTTTCACTCATAGTTTAAAGCTTTTAGCATTGAAAACCTCCTGACAGTGTGCTGCTTGGGTATTCCAGGATTAATATCTATTCCAAATTTGCCCCCTTGGTTTCAGAAATTAAAAATTAAAAGAAAAATCCTAATGTAATAAACAAAGTGAAAGAAAACAACAATGTGGTGATGGATGAGCGAATTGCCTATTAGCTAATTACAGGCAGTTATAATTTATCTTCACAGAAATGCTGAGACAGGTGTGATTGGCAAACTAACTGTGAGCATATGCATTCCACTTAATGGCTAAGTAGGAAAGTCAGGTAAGACTTCCGGGGCGGATGCACTGTGCATTAAGGCTGTTTTACTTTCTTCTACTGTTCTCAAAAATATTTTGTTAGATTTCTCTTTATTCTACATGAACAGAGAGCCTTTTTATTCATTTATTTAGAATTTTGAGATAAACTCTGGTCATTTAAAGAAGGAATATATATAATGTCTTCATACATGGTATACAAATAATAATGAGTCTGAATATGTTTTCTTAAGGCCTCTGTAACTGTATCTAAGTTAATGACTATGAACACATTTCTCTGGTAAGTATCAATGACATGTTTGGTTTATGTATATACAGGTGTATAGAGGAATTTTATTTCAGAATATAGCTGCTCTAGCAAGAGATCATATCCAAAGACCTTCTAGGTTTGTTTGATCTGACTGGAATAAAGACACACCGTTAATCCCAGGAGACAGAAACAAGCATATCTCTGAGTTCTAGTCAGTGCTATTCAGGCAGTTCAGCTGAGAGTCAGTTGGCAGGCAGTGCGGTAGAGTTGAATTCACGGCAGTTCAGTATGTGCAATTCAGAGGCAGTTTCACCAGAAGAGTATTACAGAGACAGGTTGAAGAGAGAGCAAGCTAGACAGAGGTGAAGACAGAACGAGACAGAGAATGAGAAGGAAGCAGCAGATTAGAACAAATTGATAGAGTTAGTGTGAGGGTAAGCACCACAATGCAGTCACAGGCTGAGAGAGAAGTCAGTTTGAATCAGTCAGCTAAGCGAAGAAGGAGTTTGAGCCTTAACAGCTGAGTTGAATCGGCCACCTAGAATTCAGAAAGAGCCAGAAAGTATGAACTTCTTCAACAGTAAGTCCCAAAGGCTGAAAACATTCTAGGCCTAGATTTGATTATATGGAGGCTAGAAGCTTCCAGGACTAGAACTAGGTTAGCAAATGGAGGCAGTAAGTCTCCAAGATGCCAATTAAATCAGGTAAGTAAAAGATACTTTCACTAGGGCTGTGTGTGTGTGAGTGTGTGTGTGTGTGTGTGTGTGTGTATGTGTCTTTGTACATCTATGTCTGTGTGTGTGCATGCATGGAGAATCAAGGATAAGAGGGAGAAAATGGCAAAATATTTGGCTTGAGCTGACCACATAGAAAGGAATATAATCAAACCAACATTGACTTTACAAGTGGAAGTGGTGGGAAATGTCATATTCTGACTCCCTTTCTTGTTTCAGTTCAAAGAAAGTTATTATCTCAGAGGTTTTTTTTCAGTTATTCATACAGAGATCTTGTTGTTCTTTATTAATTCTATAATTAGATATAATGATGGACTAATTAAGTAATTCCATAAAATAATTAGTAAAATTATTATGCTAGAACATTTGAACAACAAAGAATATCTTGGTTAAACTTTTTTAAAAGGTAAAAATATTGAGCTTCCTATAAATATTTTGTTTTTATTAATAGAAATATGAAAGCTACAAAGATTTATAAGACACCCATAAGTAAATAAACTTAATAACTAAATTAAACATAATGATTTAAAATGTCACAATTTATCTATGTCGTTTAAGAGGAGAAACTCACCTCACAGAGTGAATGACAGCCAACGTGTCACGGTTAGTATTTGCCATGCAGTTCCTAATCTCCTCATCATTGTATCTAGAATGCTTTGTGTTGTTAAGAGATCCAGTTCCTACCAAATGAAGGCATTCAGTCTCTAGGGGGCTACAACTCAAAGACCATATATAGGAAAATTTAATATGGACTGAGTCCCTAGGTGCCCCACATACCCCAGCCCGCCTAGAAGTTACTTTCTTAGGCAAAGATGCAAAAGAAAGAAAAATCAGAACTAAGGGCCTGAGGGTTAGGAGATATGAAAGAGAGAAAGGGAGTGGCATCTGAATGTGTCCAGAGCAGAATAGAAAAAGAGGCAGACTGGCCATGGTCAGAGCTATCTCTGGTTGGTGGGGGCATAAAGAGAAGTGAAAAATGGTGAGATAGGAGGGTAGCATGGAAGAAAACTTTTTGTTAAAAGAGAGCAGAGAAGCTGCTGAGGAGAGTAAACTAATCTGGACAGGCTGAGAGCTAGCAGAGTGGAGGTTGACAAGAGCCAGGATGCAGGCCTGGCGTGGAGGACTTGATGTAGCAGGTGCACGTTACTAGGGAACAGAGGAGTCTGGAGGTTAGCTTTAAGCTTTGATATGTACAAAGAACCAATAGGGGATCAGATGTTTCTTTTGCCAGAGACAATGGCAATGTCTACTCTGGCAGACAGAGACCAATTTCACAGGTTGCAGAGGCAGGATGCACGGCCTGTGAGCCTCTGTCTCTCTGCTAGCATTCCTTCTGTAGTCCAGTTGAGCTGAGCCAAGGTTGCCATCTTGAATTAAGTAAGTGGGCCTGCCTTTTTGGGGTCCTTGAGTGTTTCTCTTTTGAATCTAATACTCTGTCATGTGACACTTACTACATACTCCTTTTGTTGTTTCCACTTTCTTTTCTTGTTTTTGTTTGGATTGGTTTTGCTTTCAGTAAAGTGTCTCCTTACCTCCTCTAGACTGAACATGAATGCAAATTCCTGATGAATATTGGGATTGTGGGGGAGTGGCATCATGCCTAACTTATTATCTTAAATAAAGGTACTATGAATTTTACTTAATAGAGAAATTATTTAAAAATATATATATAGGCATATATATATAGGCATAAGGTTATTGTGTGATTCAGATGCTGCCCCATATCTGGTTTCAATTGTTGTTCTGAGAATCTCCTGTCTCAATGTTGTTTAAATACCGCTCCCCAATTTTCCCCTATATGCCAATAAAGCAAATTACAGCTATTCACTGAGGAGAGGAGAGCATAGGGGTGGACTTCTGCCAGCCAGGGGAGGAGGAGTTAGAGGAGAAAGTAGGGGATTGAGGCACTGAGAGAGTTCTAGGAGACATCACTGAGTCTGGGGACACTTTTTTCTTTTGGCTCTTATTTAAGTAATTATTTATTTACTTACTTACTTGGCATCTTTGTTTTAGCTTCCTTTCTAGTTTGTTGGGTATGCATTTTGGTTACTTACTTAATACTTCATCTATTTCTTTTTAATATAAGCACTTATCTTTGCATTTCCATCTCAGCACTGTTTGAGCTGAATAATACATATTTTGATAGATTGTATTTTGAATGTCACAAATGACCAGTTTTTACACATTCTCTGGGCTTTATTTTTGACACATGCTTATTAAGAAGTATGGTTTAATTGCAGCAGGCTACACATTTCTTTGTCTTTGTATTAGTGGGTTTTAATTTCATTCAGAGAACAAGTACTGTCCTACCAGGTTATAATTTGTCTCATTATCAAATACAGTTTCTAAAATTCATGTAGCATACTCTATTCTATTTTATGTACTCTATTTTCTACAGTAAGCTTTTACCATTTACTTTCTCTTGAATATTTCCTTGTGTCACTTTGTCCTTTATTGGGAAGAGAACTGCCTCTTATTCTGATGCAGGTAACTGTCACTGGATGCAGAATGCACACACTGCTTCCTTGTGATATTTGGAGAACCAGCCGTGGTACTCTGTTCTTGGCTCCTTGGATCTGATGGGAATCTCCCAGTTCATATTCAAGTTCCACACTATTTCTTTCCGGATGCTTTCACATCAATTTCCAAAATTTAGGTGCATGCATTTGTGGGTTAGATTTATGCTTTTTTTATATTGCCTCAATCTCTTGAATGTGCTGTTCAGTAATCACTTTCACCAAGTTTGAGAGGCTTGGCCACCTGCTTCTTTGAATACTCTGCTCCTCCTCCTCTTTTCTTCTCTCCTTTTGGGATATAACGGCATGAATGCTAAATATCCTGTCACTCTACATATCCTTGACACTCTGCTTATTGTCTTAGTCTATTATTGCCTCTCATTTAGATTAGGGACACTCTACTGGCCTTGTCTTAAAAACTATTTTTTCTTCATATTTACCTTCTTGCCCCAAATCCTTCCAGATCCAGTCCCCCTCTTATGACCACCCAATTATCTCTCTCTCTCTCTCTCTCTCTCTCTCTCTCTCTCTCTCTCTCTCTCTCTCTCTCTCTCTTTTTTAAGCTCATAAAGCTCAATTTGTGTTGCACAAATATTTGGGCACAACTGGATCATAAGACACCTACCGCCGGGCGTGGTGGCGCATGCCTTTAATCCCAGCACTCAGGAGGCAGGGGTAGGCGGATCACTGTGAGTTCAAGGCCAGCCTGGTCTGCAAAGTGAGTCCAGGATGGCCAAGGCTACACAGAGAGACCCTGTCTCGAAGAACCAAAAAGAGAGAGAGAGAGAGAGAGAGAGAGAGAGAGAGAGAGAGAGAGAGAGAGACCTACCAGTTGTCACACCCATAAGGAAAATGTACTCTCCCCCTTTCCAACAATTGTCAGTTGCTAGTAGCTCCTTAGATAGGGAGAAGGTGTGTGCCTACCTCTCCTGTATGTGATGAGATATTCCATTCAAACTTGTGCATGTTGTCACAACCACTCTGAGTTCACATATGTCACTGTCCTTTGTGTCTGGAAACACTGCTTCATTGTAATCGCCTATAGTGTCTGGCTCCTACAGTCTTTCCAGTCATGTCTTTTGCAATGATACCTAATCCTCGAGAGAAGAAGGTCTGTTGTTCTAGTGGTTCCATTTGCATAGTTTCTTACTCTCCCCGCAGTGAAAACTTGTGGGTCTCTGAGTTTAGTCACCTTCAACTGCAACAAAAACTTCATGGAGAGACGTACAAACCTGTGGGTTTAAAGACAGCTTATTAGGAGCCAGTTTAATACTATGTGCATTAGCTCTTTTAGTGCTATTGGCCAATAAGTTCTAGACTCTCAAGTGGCATCTGGGCAACAGCACAAAGTGAGTCCCACATTTGGGTAAGACCTTGGTCTTCTTCAGGTAATTACATTGATAGTATATTTTAGCTTTTCTCTTTTTGCTGTGAGTAGAGAAAATAGAGGATATAATATTGCACACATAGATTGCATACATTAATAGAACTGGACAGTTTTATTAAACTCCAGAAAAAGCAATCATTTCAAAAGAAGTTATGCTAACTTTTTTTTTTTAATCTAAATGCCACTTGTACCATAGTTATTTGCTTTGAATTGAAATTCCATCCTGCAGGGAGGAGGGAAGTTCAGCAAGTAAATGAAACTTAACAAGACCCAGGGAAAGAACAAAGCTTTGCAAGGTTCAAGAAACTTCTGAAACTTTCAAGAACTGCAAGGCTTCTGCCCAGATCTAAGCAACAGAAGTTTCTAGAGAGTAAGCTCCCATCAGCAAAAGTGTTTGGGATTGTGCAGGGAACTTCTGAGACTTAGATTTTGTGAGTAATAATCTATTCTTGGCTTGGTTTTTATTGATGAAACTTTGAACGACCCATGATTCTCCATCACCTAGGCTTCTTCTACATATGACTCCAGGAAACTCAATGGCACTCAAATTTAGACTTGAGTGGAATAATTTTTTCATCTGTCTCCATTGCTCTACATGGAGATACACTTATCCACATCTCCCCAGGAGGGGTGTGTGGGGGTGGGTGTGTATCCATAAACAGTAGTTAAACAGTCGCTTGGAAAATAGAAAGTATTTTTAAAAGACACTACACTAACATTGTCAGGTTTTCAGAAGTTGACTGTGCACAATTTTAGACTCTGATTAAATAGATTTAGGTTTAACCTTGTGGGGACAAAAAATAGCCTAGATGATTTATTTGTGAAGAAGCACAATGTTTTGCTAAATCTTACGATAACTGAACCAGTCCTGAGAAGTATCAAGTGACAAGTGTGACTTCTTCAACATGACTATTATATTTCATATCATGAGGTCAAAGGTCTAAAATTAAATGTTCTGTAATGGATTTACTAATGAGCCAACTGAATCAAAGAACAGTATTTCTAAATGTCATATGTTAGCAGTTAATTTTGACATTACTGAGCAGTAGATTGCTTTATATTGCGTATTTTATGCTATGGTGGTTGCTGTAATTAAATTTATCGAAGCTTGGCTAAGACTAAAGTATAAAGTTGTATCCATGAACAAAGCCTTGTCATCTTTGTCACATGAAGTATTACATACACAGCCTTTAATTCTGAAGACAGAAACCAAAATGTTAACATTTTTTAAAGTATGTTTTAAGAGCTAGAAAAAGTAAACAGGCAGTTAACTAGTGGAGCTAGAGTTGAAAAGTACATTATTCAATAAAATCTGTACCGTACATATCTATATAAACTAGGTTAGTAAGTGGGCAGAGGTGCATTAGGTAGTCATCCAATTAAATAGATGAGAAAAATGTGTGGAAAATTTCATATCATCTGATAGAGCCCTGAGCTAAGAATGGAGTGGGCGTTCTTCAGTTCACTTGAGAGCACCTAAGGAAACCCTACATCAAAAATCATTTGTACTTGGTCTAAAATTAACCAGGATAAAAACAAAGAGAGGATAGTTATTATTTCCTCTTCTAATAACACTATGTTGGGATTCCCAGTAAGGACAGTAATCAAAAATAAAACAAAGGCACAGATTCTGGAAAGGAAATGAATTAGAATCTGAATACACTCAAGGCTCATGTCCTAACCCCACGAGCTCCTTTCAATATGTTTCCTGCATCCGATTTCCCTCAGCCTTGTTTGTCTATGCTTCTAACTTGTTTTAATTACGTAACCCACCTTCACTTTCCATCTACTAGTTGGAGCCCCTAAGCCCCTAATATTTTACTGCCAGTTCAAAAACAGCTTCTTATGAAAGTCTTCTGATCTCTACACACCTCAGAAGAATGCACCGACCACACCCTCATGCCATTAAAAATAGCATGTTCTCATACCATCATGATTCTGTTTTGCTTTTCTATAATCAAATGCACAGATCTGGGCTCTTTGAAAATAAAAAAGTTGCATTGTTTTTTGAATGCTTGTGTCAAAAAACGACTCTTAGGAAGGAAGGTGTTATTTTGGCTCACTGTGCCATAGTGTAGTTCACCAGAGCAGAAAGGCATGGAAGGAAGAGTTTTAGAAAGCATCCACGGTGAGAAAGCAGAGAAAGATAAATGCGGATTCTCAATTCATCTTTTTAAAAAGTTGTTTATTTATTTGTGTAGGCTTGAATGTCTACCACAGTGAAAGGATAGTGGTCACAAGACAGCATATCAGAGTCTGTCCTTCCACACTGTGGATCCTGAGAGTCAAATCCACATGATTGGGCTTGATAAAAGTCCCTTGACCACTTCATGTATCTCTCTGTCTTCCTTTTATCTTTTATTTTTCAGACCAAATCTCCAGTTCTTTGAACAGTGCCAACTATATTCAGGGTGAATCTTCCCTCTTCAGTTAGCCGAATCTAAAAGTTTCCTTGTAGGCACACACAGAGATTTGTCTTTTAGAATATTCTAATTTCTGCCAAGGTGACAGCATATTTTAACCACCACAAGTCTACTGCTTGCCTCATGTCGCTTAAATCATAAGTATCCACCCTCTCTCACCACAGGCTCATAGGCACCTCAAAGTACAAAATGTAATATGGCCAAATTCAAAAGTCCCATAGTTTTCAACACACTAATACTATTCAAAAGTGCAGACTGTCTTTTGATTCACATTTATTTTAATAGTGAGTCCTTGTACCATCAAACAACTGTCCCGCGCAGCCCCCTTGCCAGCAAGAAGGACGCGGGAACCAGGATCCTTCTGCAGACAACTTTATTGAAGAATGAAGGAGGAAGACGCAGAGCACAAAGGGCGCCCTGCTTAAGTAGGTCCCGCGGCCCCAGGGCAGCGTGTGCAAAACGGATTGGCTATTAGGTCTTCACCAAATATGACGCCCCGGGCTGGGCGGTGATCAAGCGTGGCTGTGCAACTGTCGCATGCGCATTGACTCGTTTATTAGGCTCATCCCAGACAAAGGAGATAGGAAATAGGCGCCAACTCAGAGCGCGGCTCTCCACAAACAACAAATTCCAGGAGAGGAACAACTGAACCAAAGAAAGTCCAGAACTCACCAAGACAAAGCTCTCCAATGCCACATTGGACATAGGGAATTTGTGATGGAGTCACCTGTGCTCCAAAGTGCTTGGGTAGCCCCAATACCTTCAGCTCTAAGGCCTGCAGCAGCACATAGGCTTTGTCTTGGCTTACCTCTGCTCCATGCCAGCATCTTTTCTTGGCTGAATCTCCTAATATCCTCAGATCTCCATTGCAAGTTAGGTTTCATCTTCACAGCTTTACACACTGGCCTCTTCGGACCTCCTCCCAGGGACCCTAATTCCATACCACAGTGGCTTTCTGTGTCAGTATGATGAGACTTCAGTGTTGATTTTCATATCTCCAAAACCAGTGGGCAAGCTCTCCCTTATCTACTTGTTTTCTAGAAGAAACCATTTCAGTGGAATTCCCAGTGTAGGTTCCTTCCTTTCAAAGGAATTTGGATTTTCACGTTTTCGGGAGCTATAGCCTTTGATGAGTAAGATCCTTTCCTCAGAACACCTTTCCTATTGACCCAGTGCAGATGTAGAGGTTTCCTTTTAATGGTGCCAATACCTTAAACAATTAACAGCTGAATATCAGGCACTTGATGTGTCTGTAACTTTAAATTCCTGTTATTTCTTGCCAAAAAGAGTACCTTTTTACTAACTTTTGTGCTTCTTGACTAATAAGCTTCTAGTACCTATTTAAAA
Organism: Acomys minous; assembly: GCF_964271855.1. Classification (NCBI taxonomy): domain Eukaryota; kingdom Metazoa; phylum Chordata; class Mammalia; order Rodentia; family Muridae; genus Acomys; species Acomys minous. The sequence goes on from NC_140495.1 coordinate 29,478,746, forward strand.
GATGAACCATCTCCTCACCATAGTGATATTGCTCTGTTTATGTCTGTCAGACCAGACAGAAATTAATTCCTATGACCCAATACATAGAAAATTGGATGTGTCAGTTTCAGGAGAAAAGAGATGAGAGAATGCCTGTGGCACTGAAATAGGTATAGGCTAGTGGGGCTGGTCTCATGGGATAACAAAGTTGTACAGAGATCAAGGATGCACTTTACAGTGTGCTCAACCTGGCAGGGGAGAGGAGCAGACTTTAGAACACATGTGATGCCGCAGGGACCATAGTTATATGGCCAAGGCGTCACCGGGAATTTTGCAGTGTATACTTTGGGAAAAGGGTGAGATTACTGTGTCTGAACGCTGTGGTGTTGACTAAATCTCATGGAAAATAGGGTAGAAGGCTAAAGATACCATCGTTTTTGCAGTAATGAGAAGTGAAAGGCTGAATAAGAATCGTAACCAAGATGTTAGCAACCTGGGCATGTATGTAAAAGCGATCTGAGTGGGTCTGAGTGAGCCTTAAGGGTCTGGACCCTTAGATGCTTTCATGATCATATCAGTAGCTGGTGGCTGGATTGTACAGCTCTCATCAGTCTTCCTTTGCACATAGAATCTCAAGAAAACGTTACTCATAACTACGTAGAAATATTCTGCTATAAATAGAGCTGAGAAGATCCAAGACTTTCTCCTTTAATTCTGATCCTTCGTAAGAAAATGGACTCGATGACGTAAAGATTTCTGTTTTCAGAAGTTTCATATTTTTCCTGGCAGTGGTAGCTAATATCTTTAATGCCAGCACTTGAGAGGTAGGCAGATCTCTGAGCTCAGGGCCAGTGTGGTTTTAAAAAAGAGAGTTCCAGGACAGCCAGGGGTACACAGAAATTCTGTCTCAAAAAAAATGTTTTATCTTTTGTGGTCTTACCTTATAAAGTGATAGAAGTAAGAATGCAGGGTTTGGGGTGTTAGCAGGTGACAGGTGGGACTATTATACATGGTATTTTTGTAAATGTATGAGGACCCAGAAACCCAGAAGAGGGTGTCATCTTAGAGAATGAAATTATCAGACACAAAATACGTTACTGCTCTGATCTTATGTTTAATATGCAGGATTGTGAGAAATAAATTTATGTTCTCTTGTTGTATCAGCCCAATCAAATAAGATACCCAATTTTCACTCTTTTTTCCCCTCCTTCCAAGACGATAATGTTGTAAACTTACTTCTTTTCGAGTGACATTTTCATAAGACTAAGCTAAATTAGTACATAAATTAGTATGTATTATTTATATATAATTAAATATATTATAAATACTATAACATATAATTAAATATTTAGTGTATGTAAATGTAATTATTATTATGTGATCAATTGTATTTGTTAAAGACTAAAAATATTGTTTTTCAATAAACATCAAAATATTCACTAAGATAATAAGCTGTAAATGACTGTTCAGTAGTTTACACTTGAAACATACGTTCATTAAAAGTGCCCTCTTTTCTGGTTCACTGACTTCTAGATGATCATCATAACAGTTTCTAAACATGAGTAGAATCCCAATTATAAGTAGCATAAGTTTCAACAGTGTAAAGTGTTCTAGTCCACTTGGGGATAAAAAAAATAAAAATAAAAGCAAGCAAAGGTAGTTTTTGTAACCATCTTTCTGCAAAGCACACTGTAAAGTAAGAATGGCATTCAAATGAATACACTGACTATATAATGTAAGGCAGGGACCTGATAAAGTGATATGTCTGGAATTATGGCTCTCAAATGCTGTATAAATGCCATACAGCTAGTCATTTCACAGAGAACAGTCAGACCTGTAAAGAGAAATACAGCGGAAACGCTTGACTTCAGGAAACAATGCTATAAAAGCGGGAGAAGCTGACTTAGCAATATCCGTGTAATCTCTGAGAAGAACAGAGTTTAAAGATTCTCCGCAAGCCTCATTCTTTATTGTAAGTATTTTCACAGAACATCCAAACCTGAAAATATAGCTCTTAGCCAGACACTGGCTGCTTATCACAACTTAAACAGTTTGAGGTGAAATTTGGCAATGAGAAAATATGGACTATCTTCATGGCAGAGTTCCGCAGGGCCACACTTATCATTTGATAAGTTTAAAACAGAACATACTGCCACAGGTATGTCACAACACAGACACTGGCGAATGACACAGAATTGATATGGTACAGAAATAGCCGATAAAAGACTAAACTGCCGCCAACACTAATCAAATTCTAGACTCTAATAGCCCAGGGGAAGTCAAACTCTCCCAGCTGGGCTAATTCTAGCCATTGTGACTAGAGTCATTTAATAGTGCCTTTGCATAGAAAAGCATGTCTGCTCACAGCAGTCATGGGCATGCAGGATAAATTATACCCTGTCACCCTCAACAAACCCTTAAAATACCCATTAGACAACACCTAAAACTACCATGTTTGAACCTGCTCAAATACCAGGGAACCAGTATTTTGCAATTTGATTTTTTTTTTTAAAAAAATGACCTGTTCCCATATCTATATGTAATTAACATACATTAAGAAACAAGAAGATGGATTTGGGCTTCTGTGTAAATCAGCGCTCAGTCATTTCTCAAGTGGGAATTCTGAGATGGACATTTATTAGGAAAATACTATCTGAAATACCTGGTAAGGACACAATGAAGCAGGACAGCTGGGTTCTAACCATCTCAAAGTACTACAGAGTGCCACTCTGTTCTGAGCCTTGAGAAGCTGCAGTGAGCTACCTCTGAGCTGTTCTGGACAGGATAACCACACCTACACACTCTAACATCAGTTTGATAATTGGGTAAAAAGGCTTCTCCTAAGAAATGTGAATTCTGAGCCAGCAGGTTGCCACAGCTTTGGCTCGCTTTTGCCATAGAATATTAGAAGGTATGGAACACCACAAAGAGAAAAGGGTGGGCCTGGAAATAATAACTGAATCCGAGGAAACCGAGGCAGTGCCCCACCGTTCTTTATAGCAGCCTTTCCTTAAGGACAAAGAAAGTTAACTGCAGTGTTTCGTTTAACATTTGCTATGGAATAACAGGCTGTATTTTGTACTAACTTTTCCTGGTGAAACACAAACGTCTTTTTACTATATAGGAGCACTGATGACAGCGACCAACGTGTGATTTCACTGAGATCCTACTTACAGGGACAGAGATATAGGGTTACTTACTTACCCAATTCAGTGAACAATGCCAAACCATTTGTAGCACAGGAAGCGACCCTACACGCCGCCATCATGATAACAACCTCATAGAAACTGCATTAAGGAGTCCCATTTTCCACTAACCTTACCAAATTAAGAGCAAAAAGAAGAAAAAAAATGGGATTTATCCAGTGTTGCGAAGAGAAAAGCACAGCTCATAGACAACCTTATTCCAGATTAAATAGCTTTCCCCTTCTTTTATTTTAGCCCGAACACCAGGCCCTCCTTTGACTATTTCAATTTCCCAAAGGCAGGTTCCCAAAGACAGTACCATGAGCACCAGTTCTAAAGGTCTTAGTTTAGCTATTACCACCACCTGTGTGAAACAAACCTCAGGCCCTGTGAATAATCCCCCTGCGTAGCCTTGATGAAAAACCCTGGTTCACTCACTCGCTCCTTGTCTGTTGAGAGTGTTTAGAAAATCTATTCCTAAATAAACCTGTCGCACAGTCATGCAGCCTCCTCATCTTGCTTTTCTGATTCTGGTCTCTGTGAGAGGACAAGTACTCAGAGCAGGGGCGCTCTTGTTAACAGTGGGTAGCAATGCCGGGCATGGTGGCACACGCCTTGAATCCCAGCACTCGGGAGGCAGAGGCAGATCACAGTGAGTTCGAGGCCAGCCTGATCTACAAAGAGAATCCAAGACAGCCAAAGCTACACAGAGAGACCCTGTCTCGAAAAAAAACCACAAAAAACAAAAACACAAACAACAAAAAAGTGGGTAGTGGCTGTTCTTTGCTACTAAGACCTGGACCCAGTTTTCCATCTACTGGGTTGAGCCAGCTCTCCAACTACCCTTCTGGTAATTTTCTCCATCTCTCCACCCCTCTTCCTCTCTCTCCCACTTTCCACTACCTCCTCTGCCAGGCCCCCACACATGCCTCTTTCTCTTGGTGAGGCAGGGGTCTTGCTACTTCCTGTGTTCTCCCAGAACACTAGACAACTGAGCCAATCTACATAGTGAGTCATCTTTTGAGCTCTCTCAAGGTACCCTTGTGACCTGGTCCCAAAGGACTACCCAGACTCTGAGCTGGGTATAGCCTGTCTCTGATCTCCCAGGAGAGGGTCGGTCCAGTGTCTGAAATCCTAAAGACATGTCTGCACGGGCTCTTTGGCACTGCCTGGGCTCTCCTCCCTAGCTTGGGTTTCCAAATTGTCAAAACACGTTCAACCTCCATCCCCAAAATACCTTTTGTCTAGCTTTTCTAAATGGATCTCAAGGGCAAAATGCCTGCCAGGTAAACAGATTTCTTCACAACACTGCCTGGTCTCTTTATAAATTAGAAAACAACTCAATGGCCTGAAAATGACACAGATTGGCAGTGATATTAATAATTTCATAATGCAAAACGGCAAATAGAAGGAAGTTCCTCCCATCCGCATCCCCGTCCTTCCTTTGTTACTCTTCTTCACCTACCCAAATTCTAGTCCTGAAAGACGTCCTTCCACCTTGCGCCCTTCAGAGACCTACCGCTCCACTCCTGCCTCCATCACTCATCCAGTGCGGCATCCTCAACTTGCTGTGCTCCAGCCTGGTCCTGCTGCTTACTAAAGGACTGCCATCAGTAACTGGAGCAGAGAAGCTTCCTGTGTGGTCCACCACCACCTCCTCACCTTCATCCCTTCAGTTTCACCTGTGTTCCAAGCCCCTCCCTTTTCCTTTGTCCTCATCTTAGAAACATAGTCTCACAAACCCTATGGTCTCTCCTCTTTTAAGAGGTTCAGATTATTCTCACCATAAGTGAGGTAGCCAAGATCAAGGGACAACCTTAAGATCATTTGGCTTTTTCCATGTCTGACTTGGCCCAAGTAGATTCCAAATTGTGATGCCTAACCACAGGTTATTTTACTTTAAGTAGTTCCTTCATACCTTCTAGTTGTCAGCGTGACCCGATGAGATGTCTATATAATGCTCCTGTCCACTGTAATGACAGACAAAAAAGGACCAGTCTGGAGGGTAGCTGAAACCCCCTTCTAGTGAACTCCATAATCCAATGTCCACTGGCCAGCTGAAGCCAGTCATACCCTCACAAAATATTATTAGACTTATCAACTGAGAAACCCTGGTCTCAAACAGCCTAGCATACTGTGCCCTGCCTTTAGGCTGGCATAATCAGACAGACCAATAAGACTATAAACTGTAGAGGTTTCAGGAAATCGCACAGGGCCCAGATGAGAATTCAGCCTGTTCTTTTGTCCTGATCAATCAGTGCTCTCAATGTACCAATCCGGACCTTGAGTATCCTGAGAGTCAGCCCTTACGGTTTCCTTCTCAACCAGTCTTAACTGTTAGGAGAAAACAGCAACGCCTTAAGGAAGGACCAGAAATCCCAGAGCTCAACCTCCTCACTGTCACTTTTCAAGTCTTTAAGAATAGGGAAGATGAGCGCAAGCTCCAAGATCATCCCTCACTCTAGGGTACCAGCCATTCTTCAGCTTTGCAATGACTCCCCGGTCCCTAAACACGTCCGGTTGCTTCCACTGTTAGTTACCACAGTGCTTGGCAGTAAAAGTGAAGGGAATCTTTAAAACACAAAAACGAAAATCACCCATCACACATACAAGGTTATCCTAGCACCACCACCACACCTGCAGCCACACGCCCCTGGATAGTTCCCACTGGTACTACACTAGAGACTCAGACCCATCAAACACACTTAAATACGAACATGTTTAATGGGGACATCTGTTCCAGAAGTGAAGACAGTTGAGAAATGGCCACCATAAGCACTTTCTCTTACCTACCTACTCCTCCTCCACATGTCGTCAGGAAGCCATACCCAAAGAGCCCTCATCAGGTCTAGCAATTCCCCTATGCATCTCCTGATGTCAGTTCCCCTCCTTCTCTCCTGTGGGCAGCCTCCACCCTGCTGCTGCAGCCTTGCTCTGCTTCATCATCTCAATATACTCTTTGCTCCTTTATCTGACAAATTCCCCCCAACTAGCTCTCCAATTATAATCAATATAAGAACCCCAAAGAAGATCCCTCTGATGCCAGGAAGAGTTTCCTACCCTTACTTCCCTACCTTAGACCCATTCTTTCCCACTCTAAATCTTCCCATTTCCTGACTCCACCTCCATCCGCTGTCAAATCTACAGCTCATAACTCCTCCAAGTGCCTGTTGGTAGGTACCAATGTCTAGCCTTGGAAGTATCGGGTTCAGATGCATGCCACCTCTTTGCGGCTTCCTGAAGACTAGCTTGGCATTCCTGTCCCCTACAGTCTCACTCTACTCCCTGTTACACTCATCCCAATTTTGCTCATCAGGACATGCCTGGCCTATGTGCCTGACCTTCACCAGGGCCATGCCTGACTGCAGGTACTCCCTCTAGCAATCCTAATGGTCCTGACAAGGTAGACAGGAGGGTCTCCAGCTTGGGTTTAACCCTCATGAGTTAATCCTACTTTCTAAATTATTATCACATAACTTCAAAGAAGTCACTACTCTGTTTGTTAGTAGTCCAAGACCAGATTGGCTCCCTAGCTCCTGCTGTTCTGCAGAACTACTGCTGCTCCATCTCCTGGGGACTGCCCATAGAGGTATCCGTGAAAGTCTTATTGAACAATGCTGCTTCTCTACCAATAAGTTAACTCTGGCAAGAGAGAGGGTAAAGAGGCTAAATGGCAGGGCCATGCCCTTCAGCAGGCCCCCAGCTCTGGCTTAACCACTTTGCTCTCTTCCTTGCTTCCTCTGGCGGCCTTCTTTATTCCAACTGTCCTGGGCCCCCTCTTTTCCTCTTTTATTAACCTCTTACAAAAGCTTTTGACAACCAGGTTTCTTGATATCTCCCTAGAGACTTTCTAGGAAAACATCAAAGCTGTTTGTCCTCCTCTGAGTCCGAAGAGAAATTGAACAGTATGAAAGGACACTTGCACAATCTCCTCTTCTTTCTGCCTCCTCCCCAGGAGAAACTCTAGTTACCTGAAATTGGGCAGGTACCTAATCATTAAACAGAACAAATTTGCAAACTATTTGCTCTTGAGCAAACTATAAAATCCTTGAAAAAGGAAGGGACTGTCTATACTGGCTCCACATACTTCTTTAGAATGAGCCACGTATCCAGAAAAATCTGGGCAGAACTAAATCTCACTGTGTCAAAAGCCAGGACTTGGTGCCTGAATAGATAACCATCTAAGTAGTTTTAGATATTACACATAGAAATTGTGTTGGCCCATGGTAGAGGACATCGAAAAGGACATTTTCTGGTGGCCAAGGGAAACATTAACAGATGAGGCTGCAAAATGGTCTACCTTCCAAGCACAAGATACCATATTTGCCTCCATTAAAGAGGAAGAAAAACTAAAAAGAATCTAAAATCCCAAAGGGAAATAGCTCCTACTGAATAGGAGGAAAAAATGCTTCAAAAATCTGTTCTGAAAGAGGGTTTCACTGGAATACCTCAAGGGAGCCATTGGAGCTCAAGAATCAGACCATAAATACCCAAATGACCAAAAATGGTCCTATAATTCAGGTCCTTATGGACAAAGTGCCTTCCAGTCACCCTCTGAGAACCCAGACTACCTTTTCCTCTTAGGAATTGTGTTATCTAAATCAGTCCCCTGACTTTCCTATTTTTGAGACCAAAGACTAATTTTTATGAAACCAATTAGACCCTTGGTTTGTTCTCTTTTCTATTGTCTCTCAGGCAACAGGATCTGTTGATGCACAATTTTCTCCTTGAATTTCCTGTAAATCCCAATGAACCAGGAGCCTGTGCCCTGATCAAATTCTAGGAGGAAGATAAGTATGAGGCTGCTAGAGAAGGACCTAGCTATGTATCAAAACTCAGTCTAGGTGGCAAGAAAAGGTTGGATCAGTAACATTTGAATTAAAATATTGGCCCAGTCAAAACTCATTAAAGAATAGAAAGTTGTTCCAGGAGCTTCCCCACCAGATTAACTTTAAGGTAGACCTAGGACTCAGCCTTTCTCATAATTGTATTTTACCCTTAGTACATTCTAAAATTTAATATATAATTGGACCACCCCACACCACTGGGAAGGAAAGTGGGTCTTACCCAACCCATTACATGATACTTGTTATTGTTACTAAGGAGAAAATGACTATTAAATTTATCATGTTATACCTTATGGGGATGTCTATTCCCAAAGAAAGGCCCAATCTTTATGTATCTATGCCTGGCCTGAACCCAGCTACTTTTTTCTGGTCTACCTTTGTTGTAAATGTCACTGTGCAAAAAACTTTGGGGCACTATTCAGCTTCAAGGATTGACTTCTGCCGTTGACTGACAACACTCAAGCTACACACACTTAAAGAGACAGCTCCAATTAGTTTGGGACTCTCCACCTCCCACTGTATAGACTTTCGATGTAATAAATAATCCCCAGTCACTATCAGAGAACCACACTGCTTGGTGGGCAAATAGACTAAAAATGGAAGACTCTGGTACTGACTCATTGGACAAATTTCTTTAGCCTCAACCCATGACCCCACCTTGTCACCAGTTTTTCCTCTCTCATCTGCAGTTCATTTTGGATCCTCTAAACTATTAAATGTTATCAATAAAATGTAATAATCACAGAAACAGAAGCTCTGACAGATCCTCAGCATTGAAACGCTGCATAGATACACAAATGTCTTTTTGAGGTGGATGAAATATTTTGTCAATACATTCCATAAAAATGACTGTAAATATGTGGCTAGAATACTTACTGCTGAAGCAGTTTATTTACTGATGAAACAGTGTCTAGCTAAATGGGAAACATTGTATGACTTCTTTTTTAAGACCAAAAGGCCTGGGACAGTGAATCCTGCTGAACTTTGTCACTACTGGTTCCCCAAGTTAAATAAATGAAGCAACAATAAACTCTGGGGACCACAGAGTCCCCATCTTCTGCGAGTAAATATACTTCATGCATCTCTAGGTGTGAAGAGTAAATTCCACTGTGCAATGTAATTGGGTACAGTAAAACTTACATGTTTGAATAGATGATTATCTAGTCAAAGCTGTTGTTCCCACAAGCAGACATCTGCTGATTTGCAGAAGACCCATATTTGAAGTCTTACAGTTGATTGGAGCTAGACTTATACTTTTGTCCAATTGGCTACTACTTTCACTAGAATATTTAGCCTTTTTTACTCCATCTCAAGGCCCTTTCTGCAGGAAAATGTAGTTCTAAACTGTAGAAGTATTATTTGATATACATCTTTACATAGATGATATAGTGTTTCTGGTGGTCGTGAATGAATTCAAAGCCCAGACAACACCTCCTTTTTGCATTTAACTACTAATAGAAATGCAGATTGAATCAATTATACCTTCAACAGCAAAGTTTTAAGTATACCTGCAATGCTAACAGAGGATGGCTGAACAACTCTGAGTCACTACCAACGTGATGTGGAAGAATAGACAACATTAGACATAAGTTTGCCTAAGGAAGCAAAACAAAACAAACAAGCCAAAAACAATGGAAGACTCCACATAATCTTGGAAGGACAGTATTACACCTTCATCCGTAATAACTCAGCTTGATATGACCATTACCAAGCAAAGCCAAAATGCCCTCTCTAACTACCAAGTCAAAACTCCAGGAATAGATGATACCATACTAATCTAACTGAACAATAGTTTAGGAAATGGAAAGGAATAAGGACCTCTATTTTGACAACCTTATATATAATAGTTGGCATTCTATTTTGATTTTTCTATTACTTTTATAAAACACTGACCAAACATAACTTGGAGAAGAATGAGTTTACTTCACCTTATAGTTTCAGTCCATCACTGAGGGAAGACAGGATAAGAATTCAAGGTAGGAACCTGAAGAAAGAACTGAAGCGAAGGCCTTGGAAGAGTGCTTTCTTGCTTTAGTCCTTTGGCTTGCACAGTCTGCTTTCCTGTACAACTCACAACCACCTGACAAGGGTTAAAAGACCCACAGTGGGGTGGGCCATCCCACCTCAATAATTAACCATGAGCCATATTCACAGACAGGCAACCAGATGGAGGTGTCATTTCTCTTATGATCTGCTCTTCCAAAAAGTCTATAGTTTATATAAGAAGACAAAAACTAGCCAGCACAATGAGTCAAAATTCTAGTAGGGTATTGTATAATCTGCTGTGTTCCAAGATTAGTACATAGACTTAGAGAAACAGCTTTGACTAAATAACCCACTGCAACTTATAACAACCACCTGCTCTTAGTAGAAACAACTGACAAGTTACCATTGTTGAACTTTGAAGAGTTTCTGATAAGATGATGAGAAGGAACAGAGTGAAATAATTACAAGTAATTCAAATATTTCTTGTTTTAATGTATATTGTATTTGTTATAATTTATTTATGTTATATCCCCATTGTTATCCCCTCCTTCTTATCTTCCCATTTCCACCCTCCCTCCCTCTTCTACCAATTCCCCTCCCCTAGATCTCTAATGGGCGGTCCTCCTACCCCAACTTTCTGGCAACAGTCTATTGCATCCCCTTCCTATGTGTACCCACCAAGCCATCCTGCCAAGGGGCAGTGCATGTCAGAGGTTCAGAAGCAGTGCCCCCTCTCACCCCACTCCCCACAACGTAGAGAATCAGCAGTCCACCGGTTACATTTGAACAGAGGGTCTTGGTTCTCAGCATGCATTGTCCTTGGATGGGTGTATCAGTTTATACAGGGTCCCTGTGTCCACTTCCACAGGCATTGATATGAGACTGGTGTTGGGTCATGCCATTGAATTACTATGTGTCCATCACTTTTGGTCCAAGAGAAGGAGTCACATCTCTTCCTCAGTCTTTCATCGACAAAAACTTCTTGAGCTTGGTTTACTTGATATAATCCTAATACACACAGTATAAATTCATCTAAAAAATGTACAGTATGGCATCTTTTCTCCTAGCAGACAGCCATTTATCTGTGTGCTGTATGGGTGGTAAGGGAGTTGTTTTCAAGTCCGTTCAAGAGTGCAATCATTGTCCACTCTGAAACTGGAGTTCAAGTTATTTGTTAGGTGGAATCTCTCATGCCACTCTCCAGCATAAATAAAGACACAGATTTTAGTTTTCATACACGATAAAGAAACTGAGAAGAGGCTGATCTTGACAGAGAGCTTAGAAAAATACAAAAATGGAATTACATGAAACTGAAATACATAGCACCAGAAATGTGAAACAGAGAAAAAAGAACTATAGAATGGGAGAAAATATTTGCAAATCCAACAAAAGATTGATAACCAAATTATGAGTGAATATAACAACCAGAGAAAGAAAGGAGAAAGACAGAGGATGTAATTTAAAATGACAAAATGGCACGAATAAACAATTTTGAAAAGAAACACAATATCCAAATAACCAGAAAGTACATTAAAAAAAATGCTAACCATTATTAGCCACCAACGAATTGCAAGTCTAAACCCATAGTGATGTATGCTCTCATACCATATATATCTATCTCTCCATCCATCTTTCCTCCATCTGTCCATCCATCTATATATATGGTACATATATTGTATAATGACTTTTAACAAAAAGACAAAGAACAAACATAGGCAAGGATGAGTAAAAAGAGGAGTGCTTATGTTAATAAAGGATATATAAATTAATACAGTCATTACTGAAAACACTGTGATTGCTCAAAAAATGAAAATGGAGCTAAAGAGTAAAATAGCAGTATATGTCTAAAGGAACTGAAATAGAAGTGAAATCTGTATGTTGGAGAGATGTTGACATGTTTATTGCAACATTATATACATAGCTGTCAGAGAAGCAGTGAGAGAGCTGAGTCTATAGGCAGGGGTTCGTGCTAATTTCACATGAAGCAGGTTCTTTATTCCCACTGGCCACTATGATGCAAACTTGACTTTGGGTCCCAGTAAAGGGGAAGAGGAGAAGCCTGGGGAACAAAAGGAAGTCCTTGCTTCTGTAACCTTTCAAAAGTGAGCGGGCAGGCATTCTAAGGTAATATGGCTTTGGTATAGAGAATATGTGAGTTGAAGTCATCTGGACTTGGAGGCACTTAGTGAGTTAAGTTTATAGCTTAAAACGAAGGGTGGTATAGCAAGGGGGCAACTCTTTGTGTTACAGAGTCCTGTTAGCCATGCAGTAGATAAAAACCAGTGATTCATAGGAGCCATGGATAAATACCCTATGTCTTGAGCTTGGTAGCCTTTGTAACTCCATCTCTACTTGGATCCCTGTGCTTTCTTACTTACAAGAGGGACTATTCAGTTTTTGAGAGTGACAACATTACTTTTACAGCATTTGGCACATGATCTCACAGTAGCTAAGATTCATAGAATCAGTCTAGGTGTCAATGTGAATACAGTAATTAAAGCAATGTGGTGTAGGTATACAGTGGAGTATTTTCCTGTTGTAAAAAGAGTAGCATTCTTTCATTTGTCACAACATAGAAAGAAAAAAAGTGGAACGTATTTTACTAAGTGAAAAAGGTGGTACCAGAAAGATGAATAACATGTGATCTTCATTAAATGTATAGGCTAATTAATGTTCATCTTAAAGAAGTAAAAATTAGATTTGTGATTTCTAAAGCTTGGCAAAGTGTTGGGGACACAGAGCTGGCAACAGGGTAGCTAACTGTTACAGCGGGGATGTGTCAGGTGGAAAAATATAATGTCCTATAGCACAGAAAGATAATTGTGCCTGACAATCAAATATTTCAAAATAGATAATAGGAGTCTGAGTATTTAGGGTACAATATTAACAATTGTTAATCAAACTTTTAAGCACTTAGCTATTATTTAAATCTACACTTCAAGAAAGGTAATCTAGTATTGCTTTGGTGGAGGACTTGAAAGGTGATCTACCAGAATCCTAAGAGAAAAGAAACATGCAGAAGAAAATCCAGTTTGACATCTTTCCAGAAAAGTAATCATGGTACATGTATTAAACTATAAATCTTAGTAATGAAAGTTGCTTTGAGAGGAATGGTAATGCAGTCATTTTGTTTATTTGCTTTTACACACCCTTGTATTTGTAAAACTGATTTCAATGAAATTATATGTTAGGTAAAAAATAAACTGAAAACTAAGTCTTAGCATTGCATTAATGAGGGGAAAATGCTGTCATCAAAACACAGAAACACCAAACAAAAATAGTTTTTAACCATGTGACATTAACTCCAGCTGGTGTCTCCTATAGTCATTAGTCAACGTCTGCATGCCAGAATAATTTTGATCACGAAACAGTGCGTGAATGGCACATGGTAAGAAGAAAACAAACTGGCTGGGGATCATCTCTGAGGACAGATGCCAACCACAGAAAACGAGAGCACCATAGCGATGAAGCTGCCACAATGGTTGGTCGATTTGTAGATGTGCTTGTCTCGATGTAGAGGTAGGCTACACCGTTAGATTGAGAAGGACTGTGCTAAAACTACTACAGGAAGACACACGTGTATCGACTTTTCAGGTAAAAGGGGGGAATTTGGGGGCTGTTAACATTTATACTGGTAGATAAATCTGAGAAATTATTTAAGAATGCGAGGGATGAATGGGCTACGATTTGTCTCTCCTGTCTTTCCTGGTAACCGAGAAATCCAGTGACTGGATAACCAAAAAGCAGCAGCTAGGTATCTAGGGCAGCAGCTCAGGGATGGGACCTGAGGCTATTAGATTGTGAAAAACCTAACCTCACAGGTGAGTGAATGCATTGATTGGTTCCTGGCGGAGTAGGCAATTCATAGGCAGGGCCTAGATGGAGGAGATAGCTATAGCTCTGAGGCATGTATTATCTCACTGTCTTTTATTCTCTCCCTCCCTCCCTCCTTCCCTCCCTCCCTCCCTCCCTCCCTCCCTCCCTCCTTCCCTCCCTCCCTCTTTTGTCTGCCCTCTGTTTGCATCTCCCCTTCCTGTTAATGATGAGCACAGCCTCAAGTTCTCTTTTCCTTGGAGAAAAGCTGCGTAGTGAAATCTCCTGGCTACGAAGTTTTCTTTTTTCCTCCTCTTCCAGCTTTTATTCTGTGAGATTTTTCTCTGTGCATTTTGTATTAAATCTTGAATAGTATCATGAAGTTTTATGATGTTTTTGTGTTCCTACATTAGTTACTTTTTTCAAACTTGCCACTAAAGATAACTATAACAAACATCTAAAGTGAAGAGAAATGATTTTTTTTTTTTTGCCTCCTGATTCTGAGTCTGATGTTAGAAAGAATAGCATGGGTGAAGCATGTGGAGGAGTGGGAAGCTGCTCACTTAATAGTGGAAGAAAGAAAAACACATATTAATGAGGGGAGAGAGGAACAGGTATAACCATCGAAGTCATTCCCAATGACCGACTTCCTACAGCTAGCCCTACCTCCTGAAGGTTTCCAGAATCTACCATAACAGAGATGTTATCTGGGGACCAACTCTTTATAGCATGAGGTACTGGAGGATATTTTATATTCAAACTATAACAATCTATTTTGAGCAAGGTGAAATTTTTAGCATATATCCCATCTACCATCTACCATCTTGAAATGGACGCCATAAACAAGTAATATTGATTTGAGCAACAAGTTATGTTGCTTTTGGCATACAAAATGTCTCCCTGTCTTTCAAGGAAGCAATTTTGTCATTCTGTTTTTATGCTACACTAACTCCTGGGTTGAACAATGGTGTCATTTTCAATCCTGCTTCTGGCACAACGAATGTGGCTTAAAACTTTGCATTATTGACCCCATAACCTGCTTCTTTATTTTGTGTTGCCATGCTTTCAAAAAAAATATTTTTCCTTGACAACTTTACACATGTATAAAATACATTCGGGCCATACTCACTGCCGCATCCTTCTGAAAGGCTTCTGTCCTTTGGAGAATAGGTGTTCTTTCTACATTTGTGTCTTGTTTGATATTTTGTTTGTTTGTTTTCAGATCCACCAAGTTTAACCGGAGCTGGTCATGTGCATGCATGTGGAGCTATCCACTGGGGCACGAGTAACTCGATAATTGCTAAACAATGGAAGAACATGACTGGGAGTGGGGCATTATGGGTCTTGTACATTCTATTGGCTTCCTACGAGGCTCTATTCCTTACAGGGAATGTGCAGATTACAAGAAAACAGCTGCAGAAGACGAGAACACTCTCAGAGTCCTCGAAGCCGGGCTTTTTTTTTTTTTTTTGCTCTTCATAGAAAATATTCAGCACAGTGTGCTGCGCTTAAGTTACTGATGAAGAAGCAAGTTTCTATTTTAAAAGAAAGCCATTTAGAAAAATTCTGGGAGACGTTCAATGATACAAAGTGCGAGAGAGTGTGGGCCGCCTTACTGTGGAAAGATGGCCATCAAGTTCACTTGTTGCTGTGCTTCCTTGGGAAGTTCTGTGTAATGAGACATTCATAGCGCTCACTCTAATTTTTGTTCTAAAAATCTTTGCCACTATTTTTAATGATTGTAGCAACAGAGCAATTAATTCACTTATTTTATTTTATATTTAATAGCATACAATTTTACTACTTAGAATTTATTTTCACAACTTAAGGCACAAAAAATGGCCATTTAATGTTACCTAAAGTAAAATGGTTTATAGAATTTTAACTCTAGTAGCATTTTCATGCAAATGCCAATGCCAATCCTTATTAGTTTCTTAATTAAAGTACCGAGCATATAGTAGAATTATCACATTTTAAAAATATGAAAAAATTACTTGGAACGCCATCCCTTCATCTGAATTTATGACATTATAAATTGTTTATTTAATAGTGTATTCATTGCCAACGAAACTTTTAAATAGCAGTTTATAGAGAAGACTATCCAACTGTGAAATTGGAAGTAAAATTGGTGTGGCTGAACAGAATTTTACTTTTTACTAGTTTTCCAACTGTAATCTGCTCTTTTTTTTTACGGTGCCACCAACTAAAAAGGATTATCTAGTCAGAATATATCAGTACATAATAAATGTGCTTCATTTCTTCCCAGTTCTTATAGCTGACAGCCAGAATGAATGTTGGTCTCGGTGCTGGCACCAGGGGTACTTTTGCAGAGACTATTTCATGGTCCATTGAACCCTAAAGGACATTGTTTTTAAAGGCATATTATCAGAATAGAAGAAGCGAGTCATCAGACAGGCTATTACAGGTACTCCTGAAATCTGAGTAGCTACCTCTAGCGTACGTGGTATTGACATCATTATAGAAAATATATGAACTATGAAATATGCCTTTATCATCATTTTCATAAATCCATCCACATAATAAAATATCCTAGGAATGTGCACGGCAAAATAATAAAGGCAGGTCAGCATCCTTATTCCAGAACACTTACAAGATCTCTACTCTCATCATTCATGGTTTTCAGCAGAAATCTGGGCTTCCTACATCCTCACCTGACCTTCCTTCAAGTCATTAGAAATATCTACACAATAGTCACTTTCCTGCCACTGTAACATATGTAAGGTATTTATCCTGTTCCTCTCAGCAGGAATTGCAGTTGCTTGCATATGGCTTATCTACAAGATAGAACCCCTAGAGGGCAAAAATCCAAGAGTTGCCAATTTTACATCCTAGGGTGAATCGCAGTGACCAACAGAGTAAAAGGACCTTAGTCGGCTTGAATATGGGATGACCATAAAATAAATAATTCTGATTACATCACACATGCTGTGACTCAAAAGTTCATATAAACTTGACATTTTTGTATTTGTTACCTCACATATATTCTGGATGCATTTTTGTTTATGTACCTTGTTTGTTCTCATGTCAATTAGACATTTTTCTTCCATTCCAGGAAATTTAGATGATTTCACTACTATCAAAGCTGATGGCTACCACTCCATTATATTAGGAAGTTATCATTTGCTTTCATTTTGACTAAAGCTTTTTCCTAAATCATTAATTTAGCTTGATGATTCATGAAGTTGTTGAAGATTTTATTTGAAAGCTTCATGAGATTATTTAGTTCCTTATATTATTAACTCCTACTATATAGCAATTTTAACAAGTATAAGAAATGCCAATCTACAGCCATGCCATACAGTGTAGGCAATCAAGGAATACCCAGATACCCACCTGCCACATGGCAGGCCAGCACACCCACCACTATAATGTGTAATTACAGGGTGGACAGATTGGAGAGAGAATGAGAAGTTGGATAGTTTGAGCATTATGAAGGAAGTTGGAACTGGAGACATGAGGGTGGATAGGAATAGCCTGTTGTGCGTAGCCTTCCCTCCTAGCTGAGGCCATGATGAAGTTCAAGTCCATGCTGCTGTTGAGGGTAATGTCTGCGTCTATGGCCATCATGTAGCAGGGGGTCTGTGTTGATGGTCATGGCTCAGATTCTGTCTAAAGACCATGTAGCCTTCCCTGGTCTGGGCTGCTGCCTGAAGCCATATAGATGTCTAAGAGCTATTCAGAGCTGACTCCACCCCTCAGTAGCTATGGTAACTCTGAAGAGCTGACTCCACTTCTCACCAGCTGCAGCACTCCAGAGAGCAGGTCCTCCACCTCAACTGGTCAGTACATTAGAGCTGGCCCTGTTGGTAAAGGCACTGGTGATCTAGCCCCCGAGGATGTGAGTGACAGCTGGAGAACTGGCCCAGCCCTTTGCCTGCTGTAGCATTCAACTGGGCTGCACAGTAGATCTGGCCCTGGTGGTGGTGAGGGCAGGTGAGTCAGCCTGGAGGGCAGGGGAGCAGGAGAGCTGCCCCTGCCCCTTATCTGCTGCAGCACTGGGTGAGCTAGCTGGAGGCAGTGTTAGAAAGTGCAGTGGTGCAGTTGTGGCAAGCTGATCACCTTGGCTACTACCTAGGCCCATATCCAGTGCTTTGAGCTGACCCACCCCAGAATCTACATTATCTATTAACTGCTGGAGCTAGTCAAAGAGCCTGTCCTGCAGATCCAAAGCTGCAGAATCTACATGACATGGGACAACAACAGGATAGACAGGAGGAGTTCGGGTGACAGTCCGGTATTATTGGTGTAGCAGAAGCCAGAGGCCTCAATCCGGACCAATGACTCATTGCAGTGAACATTTCCAAGTAAATATGTATGGACAAAAGGGCATACTGTGGGACACACTGTGACACATTATAGCTTCCACAAAAAGATATTTTCTATGTGCTTTAAAAAAATTTTTTTTGCAGGGAGGTTGTAAGGGCAGAGGGAAGTGATTGGGTCAAGGAGAGATGAGTGGGATTAAGGTACATGATGTGAAACTCAGAACAAATAAATAATATTTTTTAAAAAGGAAATTACTATCATTTGTGTGGCTAGATATTTTTAAATAATAGTATTATGAATTCTGTGAGAATCTATGCAATGTTCTTTAGACATATTTCCTTCCCTCCTCCAACTATTCCCAGAACTACCGCCATCTCCCCACCCATTCAATTTTATATTTCTTTTATAACACTGAGTTAAATTTGTGTTGCCCAAATATTATTGGATGTGTTACCTGCCCTGTAATGTGGTTTACTGACCCCTGGTAAGAGGTCAGACTCTTAAAGATAACTGACTCCCACCTTCCAAGCAGCAGTCAGTGGCCAACAGCTGCCGAGCTAGGGATGGGATGCCTCACTCCCTGCTCTGCCCTGGGATTGTACCAGACTTTAGACTACACGGGTTTTAGTGTATGCTGTCACAGCCAGTGTGAGTTCACATGTGCAGCTGCCTGGTGGTATCTGGAGGAGCATTTTCCTGCTAGCTATCGACAGCTTCTGGCTTTGCAATCTTTCCCCTCCTCTTCCAGAAGATTCTCGATATCTTTGGAGAAAAGGTGCCAAGAGTGTGTTCCATCTCAAGAAGTGAAGTATAAGTCTAATCAGAATGTGTCTGGGTATTCCTCCAATTCTTGTGGCATTTCTGTAGCAATGAATATCTTTCCAAGTTTGTCCCTATTGCAGTGTTCAGGGTTCACAGCTGGGTAAGGCTGATGATTAATTTTTCCCTCCAGTAGTGTGCCTAACACCTTCCAGCACCATGAAAGCTAGCCAAAAGGGATGGGAGCTTCCACAGAAATACCAGTTTGCTTTCTCTATGTTTTAAGGCTCAAGTCTTTAGCAGCTGTGTCTTACTGATATATTCTGGAATGTAGCCACGAGCAATGGGAGTAGACTACAAACTTTTGGAGTCTATGTGACCCCACTGGCCAGGAATTCAAGAAGAGATAGTCCATTCCTGGTATTTTGGGATACTTATTTGTTAGTGCATGGTACTTGGAAGGGATATATTCCTTCCATTGTAGGGTAATTCCATTCAACATTTTCAATATATGTATATATATTATGTGTATGAACATATAGTTTATGAAGCTTTTACATTAAGTTTCCATATGTTTTTTTTTAAGTATTAGCATAGTTATCCCTCCTGATATGCCTTCCTCTTCCATTCTTTCCCATCCTCAACTGCATTTAATTCTTTTTTTTTTCTATTTTAAGCATGTCTACCTTCCACTTTCACACCCCTGCCTTATACCTTCCCTTGTTGAAGCCCCTGCTTCAAGGACCCCTACTAGCTTCCTAACAACTGTGGTATAGCAAACGAAACCCACATGTTATCTAAGTTATTCCTATTATTTGTGTTTTGGTGATAGAACTTGGGCATCAGGGTTAAGTTGTGTTCATGTTTCTTGGTATAGGTATTTGAACCCATTTTGTTGAGCTGGTGTAGTTTTGTTTTGGCTTTTTTTGTTTTGTCTCTTTTTTTAACAGTAAGTTTCTTATAATCCAAATGTATACATTTGATAGACATTTGGAAGGCCCAAATATGACTTTACAGAAAATCAATCTGTATATTTTATAGACCTACTGAAATCTATAGGAACTCTTCCCAGAAACTGGCATTCATGTACTTGAGCAAAACATTTTTATAACATTTCAGAGAACTCATATCCACCTTAAGGTAAAAGGTAACTCCCCCAATATAAACATGTGTCTTTTGACATTCCTTCAGTCAGAAAAGGAACAAAAGTGTGAGGTGAAGGAAGACATTAAGCAAAGCAGCACCCAGCATACAATCAGTTTTACAAAGCAATGACAACTGAATGAAATTCTTTGACTTTGAATGATAATGGCAGGTTAGTAGCACTGAGATCACTGTCTAGAAGCTGAGATACCTACACAAAATTTCTTCATAGAATTAACCAGCTACCCTGGTAAAGATATTTATTTCAAGCAGCTATAACAAACTACCATCCAAAGATCATAAACTAAAGACAAAATTCATTTTTTCTGACTTTAAAAATCAGCAAATAAATAAAGGTTCCTTACCTAATGTCAATAAAAGTCCTATATGCAAATGTTTAAAACAGTTTTATTCACAGCAGAGAAGATTTGGGAGGCAGTTGAGACATCTTTTACTAGTGAAACCAGTAAGCACACTGAAGTGCACTGAGATTCTCTGTAATATATGAATGATCAGTTTTAAGTAAAAAAGAAGTAAGTTTTTGTCTTTTTAGAGTTAAAAATATTTTTATATTATAGGAACATTTAAGAGTCCACAAATTTTAGTAGGATCTTATTTTTTTTTTATTACAAACCCAGGTGGGGTTTATTTTTTAAAAGGGAAAAGCATATTGAGAGATAAAGACAGAAATCATTATGTATCTTTGTTTTCAGTAAAGATATTTTGCAGGTTCACGTCTATCTATTTCCATCTTCATATTACATAAGGGTGATAAATGTAGGTTGAAAATTTTTGTGTAAGTGAATAATATTTTTCTGTGATCCCTTCTTAGTAGCATCAAATATAAACTAGTAGCAATGTGAGTCAGAACTCAATGAACAGTTTATAGTAATTCTTAATTACAAAAGAATACCCCCAATAGAATATGGGGAAATGCATTTTGTCTTTTTTACCTAGTTGCTGAATTGGTTAGAACTTCATTTCCTTTTTCTTTCTTTTCTTTTCTTTTTTTTAAATTAAATATTTTTTACGTTTTACATATACATTTATATTATTACACATATATACAATAAACTACCTATAGCAAACAGAACCATGATACAATCAGGAATTATATAAATATTACATTCTTAGTGTTTTGGCTATTTGTATTTGTCGGTCTTGAAGAAAACATCTTTCCTATCTTGGTGCATCTAAAATTCTGCATGTAAATCAATATCTATCATATCTCATCATTATCAACTTAGAACATCTTTCTAGACCTAAAAACAACCCCTAAACAACTAAGCTTCATTGTAAAACTAAACTATCTGGTCTTCAATCCCATCAGAGATGTGAGAAGGAATAAAATTGATTATCTGAGTATACAGGGAGTGCAGGTTAATAGCTTTCCCAATAAGAATGACAGAGACGGTTTGCTACCTGAGTAATCACCCAAAATTCTCTATAACATTGGAGCACCATCTTCAGCCTTCTGGCCCAATATATCTGACAGACGTATTTGCAAGGCAGGAACTATTGAGGACTTGCTTGCCCTGTCTTGGCAGAGTTTTGCCTTTGACTCTGCCTGCATCCAAACTTGCCCTTCTTTAGGTAGAATTGTGTCTATGGTAGAAATGAGGACATTTTGCCTAGTGCCTGGTTTGCTACATTTGAAGCCATCTCCATAAGGAGCTTCTGTGAGTTAGGCTAGGTGTTGCCAGGACTTAAGCTGTCTCATTGTCAGCGAAGCTTTAAAATAATAGAAACATTTTAAAATGCCTTATTCTGTATGTCTCTGAGGTTTTCTAAAGTATATTTATTTTGAAATTCTTGGAATCCAGTTATGAATAAAATACAGAAACTCATCTTATTTTAAAAATCATGGTATCCACTGTTACATTAGCTCCATGGACAAACTGCTTGCATGAGGACTGGGGTTTGGATCCTTTGAACCAATGTAATGTACGATGGGGTAAACATAGATCTGTAATCACACCAAACCTATCATATAAAGGGGTGATGGAGAAAGGAGAAGCTCTGAAAACTCACGAGGCAGCTAGTTTGCTGTCAACAGCAGTAAATACCAAGACATCCTGTCTCAAACAATGTGGAGGGTGAGGATTTACAGCTGAGGTTGTCCTCTGACCTCCACATGTATACCCCTGACAAGTGTATCCCACACCCACACCAACACGTAACCACATACACACACACACACACACACACACACACACACACACACATTTACACTATCCATATACATACTACATACACATTATACATACACATAAAAAGGATAATTAGAAATCTAGAAAGAGAGGCAGAAACAGAAGTTGGAAGAAAGATATTGGCAGATGTTAGAGGAGAAAGAAATAAGAAATATTCCCAGAACATTAGCCCAAAATTAGTTAATTTTGTGTGTAATTAACACAACAAAAATTTATCTTAACTGTCTTTTAAACTAGATTTTTAAACATATTATGTATTATACAAATATATACAAATTATGTAACTATGTAATATAAATTCATAACTATCTATAAGTTAAGAAATTAGCAGAAAGAAAAATAATATCATAGTTAATATAATAAGAAACTAGAATAGTAGAAACCAAGAGATCATGTTCAAGGTAATATATTAACAATAGTAATTATAAATATAAATATAAATATAAAATATAAAATATAAAAATTATAAATATAAATCCTTTAAGGAACTATAAGAAATGAAAAAGGTCTGGGTTATGTTTACCTGAAGAGAATGAGCTTTGGGAGAGGAAAATAAGAAAGAGAAAACTGTTCCTCTGGATTCTACCGTGGTTTAGGGACTGTGTGCTCTGGCTGCCTAGGCACGGTGCACAAATGCAAATGTATCTTGTTCAATTCAGTTGGGGAAAAAAAGCTTCTATAGGAGGTTTTTCCTAACTTAAATATTTAATTTCACCATTGTATTAAAATTTAACAGAGCAAATATGTTATAATACTTCTATACAAGTAGTATGGAGACATGTTTAAGACTGTGTAATCTAATGCTCAGAAGCAAGTATTTATATTGTCTTGGGCTGAAGAAGGAGGGGGTCACTTGAGGTAGGAGTTAAGTCCAAGAAAGATGAAATTCAGAAGACGGTTTTGATATCTTTGTCTTAGTAAGTCCATTGGCCTTTTCTACCTTTCTTGAGGACTGGGTATGGTAGGAAACATGAAGATACCACTGTATTCCTAAGACCCTTGAAACTAGCATTGGAGGTAAATGAATGCTGGGCTATTATCTCAGTGTATGGCTCTAGGGAGTTCAAATATCATTCATGAGATGTGAACAGGCGACATTTGGAGTCTCACCCATCCTAAGAAAGTGTCTACAATAAGAAAAAGAGATTCACAGTTTTTTGTTAGGAGGGACATGTGGGAAATGCATCTGCCAGTCTTCTCCTGAAAAAGATTAACCTTAAATGTGTATAGGTTGAAGAAAGGAGGGGCTTTCAAGGCTCCATGGGGAAGGTTTGCGTGAAGGTAGAGCATTTGTAGGCAACAGCCTTATGAAGGGCAGGAAGGCTGGAGTGGAAGAAGAGAGGTTGAGGATGTGGTAGAGAGATAGAGACCCTACTGTCACAGGGCTTGGGGATGGCTGTCAGGGAGGGTGAAAGAAATGGTTACCAGATTTTCAATGTGTTGTTGTCTTTCGACAACACTAAGGACAAAAGCTAATCTTGTCGAGAAAAACTCTGTCCTCAGGTGTGTGAATCCACCTGTGAGAGGTAGAATACAAAAATCAAAGGGGGGTGGTTTGAACTTTGCTTGCTATAAGCAAGTTTTTAATCATTTAAATCTCACAAATACCATCTGAGGACTGAACATTTTCACAGTTCAATAAAAAAAAAGTTCTTTGAATTAGAGAAAATAATAGGACTCTTATTCAATAAAAAGTACATTTTTAAAAGTCCTTTCTGTGGTGTTTCACCTTATAATTATACCCAGTATATAATACATAACATTAAATTATTGTTGGCTTTTTAAAATTAGGAGCCCTCTAAAGGACTTGAAAAGTCTTTTGTCTCTTTTTACATTATTCAAAAAGTTAGTCTGGGTAATATTTTGCAATTATATTTTTTTAATATCCTACTGCATGAGTTTTAAAAGCTATTCTACAATACATTTTAAGCTCTAGCTTTGTTTTATAAGGTTTTTGACCTGCAGATATTCTTAAATACATATAATTCTATAGAGGAATACACAAAGAGTTATTTCTATTATTTATTTTCCTTTCTCACAGATTTCCAATGTAAAGTGTGTGATGTGTACTTGTGTAAAAAATAGCTACTAGCAAGCATGTAACGTACATTATGGATGATGGTGGCAGGCAGGTTAGTCAAGCGTGAAGAGAAGCCCACGGGGCAAGAGAGAGGTCAGGAAATGGAGAGGAGAGATACGGCAGCTGCACAGCTAGTACAACGTGCCCTCACTTCCCACACAAGCTGGAGGCATTCTAATGCTTAGAGCTAGAGCTCTGCCCAGTAGCTTTCTGCTTCCCTTGTTTACTGATAGAGAAAGCCAGTCCTTGCAGCGTTTATAAGACAAGATGGCTGTCTAAGTGAGCTCTAGCTGCTCTGGACTATGTAAAGCAATTGTGATCACCTTTTCTTTTGTAAGATTCCTCCCTGTGCTCCTTTACCGTTAGCAGGATTCTCTTACCCGTGTGTGTGTGTGTGTGTGTGTGTGTGTGTGTGTGTGTGTGTGTGTGTGTCCAATTTTCTCTCCAAACATTCAGCTATCAAGTAGTTGTACCCAGTTATTCTACAAGTCCCCTATTTCCCAGACTACATCCCCGTCATATCAATAAACGAGCTTCCTTGGGAGAAAGTGAGTGAATTTCTAAAGTGAAAAAAAAATATCATGTCATATCTTAAATTTTCTCCAGTCATGCATTCTATAATTCTGAGTATGCACTAACTCCGCTGTTGTGTTATATTTACATGTAGATACAATTGCGATTGAAAACATAGTAAGTAAGTCGAGAAAAGAGAGAACACAAATTAGTTCCTAGGGAATCCAAGGCGATTAACTTTTGTTGACTGTCATCACAGTCTGAGAGGTGAATTGCTGAGACGTGTAACCAAAGCCCACGCATTAAAAGGAGCACTGTGCCTGAAGTAAGCTCTCAGGCAGGCCTTGTCTTCTGGTGGTCTCTAACGCTGTGATAGATTCTGTGATCAAAAGGAACTCAGAGAGAAACGCGTTTACTTCATCTTACAATTTTGGCTAATACTCCACCATTGAAGGAAACCAAAGCAGGAGCTCAAGGCCAGAACCTGGAGGCAGGAACTGAAGCGGAAACCATCCAGGGATACTGCTTACTGCCTTGCTCCTCACAGCGTGTTCATCATTCCTTCCTGTACAACTGAGGACCACTGCAAACTTCACATCAATTATTAATCAAGAGAACATTTCACATTCTTGTTTATAGGCCAATCTGGTAGGGGCATTTTTTTTTCAGTTGAGTTTCCCTCTTCCCAAACGATGCTAGCTGGTACCAAGTGGACAAAAAACTGATCAGGACAGACTTCTTCAGTGAACACTGTCCTCTGGGTATGATGTGCTAATGCCCTCTTGAAATCAGAGTTACAGAGAGTGTCTGACTCACAAAGTACTCACCTGAGACTGCAGCCGCTCACTCAGTCTTATACCCTGCAGCATTATATAATCCTGCCTCAGAGATGTATTATCTTGGGAGGTGCTAGAGGATACAGGGGAAGCATCCAGATTGTGCATCTTTGAGGTAACTACTGCTCATGCTAGGATGACCTTTTCTCGGATGCACCTGTTTCAGGAACACTTTACTCTTACTCCTGTGAGGAATTCTAAGAAAGTCATTGGTTCCCAAGATGGACTTGGATGGAATGATTTTTTTTTTAATCTTCTGTGTACAATACCTAGAGTGAACAGATGTTTGTTGACATCCCCTCAGTAAAGTAATAGAACACTTGAGGCCTGTACGGGAAAGCAAGTGAATGAAGATAAATTGAGAGAAAAGCAGCTGTATTGCCTCCGTTGTGTGGGATAAGCCATAAAGCTAAGCTACCTGCAAGTGGAGATTCCATGGAGACAAAGCTGCCTCTTCTGTGTCTTTCAAGTGACACACACACACAAAAAAAAGCTGCCTGCTATACTAACAGCTCGATTGACCTGCCCCTGCTGTGGGAGATCACACATGCAGCAGAGACTAAGCTATCTGCCCAGAGAAAAGTCAAGGTGGAAAGCGTGTGAGAGAAATGCCACTGAGGACATCTTCCTCTGCTTTGTGCGTGGCCTGCCCACTTGATGAGAAAGAAGCAGGTGTGGAAGAATACTGTGAGGGAGCCATGGCACAAGTTGTGTTGCCCCTGTAATGGGTGATATGATATGTGGCTGGGGTCTGTCTTCCTGCCAGATAAGAGAAGAACTAGCATGAAAAAAAAAAAAGAACACTATGGTAACATCCTTCATGGGAGCCTCTGATGTGGCACACAATTTAGAAGTAACAGAAAAAGCCACTATCAGACTCCCACTGAGATGCCGGATAGGGAGATACTGAGAACTCCCAGTAAGTTAATACTGTTGCCACTGCTGCTGATAGCACACCAAAATTTGACGATGACGATAAATAACTACGGCTGGACATGAAGAAATCAAGCTGGAACTGAGTTGTAAAAAACAACTGTCCCTTGTGGCTGCATTTCCTACTGCTAGAAGGTGCCATGAAGATTATCACGCAGGCAGTGAGGCCAACAGTCCTGTTCACCTATGTTCAAGGCATGGCTTCTAAATGTCATCAGCATTCTAGACAGAATGTTTTTTGCTGGTAAAAATGTAGGAATGGCTTTTATGGGTACAATAGATGACTGTCTTCTGATCACAGTTAAAGCCCACTTTATAAGACAGAACACATACTTGGTAATTAGAATAAAAACCTGTGGTAGGGGAGGCCATAAGACCCCCTTCACCTAATACTGTGGCCAGTCATTCTCTCTTCCACTTCCCCTGCCTGTATTTAATCTTTGCTCTTGGGAGGTATGCAGCAGTGCAATGCTACTGCTATTGTCTTGCTAAATGTGTGTGATGTGACTGTCAAATTGCCCAGAATATTTGTGTTTATTCCCAGAGATTGTTGATGATCTTGTACTTATCCAAGGAAGATTCTTTTGACAGTGAGTGACAATTACTGCTAACTGGTCAAATAGCTTCGAATAACTATTGCTGTGTGATAGCAATGGCCAGCCCTGTAGGGGAGAAAATAATGATATTATCGCACATCTACATCCACTCCTCCCAGGTTAAGAGAACGGACACTTGAAGGCAAAGAGTGAAAGAAGGGGTGGAGTACTGTGTAACTCTATCATCTGGCCTTCACATGGCCCTCTTGAAACCAAAGCAGTGGTGTTTATCCACAAGTCAGACCTTGACCTGATAGTCTGGCCAATAAATCCTTCCTCCTCCTCCCCTTTCTGTATTTAATCTTTACTCAACTTCATAAGGTCTTGGGAGGTATTAACACCTAGAGTACAGAGGACAAGGACTGCTAACTGGAAGGGCTAACTGCACCTATGTATTTTTGGGTAGGCCATCATCTACGTTAGGGCGGGACTCTTCGGCCATGCTTCTACTTGGGGTTGTTCATGTTCCATTGAAAAAGCTCAATGAACTTATGGACTCAGCAAGGTGACTTGGATGGAATTGTTTCTTCAGGCTCTTGTTGGTGTCCTATTTGTGGAGGATAAATGTTCACGTTTCTCCAGAATATTTAATACAGTACTTAAAAAATAAAAGCAAGCCTTACTTTCATAGAAAAACTCTAGCTATGGAATGATGGTTTGGGGCAGCACTAGTGAAAATCCACAGGCAGTCTGTGTTTGCTGGGAACTAACAAATATGGAATGTGTGGGAAATGAATGCGGTCTTCTCATTGGTAGCAAAGCCTATGATCCTGTGACCAATTGCTAGAGTGAGGACTTCTCACTGCACTTCCTTATGTTGTCACAGATGTTTAGATGTGTGTGATTATAAACAAGACACAGAATGTGTTAGCCCATCCCCCTATTACTCATACTGTGAGCAGACAGACGGTGATCTGCTGCTGTGTAGGTCACAAGATGTCAAAGGAAAAGGGAGGCTCCTTGGGACTTCGTGTGCTTCGCTGAGGAGAGCACCACATGTTTTTGATTGTATGTAGATTTGTTGAATTCCATTTAGTGGAATGGGATTTGCTATTGTCACTAGCTGAAGATTTAATGAGGTTTAATATATATTTATTACTCACATTGATACAAATAGACTATGATGTCAGTTTTGAAGGTCAACTTGGCTAGTTTCTAGTATCCAGCTGTTCATCTGAACACCAACATAGGCTATATTCTGAAAATAGCCTCTCATGTAGAGATATTACAGTAGAACAGGTGTGTCTACAAGGAGGAAAAGGGGCATATGAGAAATCTTATATTTTTCATTCAATTTTACTATGACTCTAAGCTTTTCTAAAAATCAAGATCCACTTTTTAAAATAGAAAGTTTCTTGAGACTTTATCCACATCATTAAAATGAGCATGAGGAACATTAGAAAAGATGTTAGCTAGTATCACATTGTTAAAACAAGGGGAAGCAGAACTCATCTTTCATAATCATAGAATGTCCCAAATTAAATGGATTGAGATAAATCCAAACCCACCTAAATCCATACCACCTGAAATTGCACTATTAGTTACAAGAACTTTTTATTGTAAGACAATGAATTACTTTAACAAAATTGATATCAAAAAATAATTAAGGTGTCCACAAAGCCAGTAACTTATAACTACACAATAATAAAAAACCTATGGCCAACCCAATGAAATGGAGTTCATTAAATGTGCATTAGGCTGCAACCTGATTGATTGTATATCAAGCTCCACGCTAGCAGTGCATAGCTAACATAATAAAGTGATGCCAATATGGCACACTATTCTTAAATGTCAAAAGACTTCAAGAGAAAACTTTCACAAAAGCAGCCACTCTACCTGCTTGAGTTACATTTCAGCATAAGCAGAAACTTGATGAGCGGATTTGCAGTGCTGACAGAATATGACATTTCCAACACAACAAATTTTTGCTTTGATGAAAGAAGCATGCTGAATCCTTTGCTTTAGCAACCACAGTGTCAAGAAAGTGATTGTTTCTTTATGAAAAAGAGGGCCTACCAGGAGCTGAACGGCCAACACCCAATCTCAGCACAATGCACATGAGACAGTTTGTTGCAGCATCAAGCACAGATAAGTAAGGATGTCAATTGTTTCTGAGGCTTTTCAATTTTCAGCATTTCCAAAGGAAGGCATATGGTAGATCCCTGCGTCACTGTGTTCCAACTCACTGAATTCTTTTTCCATTTCAGTTCCAGTCCACAACTAAACACTTTTCATTTACATCTGGTGACACTTGATATTCACCACCTTCATTGACGTCATACTCTATCCTAGACACAGATGTGGCTGTGGACTGAGAAAGAACAATAGTTGAATAATTGATGTGGACAGTCTTCTATCTTTCTAAACAACAGTTTATGGTTTAAAATTAAGCAGAAAAAGTATTTACCCTTCTCTCCAAAGCTTAATTAATTTTAATTTCTATACTTATAGCTTGAGCCAAATATATTCAAAAGATGAGGAGAACATAATCCACTAAAGCAAAAATAAAGAAAATTGGTTAACTTCTTGGCTTCAGTTATTGCAAGCTGTGTTATCAGATACCACAACAATGCTAGAAAAAAGACAGTAATTTTTCAAGCTCATGCACGTATGATTCGGGTTGGTTTGATCGGACCGGTTTTCTTTATGCTAGACAGCTTCAGCTATGATGATGGAGGATGGATAGAAGAACAACCTGCAAAATAGTCTACAATTTAGGCTGGGAAGTTGCCATGTGTCAAGTGGAATATCAGCCGGAGTGTGAACACAGGACCTCCTAGAATAGTGGCTGGAATCTGGGGGTAATCAGAACAAGGGAGAAGAGAATGAAAGGGGGAGAGGAAGGAAAGGAAAAAGGTAGGAAGGATGAAAGGAAAGGGGAAAGGAGAAGGGCAAAGAGAGATACAGGGAGGGAAAGGGAGAGAGACAGAGACTGACAGACAGAGACAGAGAGACAGAGAGAGAAAGAGACAGAGAAACAGAAAGATACAGACTAACAGAGAGAGACAAAGAGACATGGAGAGAGAGAGAGAGAGAGAGAGAGAGAGAGAGAGAGAGAGAGAGAGAGAGAGAGAGGTCTAGGATGAAGCTATGTTGCCTTGCATGTAACTTTCTTCGTTGTTGAAACAGTCACAAGGTTCTGTAGAGAAAAGAAGATCCAGGCTATGCCTCTTGGTGAATAGGGACAAGTGTCTAAAGAGTGCTGTCATAGTCACCTTAAAAAACTGAACTGATCTAACTTCTTTTTGTAGCTATTGTACTGGGGAACAAAAGTAGAGAAAAAGGAATATAGATATGGATCAAATTGAGAGAAAGAGAATAACTAAAATAAATATATCATATATTAATATATGATGAAAATTTATATAATATTATATATTTCATATATATT
This sequence comes from Acomys minous, assembly GCF_964271855.1. Taxonomy (NCBI): domain Eukaryota; kingdom Metazoa; phylum Chordata; class Mammalia; order Rodentia; family Muridae; genus Acomys; species Acomys minous. The sequence goes on from NC_140495.1 coordinate 29,509,304, forward strand.
CATATATAATAAAATCCCTCACAGAAGTTTATTATTTTGTAAGGTTTAAAAACAAAATAAAGTTTAATCATTCAATGATGACAAATAAAAAAATTGGTGGTTACTCTTTCTAATCTATAATATGTGACTCACAAAGATGATCTCTTTGAGTTTAGCTCTTAGGTTAATGGCTGACATGTTAGTTATGAGCAGTGACTCATGAAGAAAGAAGTGGTAAGAGCTATTTAGAAAGATGCCCTCATTCCTTCTATTATTTCGAACATGCAGTGATGCAAACAGCCTGTGTCCCTGGCTACAATATGTCTGTCTGTCTGTGTGTGTGTATGTGTGTGTGTGTGTGTGTGTTTGTACATATATGTGTGTATGTGTGTACATATGTAAATATTATGTCTTGTTTAATAAAAGTACTCCTCACAAAGTAAGGAGTGCCTTTAAAAATCTTTCTGCAGAGAAATTGCAGGAGAGGAATATTACCAATCATATAAATATATATGAACTGCAAAAACTAAAAGTGGACATTTTATTTTTCCTCCAAAAGAGTGATGCTTTTGGTCAAAGAAAATATACCAACAATACATATGTAATCATATTGAAAAAGAAGACGCTGAGTAGAGTAACCTTTGATATACTAATCAAAGATATTATTTGCAGATGATAACATGCACTGAGACTCTAGCAAATGATGTGGACCTGCTCTGACTCAGACATTTGTAAACTAAAGAGACCAAACTTGAAAGCCAAGCTCTAAGGTAAAGAAATATTTACACTAATAATGTATTTGTTGTCTCCAGTGGCAGATATAAGTATTTGTGAGTCAATTCCAAGACTACAAGTATGTTACCATTATATGATATATGTGTAGGGGGTGAATAAAATTTTTATTTACTAAATACAAGTAAATGTATACTGTTAATGTATAATATGTATGTGTATTTATACATGTATATCACATGTAGGGATTTATTAGTATTTTATGATCTATATAAATAAATTCTACAGTATCTGGGCCTTAATAACAACAGAGGACAAAAGAGCAAGGCCCATCCTCTGTTCCTGCACAATGAGCTATGGTACCTCTGAGCATGTCCTACATTGATTCCCTCATGATCTTTGCACACGTGGCTTTCCCTATTAGAGAGGTACAGCCTGCAGTATTGAGTGAACATTGTTATGTGACAGCTCCCAGGCCAAAGTGACTGTCTTAGACCGCAGGCTTCTCTAGGACAAATTGAATGAGCCCTGTAGGTCTTGTGCTATGTCTTACCTTCAACTTAACATTTCATTTTTTTCAAGATCTTGCTGGTTTTGTGACATGGCCAGGTTGAAATTCACCAACCACAAAGAGCCATCCTGTGTCCGTACAGCAGCTCTGGGGATGATCATTGGGTCAAATGTGCAATTTCAGCACACTAGCTTTGGTGGGATTCAACAATTACATGGACCTTGCTGAAATAATTACTACATGAGATTATGGAGATTATATTTAAGGCTAAATAGACAAATACACTGAAAGCTCGCAGACTTTTTAAGTTCCTTACAAGTTTAGCTGTAATTTGTCATTGGTGTCTATGTAAAAATTTATCTAGTTGATTAATATGTTTCATTTTTGACTGTGCATTTTCTGACCATTATTACTAAAGAAATATAGTTTCTTGAAGATTTACCTTTCTGTGTACAATTTACAACTTTTATAAAACCAGTCGTAATGTCTGAATATAATCAGTGTCAAATGCACAATAGCTACTGAATCCTAAATTCAGTTCCAATATCTTAGATATTTCAAAAGTATTACACTACTAGCTCGTATAATCTGACAAAAAAATGGTATTTTTAAATTAAAAAACAATGAACAGAGGTACACCTTTTATATAATATTATTATATTATATTTATCATAAAATTTTCATTTTATTATATATTTAAAGAAAATGTTATATTATGTTATCAGGATATTAAAAAGTCTAACTGAGGGTGATTAAAGCAGGTTGAGATTTGACTGGCCATTTAAAGCCTCTCAAATGTCAAGGCAAAGGGAAGTTGACATTCAACACAAATTACACATCTTAGTTATGAAAGATGTTATAATTTTTTTCTAGAAAGTTGTTTACATTTAGTGGTTATAACTTATAGTTTAAAAATTACAACCAAACCTGCACAGAGTTTGGGCTTTTTGTTTTGTTTTGTTTTGTTTTCATAGCTTCACTTATAGGTACTAACTGCAGAATTAAAGGGTTTTGAAAATAATGACTTCTCCAGTACCAGAAAAGTATTGAGCATGGTCAATGCAGATTCTGATAGCCTGAAGCTTATCAGTGTAAGAACACCTCAATTCAGAGAACTGTAACAACCACCAATCCAGCAGGACAAACTGCTGTGCCAGAGTGTGTGTATGTGTGAACACGGTCGTGTGTATGTAAGTTATTTCAGTTGATTCTTATCCTACATTTTGTTTCTTGATGAATTTGTATTAGTGAACTTGTTCATATTTGTGAGCTACTAAATAGTCATGTTAAAACTCTAAGTATTTGATTTGACCTTTTCAGGCATGCATGTGTGGCATTATTACGTTTAAGTGGCAATCTTGGTTTCACCTGAAAGAATGTGTCTCTGGACCCTGAAAAGAATAATATGAGTAAAATTACTTAAGGGCATGTTAAGAATTTTCCCTTTAATCCCATTTTTCATGGAGATCATAAAGTCTCAGAAAAGAATTAGTTTATTTGAGACAACTTATTTCGGATAAATAAGTTAACAGATGTTTTTAAAGTGTTGCTGTACTGAGATTGCTGCCAAGCATTTAAAGTCTTTCTAATATGATTATGTCGTAACAATAACAGAAGTGACTACGCATTATAAAAATGTTCAAAACGACCTGAAAAGCACCAATGTACATTTAGATTACAAGAAGCAAATGCACAAGCTATGGAAAGCTCACTGGGAAGAGCACTTGCCCTGACCATGGGGATCTGAGTCCAATCCCCAGGACCCAGGAGAAAGGAGACTGGCATCTGCAGAGACAGGCAGATACCCTGGTGCTCTCTGGACAATAAGCATAGTCTATAGGCCAGTGAGAGACCCTGGCTTAAAAAACAAGTTGGATGGCTCTTGAGGAATCACACCTGGTGTTGACCTATGACTTCTGGGTCACATACACACATGGAACTGCACAAACATAAATACCCCTTCTAATGCACACATGCACACACATGCATATACACACGCATGTGCATGTGTACACACTGAAACATATACATCTGGAAACAAAGACAGAATTTGCAGATGCCAGGTAAGGAAGACCATTCTGTGTAGACGGCTAAGGAGTTTGTGATCTAAGGTGGTGAGGCCCTAGCTAAGCAGGACTGCTGACAAATATGTACAAAGAACAATGCAATTCTCAGACCTCTCTCAGAGTCAGCTTGGCCAGTTCATCACTAACCCATTCTGCAGAAATCTAGATAAGTAATATAAAGAAAGATGAAAGCAAAGAAGCCTCAGATCAATGAAACTAAACACATACAAGGCAAATAGAGAGGATCACCATAAATATGGGAACCACTCAGTGTTCAATCACATGGAAAGAGGAGTGAAGTACCCACCTAATTGTACACTTCAAGACATGAGAAAGTGCTTCTCTGATGAAAATTTCCTCAAGGGAAAAAAAGCCCTTTGTATTGAGGGAACAACTAATCAAATGTTCAAATGTTCACATTGATCTTTGTCCTGGTTAGCATTAATTGTGAACTTGACACGGTCTAGGGTCATCTGAGAGGACAGGCTTAATTGAGGACTTTCCTAGACCAGAATGGCTTATAGGCACATCTGTGGGGAATTATCTTGATTGTTGACTGATGAGCAGGGCCCAGCCCATGTAGGCAGTACCATGTCTAGGTAGGTAGTCCTGAATCGTATCAGAAACCTTGTTCTTTACAAGTGTACCAAGCAGCAAGCAAACAGCATCTTCCATGGCTCTTACTGTCCTTCCTGGCCTGGAGATGAGTTCCTTGGTCAAAAGCCTTCATTTCCTGTTTGGAGTTCTTGCCTTACTTAACTCAATTATAGACTGTGAATTGGACTTAGAAGCTAGAATAAACCTTTCCTCCCCTAAGTTGTTTTTGGGAAGAGAATTTTATAAGTGCAATAGAAAGAGCACTAGTAAACTCCTCACTCAAGGCTAATTCATCCATGTGCAGGCTTTCTAACAAAGTTTAAGCGCATTTATCTTAGTTATGAACCAAACTCACCTGCAAAAATCAAGGTTCAAAACAAGAACAACCTGAAGAAAACAAAGACAATCCAAGGACAGAAATATTTTGAAAATCTTTTTTTAAAACTGAAACTAATACATTTAGAACAGATTAGTCAAGCTGCAAGAAAAATCGGCCACAGAAAATGTGAAATTGAGATCCGGTGACGTGATGTCTGCCAGTGTGAGCATTACTTTTAGGACACTTTAAAATGTTCATCCTGTTAGTAGTAAGACTGAAAAAAATTTCCAATCATTGTCTTTCTTTGATTGCTTTAATCCTGCAAGCAGTTCATTTGCACACAGCCTCTGTCTTGGCAGTCCTTGATTTTGATGCAAACCTAGTTATCGCTGGCTTGTTTCCTCTCTTTCCAGATACAGCGGCTCTTGAACGTTAACTATACCTAAGCAGAGTAGCTTTCAGTAAAAACATTATTCTGTCAAATTCTGGCTACCAAAGCTTATTTGTAATGCAATGCTGATAACGCTGGCTGCTCTGATAGAAAGGGAAAGATTGGAAAGTGCAGAAGTTGATGTGTTTGTCTGCCAAATCCAGGCTTTTCAAATTCCTAAATGTTACCATGACTCACTAGTCTTTGCTCATCATCTAATTTCCCATAGTTACTGTGTTGAGTGATTGTGATGTGCAGATGATGAGGTGCCTGTTCTTTGTTGCCATCTAGGTGTAAGGAGATGAGAAGGTACTTGCTCTCAGCCACAGATGCGTGCTGCCAAAGAGGATCCTAACCAGAGAGAAGCTAAGGTTCTCCAGGGTCATAGAAAGGGTTCTTGTATTCGTTGCACTGCTCACGTGATTTGAGAGGTAGTGAGCAATAGATTTTTTTTATAATGAGTGTGACATGTCTTGCTCTGTTTTGTGTGAGATAAACTGTATTTATTCAATGTTCAAGATGGCCTGAGCCTTCTTCCATGATTTTCTGAGTAGAATTTGTGTGCCCTTTTAAGACAGCACAACCCCACTGCTCATACTGCAGCATAGCCAGGAAGAACTAGGTCCTCCTCCGACGGGAGGGCAAAGAAACAAAACAAAACAAAAGCCACTAATATCTTTACACAGAGGTGCTGCCTTCACTGACATCCCTTCCATAGCAGGCTTATAAAATCACTTTTCACCAGTAATGAACAATTCAGCATTTTGTGATATGTTTCCGTATCATGTATTAGCTTCTCTTTAGAATCCTTAACCCTATTTTACCTGACACTACCATGAAAACTCACTCTGTTAACCTGAAGGTAAAACACAAACACACACACACACACACAAAATTGGTTTCAAAAGGTTGCTTGAGACAACTGAATCCCAACACTTTTATTTAGCAAACAAACTATCCTTACCAAAATAATTGGATAAACATTTAAAATCATATGACTAGCAACTGGCAAAGAGAACATGAATACAATCTCCTGAGCATGGCCTGATTTGTAATAATATAGCTGTATCTTGTGTTTTTCTGAATAATTAGGCAGTCATCAGAGAACTTAATATCTCTAGAATTAAATCAATGGGATAACATTTTTTTTTCTCTCCTGAGACAGTTTCATGTAGACGCTCTGCTCAGCCTTACTGCTGGAGGAAGTCTACAAATACCAACTTTGTTTGGCGCCCATTTCCATAGCTGCTTATAACCATTTCAGTATGACACATGGCTGCGTTAGATATCTTACACCAAAGCATCTATTAAATCAAGGGTCCTTCTTCCTTCAATTTATTTTTAATGTTATTCATAGTTTACGTTATGTTTTCAATTATCATAGTACATAGAGTTTTTTAATCATAGTATGGACTTTAAAATAAAGGAATTACTTGTAGAACTATTAATTTTTCCATATTGAAGAAATCTTGTTAGATTCACTTCAGGATTCCTCTGGAAAAGCATTTTGAAGTGCTGGCTGTTACAAATATTTGGCGAGCTACCCAGTCACCGAAGCAGAGCTGTCTTAAATGAAGACAAAGTAGAAACATTACTCCTGTCAAATGAAGTTACCTGCATCTGACAGAAGCAGTTATTGCCTTAGCACCAACTATCAATGAATTCCATGCATGATCTCTTTCATTACTGGTGCTCACTGTCAAAAGACACACTTTTTCTATAACAGGTAAAAGTACTTTATTTTATTGCCTATGTACAATGACAAGTTGTATAGTATGAATTCTAAAGTCTCACTGCCATTGCTGTCTATGTGGCCAGGATAACAGGAATATCTTATTCACAAAAGAAAGAATAAAACAAAACACAATGTGAAATATCTCTCTTACCAGAGACCATATGAAAAATTATTTTGTGGTTGGCGCATATGAAAATCAGAAGTCATTTAAATTGTATTTTGTGGGATTTGAAAGATCAGTGAACAAAATTTAATGCCAGAAGAACTTAATTAAAAATGAATCATACATAATATAGCAAATATGTCATATAAAGGTAAGATACTCTTTTCTCTTGCAAATATAACATGTCTTTGAATAAGCTATGCACAACAGACCCACCAGCATGATGTATATCTGACTACCAGTCAGTCAGGATGTAAAACTCCTCCCCGAGGGGTGGGGTGGTGGTGAAGAGAGTCACTGGCTGATAAGGTTTATTCAGGTTAACAGAGACATATATTTAACCTCCCTGCTTTTACTAGCAATATTAACAAATAACTAACTCTAAAAACTGTATCATACAAAGAGCAGTTGTTTTCTGCTGTTAGCATTTAACATTTAAGTGTAAGATCCATACCCAATACCCAATAGCTGAATAACCAAGATATAAAGAACATAGTAAATTAATGTATTTAAACCCAGTCAGAAGGAAACATGTAGGAAAGCAGACAAAACTTCTCTATAGTAGCTATAGTTTCAAGGGAGGAGTGTCTTGCTGCCTCCTTATTTAAAAAAAAAAAACACACACACACAGACACACACACACACAGACACACACACACAGTTCTGCCTGCCTGCTCCCTCAAACGCAATGCAAGTGTCACAGGAAGGCCCAGAGAGATAAAAAAAAAAAAGACTGATGTTTGCTGACAGGATATTGAAAAGTGATGTTCTTTGTCTGACTATGGCATTCCAAATGAGTCCTTTCAAGAATGTAGATTTTATAATGACCCTGTGATGAGTGAGAATAAAAGAAAGGTGACGTAGACACTGTAATGTGGATAACAATAGTGAGATCAGTTGCCATATAAGGAGTGCCCATAAGATATATAAAGTTAAGACAAACGCAATTATAAATAGTTTAGAATACATTTTTTAATCTTCCATGGAGTTGAAACCTTAACATTTTGCCAACTTCTTTTTGAGTATGTCCATGACAGATATTTCAATACTTTCATAGTTCCATGGATGACAAGCACCTGACCAGGACCAAGACACTAGAACGTCTCTCTCAGGCCAGTGTCCTAGATGTTATATTTGTATGCTGTGGCCTTTACCAACTGGCCTGTCATTATGTGGACATCAAAAGAAAGTCAACCAAGAAGTTGGCCTAGAGAACTCACATTGAGACTAAGAACCAGAACCATATTCTTAATTTTAGGATCTTGTTCTTTCAAGTCCCTGTACTTTTTTCTTTATTCTTTCCTTATTTTTTATTTTATGCATATGTCTACATATAATGTATGCCTGGGCATTTGCATGGCCATGTGGTGGTCAGAAGTTGCAGCAGCTGATGCTCTAGATGATTATACACTGTGTGAAAGGTACACTGTATATAGACACAGGGTGCTAAAAAGAAGCAGTAGGTTAAACACAGTGTAAATATGAATCTATGACAACATTGAACAAAATTTTGATGGAAAAGACCAACTAAAGATTAAGATGTTACAGTAAGTCCACTAGAAAAGGCCGCTCAGACACAGTCTATAGCCAATGCAAAGTCTTTATTCTGGCTCATGGGGACTATACTAAAGTATTTGGGACCCAAGTGTAGCACCAAGTGTTTAGGATAAGAGGTTTTTAAAGGAAAAAAGCCATGTCCTAGTAACTCATTAGGCAGTTGAATAGAGAGGTTTTGTGCAAGCAAACAGTTTTACAGAAGCTAAGATAAGCAGTCAGCTTAAGGGGCAGGTTCTGCACAAGCAGGCAATTTAACAGAAGCTAAAATAACCTAGCTGGGGCATCTTGACCTAGGGATCCTAGAGCTAAGTTGAGTAATTTTCTATGGGTCTTCCCATTAAGAAAATCAAATTCTGGCTAAACATAAGATTGCCTCAAAAAGAATACAAAATGGATAAATCTCTGCATTGTCTTGCCCTGTCACAAAGTAGATTCTTAAAATTCTATTTCATAAGCCATGCCAGAGCATAGATAACCCTATGATAGTGGATGTGGTGACATTTTCCTAGAATTTCAGCATTACAGAGGCTAAGAGAATAAGGGACTCAAGGTCAGCCTGAATCCCAGAGTGAACATTTGCTTCGATGAGCATCCTTTCTTATATTTCTGTGTTTGGATTACTTTCATTCCTACAGCTTCTCTTTTACCTTATTTTATTATGTTAAATCATTTACAAAATGTTTCAAATTTTATTTTATTAATTTATGTATATGGGTGTTTTGTCTCCTTATGTCTGTGTAATACATGAATGAAGTGCACATAAAGGTCAGAAGGAGGCCTCAGATCCTTGGACCTGGAGTTATGAACACTAGTAAAACACAATGTGTGTATTGAAAACTGAACCCAGGTCCTGTAGAAAATCAGCTAGCACTTGTAACTGATGAACCATCTCTCCAGCCCATTTTCTCATTCTCTTTAGTCAGTCAGAAACGTAGTATAATATAAAGTTCAGCTTCTCTCAATAGTAATCTGACACTATTGATCAAGAAGAGTTTAGGAAGCAGAAAGAGCTGACGGTAGACCGGAGAAAGTAATTCTACTGGGAAATACATACTACACAGTGATATCATGTGGAAGTAAATAACATCCAGTGAATCTACCTGGCTTCACTTACCAGCCAGTGAATCCATCTAGAAATAATACCACCCAAAGATAATTCCTGGAGCTCATTATGAGCCAGTGATACCATCTGGAGTCAGGACCACACACTGACATCACTTGGAGCAGTGTCACCAATCCTACAACCTAGAAGTCAATACCACCAATATTACAACCCTAAAGTCAATATTACATAGGGAACTATAGGGAAAAGAAAATGATTTCAGGAGAACAAAACTCATACAGGACTTACTTAAGGGAGAAGAGGTGTATTTGTAAACGTGTAAGGGCTGAGACAGTCATCTTACAGCTAACTAATACTGCTTCCTAACTCTTAACAGCTACACCTGCCTCAAAAGCAGAGCAATGTATGGAACCACGGTCATCTAAAGCACCCACTTTTATAAGAAAAAAGAAACAGTGTACACACACACACAAACACACACACACACACACACACACACACACACACACACACACAGTAAGCCTGCAGAAACAATTTCTCAATTTTATTTTTATTTTCTTTACACTGGTGTTTTACCTATATGTATGTCTCTGTGATGGTAATGTATGCCCTGGGAACAGATTTACATACAGTTGTAGGATACTATGTGGGTGCTGGGAATTGAACCTGACTTCTCTGGAAGAGCAGCTAATGCTCTTAGCCACTAAGCCATCTCTCTAGCCCCTAGTTTCCCAAATTTATACTCCAACTTCTTATGTTATATTTTTAATTTATGTTTAATTTAAAATAGTTTATTTTATTTACATTTTAAAAATGTTGCATTTATCAATCTGAAATGTATTGCTGGAAATAAAATTATTTTATACATTTGATTGAATTTAATTATTCTCTTACTTTTACATTTTTTTAGTACCATTTAAACATCTGACTTCACATTATAGTTCATTCTATTTCTTTGTACTCTTTTCACTCTGTAGCAAGTAGTTTAATAGCAACTTATTTAGATTCAATGGCAGAAAATAAGAACAAGTAGAAAAAAAAATCCATTAAAGCCTGACTTTCTAGCTGTTCTTCTATAGCATAGAGCACTCATGAGATGTCTTTAAAAGGTAAATGAGCATGTTACTCAAAAGCAGAGAGTTTTCCAAGCATGAGGAAAGCCTTATGCAGGCTCTCCAAAGCCACAGGAAACAAACAAGCAAACAAATAAGTCCGCTGAGTTTTTAAAGCTAATTTTGTTTTCTTTTTGGTTTTTTCAAGACTGTGTTTCTCTGTGTAATAATAGCCCTGGCTACCCTAGACTCATTTTGTAGACCAGGCTGGCTTTGAACTCACGGGCTGCCTCTGCCTCCCGAGGGCTGGGATTACCAGCGTGAGCCACCGCATCCAGCTTGGAAGCTAATTTCTACACTAACTTCATGCATATTAAACCAGAACATTCTGTTTTGATACCTAGGTACTTCAATGTGAGCACTACTGTTCTAATGGCTAGGACTTGAGGACACAGGGTGTAGACAGACAGTAGTGGGTCATATTGTATTTGTTCTACACTCAAATCTGACATCCTTACCTCCAAGTACCTTTGGATGACATGCTAGGCATAGGCCTGTGAGAATGTGCCCAAAGCTTATCAAGCTTTACATTTAAAACCTCCATAGGCAATTCAATCAGAGCAATGTGCTTATTTTGTTTGTTTCAATTTTTTTAATTTCTGAGAAAGAGGGGGAAAAAACTGATGTTGTATAGGTTGGAAGGTGGGAAAGAGCTGGCAGGACTTGGGGCAAGGAACAGAACATGACCCAAACATCTAGATTTTTTTGTAAAAACAGAAAATTTTTTTAATTAATTTTTTCTTGTTACATCTAAATGGTTATCCCATCCCTTGTATCCTCCCACTTTCCCCTTACTCCCCTCCCCTATGACTGTTCCTGAGGGGGACTTCCTCCCCCTGTATATGCTCATAGGGTATCAAGTCTCTTCTTGGTAGCCTGCTATCCTTCCTCTGAGTGCCACCAGGTCTCGAGGCACCAGAGTATGTGAGAAAGTCATATCCCACTCTCCACTCTACTGTGGAGACTGTTCTGACCATTGGCTAGATCTGGGTAGGGGCTTAAAGTTTACGGCCTGTATTGTCCTTGGCTGGTGCCTTAGTTTGAGCGAGACCCCTGGGCCCAAATCTGCCTATCATAATGTTCTACTTGTAGGTTTCTAGGACCCTCTGGATCCTTCTACTGTGCCATTCTCCCATGCTTCTCTCATCTAGAGTCCCAATTGTTTTAAAAAATACCATTTAATGCAGAAAGAAGTTGCCATGTAAACATTCTATAGTGTGTTTTTTTCTATGCTGTTTAATGACCTCGGGCTACCCTCTGCTGAGTATGCCAATGAACTGTATGATTATGGAATAATAAAATGTTCTTAAATTCAAGAGAACCCAGAGGCTCTATTTCCCTCATTCTAACACGTTCTGAGAAAATTGTTGTCCTTGCTCAAATTTTAGGAGACAGGTCAAGAACTATTAAAATATTAATGGGAAATTTGATGTTTAGCTAAGAATTTTTCAACTTAGCGTGCCCTTCTTATAAAATCTATCAACTAATGGACTTCAAAACTTTTCCCCCTGGAAACATATTTGGGGAAGCACTGAGGACCGTGAGTCTCCCATGGTGACTAATTTACAACCGAAAAACAACAAAGCAGAAAAGTCTCACCTCCGATGTTCTCCTCTTCTTCCTTTTTCTCCCCATTTAAAATGCTACGAAGACCTTAAACTAAAACTGCTCTCTGTAATTTAAATGCAATCACAGTGTTTTATCTAACACTATTCTTCCAGCTTGACCTATTTAGCCTCCTCCTTTCAATCACGATTCATCCAGCAGGGAAAGGAGCATCGTATTTCATTTCTCTTGTCAACTAGGTAATTAAAAACAGTTGCCCTCAGAGTAAGATGCAAGTAATCAAATAGCCTCACAATAACGCACCTGATGACTTAATTGGCTGTGTATGCAATTTTGAAGTTAAGATGAATGGCAAAAGCTATGTTCCAGGCTACATGGTAAAATTCAAAGCTTAGGATGTAGTCTGCTTGCCTTCCATTTCCACTGGTTGATTCACACCCCCAAACACCTGGATTCTTCTGAATTGGAATATGAGTGTCCAGCTGGCTCTGGCAGTGAAACAGGAGAGTCTGTAACCAGCTATGCTAATATTGGTGCTCCAGCTAGGAGAATAATGGAATCTTAATAGAATACATGACTAAGCAATAATAACCTTTGCACAGTGGTGCTCGGCAGTTGATTTTAGCAAAGATCACATCGATGAGAGATGTTCCTTTTATTACCAAAAGGAGACTATGATGTGATAAGAAAATTCAATTTACATATACATTATTTCTCCCTTCTTAATTCTAAAAGCTGTAATGTGGCATTATAAAACAAAGTTTTCACTATAAAAACATATTGTGCTTAACTCAGCGAAATGTGCTTGTCTCTATGTATTTACATGCATATTATTTTCTGTTACTCAGTATGAAGTTTGTGTGTACTTAGAGGATATTGCCAGTAATTACAATAAAATATTTGTTCAGAAATAAAAGAAAAGCATGCTTACTACATTTCAGGATAATTGAAGCATAGAGCAAACTGAATATTTTGACATAAAAAGGTTTTCAAAGCCCTGATCATTGGACGATTCCCCATAGAAGGTGATGAATAAATCATAAAGCTCTCTCCTCTACAACACAAAGAAACAGTCCAGGAAATGAACACCTTGCATACAGCTTCTCATCAGTGGAATCTGATGAAGAAGTCCAAGTGAGGGGAAGCTGAATAAGATACTTAAATATAAAACTTCTCTGTCTAGACCTACCATTGATAGGACAAATCTCAAAAGAAAGTGTATCAGGCAAGTGAAAGAGAAATGTGTTTGTTCTCCCCTATAGGAAAAGAACTAAAAGAGTGTTCCTTTTGAGACAAGGAAATGTAGGCAGACCAAGATGTTCATCCTCCAATGAAAGGTTGCAGTCAAGTGATGTAATCAGAATGTCATGTATATATAATAGAAGGTCTGTTTCACTCCCAATGCTACTTTTACATTGTGTTCAATGTGTCCAGAATTTCCTATACTTGGAAAGTAGTCACCCAGATGAAGGATAGCAGGCTAGCAAGAGGAGCCTTGATACCCTATGATCATATAGAGGAGGAGGAGGTCCCCCTCAGTCACAGGCATAAGGGAGGGGAATAGGGTGAAAGCGGGAGGGAGGATACAAGAGATGAGATAACAACTGAGATGTAATATGAATAAATTAATTTTAAAAAAGAAAGTAATTTTCCACACAAAACAAGACCCTTAAGGATTGAATGGAAGAACATCATAGCCAAATATGAACAGAATCACTTAAGGACATGGTTGAGTAAAGGAACAAGATGTTGTCATACATATGCTATGTATCTGTCTTTGATGCTGGACAGAAAGAACATGGATTCTCGTATTCTTTGAGTGCTATGTTTATAGAGATATCTTTTCCCCAATAACAGTTAAGTCTTAGTCACTAATGTGTATGATGTTTGAAACCCCCAACGTAAAAATTGTCATTTGAGGCGGTGACATGACTGGGTACTTAGGAGTCTCAGATAGTTTCAGAATGGAATCAGCCATCAGAAAGAATGAGGCATGGCTACTGAGTTTCACGTTGCAACCCCATTTCCACCCTCTCAGAAGGGCAGAATTGTTGGAAAATGTAGTTAAACACAAATGGTCAATGGTTAAATTAGTCATGTTTACTTTGTGGAACTGCTGTATAAAGCCTAAAGGAGAGAGTCCAGCATGCTGAGTGCTTATTTAAACACTGGGAAGGTAACGAAGACTGAGAAACTTATATTTAACTTCTCTGATACCTTAGCCTTATACATTTCTTTCATCTCACTGTTCGTGGAATCTATTCTTTACAACCAGTGATAGTAAGTAAAATTTTCCCCAGAGGTCTGTGAGGGCTTTGAACAAATTGCTGAACCCAGAGATGGGTTTCACAGCTGGTGAAAAAAAAAATGAGGATATACGTTTCCCTGTGATAGGAAAGTTAGGTATATGAATAAATGGATGAAATATTTATGACTTTTTCAGGAAGACATTACAATGTCTCCAAGAATTCAGCCTTCTTTTCACTTGACCATGTTTGGACAGTTTTGGTGGAGCTAGGTGCAACATAAGGCTGGTGTATAAAAATCATAAAGAAAAATATGTCTATGAGATATGATTAAATTGGAGAGCAGGCAAATCAATTTGAAGCAGCCTCACTCTTCAGAATCCAGAATCTTATTTTTTCAAAGAAATTCCCAATCAGGATGTAAATATGGCATTCTCAGTGCAATGTGCTTTCATAAAGAGATTCTTGGTTCATGATTCAGGATGGACTCAAGGTGGAAAGGGAAAAAAAAGAATTACCTGGTGAGATGGAGAAATGGGTGGAGTTTTCCATAGGCAACTGATTAGTAACACAGCAAAGGCAGGTGTAAGGAGAAACTGCAATGAGGCGAGGCTGGGCAGCACATTCACACTGAAAACAGAAGGAAGAAGGTGCTGGTAACAGGTTGGGTGTGCATTGCGAAGTCTGAAAGCTAGATTATACAGGCCGTGATCTCACAGGATAAACTCTTAGGACACACGTTAACAGACAGGTCAGATACATACATGTCTACTCTCTGTTTACCTTGTTACCTTTGTGGAGTCCCCACTTAACCATTCCTCTAAAGACTAGATGCTGAAAGTTGTCATAACATGGAACTATTCCTTCAGACATCTAAGGCCAATTAATACAACATTTGGTGCGTATTTATGTTCTTCCTCCTGCCATTTGTTTTTCAACTCCTATTTTCTTCTGAATTTACCTATATTTTTTCCCCACCATCAAGAATCTCCAACCACCAATATCTTCAAGGAGAAACTCACTATCTAAATTACTATGCACACCTGGGTCAGCATTTTAATCTTTGGTGTTAATTAAGAAGCATATGTATATATCTTTCTGATTGGTAGGCTTGGGTCAGGAAATCACTGTATTATAATGACTGACATTAAAAAAATCTAACATGTAAATTATTTCAATTTGCATCTAAATGTAAATATGTGTTGCCCATTTAAATATATTTACATAATGCATTTTAATATATTTACATTGAAATTCAGATGGGAGGGAAATCTAAATGCATAGGCTGCTGACATTTTAATTTTCCTGGCTTCTTTCTTTAGCAAAAACTCCATGTCAGTGAGAAAGCCTGAATTGTATCTACAGAGGCTCAGGCATACTTAACCAGAAAACGTTTTAGTTTTTTTCTGGGTTCATAGCTGCAACCTGCAAAGGTGCAAACACTCCAGTGAGGAATGAAAAACAATTACAACACCAACTGTTTTGTAATTCAGCTTGGAGGCAAGACTCACAGAAATGGTACCTGTAACCCCTGGCAACATATTCCATCATTAGATTAACAACTCCTGAGGCAAACACACATTTACTAAACTATAGAAGCCATGCCCAATTGAGGCAGGAATAGAAACAGGCGAACTTCAAGTGGGAATCTTGTAGTTGTAAGAACCTGATTGGCTTGGAAAAATAGAATCACTGACTCCAGAGATAAGACAACATCAAAGACGAGCCAATGCTGTGTCCAACATGTATAGCATTGTTTATTTAGGCTCTGTACATTGAAGGAACAAAATGAAGACCAAATGCTTTAAAGTAGTGACCTCAGAGCAGGTGCTGGGGCAGAACTGAGTTTCCGCTTATTTAATCTAAATGTTACCTTGTTACTGCCTCAAAAAAAAAAATGTGTTCTCATGAGCTTGGTTTCCCTTTCAGAAATAGAGTGGGCTAAGTAATTTAGGTTATGATCAATAACTATTTTTCCTTACCTTTCTCGCGTTTCCACTTCTAATGAGGACCATAAAGCACACAGTAGCATGTTTCCTACATAAACAGTAATGTTCCATTGTAATTGTCTCAGAACTATTTTTCTAACAATGCATATCTACCTCTTCAGCAGGGAACAGGATGACCTCCTGGCGGGATCTATAAAGTGGGTAATTACGAGTATAGAGACCACCGTGTCATCTGGAGCAGAGCTCTTCTAAAGCAGAATCACTCAGGGCTTCACATCACTGCCTGACATCACCTAGACATTCAGAAAATGCCTTCATGGTCCAAGGTCAGGAAAAGTCATGCTTTGAAACAAGCTACTCCCGTTCACTGAGAGACACAGATGATTAAATTTTCTGTACCTGGGTGTCCTTATACTTAAAACAAATAATACTTACTGAACAGAGAAGAGCAAGTTTCTCTAAATTGTTAAACGTTATTACATCAAATTGTAGCAATTATCATATTATTAAAAGGAAATGAATGTAAATTATTTTGTATAAAATAAAATTTCCCTTCTTGATTGCTGTCAATTTTTAAGTTGTGTCCCCTTTCGCAATAATGGGGTGTTGAAGGGCTGCAATCAGGGTGCTAAACAAAAATTAGGCAAACAGTAACAGGAAAGGAAGAGGAAGCCTCAGGTTACTCATTGTCAAGATGATTTTTTCAAGGTTTCTCAATAAACAAACAAAACAAAGAAACTTCATTTTTAGATTAGTAATGGTTATGCAGAAAATTCAACTTAAAGAACCTAAAATTCTGATTTTCTTAGCTGCAATCTTCTTGTCCTAATCCATTTTGTTTTCTTCAAGTATGCTTAAAAGGGAGAAATGCACATTTTTTTAAAAAATCAAATAAATTCAGAAATTTTATTTAAGAAAATATGCCCAAAGCAGAGAAATTAATGTTATGAATATTATTGAATGAATGTATGTATTGAATTGATATTCAGATTTTCTTTTTTTTCTAGTGATTTTTATGGCATGTACATTTATTTTTTTAATTTTGTTTTTGTTTTTGTTTTTTTGTTTTTGTTTTTCTCAAGACAGGGTTTCTCTGTGTACCCCTGGATGTCCTGGGCTTGCTTTGTAGACCAGGCTGGCCTTGAACTCACATCAATCCACCTGCCTTTGCCTCCCGAGTGCTGGGATTAAAGGCGTGCGCCACCACGCCCGGCTTGGCATGTACATTTATATTATTACAAATAAATTTTAAAAATTACATACAGCAAGAAGGACCACGAAACAATCAGGGATTATATGAATGGTACAATTCACGGTGTTTTTGCTAATTGTATTTGGCAATCTTGTACAAAACATCTTCCCTGTCTTGGTGATCCTGAAATTCTGAATGAGAATCAGTATCTATCATATCTCATCTCTCCCCACTTAAAACATCTATCTAGACCTGAAAACATCTTAACCTCTAAACAACTAAGGTTAATTGTAAGAGTAAATTATCTGGTCTTCAATCCCATCAGAGACTTGAGTCATGTCAACTACCAGTCAATTTTTATCACAAGAATATATATCCTAGATTTAACAGATGGATATGATCCTATAGATAGATAAGGTAAAATAGACAGATAAGGTCTTCAAAGCCTGAGAGACCTACAGAATATGGTATTTAAAGATGTTTTAAAAATTCTTTGACAAAAGACAGGTTAACTCCTGGCAACACCCAGCCTACCTCAAGATGATGAGCAGCAAAGAACCTCCTTATGGAGATGGCTTCAAATGTGGCAAAGCAGCCACTGGGCAAAATGTCCTCATTTCTTCCACAGACAGAATTCTGCCTAAAAATGAGCAAGCTTAGATGTATGCAGAGTTGACTGCAAAACTCTGTAAAGACAAGGTAAGCATGTCCTCAATAGTTCCTGCCTCACAAATATGTCTGTCAGATATATTAGGCCAGTAGGCTGAAGATGATGCTTCAATGTTATAGAGAGTTCTGCATGACTGCTCAGGCAGCAAACTGTGTCTGTCATTTTTTTTTCTCATTTTGAAAGCTGCTAACCTGCACTTCCAGTTCACTCAAGATATTCAGATTTTCAATAGTTGCATCAAAATTTTGACTATTTTTTAAATTAAGTTCTAACTTTGCCACCTAGCAGTCATTACACTTTTTTAGTTTGATGGAAATTTTAGATGCTTGTTGTTTCATGTTAATGTACTTGTTTAAAATATTGCAGTCATGCCGGGTATGGTGGTGCACAACTTTAATCCCAGCACTCGAGAGGCAGAGGCAGGTGGATCGCTGTGAGTTCAAGGCCAGTCTGGTCTACAAAGGGAGTCCAGGACAGCCAAGGCTTCACAGAGAAACCTTGTCTCAAAAAATATCAAATATATATATATATTTATATAGTAGTCATTTAGATGCTATCAAGTTGAATCTTTGAAAAAAAGAAATTTCAG
Organism: Acomys minous; assembly: GCF_964271855.1. Taxonomy (NCBI): domain Eukaryota; kingdom Metazoa; phylum Chordata; class Mammalia; order Rodentia; family Muridae; genus Acomys; species Acomys minous. The sequence goes on from NC_140495.1 coordinate 29,527,780, forward strand.
TCAACATGAGAAAATTCCAAATTATAATTCTAACCTGAAAAGTTAAAGAAAATAACCTACCAATTTAATAACAAGAAAGGAGTATGCTTTAGAAAACAATATAATGTGCAGTTAGTAATTTTCCTGAAGTCTAAGTCAAAATATCAGCTGACTCTCTAAAGAAAGTTTATCTACTAAAATTTTTTAATGATCTTATATATAGTTTATTAATTTATCCATTCTACATCTCAAATTATCCCATCCCTTGTATCCTCCCATTCCTCCCTCCCTCTCATTTTCCCCTTATTCCCCTCCCCTATGACTGTGACTGAGGGGGACCTCCTCCCTCTGTATATGCTCATAGGGTATCAAGTCTCTTCTTGGTAGCCTGCTATCCTTCCTCTGAGTGCCACCAGGCCTCCCCATCCCGGGGACATGGTCAAATATGGGGCACCAGAGTTCATGTGAAAGTCAGTCCCCACTCTCCACTCAACTGTGAAAAGTGTCCTGTCCATTGGGTAGATCTGGGTAGGGGTTCGAAGTTTACTGCATGTATTGTCCTTGGCTGGTACCATAGTTTGAGTGGGACCCCTGGGCACAGATCCGCCCTTCATAATGATCTACTTGTAAATTTCTAGGACCCTCTGGGTCCTTCTATTTCCCCATTCTCCCTTGATTCTCTCACCTATAGTTCCCTTCTGTCCCACTTTCCTGGTAAGCGAAAGTAGGAAGTTCCCTTCTGTCCCACTTTCCTGGTAAGGGAAGACTTTCTTGGGACATGCCCCTTGGGCTAGTGTCCAGATATAAGGTAGTATATACCATTTGACTCTTTCCTCAAGACCCAGCTATTCCACTCCTTGGAATATACTCAGAAGATGCTCTAGCACACAACAAGAATATTTGCTCAACAATGTTCATAGCAGCCTTATTCATAATAGCCAGAACCTGGAAACAGCCTAAGTGTCCCTCAGAAGAATAATGAATAAAGAAACTGTGATACATTTACACTATGGAATACTACTCAGCTATTAAAAACAAGGAATTCCTGAAATTTGTGGACAAATGGATTGAACTAGAAATGATCATGAGTGAGTTAACCTAGAAGCAGAAAGACTCAAATGGTATATACTAAAATTTTTATGTGTACTTAATTTAATGTTACTCAGTAACAGCAATCAATAATTATTAATAATTTTGACATAACTTAATAGTTTAATTCTCAACCAAGAAACATAGGTAAGAATACCTAAAAACAATGATGTGACGCCATTGTTATCACTAAATATTTCTCTTTAATGAGTTATCAAAATACTTGGGCAATTCTGATCACTGTCAGAATTTAATAGACGAGCTATTTTTCCATGTTATCTCATTAAAGATTTAACCAATGTACTAAAAAGAATTCCTAGCAGAATTTTAGTCCACAAATACTATTCAGAGTATGGTCAGTATATTTTGTTTCTGAAAACTCTTTTGATAGAAAGTATATCAGTAAATCACTAGTTGAATGATAAAAGTATGTTATTTTATATTTTCTTAAGCAATATGAATAGTTAGTTGTCTCTTGTAACCCTTTTTCATTTTTCTCTATTTCATCCTGAGGGATATAACATGTGATCAATAAACACTGGCAAGTGGATGATAGAAAACGGAAAGATAAAGAAGAAAAAAGAAGAGAAAATACACAGTGACATAAAAGAAAGAAACAAAAATGGAAATTTTGTATGGTAGGGATAGTTAGTGTTTTCATATTTATAATGGCATATAGACTTTAGGCATTATGGTAATTTTTTATTGTCTGCTTCACAATAAAGTAAATTTGTATACAGAAAATAAAATTTGTGGGTTATACAATCATTTAAACACTAACATTTAGAAATGAACTTTACATATTAGCAATTAAACAGGTTCATTTTAATTCAGGAATCATTCATTATGATAAACTCATTCTCATATCAATTACAATTTAGAAAGAAAGAACAATGAGTTGCTGAATATGCTCCTCACCATTGCTGATAAAATGTACCTTAGAAAGCTAAGTAAACATGTGTTAAATAAGGGATATGGTAGCCAAGATAAGTAAAGAAGACACGAGAAGGCTGCAGCTTCCATTTTCTTCCAATTCGCTTTTATAGTGGATATAGATGAAAGAGCACTAATGGCAAAGATCTCGGATATTAATAATGATCACTAAATTTAGTGCAAAGCTCATGACAACACAGTAGGTAAATTCAAGAAAACCTGATCAGTTCAAGAGCAAATTGGGGAGAAAGGTGAGAGACAGTGGATGGGGAAATGAAAGAGTAGAATCTCTACCACACCTGTGGGTTGCGTTTCAGTAAAGTCAGAGACAACACAATTCAGCATGTACTTTATCTTAATTATACTCCGTGCATTATTCATTGCGTTGTTACATGCTCTTCAGCATGGAACTAAGCTCAGAGTCAAGGGTGGTTCTCTAACCTTAATGAGGGCTTGGGTCTGCACGTGGAGTGGAGGCAATGAGGTAGTACCCCAGATCATCACCTGAGACATAAAGACAGATTCTTCAAACCAAGAAGGGCAAATCCTGACAGAGGACAATTAATAGAAGCAACCTCAGCAAGCAGGTCTGGTAATAGGTTTTTTTCTATACTGGCCCTCCAGACATGGGGAAGTAAGACGGAAGAAATTCTGTACTTCTCATCAAAACTAGGGAGAATTGTAGAAGACATAGGTTGAATATGTCAAAACTATTTGCCCAAATTTATGTGTTGGAAATTTAATTTCCAATGCCACAGTAGTGGGAGGTTGTGCACAAATTATCCATGGCTAAGAGTGGTTTTCAGTGAACTGTATAGAGTACCAATTAAATATCTATATTAAATATCTATTCAATTTTGCAATTATGGTCTCTCAATTGGCAAGGCCAAGGATATAACATATCATCAAGCACAGACATTCCTAAATTCTACTAAGAAGACAAAACAAAACAAAACACATTAGTACTCAAGAATATAGAATTGTTTGAACATTAGTGGGGAAAAAATGAATTTAGATTAGGAAAAAAAAAAACAGTCCCAACCTTACTTTTTGTAAAGTAGCATTCAGTGCTCAAAGAAATTATAAAATGTCTCTATATTTTTAATGAAACAAAAAGGAATTATTCTTATGATGTATGATGATACCAAATCTTTATTTTTTGCTTACAAATAATCTATTTAATGTTGTTCCTCAATTTTCTTTCAATAAATATTATCAGTAATTATAAGACATTTATTGATTGGTCGAAACTCTGCCTTTAAGAAATTTATGCATTTAAAAATCCCTACACTTCTCTTCAATTCATTAGTCCCTCACCTATCTCCAACTTGATAGCATTTTCTCCATTTTAATATTTTAAAGTATTTCTTGGAAGAGCAGTAACATCTTTCTTGAAAAGATTTATTTCAAAGTCAGTGAAAGTCAGATGCCAAGACAACAAGCATCATGATAGAATTTTTAAATTATAAATCGTGCTCTTATGTATTACAGCTTCATAGGATTTATAAGCCATTCGTGTAGATCTTATTTTCAGTTTCAGATTGTATTCTTAAGGATCATTTGTTGCTTTTTAATTGCCACTATTTGATTTAAAAAATAAACGGACTTATTTGCCTAAAAAAATAGAAATAAAAAGTCCACTGTAAAATAAATTTCTTCAACATAATAAAAAATTATAAGTATTATACAGGAAAAAAAATAAAGCTGGCTTAAAAAGCTCAGAATGCCAATAAGCATGGATGTGAGACTATGAATGAATAAAGGGTGAGGATTGTGAAGGTGCACTGTATGATTACAGGGATGGAGACGTGCAACAGCGTGTCTGGTGCTTTGTGTTTGATTGTTAATTATCTTGATCCCTGACGTCTGCTTCCTGTCCCTTAAGAGCAGACTCTCATGCAACCCAAATGTTACTGAATAACCTTGTCTCCAGATAATCCCTGTTTGACCAACAAAATGCTTACACAGGTAGGCAGGGCAGAAATGAGGTAGGCGTGGCCACGGTTTCAAGGTAGGAAGGAAAGAAGGATTCCAGGAAGGGTAGAGACAGGTATAGGAGGAGAAGAAGGAAGCAGGACTGTCATGGATCAGAGTGGAGAGGACCACATGGACAGAAGGAATTAACTCTAAGAATTGGCATGAAGAGAAGTGGCCCAGATAGAAATAATTAGAGCAAATGGCATGAGATGTGGGCTGGGAGATACCGAGGAAGATTAGGGGGCTAGTATCTTCCTGCTACAGTGTATAGGTTTATTAAAAATCTATCAGCTGTCTGTGTCTTTATAATTGATTGATATGGGAGAGAGTTAATAATAACTGATGTAATAATTATAGGCTACTAATAGTAAACATCAATAGCCTTTTTATTTTCTACAACAGAGAAGGTCAAAAGCAATCAGCAATGTGGTATTTGACTTTCCAAGATAAATTTTTGCAGAATTACACAAACAGAAAAGGTCACTCTGACCATAATGAATGGTTATCCACAAAAGGATAATTCTGGAACTATGTCTAACTATGGGTAAAACAGGAGCATTGTCCAACTTCAAAAATTCCTGACACGTTCCTATCCAGATGAATATGAACAACTCCAGCTCCTTTGTTAATTTAATTATCCCTTCAGATCTTCATCCCTCCGCTTCTATGTGCATGTGTTAAGATACCTTGCCATAGCTGCACGGGGTAGCACATGCCTTTAATCTAAGCACTTGGCAGGGAGAGGCAGGCAGGTCTCTGAGTTTGAGGCCAGCCTGGTCTACAAAATGAGTTCTTGGACAGCCAGAGATACATAGAGAAACCGTGTCTTAAACAAACAAAATAAAGACACCTTGTCATAAAGTAATATACCAGGACTAGAAGCATCCAGATGTACAGTAAAATCTTACAATCCAGATATAATGTGAATAAATTATAATGAAAAACAATTAGTCATTTAAAAAAAATCTCACCTCTTTTTTAGGAAGCTGACATCCTAAGAATTAACTTTTTTCTGGCATCCCTATACTCTGATGCCCAATGGTCATGCATGGTGGACAACTTCCCTCCAAAAAATTGCTAGTTCTACGATAGATTTATCACCTCAGATTTTAGATGGCTAGATGATAGAAAACAAAATATTTAAAAAAGCAACATAGACTCAATAGGAAAAAAAAAAAAAACAGCTTACAGAGTAGAGCTGGAAAACAAAAGAGTGGGAGTTGAAATGTAAATTACATCCAGTTCTGGAGAAAGAAACATTCTGGCAACTGTAAAGTGAAGTCCAGAAGGAAAAATAGTGCAAGTAAGAATTTCAGGAAACTGTAGCCCTGGCATTGCAAAGACAAGTGTCAAGGACGTGCTGTTGCGTGAGGGAGTCATTGGTGAACTCCCCCGAGAAAGCCTTCATATTCCAGTGGAGTGAGTGGGGAAGTGAACACGTGAAGAGGACAGGAGGTGCATAGAAGGCTTTTAAGGAATGAGACACGCGTAAACCTCTGAGTTGGCTCAAGACAAAGTCCTCAACACAAAGGAGGTTTTCCCACAGGGACCAAGGGCAGGGAGTAAGAAACAAAGAAGAGATGGAGAACGAGGGAGAAGGTGGGAAGGAACAAAGCAGAGCGGAGCGGAGCGCATATTTGTCCTGGGAGTGGGGAATGGCAGCGGGTAAGAGGCACAAAGGATTTATTTTGCATAGAGAGCAGACATAGGCAAGTGGCAGCTTATAAAAGTAAAAGGATAAACCTCGTGTTAGGAATAGGTGTTTAATTTTTATTGTGCAGGTTAATTAGGGCAGCCAAGGGGGGCTATTGATTGATGGACTTCAATACTTTGATAGCTGGACCTCAGTAGTCAGCCTCAGGAGGAGGAAGTGGCCAAATAGGGAATATAGACCTTGGTAGCTGGCTTTAGGAATGTAATCTAATGGTTTTTAACCAGGCCGACTGCGGGAGAAGAGCAAGGCCCGCCAGAGCCATGTCTGCCATGCTCAGGCTGGATGGAGTCCCTTCCAGACAGAATTCGGAAGTTGCTCAGGGTTGGGTAACCAAAGAAGCAAGCAGGTGTCTCTGCTAAGTAGGAGGGATAAAAATTTATGTGACAAGTAACACGATGTCCTCCAGGCCCATGGATTCAACAGGCAGGATTTTACAATGCTTTCACTGAACACTGAAATCTTTGAGGTCTCCGTGACACTGAGATGCATATTAACTTCATTTCCTCGTGATGAAAGTCTTAAATGTGAGAACTGCATATAGGAGAAATGAAAATAGACTTGCGATCAAACTATGTGGTTTAAGACCAGTTCAGATTTAAAAGTGTATTTACGTACCCAGAAACAAAACACAAAGGATTGGCAATGTGAAAAACATCAGCGTTTCTGTTCTGCATCTGTTTTTCAAGTACCAGTGGACATAGAACTTCGGCACCTGCGAAACCGGGATTTATTTCACGCTCTTCCCTGCGGTGTTACGGAGTAGGTGAGAAACTCCGTAAGCCTCTTGGAGCTGCTGTCGGCACTGAATTTATACAAAGCCCAGCACTCATTGTGTAATCAATACTCAACTAACATTTGCTTGTTGCCCCCTCGTGTACCTCTCCTGTGGTCTAATTTGCTGTTGAATTCAGCACTTGCTACAGAAGGGCCAAGCACAAAAGTTTGTGAGATGTCAGTGACAAAAGAAAATGGTGCCGTTTCTCCCGCAGAACAAATATTCAGTTACCTACACACCAGTGGTTGAAGCCCTACTTCAGTTAGGTCTCAAGAAGTCAGACTCTAGGATGTGCTGGCATTCTGACATCTTCTTTAAGAGAGGAGCTGCTGAAACAGCCCGACATTACTACAATATCTAATAAAAAATCAAGAGGTAAGTCAATAGTTTATTCCAATGCTTTCCTGAGCCTTGAGGTGTGAAACAGAGGAGGGCTCTTGCCCAGATCTGTAATCCATACTGAGAAATGTGCAAGTATCCTTTCATCTACCACAGGCAGAGCCTGCAGGAGCCAGCTCAAGAAGTAGACTGGATCTCTGTTGCCCTCTGTTGTCCATCTGTAAGCAATCAATCGGCCAAATACCACTTAAAAGGGGGAAGTATGAGAGAAAGCGGGGGAGGTGTCTTCCCACCAGATTTAAGCAAATGGCTAACTTTTGTCAATAAATGGCTTGATGAATTATTATTATAAACTTGTACAACAGGTTTTAATATATATATGTATATACATATGTAATATCTTTCATTGTGTTGTTACTGATATTACATTAGTCTTTAGAAGTATTTTCATTTTAGCCCATAGTATTTGATTTTTTTTCATTTGATACTAGAAACTTTTATTTTTTTATTTTTTAAGGAATCACACATCATTCAATAGTGTGTAGCTTAATATCTAGCAGATCATGTATATCTGAAGTTTTTTTGCTCTTTTTGTAGTCTCATTATATTGTCCTCAGATAGAATATATTGTATCATTTTAATTTTCCTATATTTTATTTCTGTTTCATGATCTATAACATGTTTTATAGAAAGTTCCATGGAAGGGTGAGAAGAATTTTTCTTTTATTCTGCTTGAGTGTAATATTCTATATGTGTCCTTAAGTCCATTTTATTCATAATCTATTTAATAAAATAGTTCTCTGTTTATTTTTGTCATTATGACATGTAAATTGATAGGAATTACTACTAAAAGGTATTTATTATTTTTTGTCTTTTTTGTTGTTGGTAGTGGGGTATGCATTTGTGTGTGTGTGTGTGTGTGTGTGTGTGTGTGTGTGTGTGTGTGTGTATTTAGCTCCTTTTCCTCTCTTATTTATATTGTACCATGGTTTATTCCCTGCTGTGACCTCATGGATTAGTTTGCTTTGTTTCTGTTTTTCTTCAATCCAAAGAATTACTTCAGTATCTTCTAAAGAGTTGACTTGCTGGTCATAAATTCTGTGGGTCTGTTTTTATCATGCAAAGTTTTTATTTCTCCTTCAATTGTAGCAGGTAACTTTTGTTGATGTAAATACCCTGTGTTCTTAGTTGTCATTTTTCACAGAGCTTCCTGGCTTTTAAAGCTGGAGTTGGCCACTCTGTTGTTAATCTGATCAGCCTGTCTTTATGAGTGACTTTTTATGTCTTTCTACTTTAACATATTTTCTTTGTTTTGTATATTTAATGTTTTGATTAAAATATGATCAAGGAAAGTTCTTTTCTGGTTTTCATTTCTGTTTTTAATATCACCTGTATGTGGACTGAAATCTTCTTTTTCTAAGTCTAAGAGATTTCCTGTTTTCATCCTTTTGAAAATGATTCCTATGATGCTAAAAATTGGTTTCTGAACATTGTATGGGAAGGGAACTTAGAAAGGGAAGAAAGATTGCTTGTTTTCAGGATCCGCTGACATTCAAGTATGTGAACCTTGACATCTGCCCAGAGGAGTCAGAATGCCTGGACCCAGCTCAGTGGACGTAAGTACATGATGCTTGAAAACTACAGTGACCTGGTGTCTGTAGATTTTACTCAGCTTAATTCAGGCCTTATTATCTGCTTACTTCCAAAGAGTCCTGGAACATGAAAAGAAGAGAGAAGATAGCTCAAGAAACAAGCTGTTTTGTCACATTATAGCCGATAAATTTTCCATAAAATCATACAAAAAAAATCCTTCCAACACACTGTGTTGGGAATAGATGGAAGCAGTGGCCTGGGAAATGTATATCTTAGAGAAGATGGAGAAAATAGGTATGAACTTAGAGAGCACAGAGTTTGTGAGAGTTGGGGAGTAATCAGTGTTAAAAAAAAAAAAACAACAAATCAAGACATTCTTGCAAAAATTAATCAAGAATATCTACCTGTTTACTTCATCTGGTATTTTTGAGAATTTGATATTACTCTAAGGAAAGGTCTCTATTAAATTTTGAAACAAGGCTTTAATTTTAAGAATAAATTGAGTGCTCAGTCATGTAACCTGAAGTTCACTAAATAGTTGGAAGTGCCTTATATGTGTCTCAGTTCACTGCAGTAGATTTTTGCATGTATCATCTTTGTTGTCTTTCAGATTACCTCCCCCCAACCTACCTCCCAGGACACTGACCCATTTGAATTGCAGTCAACTCTTGTCTCAGGTTTAGGGAAACAAGCAGTTGCTAAATTCATTTCTGTAACGCCTCCTGGGAGCGCAATGAAAAAATAGTGTTGGTTACTTTCACTTTCTGTCACAAAATCCAATTTCATTAAAATTGTTAATATAATATCGTTTTCTTCAGTGTCTGTCATTTCCATGAGTCCTTACATCTACGTTAAATTATGGCATGAGAGCAGGTGTCCAACAACAGAGAACTGGATAAGGAAAATGTAGTATACACATGAAATGAAGTAATTTTCGACCGCAAAGGGAAATGAAGTTATGTCATTTGCAGGAAAATGGATGTAACTGGAGATCATCACATTAAGCAAATCGCAGAACGAAGAATACTGTGTGGTTCCTCATACTCGGGCTCCTAAATTATATGAGTATATAAAATGTACTTGTAAATGACTTGAAAGTAGGAATTCTGTTGTCCAAAGAGGTGAAGGCAGCAACAGGAGGTGACAGTGGTAAGAGAGGACACATGAGGATCTCCTTTCTTATTTGCTGAACATAGCCAAAACACAGCATTCTTCAGCATGGAAGTGTTTTTGCTACCTTGTTCCCAACCTAGGTCTGTGCTCAATGAAAACAATATCCACCGTAAAGCTACAGAGTGTGAATGCTACAGCACTGGAACTAGGGTGTTTGTACTTTATTTCTATTGACAATCTAGCGCACTTTACAGTTTGTAGGGCCCCACAGCTCTTTCTGCTGCACTACTGATCTTCACTTGATAAGCATGTTAAAGAAGCCCGGGTAATGTCGAGTATTCATTTTTCAAGTAGCTTGTCCATTGAAAGGAAATAGTTGCTTCTAGAAATACCTCCTCACAAGGTACAAGGGGGACTTCAAGCACCACCTCTCGCCTCAGCCTCTCCCCATGATTTTCAGTTAGTATAATCTCAGACAACTGACTATAAATGCAGGGATATCCTATATAAAAAGTCTCAGATGAGCTCCTAAAAACACAAATGATGAACAAATCTTAACCTCAACACAAACACCAGACAGGCTTATCAGTGACGACAGATTCTCTCAATAGAAGTGAGAGGTATTTCAAAGGTGGATCCATGTTATATAAATACCTTTAGCTGCTCTCCCATTTTTAGAGACTCGGCTTGAAATCAATTCTGTGTGAAGGTTAAAGGCCTTTGCTGTTTCTCCGTTCCATCACGGTACAAATCCCAGCAAGTCCATTTATGTGCTGAATGATTTGGGACAAATTACTTAACTGCTTCCAGTCTCAGTTTTCATAATGATGGAGGATTTAAATAAAAGTCCTTTAAATCTTTTATTATAACAAAGAGATTTAGGGATATAAAGCAATATGAGAAAAAGTACACAAAGCATGCAGTGTGGCAGTTAACTGTGATTTGAAAAATTGTAACTGTCACTACGGTCATCATCCTCATCATCAAATTAAAGGGACAGGGTGCAGGAGAATTATTTCTGGCCTTAGAAGCACAGGATAACTCATGGCCATGACAAGCTCTGGGCATGTGTGGTATTTGCAATCTTTATTGTCTTCCTGGTAAAGTAGTGTTGGTAATACTCCTCCCTCAAGGTTGTTGTAAGAGTTAAAAGTAATCTATCTTAAGTGCTCAGCATGAGCACTTTATACTAGCTAACACGTTCTTCTTAGTTCTGTGAATGTGTGCTCAATATCTGGGCACACAAATGCATGAACATGCCACTTGGAAGTTCAATAGGGCTTATTGAAACCTATTTCCAAACACTCTGCGGCACTCTAAGCACTTTGATGCTTTGACAAAGAATCCTATCGATTGCTTCTTGGATATCTTAGGTGTGTTGCCTCAACACTTCCTGAAGTACAAAAGGCAAACAAGGTTTTTCAGCTTGTTTTGTCTGTAGCATTGCTTCCCTGCCTATAAATCACTGGCAGAGACATGACTAGACCATTGTTCAACAATTCTCTGTAGTTTGTCTTTTGAATTAGAAATTTCTTGTAACCATCTGCTGCAGTCGAGAAAAGGTTTGAAGCTATACCCTCAAAAAAAAAAAAAAAACCCAGCCACTGGAAGCTTGGCCACAGGTTTGGGATGCTGAGACGTAGTGGGACCTCTGAACAGGAGGGCTTGGGGATGACAGTTCATGGAAGGCACCGTTCTTGGCAAGGGTGAGCATGTTGTCCTGAATCTTGAGGGACTTCCAAGAAAGCACATTGTTTTAAGAGTGGAGCTGGCTGCTGAATTGCATAAGCTTCCAGTTTCTCCTGCAGACCTCTTCTAAACACAGTCCTGCCATTTTCAATATACCTACCATGAGGCCTTCTCCAGAGGCACAGCTATTCTTAGCATATTTGTTTATCTACGAGAACATAGATAAACTCCTTTCTTTTCATCAAGCAACCAGGTTCAGGGATTTTTCACAACTAGAGGAAACAAGCTAATATTTTATCAAAAAAAAAAAAAACCCAAAGCAATTAACTTCAAAAATAATTACAAATTAGGCTTACTAGTTCACTGATTTTATCTATTAGGCAGGTTTAATTTACTGCTCGCTTTTAATTTTTAAACAAAGAACAAAATATCCTAAGAAATTCTATGGCTCATTTCTTTGAGAAATAACAGAGTTCACATTTCTGGTCTGGTATGAAGTTTGTGATAGCCATGGTCTTTTCAAAGCTGAGCTATGGTGTTGTAAAAACAGAAGGATGGTTATAATTTTGAAACCCTGTCTGCTTCCTACCCTCAGCTTTTTCTGCATTTGACAGAGAATGCTTCCATGGGGGGGAAACGCATTTTCAAAATAAGAAATACTCACTTGCTTTCCATATTAAGATATGATATTAACTGACTAGAAACATCTCTCACTTATATTTAATCTTCTCAAATTTCTTTTTTATCAAAATCTTATGTGCAATGTTTACAAAATGTCTAGTTTAAAAGTTCTAGGGGCATAGGTCAGTGATAGCATACATGCTTATCCAAGGCTCCACGATCAGGGCTTAATAAGGGGGAAAAAGGAGCAGAATGAAAAAATCATGAGTTTTGAGTCCCAGTTGCCTTGCCTAGCTGTAATATGAGGGTTTGTGTCAGTCTTACTGTAGCCTGTTTGCTGTGTTTGATTGATATCCCTGGGAGGGCTGCTTTTTTTTAGGAAAACAGATAATGGATGGAGAGAGAGAGATGGCTGAGAGGAGTGAAGGAAGGAAAAACTTTGGTTGGGATGTAAGGTATGAAAGAAGAATAAATAATACACTAAAAATGAGTCCCAAAGATTTGGAAGAAAGAGGCATGATACAAGCAATCTAAGCCAAAAAGTCAAGTTGAAGGAAAAAAATGAAAATGAAATTAAAACTAAGAAAATTAATAGAATGATAAATCTTTATTTGTAATTGAAGTGGAAAGTGGGAATTTTAAGCCAAAGTCCTACTTTTTCTATGGAGGTACTGTTCATCTGACTGTTCCTCTTAAAACTGTCATCCCAATGGAGAAGCAGTGCCATATTGTTTTCTATACATAAACTGTGACAGGAGGATGCCATCTTTCATACCGGAGGGTGCCTTTCTCTTTGGTCCTTTGGTGAGGTCTCGTGCTTGTATTATTTAGTCTGAGTTTCTACTCACAATTTAAAGTCTTACCCAGTTTTGCTAACAGATCTTACAGACTATTCTCAATAAAGAATCATTCCTCAACCTATCATAATTCAATAAGAAACAGAGGATTTGCCAAGAATTTCTTTTACATTTGGAAAGAATTCAATACTTGAAAAGGTTTAGCAGCCGGCGCTAACGAGACAAAATTAAATCAACTCAAGGAAACTGAATATATTCGATGAAAATGGAGCCATGCAATAGCAGCAGTTGGTCTCCTTACCGAATTAATGTAATTTTGAAAATATGTTTCACTGTTTGTTATGTTTTGTTATTCTCACAGCACCAAGTTCTACAGGAAAACCGCTATTCTTAGTTCTCAGATAAAATAAAACATCAGGATTATGAAATCCAGGTTTTACAGTCAGGAGTCCTGTAAGATAGGGGTCTGTTTGTTTTCCCTTCCTCCAACTCTGTTGCTTGATATATTTGATGTATAGTACTTGTCAGGAAGGCAACAATATCCAGTTGATAGTATTTTCATTATCCCAGGTGTCATGTAATTGAGTTGATACTTCAGCCGTCTTCTTGCAGAGCATATATGCAATTATTGTACTACTATTCTGGAAGAGAATTTCATGGGTTTTTTTCCCTTCAAAACTATGATTCATACACTAAAATTAGTTAAGTTATTTAAAAATTCGAAGTGAAAAATGTTTAATTGTGTTTTATTTTAATTATGTTTAAAACAATTTTAATTATGTTTGTACAAAATACATCATCTTTATATAAAAAAAAAAAACCCTGTCCAGGGTCTTTGAAGACATAAGACATAAATGTAATATGTAATAGAAATGTAAATGTAATAGAAATTGTTACAATCAGAATTATATAGAGCTTATTAGACCAAAATGGATGTCTCATCACTGTGGAAATACGCTTTTAGAGCCAGTTTCTCTACTTCCCCTTGGATCATCTTCTAATTCCTTAGTCTACATAATAAATGTTTCCAAAATGTGGTAATCTGAAATTACAAATTTGGGGGTTTTTTGTTGCTGTTTTTGTTTTAGTTTTTGTTTTTTTCTCACAATTTTACTATATGGGAAGGTTTGGCCGTGGCCATCTCTTTTCTCTTCTCAGCCAGATCCAGCAGGGAAGCTTAATTCAGTGAGAAAATCTTTCCGTGCTAAGAAGCAGATGTTGATAGTTGAGGATAGCGTGGAAAGAACCAGCAGGCTCAGCTACTCTCCCTCCCGCAGAGCTGCTCCGAGGCTTGCGTGGCTCTTGTCAGAATTACGTGGCTCTCCTCTGAGGGTTACATGGCTCTCCTGAGGGTTACATGGCTCTCCTCAGGGTTATGTGGCTCTCCTCTGAGGGTTACGTGGCTCTCCTCTGAGGGTTACGTGGCTCTCCTCTGAGGGTTACGTGGCTCTCCTGAGGGTTACATGGCTCTCCTCAGGATTATGTGGCTCTCCTCTGAGGGTTACATGGCTCTCCTCACCTGTGGTGTTTATCTAAGAAGAGCTAAGGTCTCAAATGCAGGAAGACAAGACAACGTCTCTTCTCATGATAGCACATCAATTCTGTCATAGCAGCAGTCCTTCCAAAGCCAAGAATAAGGAACATGGAACTGTGCCTTCACTTGAGGAAGTACCAACTCACACTGTAACAGGGGTATGCGTTGGAAAAAATTGGGGAGCTGTGTTCTGAAAATGTAACCCTGTGATTTGTTCTCTGACTAAAATATTCAGATTTCCTCCCTCATATAAAATCTACCCTCTCTTTCCACAACACTTAACTCACTACGGCATCAGTTTAAAGCCCAAAATCTGTCACCTCATCAAGGTCGGGATTGTATGAACTGTCCTACCATTACTCAGAAATAACTTCTTAACTACCACCTTTGTTGATCTGAAGAACTGAGTTTAAACATAAATTATAAATGAGAGAGAGAGAGAGAGAGAGAGAGAGAGAGAGAGAGAGAGAGAGAGAGAGAGATTAACAATAACTATGATTGACACCGCCTTTCAAAACAGGAGTGCTTTAAAGAGCAGAACAGTGGCACACTCGGACTTTGAAATTAAAATAGGAGATGGGGCTATCCCTCAGCTTCTCAAATGCACTTTGCAGGAGTAGGTCAATCTCCAGAACTCCTTTTCTACACTGTGGACCCCAGACTTTATTCCCTGGCTGGAGCTTCCTCTTCATTTAGAAATAATACAAAAACTGGGCGTGGTGGTGCACGCTTTTAATCCCAGCACCCAGGAGGCAGAAACAGGTGGATTGCTGTGAGTTTGAAGCCAGCCTGGTCTACAAAGCGAGTCCAGAACAGCCAAGGGTACACAGAGAAACCCTGTCTGAAAAAAGAAAGAAAGAAAGAAAGAAAGAAAGAAAGAAAGAAAGAAAGAATGAATCCATAAATTTTTTTCCTGCCCTCAGGCTTTGGGGTATACAAGGCAACTTTTTATTTATTTATTCTGTCTCTGATATATCGCACACAAATGAGGCCATTTTTCCTTCCAAAAATATTAAAACGTTGTGCCTATTGCAATTTATATTCTACAATATTAGACAAAAGCTGTCTCATACATTGTTAGCCCTTCTCAGTGTCTTCCTCCACACGAAATTCTGTGAGGCAATGGCCACATAAATCCAAAAAGTCTCACAATTTAATATTTTGTGAGTCCCATTGGGATGCCTATTTGAAGAGCTCTGAACGTGTCTATAAAGTGCCAGTCTCGGTGTCTCTAAGGTCCTTAAGGGTCTCTGAAGTCTATTTTACATGGAATGTCTGGCTAGAAGTTACTTTTTAATTTTAGGACAGCTTGCCATCTAGAGTGTATAAAAATACAAAAGTTTTCTGATGTAATTCCAAGCCCATTAAATCCTAGTTTATTTATTATTCCTTAAAATTGAAATGTTGTTTTAAAATGTTTCAGATGTGTTGGTGGTGGTAGTGGCTTTATTTTTATTTTTAATGTTTCTTTCTGTTCTTTCAATTTCTTATATAAAACAGGATGGTGAAAGCCAGCAATTACGTATTCTACTCTCAAATTTTCTTATCTACACCAAGTTTGCCAAGTTCTGTCTCATGTGGGTGATAATGTTGTAAGCTTTTAAAAAAAAATATCTCTATAACAGAGATCCCTTATACCTTGGTGTCTGTCTTAGCTAATAAGGATTCTACTGCTTCAATAAAACACTGTGATCAAAAGCAACTTGAGGAGGGAAGGGGCTTGTAGTCAGTCCATCATTCATGGAAGTCAGGACAGGACCTCACGGCAGGAACCCAGAGGCGGGAACTGATGCTGAGACCACAGAGCAGCCCTGCTTACTGACTCACTCTCCACTGGTTCCTTCACCTGCTTCCCTATAACATCCAGGATCTCCTGCTTAAAGGTGGCACCACTCACAGTGACCTTAGTGCTCACATATTAGTTATCAATCAGTCAATCATCAAGAAAATGTAACACAGGATTTCCCACTGGCCAATCTGCTACAGCATTTTCTCAGCTGAGATTTTCTCTTCCAAGATGACTTAAGCTGCTGTCAGTTTGGCAGATACTAGCCAGCACAGTCTCTAATAACATTTGTCCTATATCCCTTCCTATGAACACTCTCTTAAAACCATCTTAGATTTTTGTTAATAATTTACTACAAATTGCATGAGGGCTGCCTCTTATCACAGTGACAGTGTTGGTAGTCCTTACAGGGGAGTTTATCATGACATGTTCCCCTGCCATTACAGATACCAGTTTTAATCACTTATCCCTGTGAAGGTAACTATCTATAATGCAAAATTGTTTAGCCTAGAAGGTATGGTACAGACAAGGCTTACTGGGAATGAGATGCTAGGGAGATAAGGGGCTGGAAATTTAGGGTAATGGAATGTGCCTCCTTGAGGGAGTCTGCAAACACCAGAGCCAGTGGAGTAATGATCTTTGTGAGGCAAAAAGGAAATACAGTTCAACACAACAACTCAGTAGGTGGTGTTCACCTTCAAACTTCCAGAGTCTAGCCCTAGGCAGCTTAATTTTCACATATTTAAGTACAGTACAAATTTTGGGGGAAAATAGTTTCCTGGTGAAAATTATCAGAATAAAGGTTAAGACTTAACTACATCAAAATTCTTTTTTTTATCTTTTCGTTTTTTTATTTAAGTAATTTATTCAGATTACATCTCAATTGTTATCCCCTCACTTATACCCCCCCATTTGCACCTTTCTCCCTCCCTCTTTCACTCTCTTTCCCTCCCCTAGGTCTGTGACGGAAGGCGACCTCCTCCCCCGCCCCCATATGATCACAGCCTATCAGGTCCCATCCTGGTAGCCCACTTACCCTTCCTCTGAGTGCCACCAGGCCTCCCCACCAAGGGGGAGTGGTCAAATAGGGAGCAGCATAATTCATGTCAGTCCCCGCTCTCCACACAACCGTGGAGAATGTGCTATCCATTGGCTGGATCTGAATAGGGGTTTACTATGGAATGCTACTCAGCTCTTAAAAACAAGGAAATCTTGAAATTTGCAGGCAAATGGGTGGAACTAGAAATGATCATCCTGAGTGAGTTAAATCAGACCCAGAAAGACACACATGATATATACTCACTTATAATTGGACACTAGCCCAACATGGAATGTCCCCTGAAAGACTTCACTTAGCAGGAGATTGGGATAGATGCTGGGACATCCTAGTGGGACTCCAGGTGAGAGAGGTAAGGGAGAATGGGGAAATAGAAGGATGTAGGGGTTCCTAGAAATCTACAAAAAGACCATCAAGGCTGGTGGATCTGCACATGGGGGGAGGGGGTCTGCTCAAACTACTGTACAAAATTCTTTTGCAAAGCACATGTGACCAGTTTCATAAGAATGGTTGTTCACTGAGAAACAATGAGCAGAATATAGGTCTGGTAAGAAAAAGTCTGATATAAATATCATAGTCTTAAGAATTCAAGTGAGGCTTGTCATAGGAAACAGCAAAGGCCACCAGGCTATTAACTCCGTCCATTGCCAGAGTTCTTGGTGGAAACAAGTAGGCATCCCTTCTGTTGAAGGAGTTAACATTCCTGGCTTCCCTAGTGCCTCTCTTTGAGCCCAATGCCCTCATGCCCTCTACAACACCTTATTTCCTTATGTATATGCTCCTCATATCACTGAGAACAGGTTAAAGGAATGGACATTCCCACAGAACAGGTCATAAAAGTTATAATTTTTTTGTGATCTTGTCTGAAAAACGCTTTTTCCTCCTGGTAACACATTACTGCACTAAAAGAGGAAATAGCCCAAACTGTCCATGAAAGGTGCATCAAATGCATTTTGTAACCATATGGTACAACTGGTTCTCTGGCAACTTCTGGAAAATGCTGTCAGTCACACCATGTAACATCATGTTATCTAATCAGCTACTACATGGACCTGTGATTAAGCTAGAGATAAAATATAATTATAATTGTCCATGCTCATTTAATATGAAATATTACTTTACAGACCTACTTATTTTTACTAACCTACTTAACTTTTACTAGCCTGCTCTTTTTTTAAAACCAGGTGCCTTCATTCTAAATGAAAATATACCTATTTAAATGTGTATTGATATTTAAATAGAAGAAGTATTAATTGTCTGTTTGGCTTTTAAGGTATTTTTTTTCATCCTTTTTAATGGCTTCATTCACATGCGTGTAGTGTGATTATATTCATGTCTCCCCCATTATCCATTATTCCTTTTTTCCATCCCTCTGGGCCCTTTGTCTTCCCAACTAGTCCCCCAGTGACTACAAAACTTTTAAAAAAATGAGGTCATCTTTTATAGAAACCATTAACAGTCTTTAGTGCCTCAGAAGGGATGGGGTGTAATGAAAGCCTCCTCCATCCATGATAAAGTTTTAAAGGGCCAAATTCTTGTACAGGTACCCATAGCTGCTGTGTGTTTACAATTGCAATGTCTGTGTTTGGTTCTTAATTTCTTATCTTATTTCTTTCTAGCTTGAGGCCTACAAATCTTATCATAAACTCCTGCTCTATGAGATAGTGAAAATGGACTTTAAGATATTTGCAAACGTTTTCACTTTCTAATTCAACTGAAATACATTTTGAGAGATTTCTTTTTCAAGCCAATATTTAAACTTAACATATTTTTCAGACTTTGATTTATTCTTTTCCTCCCATAAACCTTAAAACTGCTAACCAGATAGAGCAACTTGCTAAATAGCTGGTAAAGCCAAAACAATTTAATTTTTTTAAAGTCTGTTTTTTGTAAGAATAGTACATTTTACTAAAATTTGATAGTAGGTTTGTTTACACACATACACATGCACAAGTGTGACTACATGTGTATGTGAGAAATTTGTAAGTTAGGGCATGTTTATATCACTAATAATCCATGAGAGGTGATTATAGTCTACACATGCCAGTTTCTACAGATATCCAAATTCCTTATATAAAATGATGCTATATCTTCATATAACACATTCCCCATGTACATTAAACCATAAGTAAGTCATTTATAATATTTATTACAAAGGATTAAATTGCTGTATTGCTTAGGAAATAATGACCTTGAAGAAGACTATATACAGTTATGAAATGTATAATAATTTAATCAACAGCTACTATAGTTCTTTACCAGGTACCAAAACTATTAATGTGATACATATCAATTAGCATCTGTGGAAGTAAAACCTTTTGTTCTTTACTGGGACAATGGATGCTGGTGAGTTGAGGACTGAGAGTCAACTGTGATTGATAAAAGATCAGCATCATTGAAGTGAAATATTCTGGGAACTGTTTTCTTGAGGGTCAGAATGCAGAGGCTGTGATCCAATAAGATCAAAGCTGCATCTCAAGCCAGTAGCAAAGTTTAGTAATATGTTAGAGTCTCTCATGTCATGATGTTTTAGAAGGTCTGGGAGATGAACAATTGAGGGGCAGAGATTTTAGCTGTTACCTGGCACCAAATGGTAGGGCCAAAGACCTGGAAGGGAGCCCAGGAGAGACCACTGGAAATGGTAGAGTCTCAGTTGATGTGGAGATCCCAAGATAATGGTGATGCCAGGACCATACTATGACCATCAAGGACAGCAACAGGTCTGGAATAGAAGCAGCCAGTGCCTACTAGATAAACTAGATGTGCTGCAAATGGCAGAGATGGAGGGACAGTACTTATCTCCAAGCTTTTTGGAGCCCAAAAGATCATGAGTGAGGCCCAGATATCTGACAATGAGGGTTTTAGATACTTAGATTTGGGTTTTGATTTTATTTTGTATATTATGGGTTCTCTATTTTTGGAACAGGAAGGAACACACTTAGATTGGATTTTGCAGAAGCCCTCAAATAATATTTTAGATTTCAAAAGAAAACTTGGATGGGGACTTCAAAATTGGACTGGATTTTGTGTTTTGATACTGGCATACAAAGCAGAAAGGAAAACCTATGTTTAAATTGATATGTCTGTATTTTGACATTGACAAGGGGTAAAGTGCCATAGTTAACTTCAGCTGATAGCTTGTTGTAAACATAGAAATACCATAGTAAGAGAAAACCTCAGTTGAAGACTTGGTTAGATCTGATCGGCCTGTGTCTGAGAGGCATTTCTTAATTGCTAATTGATGTGGGCTGGACTATACCTCTGTAGGGAGGTGCCATACCCAGCCACTGATGCGGGATTTACAAGAATGTGAATTGATCATGAACTAGAAAGAAAGCAACACTCCTTCATGGATTCTGCTTCAAACTTCTGCCTAGAGTTCCTACCTTGATTTCCCTCATGATACACTATGAAGTATAAGACAAAACAAACATTTTCCTCTCCAAGTTGCTTTTGGTCTTAGTGTTTTTATCATGGTAATATAACACAAATTAGCACATAGACATGTAACTCAACAACGCAGATGTTGTGTATGTGAGTCATATATCAGCTCTCTGAAAGAAAGAAATGTCTGGCTCCAATATAGTAGGTTTAGCTATTACATGATTATTTTCACATGTTGGCTTCAAAATATATGTTAGATTTTATACGCAAGGCTTGCATTTTGAACTAAAAATAAAAATGGATTTTTTTCCATTTCAGTGTGAAAATTTGAATTTAAGATAAGCACAGATATTTTCAGCTGAGAGGATATGATTATCTCCTTGCATTCAATGATTCTTAAACATGGAAAAACATAGGAAGTTGAAACTACACTAAATATTCACTAGGCAATAAATGACAAAATACTTGTCCTTCCCTCAGTTCTGGATTTATGGAGAGAGAGAGAGAGAGAGAGAGAGAGAGAGAGAGAGAGAGAGAGGGAGAGGGAGAGAGAGACTAAAAGAAAGAGACACTAAATCTCATTTTGAGTATTAAGTCCATCAGATTATAACTCAGAAAGCTCTACTCTTTTTATAGTTATTTTTGTTTTGAGATTTTGCTTTTAGGTCTATAGAGACAGTTTCTTGTTATGTGTCATTTACTAGCCAGGAATTCACTACCTAGACTGGGCTACAACATAAAGTTATGCCTCTTGCCTCTGCCTCTACAACGCTAGTATTATGGCAAGTGCCACCACCCATATGAAGTCCCCCTACCCACGCTTTGTTCTTCAGGGAAAAGACCACTTCTTAATCATATGTTTGTGTTGGAAAGAGAGCCACTTTAATTTATGCATGAAGCTCTTTCAGATTCTTCAAGCCCAAGTTAACAGCTAAAAACATTCGAAGATTTTCTTTAGCAACAACACTTCTCCAAAAAAAATCTCACTTCCTTCTGTGCCAGGAGTCTTCCCATTTGAAGTGTGAGATTTTGTGTATTTTGAGGAGATGGCTCACCTTGTCTCAGATCCCAGCAATGGCATCATATGGGAAGGGTGTCCAGCCAGTCTCTACATCCATATTCACCTGCAGCTTCCTGTACAACTGCTGCCGTTCTATTTCCTTCCAGTTCACCATTGAGCTCACGGTCCTGCTGAGAGCTCATCTCCTGATAAACCCACAGATCTCCCTGAGCGAGTTCTGTGGTCCGTATTTAATTTCTCACAGAGAATTTAAGCATTTTATTTTCCAGCTCCGTAGGCCATTTTAAATAACAGTAACCAATTTTTGTAGCACTTGCTGGGATGTTTTCCCTTTCATTTTCAAGACTCTTTGACAGCAGTATATATCTGTGAAGAAACAGTTCATCATGATAATGTCAACGCATTTTTTTTTTTGTTCTTAACAGAGAAAGAAGCAGATGCCTCTGTCAACAGAATCTCCAAGACAGGCCTTTGCATTCTCAGACATGGAGGCAAAGCGTTGAACTTTTTCTTGTCCCTGGAAGCTCTTTGCAGAACGCAAACTTTTTTTCTTAAAGTTTATAATTATTTCTGAGTTTCACAAATGGTGAACTGTAACATTCACTCACAAAACCTGATGAGTCATTAGCCTGGAGAGGAAGGCCCTCTGTAGACATCAATTTATGAATTTCTGGTGCTGGTTGAAAAGGTAACTGAGTCCATTTCTTGCAGAGAAATAATTTAGCATGTCACTCCCCTAGCACAGCACATTCTCATTATATCTTTAACAACAGTGGGGCGTTTTCCTTTTAGATGGAGCCAACAGGGATAACCTGATTCTTATACTTTTAAAATGATTACAAATTTTAAATAAATGTCTAATTCTATTTTGAGATTCCAACTGCTGGTTTAAGCTGATCATCAATACTTGCCAAATGACTCATGTGTTTAGCAAGTAACGTTACAATTTTTATGGTCCCAAAATAATTTGTTAATTCAAGTTCCACAAATGATGATGAATGAAATAGGAACACGTGACAGATCTGTGTGTTGTGCTGAGTGTCCCTCTGTGGAAACACAGCCTAGGTTACATCCTTAGCTATGAGAGATAAACACAGTGACCCAAAATGCACTTTTCCACCTATAACACCAGGAATGTCAACATCCCTAGGCATAGAATCTCTCCTACCTTTGTAAAACTATTGCCGTCAATAACCAGAATGCCATAGTACAGCTAATGGAAAAAAAATTGCAAAATACATGAAAGCATCATAGCATGTTTTATTTCTAACCAACAGAATCTATATTTTGTCATATTTATAAAAGCAAAACAAGGGAAGCTTAACCATGATGAGTAAAGGTATGCTTTTAGAGTAGGCATTGCCCTAGGTTTACATTCTAAGTCTCTTGAGTGGGCTGGGGAAGAGTATGGTGCCGGGAGGCAGGGCCAAGTTAAGGAAATTAGCACTGGACAAGAGAGGAATGCTACGGTCATTCTGGTAAGAAATACAGTGGAGGGGGTAGGTGCATGTAGAACTCATGAGATCTAGAA
Organism: Acomys minous; assembly: GCF_964271855.1. Lineage (NCBI taxonomy): Eukaryota > Metazoa > Chordata > Mammalia > Rodentia > Muridae > Acomys > Acomys minous. The sequence goes on from NC_140495.1 coordinate 29,550,712, forward strand.
AACTGAAGGCTTTCATCTGATTTTTTTTCCTTTCAGTAGAAGGTGAAGACCATCTGTAAAAAAAACACATCGTCTTGAAAGTATGTAATTCAGAAACAAGGAGTCAGACCCTTTACTTAGTTATCAGTGGCATAGGTCTTCTGTGTACCTTTCAAAATTAGGAATTTACAAACTCTATTTGTTGATTTTTTTTATTCTGTGCATATAAATGTTTTTCCGGCATGCGTGTATGTGTACCATGTGCATGCTTGTTGACTCTAGAACTGGGATTATGGATCGCTGTGAATCCTATCCTGAAGACATCTTTAAATATTTTCTGAGAGTCTTACTCATGCTGAACATATAACCCACTGCTTTAGAATGATGCACTCTTGATTTGTGCTAGGCAATTCTTTGGTTAGTAGAATAAATCAGTAATAAGGAGAAACATGAAAAGTGCACTATGCTTTTAAAAAGACTGCATTTTAGAGAAACCACAGTCTCAGAAATTAGAGAAACAAAAGTATTACCCAACTTAAGAGTCACAGTCTGTGTCCACTCTCCCTTGAGAAGCCAAATAAAACATCCAGCAAAGAAAATCTTGTCAAAGTAACCATATCAGGGAAAGGGACAAAGAGACCCAGGAGCCTGAAAGCTCATCTTTCTGACTATAAAATGAGGGGGAGACTTATATACAGCACCAGGGTTACATATATCTAAATGCTGGTTTCAGCCTTTCCAGCAGGCTGCTCTGATAACCGTTAGGTCTGTGACAATTCTTAGTGACAGCGTGTTTTGTCTCTGGCTGGCATCAGGATTTAGATTTTTCCTTGCCCAGCATGAGTTTCTTGGGGCCATTTTATCAACATTCTGGTAGGCAATAGGATACCTTTATCACAAGCTTACTGGTTACAAAAGCAATTAAGAAAATTCTGTAAGAGAAGAGATAGTCTGACAAACTGTGATGGTACAATGGAAATCCAAGCCAAAAAATAAATAAATAAATAAATAAAATTTTAAAAATCAGGCAAACAAATAAGCATCATCAGATCAGAATTTAAACACAAACATTCTGACTGGGCAATGTTAAATTTTATTAGAGTCTGTGCTTCTGGAAAACAAGATTAAAACACCTTCTCAGTCCTTTGGGTTCTGGGAAATCACTCCTGCAGGCAATCTACTTTTCCTATGTAGCACAGACAAGACTAGAACTTGACTTTGTGTTTACTTTTGTAAAGGCTGTCTTTGAATTTCCCATGTTTGGACTCATAAATGATTAGACAAACTTGGGGGCTGGGAGTCTATAATTTTGATTTTAGGCAGCAGAATCCCTAGAAAGAAGTTATGCTTACAAAGACTAAATGGCTGGTTAGATCACCTATGATGTGCAGAGGTTTGAATTGTTGCAAGTCCATGACAAATTACCTTAGAGCATTGTTTGTCTATATGTAAGCTAACATCTCTTGTGACCATTAGCTAAAACTTTGGATTATATGAACAGACCCTAGAAAGGATCTAAGGCCACTAAGAGTTTTCCCTTCCTTGTTGTAACTCATTTAGTTGTTGGGTTCACCCATGAATTTGAAAAATATATTGTGTTATGGCCTTCTTGGTTCTGTTACTATTAAAAAAAAATCATGAAATTGGTGCTTCATTGGAACATGGCATTTGGAGAAACCAGGACCATGATAATTGGCATTTGGCTTCAGGATAAATTATCCCTTTTATTCTTTTGTGGTTAGATCCCCTTCAATAATCATCCTGCTCAATCTTTAATTGAGCTTAGCAATCACTGTAATGCAGCAGAGTCCCTCTGATTGGACCCTCTGCTGGATCACCTGACCTCAGACAAAGGCCTTCCTTGGGTGCATTTCTGTTAATCCATCTGCTCAGCCCATTCTCCAAATATTCACCCTTCTTAGCCCTATTTACTCATCTTTATGGACCTACTAGGAGGCCACTAAGGTCTTTGGGAAGCTGCCCTCCAGTAGTAATATTTCTTTTCTCACTCAATAGTCCCCTTTTTCTCCAATGCAGGAGTCTTTCCCAACAGACTTCCATTATCCAAATCCACATTTTGATATTTGAATATTGGGGAGTTTTTGAGAATGACATAATCTTTTCTTCTGTGCAAGGGTTCTAGAAGCTCAATGCCCCAAAACTACCCTAGCCAACGCTTTTAGATCTGGTCTTTAAAAATTAAAAGAATAAAATAAAATCTGTAGATCATAGAGGGTCAGCTTTAGGAAGCATTTTCTTATAAACATAAAGATAGGAGAAAGGAGGGGGTGAGGAGAGGAGAGAGAGGCAGAGAGAGAGAGAGAGAGAGAGAGAGAGAAGGAAAGAGAACCATGGTGTTTGAATTAGACATGGTGGTTCACTACATGGTAGGCAACCATGAAGGGGTGGATGAGCTTCAGGGAAAGATAAAGAGTAAGGAAGCCCCAGAGTACCAACTCCTTCACCCACAAAATGTAAGAAAATGAAATCTACAACTTTCTGACTTAGAAAGGTAGGCAAAACCAATAGACCTTCATGAAAACCTTGGTATATGTGCACTAAAGGGCAGGAATTCTGGGAAAATATATTATCTCATTAAAGGGATAATTATTTCTCCTTCATGTTTAATATGAAGATTCATCTGCCTTCCAAGAGGTAGACCCTTAACTGGGTAATTAGCCTCTCGAATTGGAACAATTCTGTTACGTTTTAGGTAGTTTGGAATGCCAGACCTCCACTGAAAATAGCTTTCCCTACTCAGCATTCATAGTACCAATGTATGCTATAGTTCATCTGTTTCCAGTACAGCTCAATTTTTTGATGCGCAGCAGGTGTCAGGTCAGTAGGAACTAATCTGTAGAGTGCTAGATGTCTGCTGTTTTGTGATGTCTATGCATTTAAAGTGATTTTTAATAACTTTGGGGCCTTGTTTCTCTGATACGATTTCCATATGCCCCCATGCCCCTACAGTCTCACCTCACCCCAATAAACATAGAGTGCCTTCCTGTACTCATTCATCCGTCCAAGCTGCATGGCTGGAACCTAACAGATGCTGTGACTTCCAGGCCCAAGAAAAAAAGAAATATGTTTTGTTCACACATATTAGATTCATGGCTGAAGACTCTTTAATGAAATACTATAGGGACTTTATGATCCATGAGCTGTCTTGTGTTTTTATTGCTGTTATCAAACACCATGACCAAAACCAACCAGAGTTCATCACAGAGCACATCACAGTCCATCATCAAAGAGTCAGGGCAGGAACCTAACTTCAGGTTCCTGAAGAAGAAGCTGTTAAAAGAGTGCTGCTTACTGATTTTTCTAGGCAGCTTGGGTTTTATTTAATTCCAGATGTAGTCAAGTTAGCCATATTAGCCATAGTAGATGCCTTTGTAAGGGAACTGAGATCTGAAGAAATTGGTCTCACGTGCTGATCTTATGTTAATCTTAGGGGAGAAATCGATTGCTCTAAACAGTGTAACTGGATAAAAAGTGTGTTCTAACCCTAAGATGGAGGAAACATAGGCAGCCTATTGGTTCAGATCCATATCTGTGCTATCTTCAGAAATGCTGTTCATTGTCTCCAGGTATGGAAAGGATGTTTGATCTGTGTCATGTGGTGATCATAAAAGCCTTCCTAAGGGTACATTCCTTTTGTACATTTTTTGAACGCTAAGGGTTCTCATACCGGGGTACAATATCACATACAGATTCACAAGCACTGCCACTATGCATACATTCTAAGTGAATGCCTGTGTTACCAAGACTTCCAAAGTATATCCTACATCATCAGTAAGATGACCTTTGCTTCTACAATAAATGTAGGTAACTAGGTAATGGACACATTATTTTTAATTCGATAATTTAAATTTTAGATATATTTATTTGTATTTCCTTGTGTTTTTATGTGCATGTATATTGTGTGTAACACGTGTATTCTTGGTGCCCATGGAGGCCAGAAGTGTGTCACTGAACTCTCTGGAACTGGATTTACAGATGGTTAAGAGCTGTCATGTGGGTGATGAGCCAACTGAGTCTTTTGTTAAAATGACAAGTGTTCCAAACTAATGGGTCATCTCTCCAGATCCTCTACCCTTTCTCCTCCCCCTCCAATCATTCAAGTATTTCATTGTGAAAATATACCAGATTAAATTCTAGTTTTTGTTCATTAAATAAATTTTCACAAAAATAACATGAACACACAATAACAGACGTCTTTCTTTATAAAAGTGATTCATTGTTCCAACACATGAACTTGAAACTGTAGCTTTCTGGTCTCTCAGAACCTTTTCTCATTAGAAAATCTTCTCATAAGAATTGGGAGAAAATTGTAACCCAAAATACAAGAATGCAGTCTCAATCTTCTTTTAAGTCTGTGTCAGTTTTGGAAATAGCTAAAAGATGTCAAAGAAAATATTGATAATACAATAAAGATTGTTGTAAAATAAATTTAGGATTACAGAAGCTTTACAGTTTTGCAGCCAAACGTTTTGTTTAAGAAAATTGTTGCTTTTGACCTAAGAAGCAAGGCTTTCTTAAAAATCGGCTGCTGGGAAGCCTGGTGGTAATGTAAATACTTTTCTAATAGCTCCAATTGCTTTTGTTTTGCCAGTTTTGTGGTCTAAATATGCTTCCCCCCACCCCCACCCCCCACACCTTATGGGCTAGCTAAACTCCCTGGAGGGGCATTGTCTTTTCCGGAGCCTTAGATGGTGTGAAAGTGGAGGAGGATAAGCACCTGCTGCTCCACTGTGTAGTTAATACTCAGCCTCCAGACAAGGTGCAGCCAAGCATCTCCTGCGCTAGGTGGGTCCTGCAGCCATCAGCAACGCTGTTTCCTCTGGGTGAATTTGCATCAAAATGCTTGGTCCACAGGGAGCCCAGCTTTCACTCTCTGCTCACTGCCCAAGGAAAACAACCATTATGCTCATTTCCTAGCCTTTTTTTTTCCCCCACTAGCCTTTCAAGGCAGAACAAAAGGCAAAGGAAAGGCAAGAAAAGGGAACACTTGCTGTAGCTGGGAGTGCCTGCCTGGGGAAAGGGACCTCACTGAAAAGGAACAATGTTGTAGCCTGAGGCAGTCCTTACTTGAAAATGTATTATTATGGAGTAATTATTGTGCATTATTATTATTCTCTTAGGAAACCATATTCACAGACTCTTTGGTGGGGGAGGGGACGACAGTCCTGTCTGCTTCCGCTGCTCACCAAATACACTCTATTGCCTTCTTTTCTTTGAGTTGTTTGTTTTCAATTATCTAATAAGGGGAATTTAAAGATTTGGGGATTGTTTGCAAAAAACAAAATGAAGGCGTCAACGCAAGAGATGGAAGGAGGAATTTGGGATGATGACTCGGAGTTAACTCACAAACACATACACATCAGAACTGAAAATTGCATTCCCCCATTTACATACAAACACCAGAGATTAATATTTCTGTTACCTATTGGCAAAGAGTTTCCCTTGGATAAATGTTAGTCCTACACCTCTGAATCCATTCTCCCTACCCCACCCCATCCCCCAAATAGGGACCACTACGTACTGTAAACTAGGATGTGAGCCTACTAAGCTGTCTTTGCATTGCAAACTTTTAGAAACAAATCCTGTTTAAAATGCATCCATGCTACTGACTTTTTTGAGTTAATTTTGTATCCAGCCAATTTGCTAAAGGTGTTTATCAGCTGTTATAGGGGAGGGGAGTAGCTGGGAAGGCAGAAGGGAGGGAGGAATGGGAGGATACAAGGGATGGGCTAACAATTGAGATGTAATGTGAACAAATTAATAAACTATTTTTAAAAATAAAATGCATCAATGGAGCCTCCCATATCCATATTTAATGACTCTCTACATATAACCAGATTCCACCATTGTGAAAGCTTGCTTCGTCAGCCTGTCCTGCTCTCAGCAAGAATCTCGTTGGGCAGATGAGTTTCTCTTATTCCTAATATAACCTCTCAGAAAACTTTCATTCATTGACCCCCACTGTCCCAGGAATATGGCTCCACAGTCTGATGTCTTCAATCTTGTGATCACCCCTGCTAGAATTCTGATGAGTGGCAGACTGCCATATGGAAGACGGGACAGGACATATCCTGTCTGCGTGATTGACAGCTCTGTTCAGATAGACAATTCAGAAAGGCGCTTAATGAGATTGCTGTGTTCCAGGCTGCAGACTGAGTGAGGGAGTCCAGCTTTAGTGTCCTTCAAGTCAGTTTGGCCAGGAAAAGGCCCTTAGAAGAGGTGCTCTTAATGTGAGAGTGCTCCGGTTTACTCTAATGAACTCTGCCTGTTTTCATATGGCACTCTGCCACTCACTGGAGTTCTTCCAGTGGAGAATACAAGTATTAGAGACATAATAGTGTGGAACAAGATCCCAGGAACTGTAGCATCAATGAATAGAACATTTAAAAGAGGTAAGGAAAAAATCACCAGCTCAACTTGAAGGCAGGACAGCCTTCCACACAGTGTAAGCTAGTAAAACTCATCCTATATGCACAGTTATTAAATATGGATGTAGAAAGCTCTGGTTGATATGATTAAAACAAGGTTATTTTTTTAGTTTTTGTAATGCAAAGAGAGTCTAACATGGTCATACTTTGGATACAGCAAACAGTGTTCCCCCTTTTTTTTTTTTGCTTGGGAGAATGTATTCAGAGGTGTGTGTGTAAGGATACTGCCCCAGTCTACTTCGCAACCTGTGACACCATTGCCTACCTGCCTCTGGGCATCCCCATGCCCAGGAGTATATAAAAGGACAAACCCACCTACCTCTCTCTTATTCTCTTTCTTTCTCTCTCTCTCTCTCTCTCTCTCTCTCTCTCTCTCTCTCTCTCTCTGACCTCCTCTTCCTCCTCCCACGCTCATAATAAACTTTTCCATATGATATCTGTTTTGTGACACATATTTAAAATTTCATGTATCATATTTTATATTTCATATATTTTTTCATATTTAAAAGTGTGACTAACATTTATTCATGTCAGATTTTTTTTGTCCTTACCTTTGTAGTTACTTACGTAGCTACCTGATATCACCGTGTCTGTATAATCACATTTTCCTCTGTTCTGTTCAGAGTGAGTTGAATACACTTTCTTCCCTACCTCAAATCCCTGCAGAAATGTTTCACATATATATGTATTATAATAGAACCCTTAATAAACTATTTTTTTCTCATTTTAACAGAGATCACGAATATTTGTCTCTTTGACACCTCAGTGTTCTTTCCTCTCTCAAACAGGCAAACCAAATGAGGTCTAAAATTAAGAGGAAAGTGATGTTTGGGTTCCCTAGAAAGAGTTCTAGCGCAGTATCATCCCTAGAGTTCTTTACACTACAGACAAGATCACACGAAGTGAGGCGGCTAATAACAGCGCTGTGAAGGTCAGCTCCCGTGGTCTGTTTGCAGGCAGGTCCACGGTCCAGAAGACATGTAGAAAGAAACCACTGAGGATAAATAGAAGAAACTGGAAGGAAATATTTGCCCATGCCAATAATGAACCTGACTTTATTTCTGTAAAGTAGAACAGAAAATTGGGAGCTAAAAGGAGCTCTGAGTTAAGGTAGTCCAGGACTATGCCTGACTTGTGACAATAGCTCTTATATACCTCCCACCGATCTGGAGGGAAGGATGAAGAATAAATAGGATTGATGAGAGACCAAGCCTAAGTCCTCACTGACAAACCTCTGCTTCAAACCTTTCCCCTCTCACACAGCCCTTCAATTATACATCGTACTGTTTAGCTATAAGTATTAGCCTAAATGGAATATAGTTGTAGGCTACATTTAAATGGAAGAAAGAAATTAAGAAAAACACAAAATCTGAGCCCACGGGTGCTGGAGAGACGCCTCAAAAGTTAAGATCATTTGCTGCTTATCCGTTGAAGCCCAATTCAGTTCCCAGCACCCACATAGTGGCTCACAACTGTCTGTAACTCCAATTCTATGAAATATAACACTGTTTTCTGGCCTGCATGGGTACCAGAAATCGGTGTGGTGCACATATATTCATGTAGGCTGAACATATAAAAAATAAATGGATCTATAGAAATATGTAAGCCTCAAAGAAATAAAATATATGGTACTCTTTGATGACATTGTTTTAATTTGAAGAGATCATATTCTTTCTCATAGAAAAAAGCAAAGTAAGAAAAGCTCTAGTACACAGTAGCTAAAAGATAGGATAAAATTACTGAGTGACACCAAGAAAATAATTAGGCAAAACTGTTATAATGTTATAGTTATGGCTGAGTAAATGGTAGATATTGGGAAACAAACTCAAGCAATGCTACTACTGTCCATATATAACAAAGATGGTTTGATATGCAATATTTCAATATTAAATTTTTCACCTTTCCTTTGGTATAAATGACATGTGAGGATTGCATATATTTTAGCATTTTAAATGGTAGAATGCTCATACAATCAGCTGAGTAGCGTATCAAGTACTTCATAGTAATCTTTTTTCTGTATATACATGGTGATACCTATGACCTGCTTTTTCAGCAAGCTTCAAATGTATAACATAAGATTGATATTACTGTAGTCAGGATGCAGTAGATTTGTTTGGAATAACTGAAGATTGGTATTTGTTGAATAATCTGTCTGCATCTTTCTCCTCAACCGTGGCACCTACCACTCTAATCACTTTATACTTTACTTCTGTAGTTTTTAATTAACTGAAATGCCATCTGTGAGACATTTTACAGAATCATCAATGAAGTGAATTACAAGATGGCCATCTTCCTGAAGTCCGAATAATATTCCTGTGTGTATATACCACATTTTATTTATTCTTTCACTCATCTACAGACATTTGGGTAGTTTTCATATCTTTGCTGTATAAATAATGGGGCAAAAAGTGGGATAATGGTTACATCTTCAGGATTCACATTTCATTTCCTTTGAATACATAAATATTTTGAACAGTTACATTTCATTTTTTGAGAAATTTTCATATTGATTTCTAGTATAGATCAAACAACAAGAGTGCACAAGGGTTTTCCTCCTCTTAGATCCTCTCTAAGCATGTTATCTTTGGTTTTCTCAATACGGAAATTAAAAAAGCAGACCCATTTATGATAGCAATAAAAGAGACTAAGTACTTAGGAATAAACTTAATGAAAAACTACAACAGATTTGTGCACTGAAATTAGGGAACATTATTGAAGACAATAAAGAAAATGACAATAAATGGAAATTCTTCTTGTATTTAAAGTTTTTTTTTTTCAATATCAACTACCCTCTGGGGACAAAACAAATCAAAGCACAAAGATATATCATCCTACTCTTGTTGGAGCAGCCTCCAGCTGGTGGCCAACATATTCTACATGGTTAAGAGACCTCAAAAAGCATGAAGCTGGATTCTCATACTTGAAACAGAAATTATACCATATACAAGAGATAGCAGTATTATATAGGGAAAATGCTTTGCCCCTCCATTTTGGAAAATTTAGTTATATTTGTTTGGGCTCATAGCTTTGGGGCCTGTAGTAAGGCAGTACATTATGGTAAGTGGTAAAAACACTCACTGCATGCCATGATTAGAGAAGGAAGGTCTATCTTCCACAAGAATGTGTTTTCATCTATGGAAGGACTTCTCAGCAGGCTCCATCTTTTACAAGGTCTGTTACCAGCCATGAGATCACATGCAGGAAACCAAGGCATCAACCTATGAGCCTCCTACAAATACTTATCCAATCCATAGAGCAAGGTTTCAGAGTATTGCCATAGCTCAGTAATCCAGGTTCAATAGTTACACATATCATCCTTATACAAAAAGTCAAACTAAAAACATACCACCAAAAGAAGTACCAATGCAATGGTTTATAATATTTGTGTCTTAAAATTTCAAAGTGGCATTTCTCAGTTATATTTAGGCAAAAAGACTGAAAACTGATCTTGTTTTGAAAAATTCCCTACATGTCTGTTATTTAAAAAGCCATGAGGTCTGCCGGGTGTTGTGGCACACGCCTTTAATGCCAGCACTTGGAAGGCAGAGGCAGGTTGATCGTTGTGAGTTCGAGGCCAGCCTGATCTACAAAGTGAGTCCAGAACAGCCAAGGCTACACAAAGAAACCCTGTCTCCAAAAAAAAAAAAAAAAAAGCCATGGAGTTACAAAAATGATGTTACTTGCAGCAGCAAACTTGTGGTAGAAATGTAGAGATAATTTGAAAGAATTAGAAATTATTGTAGCTGACAACATTTCCTTTGACATACAACTCAAGACAGCCTCTGAGACTCCAAGCCTGAAGTCATCCTTTCAATAGAACAAGAAGCAGTAATGCCATATACTTTGGGAGCAGTGATACTAACTTCCCAAGGCCTCTGTCAGAAGGTCAATATGCCCAGAATGCGCAAAGCATCTCATCTTGAACAAAATTCATCAAAATCTAGAGCTCAGCGTTTAGCACCTAAGAGCTTGAAACGAACCCGTAAAATACTCAAGCTTAATCAAAACTCTATGAAAAAAAAAAATTTCACTGGCCACTCATGGTCTAAGGTTAGGCCTTAGCTTTCAAATCCCATTCTGTGTTAGTTCTCAAGCTGTCAAGAGCACTGAAATGTGATGGCTGTTCTCAGCTGTCAGAATGGCCTTATCTGGAATGAGCTGCAATTCAGGAATGGAAGACACACCTGTGAGCCAGATCGTGAGGTGGGAAGACAACAGGCCTTTTTGAGGCAAGATGACACATACCTTTAATCCAGATCTTGAGTTGGGAAGACACATGTTTAATCTGGGCCGCACCATCTGCTGGATGCCTGTGTAATGACAATAGAAGAAGGAAGGGCTCGTTATTTTTTTGTCTGCTTGCCCTCGCCCTTCTTGCTAGCACATCCATTCCTTCACTGCTACTGGAGTCTACTCTTTCAGGATTTCAGGGTATACACAAGACTAGCTGAGACACCCAGGCTAATGGCACTGAGTAATTGCTAGATGAGGGAGAGAGAGAGAGAGAGAGAGAGACAGAGACAGAGACAGAGACAGAGAGAGGAGATATGAACTGAAGCAGTTTTGCATCTCTCACAGACATAGAAGTTCTTTGAAGAAGAGTAAAAAAAAAAAAATGTACCACCAATTAAAATCAGACAACTGGTAAACTGAGACGATGCTAGCTTTAAATGACGATAGCTTACTATAAAATTTAGTGTAAGTGTATAATTATATATAACACAAAAACAACACCTAGAAAGCAAATTGTTTTATACCATGTAAATGATGGAGTTGTATCTTTCCCGCTATTCACAAAGATATCCTTTCTGTGATATATTCCACTGCATCTTTTCAAGATGGTGGCATATTTATTAGGAAGGACGTGCAAAAGAAAATCAGCTGCTAATAGAGTGTTAAGATATTGTGGTCCTTCTCCATGCCTCTGATTCATCCTGTTACTCTCTGTGAGATGATGAATAAGTACATTTAACAGTTTCTATTTCCTTGCATTAAGGATATTTTTTAAGTGGGGGGAATTAGAGAGGCAGATAAAGCGATGTGAAAACAGATTTATAGAAAATAAGTGTTTCTGAATTTTTACCTGAAGGTTGAAGAATAGTTCTGAGTCAGTATCAGACAAGCACAGAGTAAAATATATACATTTGGCTGAAGTGTTTTATTGACTTTGGGTGCACTCTGACTCCAATTTTTCATCTACTTTTTTCTCCATAGACCCTAGAAATTCGCTCTAGCTATCCCATATTTTCTTATTCATTCTATACATTTCAAAAGGAAGTTTCTACATTTCTAATCTATTTTGATCTTAAGTGCAAATTGTTGGCTTATTGTACCCAAGGAACTTAATTATTCTCATTTTTTGCATTTAGTACACTCATCTAAACTATTTGCCACTCAGTATCTTTTTTTTCCTAACAAAATTAAACTTTTATGAAAGAACATAGTGACAAGGTTGATAAATAAATAAATGGAGAGAATTGCTATATTTGTGGATAGGAAGAGTTAATTGAGTTTTGTTATGTTGTTTTAAATAATAAATTATATTTTATTTAAGTTTTCTGATAAGAAATATATTTTGCCTGGTATTATTATAAAAATACATCATGAAATTATAGATATGTTTGTTTAAGACACACAAAAAATTTTTTTTGTCTATAAGTATTCCTTGACACCATGTTCTGCATATCAAAAATGTACAATAACATTTACTAGGCAAGGTAGGAGTACCCCTTTATTGATGCATAAAGGTAAAATTTTGGAAATAATTAATTAAAGTAAGTGAACAACTCCAATCCCAATGCCCAAATTTAGGTCTCTGTGCATCACATTCTAATGCTGTGGAATCTACCTCCACTAAAGTCTTTGACAGTATAGAAATCAGTTGTGTTTTCTAGTTTTTAAAAAGGAAATGAATCTTTGGAATATAAACTTTCTGAAATGTTAGGAAAACTGTGTAGTAGCAAATATATACATGATATAAATTATCATGGAAGTATTAAAAAAATATGCTTCTTTTAAAGTGACTATGATCATGTGATTATGCTTATTATTAGTGCTTTATTATCTTAAAGTCTTAGCCCTTTTATCGCAAATTATGGACTCTATTTAACAAAAATGCCCTCAATGAGACTATTTTAATATATGCATTACACTTAAATTTATATTTTGGAATGTGATAATACTGAGATTGACACAGGGTTCCCAGAGTACAGTCCTGATGCATGGATTAAAAGGAATATTTTGCTTTTTTCAGTATGGAAGGACATTCATCTTGAATGAAGAAACTGAAACTTTCCCAGACCCACAGTGTACCAGCTCTTCTTGCTCTTGGGGAAGGAGAAGCCGAGTAAATCTGATCAGTTTTAGGAAGTTCCTGAAGCACTACTATGCCTGGCTTTCTTTGTTCCTTCCTTCCTTTGTTCCTTCATTTTCTTTCTTTCTTCCTTTTTTTTTTAAAATAGAGATTTATTTTTATTATTTATGTGTATTAATATCTGTCTGTTTACACATCCATGCACCACATCCATGCTTGGTGTTTGAGGAGGTGGTGAGCCTCTATATGGGAGAGAGGAATTGAACCTGGATTATTAACAACAACTATGAGTGCCGTAACCACTGAGCCAAATCTCCAGCACACTGGGCATTTTTTAAATTAGTGATTGATGTAGGAAGTCCCAGCTCTTTGTAGACAGTGCTGTTTCTAAGCCCCTTGTCCAGGGGTATATAAGAAAGCAAACTGAGAAAGCCAGAGAAAACAAGCTAGTCAGCAGCATACCCTCATAGTTCCTGATTTAGATTTTGCCCCCAGGTTCCTGCCCTGACTTCTTTCAGGGATGGGCTGAAAGTGCAAAATGAAATAAGCCTCTTTCCCTGGAAGTTGGTTTTAATCAGTGTTCTATTACATCAACCTTGGTAATCTCTTGAGAAAGATTTCTGTTGAACTTAAATAGCTTCATGAATGGTTTCTTTTTTCTTGACAGACATGTCCAGTGCTGTAAAAGGAGCCTAGAGATAATGATACAGAGCTGTAACCAGCGCTGAAGACTCTAGAAGAGAAAGACGTCGAGTTTCAGGCCACCTTGTGGTAGATAATAATATTCTAATTCAGAATTAAGTTAAAAAAAAATAAATGAACCTGAAATTAAAAGCTAATTCTATAATTATTCACTGAATATTTTATATAAGTAGGATTTAGAAAGCTATCTCTTTAGCCTCAAAATGATTTCTTATAATAAGTAGACACTGCAGGAATATTTGGGGGTAGGTGAATTATATGAATTAATACTGCTATCTCGTCCCTCTCCATCATCTTCAGTGTTCAGACATTTCAATAACATGCTTCCTGCATAATAGCTTTGTTTTGGGGATGTACTGGACCTAATGAGTTGTTTCTAACAACTCAAAACAATACAGCCATATTAATGATGGCGTATCTGTGATTAAGTTATAAAAGACTCCCCTCACACACAGACACTGCACTTGGCTAAAAGTAGTTGTTGGGTGCTGAGATATCTACACAGGAAGCCGCAGGGCAGGGAATTGAGGTGATTTTCAACCAGCAGTGAGTAGTGTATGAGAATCTCAGCTTCCAAAAGGAGCCGGAGTTTACCACCCACCACTGAGTGAGTTCAGAAACAGCTTATACTGAGTGGAAATAGGATACCAGCTAACACTTGATTAAATAAGAAGAGACCCCCCCCCCAACCTAAGCCACACTCAGCTGTTGGTTCACCGAAGCAGCGGTGATGGTTAAACATGCTTTTGGGGGGGACACTCGGCTACACAGTGTATTGCTGAACACATGGGGTAGGCCACAGAGCACACTCTGCTGTTCTAAACATCAAAGCCAGGAATGGAAGGACACGAAAATTATACAGGACTTCAGGGTATAGCTCATTATCCTCCCCATCACCACTTCTAGTGGACCTTAGTCTCTGCTGGCACTCAACTGCAAACATTAAGGTAAGTAACTCCTGTTTTGTCTACCATAATTCACTGGAACTGCCGTGATAGCAACTGTTCATAAATAAAAAAAAAATTAACTTTTTGTCGCATCCTTTTATAAATTTAATTGAAAAAAATTTTAATTGATGTTCAAGCATTTTCTTTGTCCTCTCCAATTTTAGTAAAGAATTAGTATCACGATATCTAGATATGAGTAGAGTTAGTCACTCAGCACGGTTTATTATTAATAGGACATAATACCTGGGACTAGGTATTTGTTTATTGTTAACATAACACAATACCTGAGGCTAGGTACTTTATAAATAGACTACAGCACCATGTAGTCTAGCGTGGTCTCCCTTGGCTGTGTCATTCTATGGTAGAGAAGGAGGAAGGATCAAGCATGTTGTAGATAAAGGCTTATAACTTCTCTTATAACATCCCACGATCATGAAACAGATCCATTTCTACGAGGCCAATGCTACTTCCCTCTAAGGCTGATGCATCAATAACCTAATCACCTTCTAGTAGACACCACCCTCCTTAAGAATGTAGTCTATACTACCAGAGAGTAAGCTTCTGGCGCATGGACCTTGGGGGACTCACTGAAGTTATAAGCAAACCATAGTAAGGGAGATGCTTCACACATTTCACTGAAATGCGTGAAGCTATTTCAGCTTTTCCACAGCTAACTGAAACTTGATTGGGCCTTATGTGGTTTCTCAAGGCTGCCACGACAGATTCCCACAGACTGAGGGCTTGTTCCATAGAAACGTACTTTCTTACACTTAGTTAGGCTGGGTATTTGGCTTCCTTTCACATGGCGATCCTTCTGTGTTTTAACTTCTAATTTTCTACCCATATGAGGATGCCTGCCCGTTATACTCGATATGGGCCCACACAGATGACCCCTTTTGTCATAATTACATCATTCTCGCCTTATATAGCTGGTGTTCTGATGGCAGTATTCAAATTTAGAGGGACCCAGTTAAGCCTTCCATGCTAGGATAGCAGCGAACAGGGACATATCAGAACACTTGTTTCTACCACATAGCAAGTGAAGTCAAACAGTCACTCTTCTAACAGAAATTTTGACAGAAAATGATGTTTCTTTTATTTCTAGGTGCAGAATCTAAAATGTCTGAGCAGAGCTGGACAGTAGAGCGTCTATATCAAACACAGAAAATAAAAATAAAAATGAAATTATACTGTTTTTAAGGTCAGATGCTAATCTTTTTGTTACCAGACTTCTTCTCTGTGAATAATATACCCGAATTGAACTAGAAGAACTCTTGTATTTTGACACAACTGGCATGTAATTTTTCACCATCCTGCAGAAAAGACAAAAGCTTGCTTACTCTCTTTATGTTTCTATTGTTGGCAATCCATGATAATATGTTTTCCATGCCCTAAAACAAAATAGTAATGATTATACCATGCTTCATAAAAATCTTGAATTTCCTTGGATACGTAAATCATTTGTGTTTCATCTGCATTTACAATTTGCTGAAAGCTTGAACATTTTCCCCACAATCTATTCTCATGAAAAAGCAAAACCTGCTTAGAGGAAGCAACAATCTTCCTGGCGCTAGGTATGGGTCCAGAATTCTAAGAGGTTAATTTCCAAAAACCCTTGCAAAGTCTTTTTCTAAATGACCTTCAGCTAAACTCCAGGAGTATTTTTCCCTCTGCCTGTTGGACTGTGAAGTCACAGCTACCCCAACCCATCTCTGCAGTAAATGTGTCCTGACAAAGCTGCCTCACTCCAGAAACAAACCCCAGGCCCAACCAAGATTGTGTAATTGGGATCTGTACCCAAAATATGCTACCTTTTAAAAATTATTATTATAATAATTGTTCTATCCAAATACTAAAACAAGAAGAGGCAGTCTTCCTAACTTATGAAGACAGTTCCTTTCCCCTCTGTGAAACAAAAATACATTATCTTGGACTCTCATTTCAAAACATTTTTACTTGCATGATCTCAGCTACGAGGAAGTGTGATTCTGAAACATAGGAAACAAGTATACTTTAATTCTGTCTTGGACATGCAGGTATGAGACTCATGTCTTCTAAAAGTTCAAAAACCGTCAAGATGAAGTGAAGCTGATGTCTAAGTTGAACTGTTTAGATTAGAATTGTCCCTGCCCTTGGATTCAAATAACAGGATGTGATCGAAACATAGGCAGTGCTGGCTCCAAGGGGAAAGTATCATTTGGAGGAAGTAGTTGGAAATGATTCCCCTACCCCTGCTTGTGCAAAGGTAGAAATGCAGAAAACATGTAGACTGCAGAGCGGCAACCCTCCTTGTGATACCTGGCAGTAAGATCGTTCGGGAGTCAGGGAGGTAAAGTTTTTCATCAGAAACTAAAAGCCTCTTACTCTGGTCTAATTACATGATAGAAATGATTTGCATGTATATCATGTTTTTTCAAATATTTAATACTCATTGTAACTTATAATAGCATCTGTCAATGACAAGTTAGAAATTAGATGATTAGATCTTTGACCAAAGATATTGTCCACCATTCTAAACTCACCTAGAGCTGCTCCACTGTCAAGTCCTGGCATTAATCCTTCTTACTTTCTAGCAAAGCCCCAGGTCCTGGGGAGTTCACACACACACACACACACACACACACACACACACACACACACACACACACACAGAGGCACACACCTCATAGAGCAGAAGTTGACAATCCTACATCCTCTCTGCTGGTTTTCACATGTTCTGCTCTATGGACATATTTTTCTGGTTATTATTGAAGCAATTAACCAACTCACATTCTTTGGTCTTCAGAATTCAAATGTCACTCTCAGCTTTGGTTTAATTCAATTAGCTTATGAAGATTTAGGCTCACGGTTCTTCCTAGACTTCTTACAAACTACATTATTGACAATGACAATGTTTCAATGACGGCGTGGTGTTTTGAATAAAAAATGGTCCCAAAAGACCATAGGGAGTGGCACTATTAGGGGGTTGTCTTATTTGAGTAGGTGTGGCCTTGTTGGAGAAAATGTGTCGCTATGGCACAGGCTTTGAGGTCTCAGTCAGTTCACTTCCTGCTGCCTGTGGTTCAGGATGTAGAACTCTCACCTGTTTCCCAAGCACCGTGTCTGGCTGCATGACGCCATTCTTTCTACCATGATGATAATGGACTAAACACAGCAATAAAACCCTAAGCAAGATAGACAGTGAGTGATTTCATACCACACAGACAAAATTCAAAGGGGCCTCACACTATTCCTAAAGGAGACCTTGCTTCTCTGTGTTCACAATGAGTCACATCAGGTTACAGTAAGATCGGAGGACGTTGTAGTAGATTATTAGACAGGTGTTCCTTAGACTTAGCAGCTGTGTTTGAAAATAAGCATCAATGATATCAAGAGAGCATGTGCTTTCTACTGTAAGAAGTAACAATGATGCAGCCTTGGCAGGCACTTTAACTAAGAAAGCAATAGGACTACAAATGGTACTTGACAGTCTTCTATGTCTATGAATATTTTATCAAGTTAATTACTTTTGATAAGAAAAAAGTAAGTTAAGAACTCCCATTTCTGAAAATGTGATACAGCACAGTGAAAATTGCTAAATTTTATTTTTTTTCTTAGCTACTTTTATTTCTTCTTTTAAGAACTTGCTGCTCAAATACATAGCCTTTTGTTTTGTTTTGTTTTGTTTTTCAAGACAAGGTTTCTCTGCATAGCTTTGCCTGTCCTGGACTCACTTTGGAGACCAGGCTGGCCTCAACTCACAACAATCCACCTGTCTCTGCCTCCTGACTTCTAGGATTAAAGGCTTGTGCTACCACCATCTGGCTCATAGCCTTTTTTTTTTTTAATTTTATTAATGATTCAGATTACAACTCAATTGCCGTCCCATCACTTGTATCCTCCCATTCCTCCCTCCTTCCCTCCAGTGTTCACCCTATTCCCCTCCCATAGGTCTATGACCGAGGGGGACTATCAAGTCTCATCTTGGTTTTCTGCTTACTCTTTCTTTGAGTGCCACCAGGCCTCCCCACCAAGGGGAGGTGGTCAAATATGGAGCACTAGAGTTCATGCCAAAGTCAGTTCCCGCTCTCCACATAACTGTGGAGAATGTCCTGTCCATTGGGTAGATCAGAGTAGGGGTTTGATGTTTAGTATTGTATTGGCCTTGGTTAGTGCAATAAAAGCTGCTAAATTTTAAAGCCAAGGAGAATATTTGAGTAAAGAAAAAAGCTTGTGTGGAAGCAGGAAGATGCAGCAATTAACTCCCCAAAATGTCAGGCAGAAGGGAAGACACAAGACCCTGGAGAAACCGAAACTCCAGGGTTTCCCAGTGGACAAATGGAATTGTGTGAAATAGAATACAAAATGCTCATAAAATATGCACATGGGAGAGACAAAGACAGAAAATAAAGTTTGTAAAACAAAATCTTAAACAAGATGCTAATTTAACTGCACCAAAATTAAGAACTTCTACTTAAAAGAAGAATATTATAAAGAAAATAAAAAGAGAGGCCATAAACAGGAAGAAGCCACACAGATAGTAAGAAAAGAATGCATGCTGAGGATATAAAAATAATAATAATACAACCCAATATGATTTTTAAAGGAGTAAATATGGTATAACCACCACAGCATAATCTTGCACTATTTGTTTTCTTTCTATATATGTGGTGGAAGTCTGTCTGTGGGTGTGAGGTAGGTGGTGTGTGTTTATCGGGGAGCCTTTGTCCATGCACATGTGTTCAGAAACCAGAACAGGATCTTAGGGTTTTCTTTACTCTCTACCTTACTGACGTGAGAAGAGTTTCTCACTGAACTAGAATAGAAGCTGAATCTTTCCTCTGGGCTAGTAGCCAGAGTGCTCCAAGATCTATCCTTATTGTCTGCCCAGTGCTGGGGTTACAGGCATGAGTATCCATGCCTGGCTTTTGACGTGTGCTGGGGATTAGAAATACATTCTTTATGTATCACAGTAAGTGTTTTTAACTCAATAAGCTACCTATCTCCCTAGCACCTAATTTTTGTTACTCAAGACACCTAAAACTGTGACTATTAGGCATTCTTCAGCAATGGTCTTTAAAGAAAAGCACAATGATATTGACGATACCTTCATATATGACTAATTCCTGAATGTATCAGCCCTCCACTGGTATGACAAAAGGTAAGTGAGATATGGTAGCATTGAGATGAGCTAGCAAAAGGCAGTGTAGCTTTCATAAGCAGCAGCCATTAAGAACACAGCATGGTAAAACTAAGCTGCCTGGTCTTCAAATCCTTCAGAGACTTGAGAAGGAACACACTTGATTACCTGAGTATGCTGGGAGTGCCAGATTAGTAGTTTTCAAAATGAGAAGATGACAGAGACAATTTTCTACCTGAATAGTGACTCAAAACTCTCTATTATATTGGAGCATTTTCTTCAGCCTTCTGGCCCAATATATCTGACAGCCATATTTGTGAGGCAGGAACTATTGAGGACTTGCTTACCCACAATGAAGATTAGTTGTTTAGAGGTTAAGATGTTTTTAGGTCTAGATAGATGTTTTAAGTTGATAATGACAAGAGGTGACGGAGATTGGGTTACATTCAGAATTTTAAATGCACCAAGATAGGAAAGATGTTTTCTTCAAGGTTGTCAGATGCAAATCCCAAAACACTAAGAATGTAACATTTATATAATTCCTGGTTGTGTCATGGTTCTTCTTGCTATAGGTAGCATATTGTATATATGTATAATAATATAAATGCATATGTAAAAGCTAAAAAGTTTTTAAAAATAAAATAAAATACATTCTATTAAAAAAGAACACAGCAGGAGGTAATCCCCCTCAGGAACAGTCATAGGAGAGGGGAATAAGGGGAAAATGGGAGGGAGGGAAGAATGGGAGGATACAAGGGATGGGATAACCATTGAGATGTAACAAGAATAAATTAATAAAGAAAAAAAAGAACACAGCATGGAGTGAAAGAAATATCACACAATAGTAAGTGTGGTGGTTTGAATAACAGTGGCTCCCATAGGCTTAGAGATTTGAATGTTTGGTCACTAGGGAGTAACACTATTAGGGGGTATAGCCTTGGAGAAGTAAATGTGGCCTTGCTGAAGGAAGTTTATCTCTGGGTGTGGGCTTTGGGGTTTCAGAAGCTGAAAGCCGTCCCTCTTTTTCTCTGTTCTCACTTTTTTCTCTGTCACTGTCTCTCTGTTGCGCTTGCTCGCTCTCGCTCTCTCTCTCTCTCTCTCTCTCTCTCTCTCTCTCTCTCTCTCTCTCTCTCTCTCTCTCTCTCCAGGCTCGCTGCCATGACGATCGTAGACCAAGCCTCTGAAACTGTACGTACACCCCAATTAAATGATGCTCTCCTTTATAAGAGATGCCATGGTCATGGTGATTCTTCACAGCTATAGACCACTGAGACTGTAAGTATAGTTGCATTTTAATAGAGTTTAGCACGTACCTGAATTAACCAGGTAGGTGTTAAGGATCCATCTTAACTCTAAAGAAAAGCAAGAGAATGATAAACACACAAGATAAGGTCTTTGGAAAAGGGGAGTAGAGACAGAACTAAAGAGAAGCAAACAGAAGTATAGATGACGGATGACATACGGATGAATGATAGCTACTCAGATAAGTAGATGACACACAAATAGAGCATCAACTTGCAAGGTGAATAAAAACTCGTACTTTTGCCTTGAGAAAAAAAAAAAAGGATTTATCTTGCAAAGCAGCAGCAAGGTAGTAAGTGTTAAACCGTGCTGTATAATTAAAATCTCTTCACTGGAGTATAATGAAAATGTTTGAAGAGTTTTATAATTAAATAAATTAAGCCAATCATATTCGCATGCAAATCTGCAAAAGCTGCTTCTTAGAAGTTACTAATTTTCCAATTTGATGATATCTTAGTTGGTGATAATTCTATACTGAACTGCTTCTCAGACAACTTTTGTTAATTACCTTTCCATGTACTTCAGTTCTCCACTGCATTTGAAGGGAAAATAAAAGGCAGACAGGTTGAATGGGAGAAAAAGTGGATTAATGAAGCTTATTTTAATAAGAAAAGCTATTCTGAATAGATTCAAGAAGATGAAAATTTTTAAACAATAGTACTGGATTCTTCTACTGGAAATATTTTACTATGCAACAATAACTTTTTCTAAGTGAATTTTACTTTTATACGTGCGTGTGTGTATATATATATGTGTGTGTGTGTGCTATGTATATGGTACTTAAATATATGGAGATATATACATCCATATATCCTTGCAGAAGTCAAGGAATTCATGAAATGTCTTGATCTATCATGCCCCCTTCTTACTCACTTATAAAGGAATCTCTCAGTGAAACTGAAACTTGATGGGTGACTAGCAGGCCCCAGTGATCGTCCTGTCATCTCTATCCTCCAAGATGATCCAGTTACAGACCTTTGCATGCACGAATGTTCACATGTGTGCTGAAAAACTAAACTCTGTTGTTGTTGAATTGCAGCCTAAGCCCCCTCAGGAACAGTCATAGGGGAGGGGAATAAGGGGAAAATGGGAGGGAGGAAGAATGGGAGGATACAAGGGATGGGATAACCATTGAGATGTAACAAGAATAAATTAATAAAGGAGAAAAAAAAGGAAAAAAAGAAAGAAAACAAACAAACAAACAAACAAAACTAAACTCTGGTCCCAGTGTATGCACAGCAAGCACTCTTAACCTGTTAAGCCATCACCTTAGTTCTTATTTTGATTTTTGACACTGGATGCCTGTTTTGATTTTTATTATTCCCAACATTAGCATAAGATAGATCAATCTAATGAGTGTTTTCACATATACATATAGACTCTTGTATGTAGTACACATGTCATTTAAATTTACACCATCAAGAATTGTAAAAGGATGCATTAAAACAGAGAAATACATAAATTAAGGTAATTTACAGATTTCAGCAGTTAAATTTAGAGAGTTTTTTGGTTTTGTTTTGTTTTGTTTTGTTTTGATATGGTTTGATTTTTGCTGTTGTTATTGTTCTTTGTTATTCATTTGGTTTTTGTTGTTTTGTTATAAGATTTATTTTTCTGTGATGTTTTTGTTTTGTTTTGTGTTTGAGACAGGATCTCTCAATGCAGTTCCGGCTGGCCTGGAACTCACTGGGCAAACCAGACTGGCCTTGAACTCTCAGAGATCCACCTGACCCTACCTCCTGTGTACTGGAATTAAAGAGCTCCTGTAACCCAGGCTGTGCTCAGCCACTAGATCTTAGATGGCTAGAACCTTGAAATTCTGATCTTTCAGCTTAAAGCTCAAGTATTGGGATGATACAACAGTGTCTAGTCTTATCCTCTCTATTGTAGGTTGTGGTTGTGGCTGTGGTCCTAGGTTAAATACCAGATTATAGAATGCTACTTTACAATTAAATTTTGCCTTTATGGATTGAAAATAATCTTTAAGATACACTGTCTTCTTCTAATGAGGTTAATTTCAAAATTAAGAAAATCACAGATTTGTTACTTTAGATGTCACTGAAATTAAATAGTTCAATTTTCTCATTTTTAATATCAAATCTTTTCAATCCAGTAAGAAACTGGATATATTAAATATAAATACTATTTTATATTAAATACCTGAAAAAGGAAACTTGAAGAAGAAACTGTTTATTCTGTCTCACAGTTTACATTACAACTGGCAAAGCATGGTATGGGGAAAGTGAAGCAGTTCGTTAGAGTGTATTTATTGGCCAGGACAGAGAGATGAATTCTGGTGCTCATCTCTCTTTTTCCTTTTGACTTAGTACATATTTTCATCATAATAAATGGTGACACCCATAATTAGAGTGAGTCTTCCAATCCAAACTATCTGAAGGCTCCTTATAGACAGGTCCACAGGCTTATACGTTAGTTGAATCTGTATTTTGTTGAGTTGATAACAAACATGAACCATCACAATGCCATCCTTTGTCACATCATTTTTATACCACAGATGTTCAGTCCTTGTCACTATATGCTTATGGCCATCTCATAAAACAAAGTGCATGCAGTCATACTCTTAAAGTCTCCATAGTATTTAACAGTCTGACACGCTCAAAGGTTGAAGGCCTCTTCTTAGACTAATGACAATCTCCTTATTGTGCTCTCCTAGGAAATTTTTTAAAAAAGTGATATCATTCCAGTAAACAATAGTACAGAGTAAACACTCTCATGCCAAAAATGAGGAATGAAGACAGACCAAGAAATGATTAAACCAAAACAAGACCACAACATAGGCAGAACAAATAGCAAATCCTGCTGCTGCTCCATATCTGGCATCTAGGGCTACTGATGGAATTATTTGGATTCAGGGATTAAGTAGATATGCCCCCCCCCATTTTTCTGTCTCTGTAACATACAAAGCCTTTCTTTTCCTGCCAGTTCCATACTCTGTCTGCCAGTAACTTTTCCTCAGTGGATAGTCTATAGCGCTGACATATCCAGCCTCCTTGAGTCTTTACTATACCCCTTTGACCATAGATGCAGTAGCCTCTGTTTACCTTAGCAAACATTTCTCTTAGAAGTTTACTCTTCTTTCATATGAGAGGGTGTTCATTCGATTCAGGAAAGAACAAAATTACAAAACCTTGTAAGGCCTGGCCATGGGAAAGAACGGTAAAGTAGCTGGCAGTGCTAGACAGGTTGCCTTAGGGAGAAAGGGAAATGCTCTATGGAGTCTTTGGAGTGGTGAAGGCCTCAGGAGGGAGGCCATGGGAGCTGGGTACTTTCTGGGATTCTAAGTGTGAACTTTCCAGAGGCTGGGGTGAATCCCAGAGACATCAGAATGGACACTAGGAGGAAGCTGGCTGTGTAAGCCCTAATGCATCAGGTATATTGTAAAGCCTGGGCCCTGAAGATGAGCAGGCAGAGAAAGTAGAAACACTACTAAGTCTTGGAAGTGAGCCTCAGCTGACGGGAGAGAGTTGATATCTGTAGCTGGTAGCTAGACCCCAGGAGAAGAAAAGTAAGCTCCAGATGCGGAAAGGTGGACCACTGGGGCTACCGGTGGACCCCTTGAAGTAATAAGAATATCTAAGGAGGTCCAGAGGGGCCCCAAGTAAGCACACTCATTTAATGATAAGGGGAGCAGTGGAAGGCTACTGGAAGTGAAGGAGGAATGCAAGCAATTATGATTAGGAATGAGAGCTGCTTTATCTCTAGGGTCCTTTGGAGATACTGAGGAGGGCTTGGGGCTTCATCTTAACACAGAACTGGAAAACAATGTATCCAGGTTTTCTACTGACCCCCTGGAAGGGGATGGTCTATCTTCAGGATTGGTTGCCAATTGTCAGTGCAGCCAATGATTTTCCAATGCATTAGATAGGTGGGTGAGCATGAACAGGTAGCAAAGAATGATGCCCGGGATGACTTCAGAATGCTCAGTCTTAAATGTCACGCTTAGGCAGTCCATCTTTGTGTCTGTTAGCTTGGCCACCCTGTAGCCTGGACACTGATCTTTACACACTTTCAAATGATCAAACAGCTAAGCTGTGTGTTGAAAATATGCACTGCCATATTCTCTGTAAATGTCACAAATGACACACGTCACAAAAACTAGAACATTGAAATGACAGCACAGTAGGTTCATGTGGTCATACCAGTACTAATAATGAAAAAACACATGGAACCGTCATACAAGTGTTTTAAAACTTGAACCATCCAGGAAACATATGGTTGTCTTCTGAAGAAAAGAGGACCCAACTAAGACAATTGGGGATTGTTTTGGTTTTATAAACATTGGATTTATTAACCTTATTACCCACGTTTATGTCCTTTAAATGATGTTCATCTACCGAAATCTCACCATAAGTTCATAAACAATATTATTTGATACGATTTATTTGATACGATTGTAGTGATTTACACATATTTTTACCTTTGAAAGGATAGATAAACCTTTCCTCATCCAATGAAGTTTAGAGAATGTTATTAACTTTTCCTGAATTTAAAGGGCCATTTTCCTACCCTGCTATGCATTCCTAGCAGCAGAACTGTGCATATTCAAACTCAGGTCCTTGGATAAATAACAAGTGCCAGAGGGTGCTCTGATGCCCAATTTCTTGACAACAGGAGATAAAGCTTCATGTGTCATCCCCATACTGAGAAGGAAGAAATTCTTATTACTAGGGGTAGGGGATGGTGTCAGTGCTGAGAGAAGTGTGTGTGATCACAACTTTCAATCTTCCTTCTTGCTGCATAGTTGGGCGACTTCTCTATAGTATGTCTCTTTATTTATAATATGTAAGCATTTAGTTTTAACGTATCTTTGAATGCTCATTGTCCCATAAAGGCTCCCACACACATGTTCAATATATGTGTTTCTCCTGTTGATTTGTGGCAACTAACTCCAGCAGGAGACTTTACAGGGTGCAGAAGTAAAGCATTGCCCCATCAGAACATTCATGAACTTTCTGTAAATAACCAGAATGCCACCTTTTCAGTATAATTACTTACTCTTGTATTAGTAAATGTGGAAATAATGCAGAATGGTTCTAGCCAATTTCATTACAGCTCCAAACATTTCCTTTCCCCCAAGTAAGAGGAGTATAAGCCTAATAACAGCCATGTGGTCCTCTGGACACTCATGAATAACAATCCCCAACTGCCCTTGCTCTGGTGAGAGGAACTGAATCTGAGCAGATGTGACAAGAGATCCCATCAAAGCAGATTTTACAGCTCACGAGCAGTTATGCACTGCATTCAGCTTGTTCCTTTGCCCATTATTTCTGCTATAAATATGTATGTCCTGAGTAGGAATGGCTTCTCTGAGCTGTTTTAGATTCTGTACGACGCGATGAGATGTCAACTTATTGATTATCTATATCAACCCATTGCTAATATGACCAAGAATTCACCTCTTTATTTGTAAAGCTATTATGACTTGGGAGTGTAGGTTACTACAGACTTCTCTGGCAAAACCTAAGAAGTAGAGCTATAATCCAGGTTTTTACTTATTGCATATTCAATACATGAAACAATATGAAATTATATTTTGAGCATTTCTAGAGTCCAAATGAACAATCAAGACAGTGGGCAATAGGAACTGGAGAAAGTAATAAGCTAGATTATTAATGGAAAGAGCACATTTTACACTTTAGAATTTTATGTTATTTGGGCATGGATATTATAACCTCAGAATTATAAAATCATGATCAATATTAAAACCCTGAATTTCCAATTACTTTAGATGTTGAAAATAAAGTATCAACAAAGCCAAAAGGCAAAGATAGGAGTCAGAATTATTCACAACGGTCTCCATCATTGTTTCCGGTAGGGTGTGCTCGAAATGCAGTAACACCTGCAGGGCCTCAGAGATCTAGCCTTCTAGAATATGGAAATTGATGTACAGGAACCTGGCACAGTGAAAATGCAGGCATGAGAAAATGTCATCTTTCAGTAAAGAGGAAGCTTGTTTCTGAGCCTGGCTTAAGGATTCAGATCTTTGTGTACAGAAGTACCACAGAGGCTAGGTGGTTCGAGAGAATCTTGGGTTTCATTGGCTATGAAACTTAAATGTAGACCATTCTGACGCAATGTGGGCCGGACTTCACGGCTTTGCTCATTATCCAGGAAACGGAAGTGACTTCAAGCGGCTCCGGACAATACTCTGCATTGCTCTGGAGGAGGCCATAAAATCATGAGGGAGAAATTCCCAAACAACAATTTCCATTTTATCCTGAAGGAAGTGAAACTATTGTGATTTGGGGTTTGTGTGTGTTTCTGAAAATAAAATGTATTATTCACTTTCTTATAATCATATCCTAATTATATAAAAAAAAGGACTTGAAGGAAAAGTTTCTTTGGCGCATAATTTCAAAGGGTGTTTAAAAAGCAAGCCCGCTGACTTGCTTCCACAAGCAAGGCCACATTTCCTAAGTGTCCCCAAACCTCACCACCAAGACTGAGCTGCAGACATTGCTCTCTCAAACTACCACAAAGATAATATTTGCTAATATTGTAATGTTTTCATGTTTTGTTTTAGCTATCTAATTTCAGAAAATATTAAAACTGTTAATATTTATTCAGCCTCTTAAAAATAGAAAACGCTAATAGGAATATAACAATTCTTGAGATACTGATTCCATTTAAAATGCTTGTATGAGTTTTCATAAAACAGTTGATGAGCAGAGCTCTCTCCTTGGATTTAACCCTTTCATGGTTTAGAAGAATCTTTCTGGCCCTCTGGAGAGGAGATGCTTTCTTACCAAGAGGACAAGAAGAAAGGAAGGCATTAAACCAACCAAGTGAGCCAAGAGGCCATTTCCTACAATCACAGCGACAGCTATTTCTTAAATTCATTTCTGATATACTGTGATCAGTTTTCTTCACTTTCAAATTAGTTTCATGCTTTTTACTAAAATAGATTTCAGAATTTTGCATGGAACATAATTTATCTTTAGAGACAATAAATTAAGTCTTTGCCAGCTTACGAAGCAAAAGTGCATAAATGAATTTATTCTTGCCTCTTACCTTTTTACCTCTTACTTTGTTCTTATTACAAAAAAAATTACTGGAATGGAAAATTATATTTTAGCCCAGCTGCTTAGAAAAAAACATGTAATAGGTGGGTTGGAAGATTAGCATTAATTGTATGGTATGTCTAACACACACACACACACACACACACACACACACACACACACACACACACACTTCATATATATAATTACAATGAAGCACAAGGCATCCCAGAGTCAATTCGTTGTCAAGGAGACCTCTACAGGCATCCTGTTCATTTGATTAAGGAAAATACATGTACTGAAAAATCATCAAAGCTGTAATCAGATCTTGTTTCTAACAATATTACAGATTATTAAGTATTATTTTTAATATTATCTTGTGATGTCTTAAGTATCTGTGGATATCCAAAATTATTTCCTTTTATGTTTTATGAGAATAGTAATATTTCTTGATGATTATTGCTAAGATTTATGTATTTACAACGCAATTCCTTGTGACAGTTGATGCTCAGAAAATTACACCTCATGTCCTTATCGCAGTATAGAATTACAAATATTTTTATTTCCTTTTCTATTTTTATCTCTTTCATTTTTGATGCTATTTCACTACAAAACATATTCATAAAACTTAATGTCCAGGAAAGAAGTAATGATTCCTTCTTTTTACAGACTATATTGTTTTCTACTAGTTATTGTGACTAGAATTTACATTCAGTTTCTCAGTTACTCTTCCTGGTCCTAGAGTGGCATACGAGCTGTAATCCCTACTAGACAGACAGACAGCGTGGTTCAAAGGACTGACTTTTCTAATGGCTTGCCATCACTAAATGTAAAATTCATGTTTTAAACTCCATTCTTTCTGAGCCTAAACTCCGAGCATACTTATTTGTAATCTGATTGTAAATCATAAACAACTTTGACACACAGTGTTTCAAGAAAAGTCTCTTATATCAAAATCATCAGGATGACTTTTGTGGCTTGAATGAGAAATATTTTGCATGGGCTCATGTATTAGAGAACCCCCTGTGTCCTCCCTTCCTGGAGGGGGTGTACCACTCCCTAGGGGAGGGTTTTGAGTGTTTACAGCCTCACTCCAATTCCAGTTCGCACTCTGTACTTCCTGTGTGTGCGTAGTGATGTGATCACTCAGCTTCCTGTTTCCATGCCTGCTGCTTGTTGCCGTGCTGCCAGACTGTGATGAGCTCTTACCCCTCTAGGACTGTAAACCCAAACAAACGCTTTCATCCCTAAGCTGCTTTTTCTCCTGGTCCCTTTATCTAAAGCAGATGGTTACACACTTGCAACATGCAGTGTGGGGCTATGGGAAAGCTAAGAAGTAAAATTCAAATGGTTGCCTACAGGAGATGCATATATTCTG
This sequence comes from Acomys minous, assembly GCF_964271855.1. Classification (NCBI taxonomy): domain Eukaryota; kingdom Metazoa; phylum Chordata; class Mammalia; order Rodentia; family Muridae; genus Acomys; species Acomys minous. Next base: position 29,579,923 of record NC_140495.1, read on the forward strand.
ACTAAGAGTTCTTATAATTCACTGTATCTATCAGCGAAGTGCAGCCCATAAAGAAAGTATGGAGTTTAGAGTGGAAAAGAACTTACTGTTTCTATCAACCAGTCCAGACATAACCAGAGAAACCAATGCTAAGGTACCTAACTGTGAATCCTGATTCTTCATCCATATAGTTTATTAGGGATATCAGTGGAACCCATCATGATCATGTATAGTAGTGGGTATAAAATATTCAAAGGAAAAGAATTCCTCTTTCTGTTCACTGAAGAGAGCCCCAAATGCTCCCCAATATTGACATAGAAGCAGCCTGCCCCAGGTTACTTAGCCACCTCTGTCATCACCTGCTGCCACCATAAAAAAGACAAACCAAGACAAAGCCAGGATAAAAAGGACAAACCTGCCACCCATTGCTCTCTTACTCTCTTATTCTCATTCTCTCTCTCTCTCTCTCTCTCTCTCTCTCTCTCTCTCTCTCTCTCTCTCTTCTCTCTCTCTCCCTCTCACCCCGTTACAAATGGCAGCCAAGAGCTGCTTCCAAAGAACTTATATTTATATCCTTTAATTTATCTTGCATGAAAAGCAAGCCACAGTCCTCTTTTTTTCTCTTAATTACAGGAAAAAGAAAGTATGTTGGATAGAAGCAACCTGCCCCAGGTTGCTTAGCAACCTCTGACGTCATCACATGCCACCACCACCAGAGGCCGAGGATAAAAAGGACAAACCTGCCACCTGTAGCTCTCCTCTTACTCTTACTTTGTCTCTTACTCTATCTCTTTCTCTTTTCTTTCTGTCCTCCTGGGGTGCCACCCCTTCCTTCTTCTCCCCATGCTTTGACAATAAATCTTATACCATGTATGTTGTGTGGCACATATTTAACACCAAGGAGGCCATGCCAAAAAGATGCATCTAGTGGCATCTAGTGGCATCTAGGAAATGGCTGAGGGGAAACAAAGTTATCCATTCCCTGAGAGGGAAATATATGTCACTGAGTCTGCAGTTGACTCAAGTCTACAGAAGAATGTCTTAGTAGCAATACAAAGCCTGAAGGGGTTGCTTTCATCACCCAAAGCTTAACAGCCACCTCAGCACACAAGAACAGGTGATAAGAGCCTTTCCAAGAGATTCCAACATGTGGTCAGCAATTGCTGCCCTCCTGTTCCATTGTGCAAGACCAAAGAGGTATTGCCATACTGCAGTCTTACTTTTTTTTTTGTTTGCTTATTTAAAAACATGGCTGAACTAGTCGTTAAGTTAATTTTCACAACTGAGTCCTTCAGAAAACTTGAATATACACCTTGTATTTCTGACCCCCTAGGAATCCCTGACTCAACTAGGCTTTCATTCCATTCCCTTTTCTCGTTCTCCTCTGTGTCCGGCTAGTAGCAGTATCATAGCTGTAAGCGTTTGACATTTGTCCAATTATATTTTTGCATTGCTCTCTTTTGGCTTTTTTCAAAATTATTTCAAAGGTCAGTGGCCACATAACTTGGGCCAATTGAAATTGCATAGGATAGTCTAATTTAAACACAGTGGTTTAAAAAAAAGAAGAAATCTTTGCACTCTCATTCCTCCCCTGCCCCCCTGCCCCTGCCCCCCCCCCCCCCCCGTGATCTTCCATGTAAAACCAAAATGGTGGAGCATCTGTCTTCTGTGTGCAGCTTGGTAGTATCATCTGCTGACCACTACACAGTGTGGATTCTGTAGAGTCATGGTCAGAATCTTCTCATAATCACTGATTACAAAGCCCATCTGGGACAGCTTTTCTGGGAAGTAGGGAAGTTGGGAGTCATACTTGGATACGTCAACTGGAATGACTTCCCACTAACCTAGGGCCATGTTTGCAAGGCATCCTTTCAATGATTCCTTTATGTTCCTCCATGCGACTTGCCAAGTGATGCCACTTCTTCGCTGTACGTCCATTTAATGTACTCAATGACAAGTAGATTATGGACAATATGATCAAAACAACCCCTAATGCTTCTACCATCCAGACATCTGTAGGAGCTGCCAGAAGCCATGTTATAAAAGCTGTTTAAAAGAATCTTTCCTACAGACACATGTAAGAGATCTATAGCTTTGGCTCCTTCTGAGGCCATGGCTACTCTGTGTTTACTGAGTTTTTCACAGATTTTGTTGAATAAATGCTTGCATACCTTTTAGAAATCATTTGGTCACTACAATGAGTAACTGTTAATTTTTTTTAACAGCTTACCATAATAAAAATTTGTGAGTAAAAAGTCCTAAGTAACTTGTCATTTTTCTGAAGCTACTACTGTAGGTGTGTACCTGTTATAATTTTTTTTATCTCATGCCTAAGAAGCTTAGAAGATTTTTTTTTATTTGTCTCTGCTTCTTTAGAAGATTGTTATAGCTTGCTACCCTTCCCTAATTATCTTTCCATTTGCCAAAATATTGCCACTTCTGTATGATTAGATTTTGAGATTGGTGCCTTCGTTAAAAACAACTGTTACCAGAAAAATTTGTATGTTTAGCATTTGCCTTGATAACTATGCTATTTTGTCTCAATTATATTAAAATACCATATGTCCAACAGTAATAACAGTGAAGAAAATGAAATGTTGACATCCCTATCTCTCCTGCCAAAAAAACTGAAATTGAACCAGTGGTATATTTTCAGCTAAACATAAATTATTAAAACAAGAGAATCAGCAACAACCTTGAGAAATTTTTGTCATTGTTCTATATTTTGAGGCATATCCTTCATTATATATTTAATAACTTTAGCTTTCTGAATAGTAGAATTTAGATGGAAAATTAGCATTAAGGAAATTTAGGACATATCTCCATTTATAGAATTTGGGGAAAAGAAGAAAAAAATAGGCACAGATGCAGATATAGCTAAACGGGGATGTTTCTGAGTTTTCAAAAGAGAAGAGAAATTTTCCAGTGATCAAAGATGAAGAACAGATAGAGAAGGAAGGTAGCAGCTGAAAGCCCCCTTCTCTAGCTCACTAAGGAGATGGTTGTACATGAAATGCACTGTTTTCCAAGGTGGCATGAAATAATGTGCATAAAACAGTTAAATGGCAAAAATGATAAAATGCTAGTATTCTTGCTCATTTAAATATTACTTGTTATTTCTTTTTCAGGTACCTTTATAGAGTACTGCACAGAAGCATTGTGTAGTTCACACAGTGTAACAGATTTTTCTTTTCAGGAAATGAAGTTGTCTGATAGGTTTGAAGGTTGAAAACCTGACACAAATGAATAAGTAATACAAGATATGTCTTGAAAACATTTGAACAATGAGACAAGGATAAAAAAAAAACCCAAATTTTGTCATTAAAGTTAAATTTAAATATTGTTAAATTGAATGAGATTAGGTCTTAAGCTAGATTGTATCTGTGTCTTTATTTCCTCCTTGAAGTTTCTATAAATTGAAATATATCCTAAGTTGTCCTTATGTTAATTTCTATCTAAATTTTACTATTTATAAAGCTAAAATAATTAAATACACTATGAACAATATGCTCTTAAATATAAAACAATGACAAAAATTTCTCAACATTATTACTGATTCTCTAATTTTAACTTTTCTCACATGGTTACATGAAATAGGTCAAGTAATGTTCCAAACTAAGTGTGCCAAATGCTAATGATGACAGAAGTTATATTAAAATAATATAAAGTTTAAATGATATACTAATAAATGTAATTATAAAAATCATACACTTGTGATGTATTGTTATACTGTTCACAATTCGTAAGTAAAATCATGATACAAGCAGAAATAAAAATTGGAAATGGTATCACTGTTTTAGAATTAGGACACAAGTTCTTCAATAACAGTATTCAAGGAGATTAAAATTTTGAGAGGATATTTTAATATACTACTAGAAAAATTTTAATATACTACTAAAAATCTTGCCATAGAGGACCCAGAAAACCAAGCTTAACACTAGCAATTTATTCTTGGTGGAGAGTTCATGAAGTCCACTAAACTACAGAGAGTCAGCAGGGCAGAAGTGTCCTCAGGAAATGCAGGGGTCTTGTTTCCACAAGCACATCTTCCTTACAGCCCTACTTAAGCCAGGAGACTCCCGGCAGGGTATGGAGCCTTTCTGATCCATCTATAGCTTGAGGTCTACTGAGTGGAAAGTTTTGCTTTTGACCACTATTTTGCTTCTGTAATTATTATTATGGGGCATGTATAGAAGTAGAATCTTTATGGGCTACATGCAAATAGCATTTCTCATAGAGCCAAATTGGGGGTGGGGCACGACTGAGCTTTAAATCTTTAATATCACCATCATACATAAACTCTAAAGTTCTGGTCTCATCTAGCTCAGATATCAGGAAAGTTCAATCTGTAGGACCGGGAAACCAATCCCTCTGCCCTTCCTGTGCTAGCATGGTTCAGATTAAAACTCAAATGGCACCGCATAACCTGATGTCTCAGGAAACATTACAGACTCTCCTGTGGTGTGTGCTGCATTTCCACATGGAAGTCCAATAGAAAATGTTCTAGAATTTGTAGCTAAAAGGACTGCATTGTGTGTACGATGGTTGAGTTTATGTTTTGTGCTCTTAGCACACACAGAAATAACTAATGATGATGATGGTTGTGATCGTGGTGATGGTGGTGGTGATAATGGCAAAAAGAAACTGTGAAAGGTGATTGATACTACTTTGGTGGCTATGGCTTAACAGCCATATGCCTTTCCCCAAATTGTTCAGTTATACACATTAAAGATGTGCAATTTTTATTTCAATATCACCTTAATAAAGAGGATCAAAGTAAAAAAGAAAAACAAACAAAAGCTAAAAAAAAAAAAAAACCAAAACCAAACAACAACAAAAATGAACCCTAACTGCTTACTCTATTTTTGTGATAGTTTAAAAAATATTTATGATTCTGAATGCAGGAGGGAAGAAAACGCAGACCCTAGAGCACTGAGGAATTTACATGCTATATATAAATCTATCATCCATTAGGCAAGTTCATGACAAAGAGAAGCAAGGCATGAACTTAGTCTAAAATCGTCTAGAGGCATTAGATACAATCAAGTGCAAATCTCTGGACAGATTATGCTTCAAAGACTTTCCATAAATAATTTCATCCCCCAAATGCATAAATAATAGTCAAACTTCATGGACCCTGACCAGGAAGACATCACTATGAACAAGAATCATCAGATCAGTCAGCTGGACAGAGGACAGAATGGAAATCATACAATAAAATTTTGAGAAACTACCAATAACACAATCATGTTTACATTGTTTAAGAATATGAAATATAAGCTTTAGAATATGTTTGGAAGAAATAAAACTGGATAAGCATGCACCCAGATTTACAAAGTTAACTAGTAGAAATTTATGCATATGCATATATATGTATATTTTAGAAAGACTAATTCAGCCAGCATATTGTATAATTAACTACAATCAGATAAAGGAGTGCTTATTGAATGACAGGTCATGAGAAACTATCCAGAATTTAAACTAAAATTAATAGGCAAAATGAGAAGGTCTAAGAAGGAAAGAGAGTAAATGGATTAAAAATAATGTATAAGAGATATGTTTATCAATTTGAAGACATTAAAGAAAAAGTGTTTATATCCCAGCACTTGGGAGGCACAGGCAGGCAGATCACTGGGAGTTCGAGGCCAGCCTGGTCTACAAAGCAAGTCCAGGACAGCCAAGGCTAACACAGAGAGACCCTGTCTCGAAAAACCAAAAGAAAAAAAAAGTGTTTATACAAGAAGTTTCCACAGTTCATATTGTGTATCATAAATACATACAATATTTGCTTGTTGATTTTTCAAAAATTACTCAGATAAGTAAGTAAAAGTCAGTCCTCAGTCCTCAGTCCTCCCCTGATTTGACTCTATGAGAAATATTATTTGCACGCAGTCCATAAAGATTCCACTTCTACACATACCCCATAATAATAATTACAGAACCAAAAAGAGAAGTAAGCTTCTCTCTTGGGTAGGAATATATATATTTATATATTCATGTACATACATAGTTACATGTACAAATATCACAATACAAATACTGAATTAATTAGATGAACAATTGTTGAAGATAGTGAGACACTATGAACATTAAAAGTGGAGGAATTCCTCCAGTAGAGAAATACTGGATGGAAGCACAGCAGGGCAAGTTTCAAATTCTGAGGCTTTGTGTCTGATATCAAAGAGCTTAGGTGGTTCTGCCACTACAGCTTTGGTTTCTGCCTCCCTCTTGGATCTACTTCCTGTTTGATCTTCCCTCTTGGGAGATAGTACAGAGATCCGGCATCTCTAACCTCCTCTCAGCTCCTACTCAATACGGGGTTCATTTTCACAGACTCATACCCTGAATGAGCTCTCAGGTCATATTCCTGGCCTTAGCAGCTCTTCAAACCAGAGCATGATTCCATGACCCCAGTAACCTTGCATCCTCCAGGATTCTAAAGCCAGCACCATAACGATGACACTACCATGTTCTGCTGTCCCGCTGGGATGGAATTTGGTCTCCTTGATACACATTTGCAAACCTTGTGATTCTTGATCCTTTCTAGGACCAGAAACTCCTTCACATCTTTTCTTTTCACAAGTTGGAGGCTTAGGTGCGTGGAGTCTTGCCCTGGGGGATGTTCTTCCTTTTACTCCAATATAGATCAGGCTTTCCTTTAATGATCTTATCTCTCAGCACAATCTTTAAGTCTCACCATCACAAACAGTGAGTTTCCTGCTGTCCTTTTTCTCTTCAAATTGTATGTTTTGCATTGGTTTTGTTCCACATGCTCTTTTTCATTGTAGACTTGCATAAGAGTGATGACTAATAGCCCTGGGACAAAATCAATGTAGGCTGTCTTGAACTCTCCTCTACTAAAGAAATTAGTTGATTTCTTTTAAATTGTTCCTGAGGCAAGTTCTTAGAACAAGAGCAGAAACAAGCTACATTGTTTGCCAAAATATCTTAGAAGTGGTCTCTGTCACAGCTGCTAATATTGTTCCTCTGTGAAATATCTTGAGTCCACATAGTTTTCATACTACTTTTTTCCAAGATCCTACTAGGATGTCTCATTAAGTTTTGCTTTCAATATTCAATAGCTTTTCCCTATAAATATACAGAAAGGAGGTACAGTTCTTATGCATGAATGCTAATTGGCAGGATTAACAGTTTGTGGACACATTATGGGGTCACAAAGTCTAAGAGTCAGATTTATGCTGAAAGTGTTTCTTCCTATTCTCTGTGTCATTTTGCCAACAAATCTAAGGAAAACTTTCAGTCCTGAAGCTGCCCATCATTGTATTGAACGAGCTTCCCATTTTAATTTGCACACTGGACCTTTTTTGTCTCATAGAGTTTTTACCAATACATTAGATAAAATGCACATCTTAGCTTTTTAAAAATACGACTTTTTTTAGGGTTAACTTTTTAAATTACTCAACTGAAAAATAATGCATAAGTTAATTATTAGCCTAATCATATTGTTATTTCTCTCTTTCCTATTTGTTTTCAGAGATATTCACCAATCTCAGCATATCAAGATTCAGAAATGCATATCAAATATCGAGATATGGTGAAATTATGTATTTTCTAATTTTTTCCTGCATTTTCTAAATATATATGTTTCTTGAGTTTTTACTTTCAAGGGAATAATCTAATTTCTCATTTTTAAAGCCATAGAATATTTTAAAGCCTTCTAAAAGAGATTATGGATTTTTTGCTTATTTTTTCTTCTCAGTCTTCATGAAGTAGCTGATATTTTCAATATTCTGCCTTAAACTCAGAATTTCTATTAAAAAGTATTTCTTCCCAAGTATAGTTTATATGTTTTTAAGAAAGAAAAACAGGATATTTTGTTTACAGTCTAAATTCTCATCAGTAGTTGACATGATGATACCAAGAAAGAGGGAAATGCTGTAAGCAGGGGCCTCTGTGACTTTACAGCAGGTTTTATCCTGTCACAGGTCAGCAGAGACCAAGCATCAGAATAGACACATTAACATATGAGGCCATCTGCTGAGATACAGTGGTGATGGGAGTTTTCATCTATATAATTCATTGGCTGTTTTCCTAGAATTGTCAAAGTAGATGAAAATAAACTTTGTTTTCACATTGTCACTTCTTATACTTGGCTCAAACAGCTAGGCACACTATTATACAAGCTGAATTTGAAAAAAAAAACCATATTATTATATTTGATACCAAGCACAAACTTGAAAGAATAGATCAACTTTAACAATAGATAATTAGAACAAATATTATATTCATACTTTGCCAAATTTACTTTAGCTAGGGTAATTTGGTTTTTTATTAATTTAATTTTAAATTAATCTCATAAATTATTTTTCAATAATATAACATTATTCACACCAAGTCCAGTATTTTATTCTGGATTGCAATCATCTCAGTAACAGTTTCATGCTTATAACACACATTGCTCTGAGTAAATTCCGTACATAGATCCCTAATTATTATAACAACTGTATGAATTTTTTTCATTTTTATATACGAGTGTACCAAGATAACCATGGACTTATTTTAATATGTATTATCATGGACAGGAATTTAGTTCAAAGGGCTAAAAGGGAAGTAAAATTTAAAGGCTGAACTGGGCGGTGGTGGTGTATGACTTTTATTTCAGCATTCGGGAGGCAGAGGCAGGTGGATCGCTATGAGTTCAAGGTCAACCTGGTCTACAGCCAAGGCTACACAGAGAAACCCTATCTGGAAAAGCAAACAACAACAACAAATTAAAAGCTAAATAAAAACAGCGTATCCTCCTAGAACTGACGTGAGAAAAGCGTATAATCTCATCTACATCCCTGTTTTGTTGGCCAACTCCCCTGACATAGCATTTCTCTTAATGTTTTTATTTTCATCTTTTAGACAAGCATCAGTTTCCTAACATATGTTGCTGCTCTGTATGAATTTGCTTTTGCTTTTTATGGGTAACTTTAAACCTTAGTTTTCAGTCTTTCCTACTTTTAAGGATACGAGAATTGAGGCTGAAAGAGAGATGGCATCTTCCACCCACTGGTCACGTGTTTGATTCTTCACACCTGGGATTCAAAGTACACCATTGCCCACTGGAAGCCTTTCTAGTTCCATTGGATCACATGATTCAAACTCTGCTTCCCACCAAGGGCCTTTCTATTGGCCACACACCGCTGGTGTCCACTAACTCGCATGATGAAACACCAATGGGTGTACGGAGAAATTCCACTGTATTTAATTGTAGCGTTTACGGGAAACAAAATTTCCTTTCAGTGTATTGTTGAGAGACGTTGTGACATCTGTTCTACCTTTATTTAGATGTGTATTCATTGCAGTTCAACATGACTTTCAAGTAATGGTAATTTTTACTTTATAAGATATAATTAAACTAACTTGTAAAATTGGAAACTATATTTGTTTGGAGAGAAAGCTAGACAAAGATGATGTTTCAAAGATGTTGGCTATGGTGACATAGAACTCTGTCATTTTACTTTCAGAGGCCTGATACCACTGGCTTGTGCATTGTTCGCAGAAGGAACTCCTCATGGTGATTTACTTTATAACTGAAGGACAGCATGGTTTCCAAATGAACATAATCAGCAACTTTTAAAAGCAAGTAGCTTATAAAGTTATGTTTGGAAGATTCCATGCCATAAGCACTCTGTGAGATTTTCCAAGATATTAAGAAGGACAACATTTACCAGAAGAAGGCAAACAGGTACACACAGATATTTGCCAAAGGACTTTCTTCCTACTCCTACGGTCCTGCCAGATGCAGTTGTTCGGTTTTCCCTGGGAAAGCAAGTAGCTTCAACAGGAAGGTGCAGCTGCTGGCTTGCTGTAAGCAATGGAGCTTCCTCCTGTTGCCAGAAGGAGGGGCCGTGGAGCTGCAACTTTGTTCCATGCAGCTAAGAAGCCGCTTGTTTTAATTGAGCACTCTGGCTCTCGATAACCAGCTGTAGGAGAGTGTCAGGAAACAGGATACAGGAAGGCACCTATGTCAGCCTCTGGGAAGTTTCAGCATTAAATAAAGATGCTCCATGTTATCATGGACCCAGGAGTTTTGTTCTCTGAGGATTGAGGCACACCTGATATTCTTGTGAGAAGTCAATACTCATTATATTTAGTAATATGTGTTATGTGCTATTATAGTGTGGTTATACTGCCAAGATATTTTATGACAAAATTGAATGCTCACTCTACACATGTAGAGATCAAAATGTGTCAGGTTTTCAAGCTGTATTTTAAACACAGGCATTTCTCGGCTTTATGTCTAATGCTTCACACACATATTTGACATTTTTCTGTTCAATATATTATTACAGTAATAAAACAACCTTGGAAGTGTTTTTCTAAATGGAAAAAAGTTCCATGTCATAACAGTGGTTCTTCAAGTGTGCCTGTGAAAGACCTAGGCAACGTGTAACTCTAGGGCTTCTCCTGCTCACGCTTTTCAGACGCTGGTTATAAGTCAGCTAAGAAGTATTCTCCTCAGTGTGACAGACTGAGCTGCCGAAAATAACTTTGAATCTTAAACTAATCCTAGGAGAAGTAAATTTCATTAGCATCTGTTAAGATTTCACAACTGACTGAAGGCAGAAGGACAAGGATATTTGATGTCATACATATATGAGTCCTCTCAGAAGCATGGGTGAATAGCAAAGTAGAAGGATCCAGAGGGTCCTAGAAACCTACAAGTAGAACATTATGATAGGCAGATTTGGGCACAGGGGTCCCACTCAAACTAAGGCACCAACCAAGGACAATACAGGCGGGAAACCTTAAACCCCCACCCAGATCTAGCCAATGGTCAGAACACTCTCCACAGTAGAGTGGAGAGTGGGATATTACTTTCTCACATACTCTGGTGCCTCACCTTTGACCATGTCCCCTGGAGGGGGAGACCTGGTGGCACTCAGAGGAAGGACAGCAGCTTACCAAGAAGAGACTTGATAACCTATGAGCATATACAGGGGGAGGTAATCCCCCTCAGGAACAGTCATAGGGGAGGGGAATAAGGGCAAAAGAGGAGGGAGGGAAGAATGGGAGGATACAAGGGATAGGATAACCATTGAGGTGTAACAAGAATAAATTAATAATAAAAAAAGAAAGACCCCTGTTCCAAGAAATAATATTAAAATGTCACAACATTCATTAAAGAAATAAAATATGTGACAATAAAAAAAAAATGAGTCCTCTCAGAAGCTAATACTGAAAGACAAAGTTGTAGACTGGTGGTGATACATAAAAATGCACTGGGGCTTTGTCTTTATTTTCTCTGCTCTTGGTATGGTGAGATGTGGCATACTGTCTTACCTACATGTGCCTTCCCTCTAACTTTCCCCAGTTACCCTAAATATGTCCCCATTCCAACATCATGTCTTTTTTTTTTTTTCTGTAACTCACCAAGTGTGGGGTTTGAATGAGACTGGCTGACATATAAATGCAGATGTCTGAATACTTTGTTCCCAGTGGAAGGAACTGTTTGTGAAGGGTTAGGACAGTGGCCTTTTTGAAGGAGGTGTATTATAGGAGTGGTACCTCACCATGCTCGTTACGTTCCTTCTGCCTCCTGTTTGTGGGTTATGGAGGGGAGCTATCAGGGTAAGGACCAGACAAACTCCATTTTGAAAGAGAAACTTCATTTTGTGTGAAACTTGGCCATGGGCCGAACCCAGATTCCAGGAAAAAAACACAAAGTAGTCTAAACAGAAAAATTCCCACAGCAACACAATCAGCTCACCTTGGGAAAAGTCCAAATATACTCTCTGCTGGTCAAGCTGACCAGAGGTGGTCTGGCACATAGCAATGGCCAATCAGGAGAAGCCAGGCCAGAGTTCCTAACGCTACCATGACTGCTTCAACCAATCTTTTCTATAGGTCAACTTGCTCCTACACTGTCGGGTCCCAGCTCGCGGGGAAAAATTGAATCAGGGTTCACCTGAAAGAGGGAGTGGGGATTGAAAGTAGGATACAGAGACTCAAGAAATAACAAATCAAGTCAGGAAATTTCTGATCAAGATTCACTTTACTGCCGACTAGCAGGAACATATATAGGGCAGGGTCAATAGGATCTATTCTTATCTCACTCACCCTAGCCCCCAGGCAAGAACGCAATAGCCTAAATCGCTCCCTGTAGAACTTCCTAGTTCTCTGAGTAGTTCCCTCGTAAGAACTTCCTAGATCCTCTGGGTGGTTCCAAGTTGAGACTTCTCTACTTCTTTCAAAGGTAAACAGTCCAAGGATGGCCTAGAACACAAGACCTTGTGGTGAAGTAAAGGTCAGCAACTCGAAGGTCACAGCATACAGCCTAAGCATAGGATTTCTGACATGGTAGAATTTGGCATGGGTCCTCAATTACACCTATTACCCAACCCCAAAACACCAAGGCTTGTAAGTCCTTGCTTGCAGCTTTTCTGCCCAAATGTCATCCAATCATATATTGGAAAACCCATTTCTTTGTCTAAAACCTATTTTTTAAAAAAAACCCTCTCAATTGAGACTCTGGGCCATTTCCCTGAATCTGCTGTCACTGTATAGGAGGTGTGGCCTGGGCTGGAGCCCACAATAAAGACTTCCTTGTGATTGCATTTGGACTCAGCTCTTGGGTGGTCTGTTGGTGGGGGGTGGAGTAGAGGGAGGGGCGCGGGTGTCTCTCAGAGTTTAGGCATAACATCAGCTGTTTCTACCACAAATCATTGCTCCTCCATCGTGTACGCTAACCAGCTGAAACCATAAGTAAAATTCAACACTCTCTTTTATAAATGGCCTTGATTATGATATTTTATCACAGCAATAGGAAAGCAACTAACATAGAAGTTGATACCAGAGAGTAGGCCTGACCATGCTGCTGTATGGAAGAGTGTGGAAAAGTTTAAGAATTTGTCCTATCAAAGTGGTTGAATGATGCCCAGAGAGCTTACTGGGCTATCATATTAGAAATGTGGAAGACAGTAGCACGGTGTAATTTGAATAAGTGTGAAGGTCGATCTTAAGAAATTTGAGAGTGGAACAATATTGCAACTCATTGCATTCTCGTTGTACTTTATTGAAGAATGTGGCTGCTTTTTTTTTTTTTTTACCTCATTCTAAGAATTTTCCCTGAACTAAAATTTTTAAAAAGTCTTATTTCTTTAGTGGAAGAGACCTCGTGGTACCCTAATATTGACCCTGTTGCTTGGTTGTTAGTAATCAATCTTATGCGGATGTACAATGAAAACAAGAAAGTGGGGCAAAATAAAATACATATTAAAGAGACAGAGAGAGAGAGAGAGAGAGAGAGAGAGAGAGCGCGCACCAGGAAATGTAATCATGGACCATAGGGTTGTGCTGAAATAGATAGGGGGATTATGTACAGCCTTGGTTAGAAGTGGAAAAATAAGAGGGGTGACTTTAGGACAATACCCCACTCAGTTAAGCTTCCAACCTCTGAAACAAGCAACCAAGCAACAAACAAGCCTAAGGATTTTCCTGTTCCTAAAAAGCAACAATAAATGAAAAGTTCATTAAATATGATTCATTTCAACCATTCGTTCAGCCATTTAGTAAATGTGATTCAAGGGAAGGGAGCAGGCTCCGTTCCAAGCAGGCATGTGAACTTGGCAATGTGGTTCAGGTTCATGTGCTTCTGCTTTCACTATCATGAAAAATGCATGAATAATAAAGGGCTTGTGGATTCTTGCCCAGTTGAAGAGTGCCTTTGAGGCCAGGTGTATGGCAGGGAGTTCTTGAATGAAGGTTCATAAAAAAAAAAAAACAAACTGCTCCATGAAGTTGTGAGAGTGAAAACTAGGTTCCATGAAGACACCTACATGTTAGAGGAGGTAGAGCCATTGGGTAGCTGGCAAGGAGAGTTGGCACATGGACTGGAACCAGCCCAAGAGAAAGAAGTGTGTTATGGTCCACAGAGCTGGAAGTGAAGTCATCTATCCAAGCCCTTTGATATCAATGAGTGAAAGGATTTGGAGTTTGCCCTGCCATGTTTCGGTCTTGCTTTGGTCCACTAGGTTCTCATTATATTCTAATTACTCCTTTTCGGAATGGTGATGCCTATTCTCTGCTTTCTACTGTAACTGTAAGCTCAATTAAACATTTTCTTTTATAAGTGGCCTTGGTCATGGTGTTTTATCACAGTGACAGGAAAGTAATTAATATACTGAGTCCAGTTGGCGCTGCCTTGTTAAAAGAGTCATACTAAAAACACAGAACATATGAAGAAATGAAAATTAAAAGAAACTGGGAGGTCTTTCTGTGAACCAGGCTCCTGATAAATTCTTTAAATCCATTTGCAAAAGTTTCCCCCCAGAGACCTCATGAGGCTGAGAAGCTTCTGTAAGGCAGGAGACACTGTCAACAGAACGAAGCGACAGCCTACAGACTGGGAAAAGATCTTCACCAACCCTACATCTGACAAAGGTCTAATATCCAAAATATAGAAAGAACTCAAGAAATTAAACACCACAAAACCAAATAACCCAATTGAGAAATGGGGCTGGGAACTAAACAGAGAATTCTCAACAGAGGAATATCAAATGGCTGAGAAACACTTAAAGAAATGCTAAACCTCCTTAGTCATCAGGGAAACGCAAATCAAAACAACTCTGAGATTCCATTTTACACCCATCAGAATGGCTAAGATCAAAAATTCAAGTGACACCACATGCTGGCAAGGATGTGGAGAGAAAGGAACACTTCTTCATTGCTGGTGGGAATGCAAACTAGTACAGCCACTTTGGAAATCTACCTGGCACTATATCAGAAAATTGGGAATAGGGCTTCCTCAAGACCCAGCTATTCCACTCCTTGAAATATACCCAGAAGATGCTCCAGTACACAACAAGAAGATTTGCTCAACCATGTTCATAGCAGCCTTATTTGTAATAGCCAAAACCTGGAAACAGCCTAAGTGTCCCTCAGTAGAAGAATGGATAAAGAAACTGTGGTACATTTACACTATGGAATACTGTTCAAAACAAGGAATTCAAGAAATTTGTGGACAAATACATTGAACTAGAAATGATCATAATGAGTGAGTTAACCCAGAAGCAGAAAGAGTCAAATGGTATATACTCACCTACATCTGGACACTAGCCCAAGGGGCATGTCCCAAAAAAGTCTTCACTTACCAGGAAAGTGGGACAGAGGGGAAGACTTCCTATTGGGATGCTAGGTGAGAGAATCCAGGGAGAATGGGGAAATAGAATAACCCAGAAGGTCCTAGAAACCTACAAGTAGATCATTATGAGGGGTGGATCTGGGCCCAGGGGTCCTGCTCAAACTGTGGTACCAGCCAAGAACAATATATGCAATAAACTTCGAATCCCTACCCAGATATTCACAATGGACAGAACATTCTTCACAGCGGAGTGGAGAGTGGGGTCTGACTTTCACACGAACTCTGGTGCCCCATATTTGACCACGTCCCCTGAATGAGGAGGCCTGGTATCACTCAGAGGAAGGATAGCAGGTTACCAAAAAAGAGTTGATACCCTATGAGCATATACAGGGGGAAGAGGTCCCCCTCAGTCACAGTCATAGGGGAAGGGAGTAAGGGGAAAATGGGAGGGAGGGAGGAATGGAAGGATACAAGGGATGGGATAACAATTGAGATGTAATATGAATAAATTAATAAACTATATAAAAAAAGAAAAAATATCCCCCCAATGATTTCCTGGCACACACTAGTTACTGATGAATTGTATACATGAAATAATACAAAGAGTCAACAAAACCAAGAGCTGAAGTAGTCATTCTAATATCTAACAAAATAGAATTTCAACCAAAATTAATCAAAAGGAACAGGGAAGGACACTTCATACACATGATAGGAAAAAAATACCAAGATGATATCTCAATTCTGAACATATATGTCCCAATATACGGCACACACATTTGAAAAAAAAAACATAACTAAAGCTTAGATCACACATCAAACCATATGCATTAATATTACGAGACTTCAACACCGCACTCTCAGCAATGGACTGGTCATTCAGACAAAAACTAAACAGAAAAATAATGAAACTAATAAACATTATGAATCAAATGGACCTAACAGATATTTACAGAATATTCCGCCCAAACACAAAAAAGACACCTTTTTTTTTTCCTCAGCACCTCACCGAACCTTCTCCATAATTGACTCATCCACAAAGCAAGTCTCAACAGATACAAGAAAATTGATATAGCCCCCTGTATCTTATCAGACCATCATGGATTAGAGTTGGACTTCAACAACAATAGAAACAACAGAAAGTATACTGACTCATGGAAGTTGAACAATGTTCTACTCTGTGACCAGTGGGTCAAGGAATAAATAAAATAATAAAAGACTTTCTAGAATTCAGTGAAAATGAAGGGACACATTACAAAACTTATGGGATACAATGAAAGCAGTGATAAGAGGAAAGTTCACAGCACTAAGTGCTTGCGTAAAGAAATTGGAGAGATCTCATACTAGACATTTAAAAGCACACCTGAAAGCTCTAGAACAAAAAGAAGCAGACACACCCAAGAGGAGTAGATGGCTGGAAATAATCAAACTCAGGTCTGAAATCAATAAATTAGAAACAAAGAGATTAATCCAAAGAGTCAATAAAACCAAGAGCTGCTTCTTTGAGAAAAATCAACAAGATAGACATCCTTTTAGTCAAATTTACTAAAAGACAGAGACGCTATATCCAAATTAACAAAATCAGAAATGAAATGGGGACATAGCAGCAGATACTGAGGAAATCGAAAGAATCATTGTCTTGCTTCAAAAACCTGTGCTCCACAAAAATTTAAAAATGTAAACTCAATGGACAACTTTCTTAATACCTACCACTTACGAAAGTTAAATCAATATTAGATAACAATTTAAATAAATCTTAGAAAATAGAAGCAGTCATTAAAAGTCTCCCAAGCAAAATAAGCCTTGGGCCAGATGGTTTCAGGACAGAATTCTATCAGACTTTCAAATAAGAGCTAATACTAGTACTCCTTAAACTACTTTGCAAATTAGAAACATTCACAAAATAAAAAACTCATTCTATGAAGCCCCAGTTACCCTGATACCCAAATCACACAAAGACCTAATAAGAAAGAGAATTTTAGACCAATTTTTCTTATGAACATTGCTGGAGGCAATACTCCATAAAATACTCAAAAACTGAGTCCAAGAACACAAAAGAAAAAAAAAACCCACCATCCACCATGATCAAATAGGCTTCTCATGGATGCAGGTGTGGTTCAGGATATGAAAATCCACCAATGTAGTACACCATATAAACAAACCGAAGAAAAAAAATCCCACATGATAATCTTATTACATGCTGAAAAATTCTTTGACAAAATTCAACATCCTTTCATATAGAAGTCTTGGAAAGATCAGGGATTCAATGTACATATCTAAACACAATAAAGGCAATATACAACAAGCCAATAGCCAACATTAAGTTAAATGGACAGTAACTTAAAGCAATTCCACTGAAATCAGGGACAAGACAAGGTTGCTCACTTTCTCTGTATATATTCAACATATTACTTGAAGTTCTAGTTAGAGCACTAAGATAACCAAATGAGATCAAGGGGATATAAATTGGAAAAGAAGTCAAACTACTGCTATTTGCATATGATATGATAGTATACATAAGCGATATCAAAAATTCTACCAGAGAACTCCTACAACATGTAAACAACTTCTGCAAAGTGACTAGATACAAAATTAAGTAAAAAAAAAAAAACATCAGTAGCCTTTGTTTATATAAATGATTAATGGGCTGAGAAAGAAATTAGGGAAACAACACCTTTCACAATAGCCACAAATAATATAACATACATTGGTCTCACTTTAAGCAAGCAAGTGAAAGACCTGTGTGGAAGGAACTTCAAGCCTCTGAAGAAAAAAAAAAACAACTGAAGAAGATACCAGAATATGGAAAGATCTTCCATGTCCATGGGTTGGTGAAATTAACATAGAAAATGGTTATCTTGCCAAAATCAGTCTACAAGATTCAATGAAGTTCTCATCAAAATTCTAACACAATTCTTTGCAGACCGTTAAAGAGTAATTCTCAACCTCATATGGAAATATAAAACACCTTGGATAGCTAAAAACAGCCCTGCAAAATTAAAAAAAAAAAAAAAACTTCTGGAAGTATTACCAGTCCTAATTTCATACTGTGCTTACTACAGGGAAATAATAATAAAACTGCATGATATTGGCATAAAAATAGACAGGTTGATCGATGGAATCAAACTGAAGTCTCAGCAATGAACCCACACACCTATGAACACTTGATTTTTAACACAGAAGCCAAAACCATACAATGGAAAAAAGAAAGCATATTTGACAAATGGTGTTGGTCTTTCTGGATATCGGCATGTAGCAGCATGCATATAGATCTATATTTATTATTCTGCACAAACTTAAGTCCAAGTGCATCAATGAGATAAACATAAAACTAAATAAACTAATCTTAGTAGAAAAGAA
Source organism: Acomys minous (assembly GCF_964271855.1). Lineage (NCBI taxonomy): Eukaryota > Metazoa > Chordata > Mammalia > Rodentia > Muridae > Acomys > Acomys minous. Next base: position 29,598,350 of record NC_140495.1, read on the forward strand.
AGCAGAGGGTCCTAGAAACCTACACGAACAACATTTTGATGGGCAGATCTGGGCCCAGGGGTCCTGGGCAAACTATGGCACTAGCCAAGGACAAGACATGCAGTAAACTTCGAACCTCTACCCAGATCTAGCCAATGGACAGTACATTCTCCACAGTTGAGTGGAGAAGGGGAACTGACTTTCACATGAACTCTGGTGCCCCATATTTGACCCCGTCCCCTGGGTAGGGGAGCATATCTGGGACAGGGGAGGCCCCAGGGAGTCTATGGCAGGGACCCTACCTAATATTCCCAGCAACAGGGGATATGGAGTCTGAAATGGCTACCTGCTGTAGCCAGGGGGTTACTTCTAGTGGAGGGAGGGGGACACCAACCCACATGCAAAACCTTTGACTCAGCCAATCAATAATAATTGGCCCAACTTGAGTCACATGGCATGAGAGAGAGAGCACACCACTGACATTACCAATAATATTCTGTTATTTGTTCAGTCATCTGAGTGGCTTCACCCAACAGCTAATGACACAGCCAAATGTGGAAGAGGGGGAAGAAGCAAAGAAAGAGCCAAAATCAACTATCCTGGACCCATAGGAGCCCACACAGCCTGAACCGCCAACCAGAGAGCATATATGGGACAGTTCTAGGCGTCCAACACGTAAGTAACAGATGCACAGCTTGGTCCTCATTTGGGAGCTCTAATAGCAGGATCAGCAGATGCCTCGGACTTTGTGGCCTGCCTTTGGATCCCTTTCCCCTAACTGGACAGCCTTCCTAATCTCAATAGAAGACGGGCCTCGTCCTACTTGATATCTCAATGCAGGTTGATACCCATGGGAAGTCTCCCCTTCCCTGAAAAGAAAGGCAGAGACGCAAGGTGCGTGGGTGGGGAGGTGAGAGGGAGGGACTGGGAAGAGAGGAGGGAGGGAAACTTCTTACCAGATGTAAATACATTAATTAATTAATGAAAAAAGAGTGATCAGTGTATGATTTGATAATGGTTTAGACATTTCATAAAAACATCTATTCTTTTGGTGATCCTTAAAATATGTTCTTACAATTCTACTTTCTTCTATATTCATAGCAGTAGTCTCTTTTTCTTTTGTAATAGTTGAATTTATGATGTTTTTCATTTCATATGTTTTTACATCTGCTAAAAGATTATATAAATTTAAGATGTTACCAAACACTTTGACTTGGTTTACTTTTTATTTTACCTCAGCTTTAAGATGTGTTCATTTTTTTTTTTTTTTTTTTTTGCCTCTTACCAACTTATCCTGTGGCTATGTTCCAGGTTTAAAGAGGAATTTGCAAACTTTTTACATTCAAAGTTGGTAATAAGTGCTACAGCTGGCACTTTAGCCCAAGCATTGGTCCCCAAAGTCTTGTATGATGAATAAATACCTCCAGAAGTCTCACAAAGGTTAGCAAAATAATTTTTAAAGCATAAACTATCAAGAATCCTTTATCATAAGGAAACATTGCGTAAGGCCTGAGGTAGGGATATAAATGCTACACACAAGCAGATTCCAGTATAAGTTGCAGTATATTTAGAAAGTGATAGGCACTAAAGGTCTCATGAAGTGTCCTCATGAGCATTTCTTTATACCAAGTACATGAGCCTTTTAGTGTTTCCCACATTTTATGAAATTCTTTCTAATGTATTTATCTTCACAGAATATAATGCCTTAAGGCAGGTATATACTGCTTGCCTGTGACTCCTACTCTAAGACAGTCATAGCCAGGATTTTGATCCTTGCTAACTTTCTCAACAGCTGAGAAAACACGAGTCTTGTGTTCAAGGAAAGACCTTGCCTCAAAGAAACAGATAGGAGTGATAGGGACTGCCTACTGTCCTCTGGTGGTGCTCCTACGTGTGCACAGGCCCATGCACTGTACCACCTGCTCATATACACAAATAAATCTTTAGAAGAATAGTTTCCATATGTCTATTCATTAAAGTTCATCAAGTACTAGGATTACCTAGTAAGTTAGAGATACTATTGGCAATCAAAGCAAATTTCAGTTTGGTTTTGGATCTGGGCTTTGAAAGGGGCCCCCTTCATAGCACAAGCTGACCTTGTCATTGAGTTCTTTAAATTTTGTTTTACATATTTTTGAGGATTTCATATATGTGTATTTTATTTCTATTATTTTATCCTACCCTTTCTCTCCAACTCCTCCTATGCCCTTCCTTCCTGCCTCTCAAAATTTGATATGATTATTCTCACATACATACATGTTTACATATAAACATAAGTGCATATAAGTATAGCCTTCTGAATCCATGTAGAGTTTCTTGGTCATTTATGCATTTAAGGGTAATGGTTTGGGATTCTATAACCCATCAAGGTGCTCATCTCTGGAGAAGACTAATTTTTCTCTCTTCACATCAGTGAATCCAAGAATGTAGTTCTTAATGTAAAGTATTTTTGCAACATATCATCACAGAAATTCACAATTGGTCAAAATAGAGAAAACAACTATGTTGTGCCTATCCCGAATGAGCACACTTATAACACATCTCCTATAACTAAGGCTCTGATACCATCTCAGAAGATAGAAAGTGTTACAGTCCGGGTGATCTGCTGAAGAAAGACCCCAAGGCAGTATGCAAAAACAAAGAATGTGTTTATTCTAGCATGCTAGGATCGCCTCTCTCCTCTAGAGGGCGACCCCAAAATGAGCTGGCAGGCTCAATTTATAGACAGTTGGAGGGCGGGGTTGTGACAAGCTTTAATTGATTGGTCAGAATTGAGTCAGAGTGTATTGTAGGAGAGGATTCAGGATTGGCTGTTTGGTTACTGGGGACTTTTTGAGTCACTGAGGTTTTGGTTCTTACTCAGGAGTTGCCTTTAATTTGATTGGATGGGGCCAGCCGTGTTCTTTACCAAGGCCATGAAGTAATAAAAACATATTATCTAGTCATTTTGTTCTATAAGCTCTACCCATGAACTGTCCATAGCTTGTGGTTTTTCCAGGAATTGTTAGAAACTTGGCTTATTTAGGCAGAGTGAAAACCTGAAGCCTGTCATGGAGTTGCTCTAGTCAAGCAAACTGGGGTCTTTGGGCATCTGAGGTCCCTGGTTGTGGGTCCTTTGACAAGATTATAAGAGCCAGAGGCACAGGATGTCTGAGAGTGTGTTCTGTATATGACATTGAACTCTTAGATTGAACTCTTGGTCTTCCAGCCTCAGACTTTCTAGTGCTGGGATTATATAGGTATACGTCACCCTACCTGGCTGAACCACCAGATTACAGGTTACATTTTGCCCATAATGTGTGAGCAAAAGAATAGATATGAGGACTTAAAGAAGCAACTAAGCCTCAATGAAGGCAAGAGTAGGAAGCTGCTACAAATGTACAGACAGACAATGCAGCTAGTCAGATGTTAACTAAACTCCATCACATGGCTGTTCCAAGTCATAGAGCTTGATTCAGACGTCGAGTCTAAGGGCTGTGGATGCAGTAGCCAGGGTGTCCTGGTGACTCCTATACCAGATGCTCTGATGATTGCTGATTGGTACATAGGTTCTGCCATGTCCTTTTTTTTTTTTTTTTTTTTTCTTTCTTTAAAATAGAATACACATGAAGGGGTGACCTCACTTTTTGGTCTAATGTGTTCAATAACTCTTTGGTTTTTCTGTATACTTGGGTATTTCTGACTTAACTTGACAAATTGTAAGTGTCAATATTTTACCTGTTTAAGTAACTTATCAATCTGTGCTGATGGTTTGAGCTGAAAAGATAGTGGGTGTTTGGTTGTTGAAGTCCTAAAATGAAATCACATGTCTTTAGGCATTTTTGTTAAGCATGTTAAGCAAGATGTGAAATCATTCTCCCTTAGCATTTGCACTCAAGAGGCAGCTAATGGCTATTTTATAAAATGGAGTCACTAGGGCAAGAGAGCCCGAAAGCTGCCATTTTGCCCTATGGACACTGCCTCTTCAGTGTCTGTTATTCAAACTGTTAAGGGACTAAACAGAACAAAAAGCCAAGGGAAGGGCAAGTGTGCCTTCTATTGGAGCTGGAATTATGTTGTCTCGTGTCCTGAGATGCTGATGAATCAGGTCTCCCGCTGAAATTAAAAACCAGCTTTCTGAACTTGTAGCTTGCAGACTGCACTGTGGCATTTACCAACTGCTACGGTCATGTGAACAAAGATCTAATGACATCTCTTTGGCTCTGTTTCTCTACACAAGCATTCTTTTCTCCTATTTATTTTTCCTCTCTCTTCCTTTCTTTCTTACATTCTTTCATTCTTTTTCTACTAAATCATAAAAATCTATTTGTGCCAGGCCACTTTACCAAAAAGAAAGTTTGAGTGAAACTGTGGGTGTTCCGAGCTCCAGACCACTTCTTATACTCTGTATACTCAAACATACCAAAATCCTCTTGGTAGGTAAAAATGCCTAAAGACATGTGATTTCATTTTAGGACTTCAATAAAATTGATAAAGGGAACTCATTAGAATTAGAAAAAGCAATACATATGTCAATTTTTAGCATTATTTTTTAATTATCATAAACATTAGAACTACTGTATGGCTATTTTAATAATACAGTTTGAAGTAAATCAAGATAAAAAAAAAACTAAAGCACAGAAAGGAAAGCATAAAAGAATTGAAGCACAAATCATTTGACACCTATCCTTTCATAATTCTAAAAGTTCACTCTTAATTTATTTAGTAATATATAACTCTAATTGTTTTATTTGTGTGTAGATGTGTGTTTGTGTATACATGTGTAGCAAAAAGTTTGATCCTGAGCGAGGTAACCTAGACCCAGAAAGACATGCATGGTATACACTTCCTTACAAGTGACTATTATCCCAACATAGAAATCCTCTGAGAAACTCCACCTAGTGAGGGTTCAGGGCAGATACTGGGACTTGCAGCTGGACTTTGGGCAGAGAGCTGAGAGTTGTATAGAAGAGTGAGGGGCGGGGTGGAAGGACACAAAGGCATCAGGAGCTCCACAGGGAGACCACCATCACTAGAGGATCTGGACCCAGGGGGCCTGCACAAACTGATGCACCAACTAAGGACAACATATGTAGAATGTATCTGATGGACAGCTCATGCTCCATGTGTGTGGGGAGGGCCTGTAGAGACGGGACTGCCTCTGACAAGAACTCTGGTGCCTGTGATTTGATCACTGCCCCTTGGCAGGGTGGCCTTGCAGGCACACACACAGGAAGGGGATGCAGACTACCCTGACAGGCTATGATCAGATGGTGGGGGAGTACCCCCCATCAGGGGTCTAGGGGAGGGGAATAGGGTGGAAAAGGGAGGGAAGGAGAGAGCTAAAAAATAAGAGTAAGGGAATTACAACTGGGATGTAATGTGAGTAAATTATAACAAATAAATAAAAATGAAAAAAAAAAGAAATTAGATTTAAAAAATGATCTGTGAATATGTGTTTTTGTTTGTTTGTTTTAATCCAGGTGTGGGATATGCCCACTGCAGCTGACTATGACTTGTCTCATGCTCTAGCTGGGCATGATTTTGCCAGTTGAGAATAATCTATGTTCAGAATTCTGGGAACTCATCAATAAATATTAGAACCCTGAGCGAGTGATTTGACTGCTTTTCCTCCTGTTGATGTTGTTGCTGCAGCTGCTGTTGGTTGCTGGTTGCTGGACTGCTAGTTGCTGGTTAAAGATATACTGAAGATGAAGATCAAATTCTCCCCAAGGAACTTGAGGTCCCTAATCAGCAGGAAGTAGTTTAGCAGTATCAAAGCCTCTTTTTTCCTCCAACCTTCTTTTTTCCTACCTAGTGCTTCAGGGTCAGAAGGGATAAAGGTGGTATAGGGAGGTAGGAAAAAGTATCCAATAAAGTAGGCGAAAGTCCAGCTATATACATGTCTATGGCTAAAATTCAGTATTTTTAATTCAAGATAATTTTCTCTACTATTTCAGACACCATTGGTTGAAATTTAATTATTTTTGTAACCTATTTCCTTAATTAAAATGGAGAAAATAGATATAATACTGATACTTAAGAGAGTAGAGAATGTTGAAATCTTTCGATGCTATGGCTCTGCTCCAGACCAGTCATATAAGATGGCTTTGGGCAGAAACCAGGCATTGGCAAGTTTGCCACATTCCTTAGGTTGTTGCACCATGCATCCAACCATGAAAACCACTTACTTAGGGGCTAGTTTATCTGTAGTCTATGACAAGATGTATTTTGTCTCTGGGACTGGAGAGATGGCTCAGTGGTTAAGAGTGTTTGCTATGCTTGCAAAGGACCACAGTTTGGCTTCCAGCACTCATATCAGGTGACTCAAAACTGCCTGTAACTCCAAATTCAGGGGATCTGACATTGAGGTTTTGCCTCTGTAGATACTGATTGCTTCTATTTCTGTATGAGAAATAGAGCTATTTAATTTTTTTTTCTAATCTTGATTCAACTTTGGTAACTTGATTGGGAGAATTGTTGTTTAGTTCCCATATGTGTATAGGCTTTTTGTTACTTCTGTTGTTGTTGAAGTCCAGCTTTAGTCTAAGGTAATCTGAAAGGATACAAGGTATTATTTCAAACTTCTTGTATCTGTTGAGGCTTGATTTGTGACCCACTATATGATCAAATTTGGAGAAGGTTCCATGAGGTGGTGAGAAGAAAGTATAATCTTTTGTGTTTGGGTGAAAAGTTCTGTGGACATCTGTTAGACCCACTGAATTCATGGCATTGCTTAGTGTCATTATTTCTCGGTTTAATTTCTGTTTAGTTGACCTATCCTTTGGTGAAAGTGGGGAGTTGAAGTCTCCCACCATTAATGTGTGGGAATTTATGTGTGCTTAAAGCTTTGTTAATACTTTTTACAAATGTGGGTACCCTTGTATCAAGGGTGTAGATGTTTAGAATTGTGATGTCATCCAGGTTGAATTTACTTTTGATGAATATGAAGTATAGTTCCCCATCTCTTTTGAGTAATTTTGGTTGAAATTCTATTTTATTATATATTAAAATGGCTCCACCATCTTTCTTCTTGTGTCCCTTTGCTTGGAAAACTTTTTTCCAGTCTTTTATCCTGAGGTAATGTCTTATCATTTTGGCTGATATGTGTTTGTTGAATGCAAGAGAATATTGGGTCTTATTTATGCATCCATTCAGTTAGTCTGTGTCTTTTTATTGGAGAATTAAGACCATTGATGTTGAGAGATATTAATTACCAGTGACTGTTAAGTCCCTTGATTTTGATATTGGTTGCAGTAGAGTATGTGGTTATGTTTTGCAAGAGTGAAGTTATCTACTTCCTGGGTTATTTTGGTTGTAGTTTGTCACTTTAGGGAGAAAAGGTCTTTCTTAATCTCCCTAAATTTATATAGAAGACGGAATAATTAAAAAGAACAAATCCAAAAACAAACAGAAAAAAACCCTACTTTTCTTTGATACTTTTCTTTTTTAACTTTGTATCTCTTTTACTAAAATATTTTATTTTTATTTATGTATATGTTTTATGTCTGTGTATGAGTGTGTATACATACATACACATGACTGGAGAGGACAGACAAGGTTGTTGGAACCCAGGCCTGGAGTCATAGGAAATGATGAACTAGTCAATGTGGATATAGGAGCCAAACTCAGGTCCTCTATAAGAGTTCCTAAGTGCCACGCCATCTCTCCAGTTCTCTCCTCTGTAACTCTTTTTTTTTTGTTTTGTTTTTTTTGTTTTTTGTTTTGTTTTTCAAGACAGGGTTTCTCTATGTATCTTAGGCTGTCCTGGACTCACTTTTGTAGACCAGGCTGGCCTTGAACCCACAGCGATCCGCCTGCCTCTGCCTCCCGAGTGCTGGGATTAAAGGCGTGCGCCACCACGCCCGGCTAACTCTTTTTTTTTTTAATGATTTTTTTTGCTTAGTTTTATTTTTATACGTGTGTGTGTGTGTGTGTGTGTGTGTGTGTGTGTGTGTGTGTGTGTGTTTGCCTTTATGTGCACCACATGTGTGCGGTGCTTCTAAAACAAGAAGATCATATCAGAACCTCCAGAACTGGAGTAACAGACCACAATGAGCTGCTTGATGTGGGAACTGAGAACCAAATCCCATGTTAGGGTCTGAGAATTTGGGAATAATCCACTATGGAAACCAGTTCAGGCCAACAAAAAGTATCTTTATTCAAGATCTGATACATCAGGGAGACAGCTGTGTTTAGGGTCCAAACCATGTCACAGGATGTAGAGCAGGGCAATTTTTCAACCAACAACAACAACAACAACAACAACAACAACAACAAATACCCCAAATAAACAAACAAACAAGGAAATGTAGGGGGTGGGCAGGGTCAGGGCATCTAATCAGATGCATGCATACATATTGCATATTTCACACCTGGTATCTTTAGTGGTTTTCCATATCTCAGTGTTTCACGTGGCTTCCTTAATAAGTTGGCCTGGATGGAGGCCAGCCAGTCAGAGCTCAATCAACAGCTGCTAGGTCTCAGTCCCAGCAAAGTGCTAACCAACAAAGTGCAGGGTGAGGCACCGTGGTCTAGACGCATGTGGGACATTTGACTCTGAAGGTGTTTCTGGGAATTGGAGCTGTTTGTGGGAATTTATCTTAGTACGCAATGAAGAACATATACATGATGGAGTCTATGTAGCTATGGAGGCCCCCAACACCCAGGTTGTCTGCAGTAAGAAACAGAAAGGGCTCTGAACTGCCAGGTCAGCTTAGTGCAGTGGTTCTCTACCTGTGAGTCACCACCTCTTTTGGGTAGAATGAACATTCCATAGTGGTTGTATTTGGATATTTACATAGTGGTATTATTATTTTATTATTTATTTATTTAGATTACATCTCAATTTTTATCCCCTTGATTGTCTCCTCCCATTCCTCCCTCTCCCCCTCTTTCACTCTATTCCCATACCCTAGGTCTGTGACAGAAGGGGACCTCCTAACTCACCATATAGTCACAGCCTATCAAGTCTCATCTTGGTAGCCTTCCTATTTGGTCTATGAGTGCTACCACGCCTCACCACCAAGGAGAAATGGTCAAATATGGGGCACCAGAGTTCATGTCAGAGTCAGTCCTTAGATGCAGAAAAAGCATTTGACAAAATCCAACACCCACTCCTGTTTAATGTTTTGGAGAGATCAGGGATTCAAGGCACATATCTAAACATAATAAAGGCTATATATAGTAAGTCAATAGGCAACATCAAGTTAAATGGAGAGATACTCAAGGAAATTCCTCTAAAGTTGGGGACCAGGCAAGGCTGTCCATGTTCTGTATATCTCTTCAATACAGTTCTTGAAGTTCTAGCTTAGTGGTATTATTTTAAGGAGTAAAACCCACATTAATTACTTATGTACATCAGCATATAAAAATGACAGGGCTTTAGAATTTATCACTACGTTAAAGTCTTCTGCAGATAAGCATAATTGTTAGCCTGATTAGGGGGAAATATTTTACTGATTATGACTGAATGTAACTGACATGGTAAATTCAATTTAAAAAATATGTTTCTTAGTATTTTATACATGAAAAATAAGTTTTATGTCCCTAAAGATGTACTTTATCATATTAAAATAAATTTTTGATAAACTGAAAATTCCTTAATGCATTTGTGATTTTGCATCTTTCTTTCTTTATATGTGGTGCTAAATCTTTCTGCAGTCTAGTATGTAATAAAAATATAGAGCAATGCTAAATTCAAAGTTATAAAGCAATAAAATGGATCCCTCTAGAGGACATTTTTATAATGATTTTTGTTAGAAAAATTGCATTCTGATATCTAATACAAATTTCATGTATTTTAAAACAAAGTGGTAGGTTTAAAATAGAAAGTGGCAGATTTCAACATATTTTTTATTGACTCACGAAAGATGACCAATATGTAACCCTGCTAAAGAAAATATAGAACTTCAGAGGGAAAGGATAAAATCACGGAAGTAAAGTAAAAATGAAACTCACAGTGATTATTGTAATGCATTAATAGTGTTTAAATTGAGCTTACCGGCCCATCGTTCCCCAGACCATGACTGCATATCTAGATAATGTGGCCCTTGTTACTGGGCAATGGTCAGTAATCAAAGGGTAGCTTCCCTTCCTTGTAGATGGTGATTTCCTCTATCAGCCAAAAGATTTCACAAAGAAGCAGCAAGCCAAGACTTCTTACTGTGCACATCACAGTAAAAATGAATTCTGACATGTAGAATTACTAGCCAAAAAGGTCATTAACTTTGATACACAGGTATCTTCTATAACATAGGCTGTAATCTCTTCAGTAAAGATGCACATTCATCACTATTTCAATAAAATGGATGTGGAACGCTTATACTGACAGATTTAGCTATAGCAAAAAAGTAGAAAGTGCTTGTACAATAAGAAGGAATGAACTGACCCAGAAATCGGGTGGAACTATGTCTTGTAAAATGTTAGGTCAGCCAAAAGCTTCAACAGGGAAAACTGCCTGCCCTGATCTATCTTCTATTATCTGGGAGATGTAGCCTCCAGGTGAACTTACCAATTAAAATAAGTTATTCATGAAGCAGGATGGAGAAACAGACAAGAGTTCAGATGACACACACAGGACCTGATGGGTTTGGGAATAGAAAGGAGAGGGGAGAAAGATAGAAAGGGGCTGGGAAAAAGGTTGACAAGCCCACCTCTCAGTGTTCCTCTTGACTTGACCATTTGCCCTGTGTCAAGCAGCATCACACCAATGTCCTGCTCATAAAGCAGCAAGGTGCACCCTTCATCATTCTGCCAAACTATTCTAAGCTAACACGTGAAACAGTGATCCCTCCAGACCATTAGTGAAATGAATAGAGATGAATAAATCTGTCTATAAATTTGGTAAATCTCAGAAAGTAAAGCACACTTGACCTTGTCTGTGTTGTAATCATACACTTAGCACTGTGTAAGCCCAGTAATGAGCATTCAATAGTTACTTACTGAACTGATGAAATTGCTAATAATGATGTTAAGTGAAGCCGGAGGATTTTAAATTTCGTCTGTTTTCTTTTTGTTTTTTTCCATTTTGTTTTGTTTTGTTTGTTTCTCGGGACAGGGTTTCCCTGTGGAGCCTTGGCTGTCTTGGACTCTCTTTGTGGGTCAGGCTAGTCTAAAATTCACCGAGACCTGCCTGCCTCTGTCTCCTGAGTGCTGCAATCACAGGGGTCAACCATCATGCCCAGCTGGATTTACTTTAAATACTGAGGCTTTGGCATAGCCAAGAGGACACATGGCAAAAGATCAGGCCATTATAAAATCTGCTTCGAAGAGAAAGCCCGGAGAAGATTCATGATGGCTGTTTGTATTTGCTTCCCACACTGTAGTTTATGCTTAGGAGTTGGGCTGTAGCTCCTCAGAGTTGTCACCTAGAGTTCTAGAACACATGCAAATCTGGTGGTGCTGAGTAACAGCCTGGTATTTGGTACCATTTTGATAATGTTAAGAAAACAACGCCTAACTTATGTTACATCTTTGTCTGTGTAAAGGACCCTATTGTGCCTCTCTCTTACTTCTGCCTTATCTTGGTCACTGGATTTTGAGGTCTTCCATTCCTACTTGTTGACAATGCTCATCCCCAACACACTCTTCTGTTCCACTGACAGCACATTTATCATTAAACAGTTTCCCTCTCAAAGTTTCCAATCATTTGGAATGCCTTCAAGGAGATATTTCTTCTTGGTATCAAGGTGAACATCTTCAAAAGAATGCAAATGACTAAGTATGTAGCACAGTCTGATGAATATAGTGCCCAGGAAGCTGCAGCCAGCTTGGTTAGGAAACCATGAATCTGTCAGAAAGAGAAAGAGAGAGGAGTGGGGAGTGGCGGTGGAGAAAAAAAGAGGAGGAGGGAAGAGGTAGAGAGGGAAATATAGATGATAAATAGATAGAAAGAAGGAACTAATGAAAGGTAGGTAGGTAAGTAGGTAGGTAGATAGATAGATAGATTGATAGATAGATAGATAGATAGATAGATAGATAGATAGATAGATAGATAGATAATGATGATAGATAGATAGATAGATAGATAGATAGATAGACAGATAGACAGACAGATAGATAGATGGCAATGCTGTGACATTAACAATGCTTGGATCAGATTCACATTAAAATGTAGGCGAATTTTAACTGTTTTCTAAACCAAAATTTGAAAAGCATCAAAATGAAAATGTACTTTAAATGATCTAGAAGCATCTGAAAGGATGTTAACCTGAAGCACATATGTCTCACCTTAGCAAAAACAGATGTGCAAGCACTGTGTGCTCCAAAAGACTGAAGCAACTGCACCTTCACAAAAGGCTTAGCACAGGAGAGGAGGTGCCTTCTCTGTAACCATCACTCCTTCAGATGGCGTATAATCACGCAGGAAAGTTCTTCCACAAATGTGGCTTTCTCTGCATATAGTATTCCTCCCTGTTTTTATTCACCATGACTAGGAGCTTCTCTCAAAGAGGAATTGTTCCATGACAATGAAGATACCCAGGAATATATTCCTTTGACCATCAACGTTCTCACAAGTTCTTGAGCTAACTTCCAGACATACATACATTAAGTTTATGTAGAACTATATACACTGGTACAAACACAAAGGTATTTAAATTTTACTTTCTGTTGTTGAAAACTGATCTCTGATTCACAAGTGAACGTTTTTACCATCCCTTTACCTTAAGGCAGTGTTTATCGTTGATCATGAAGTGTTTCTTGCTGGCAGAAAATAATATGGACCTGCTTTCTGATCTAATCTGCTGGTCTGTATCTCTCATCTTTAGGGGGTTGATACCATTACTATTAGGAAATGTATTGAACAGTATGTATGAATTCCTGTCAAGTTGGTGGTATTGTAATGTTCTAATTAGGTGTCTTTTAATTGACTGCTCTGGGAATGTGTGCTTGTACTTTGTGCCTTCTCAGGTATGTTTACCCTCTTCTTCAGGCGCAAAAGTATTAATTCCAGTATCTTCTGTATACATGGTTTAGTAGTTATAAATTCCTTAAATCTGTTTTTAATCATGAAAGTATTTTTCTTGAATTTGACAGACAGTTTTGCTAGGTATCATAGTCTGGGAGGGCCTTTGTGGTCTTTCAATATTTGTAGAGCGTTGGTCTGAACCCCTCTAGCTTTCAGTCTCCATTGAGAAATCTGCTATAATTATGATGGCACTGCCCTTCTATGTGAGTAAATATTTCTCTCTTGCTACTTTTTATATTCTCTTTGTGTCTTGTCTGCAATATGATATAAGGGATTTGTTTTTCTTGTCCTGTCTTTTTGGTGTTCTGTGTGTCCTTTGTACCTTGACAGGCATCTCTTTCTCCAGATTAAAGAAGTTTTCTTATATGAATTTGTTGAGAATATTTTTTGCGCTTTTGATCTTGGTCTCTCCTCTTTCTGATATCCCTATTTCGTTGATTTGATCTTTTATACTGTCCCAGATTTCTATCATGTTCCATTCTCAGTTTGGGAGGGATTTGACATTTTCATTAACAAGTGATGGAATTTCTCTTCCTTGTTATCATAACCTAATAATCTCTCTCAACTGGTTCCACAGCACACTTAGTCTTCTTATCTCAATTAAGACAGATACGCCCACATGCCAACCCAACGCAGACAGTCCCTCAGTTAGACTCCCTTCCTAAGTGGTTTTCAGTTGTGTCAAGTTAACAATGAAAGCTCACCATCACAACATAGCATTCTGTGAAGCAACATTTCACTGAACAATTTAAAAGAATACCAAGATCTATTCAAAAGTGCTTCTGACCACAAAAGTCTGTGAAAAGATTAACACAATAGCCAGGAAAAAAAACCTCTCAATAACATTTTGACACAATAATATTTAAGCAATCTTTCATGAAGAAGAATTAGAGATACAGAAAAAAAGGAACAATAAAAAAGTAGTTGGGATGAAATGTGGAGGCCTAGTTTTCAGTTAGTAATAGCTGGAGGAAAGGATAATATATACAGTATTTGAAATTAAGTTAATACGTAAACAACAAAATTTACCAACTGGCAATATCCTCCAGTGTAAATGACTTTTGAAATGCCACTACAAAGGAATAACAGAAGATTGTAAGAGGATGACATAATTTTATATCAAAAATGATAGTAAAATATCCCCACAAGAAATTTGAAACTTGAATAGTAAGAAGCCTTTTTTACAGCCACATTAGAAATTTTATGATGCAATGCCTTTAAGGTTACAAAGACAATCATCTTCAATCCAGATTTTTGTGCTTATAAAGTTAATCAAGTCATAATCGAAACTTACAAATAGTCTGCCAAATTTTAACTTCATAAACACATTTTCTCAGAAAGTTTCTTTGTATATCAAGAAAAAAAAAGTAGGCAGAGATACAGAGACAGAGGGAGACACAGAGAGAAAGATATTCAGGAACTAGGATATTCCAACAAACATGGTATAGAACAGGAAGCTCAAGGAATGGCAGTCCAGGGAGCTATCGGGTGCACAGTTTCACAGCAGGCATACAAAATCACAAGGAATATGATAGGTCAAGAGCAGAAGGCTTCAGTTAGATGTCTTAAAGTAGCAGAGAAAACTGCTCATATACACATTATTCTGGTATTAATGAAAGAGGCTTTTATCGTGCTTGCACATAGTTTTGGATGCACTATTGAGAACTGTGAAGAATGTCAAGTCAATAAATAGAGTTGGGTGGTTATTAATGTTCAAAGGCATAAAAAGAAAGGACACATAGTCATGGTATAAGTCTACTTATCTGTATGCATTTACAGATAATTGCAATGTATACACTAAGCCTTGAGTTAAACAGTTAGTGGTTAAATAGGGTTCAAGGTGGAAGTGGTGCTTTAGGATACATGGTGTCATGTAGTACCCGGAGAGTGGAAAAGCAGCACCTCATGTACTAATGACAAAGGCCTGAAAATAATGGGTATAGAGAGATTAATATAAAGACAAACTGAACAGACTTAAAGTGTATTCTCTGAAAATGGATTCATGAAGTGAAAATGATAGATAAGGAATTATTGTGGTTTGTTGAAAATTGTCCACATTGTATATTATTTAAACAGATTTTTACATTATATTGATCTAAACTATTGAGGGAAATTCAAAGGAAAATCTTCAAATCCTGCTCACATACTTGCTACAGTAGAGGCAGTTCTGACGCTGACAACATGAGTTTACGGGATCATTTTGCTAGCAAGCGAAGTCCCTTTGGAGTCAAAAATTGAAAGACTAGGAAGCACAGAACCAATGCATGGGAGTTTACTATAATGGAGTTGCACAGAAGTGGGGTGACAGCAGGAGGGATACACATGTTCAAAGAATTTGTCTTTAAAGTTTTTTAAACATAAAAACATGGATATTTTCCAGTAGCTATAGAAATAGAGCTGACTTTGTAAAACAGCAGTTGCTTGTTTGTTTATCCTCCTAGGATGCTGACAACATCACCACTATAATTGAAATTCCATCACTTTCACAGCCTCTCCCTTCCCCCTTAGCACTGACGCAAGGCAAAGGAGTATTTGGTTGAACCACAAGATGTGGGGGCAGTTGCATCCAGGAACTTTTCTACACAATACTAACACACAGCATCAATGCCAGCACCCTTTTCCAAAACATCATGTCTCACAAAGTGAACTGATCACAAACAGCATGCCTTTCCTTCAACAAGGATTCCATAACAAAAAAAAAAAAAAAAAAAAATGCCTTTCTCACATTTGTACCAGATGTAGGCAAGGAGCTCAGCCCTCTTCTGCAAAAATAGAACTGGTTCAACCACGTGATGATCTCACTGATGGTAATAGAATTATCTGACAATGTGTACACACATTAACACAATTACTTCTGTTAGTATTTTTCTACTCATTTTTTTTAAAGCGATATATTTGGTTTGCTGTTTCACTTATTAGAAGCACAGTGACTCTTGCTCAGACATTAGAATTTTGGATCTTCATCTATACTTGGCACTGACTCCACCAATTCATGCAAGAAGGCCATATTTTGATCTATTTTCATAAGCAACCTAATTTTTAGGTTGACCAGTGAGATTCCTGGGTCTATGGGTTTCAGTGATTTAATGTTGTTATTCGACAAACTTTCCATATAAACAACATTCCAAAGAATAAAAATGGATGGATCAGTGGCTCAGTGAAATTCAATTTTAGTATGTACAGTTCCTGCTGGCACCTTTTACGACTGCTTGCATAAAAGCATCCTGCCAGATTTACGTGCTGGGGCCATGCAATTTATTTGCCTACAATGTAATAGATTATATGTATAATGCTGTTTGAGCTGTAGCATTTGTTACTGTGTCTCTTTATGCTTAAGATTTATTAGGTCTTAAGCCATTGCCCATCTCAGTTATTTAAGGATATAATATAACACCCGGAGAAAACAAAAACACAAATCTAGAATGAACAGAAGTTAACCCTCAGATGACTTGAAACATGTCAGCTAATGAGCGACATCTCTTTGGCTGAGGTGAAGTTCCATGACCTCATAGCTGATAAGCCCTCCTGGGCTGAAGTATAAGTCTGAGACTTAACTTATATAGAAAATGTCTGTGGACGGACTAAAGAACCTTATGTCAATTCCGTCAGCGTACTACGGGGGACTGCAATTCTCAAAAAGATATTGTCGATGGTAAAGCCCTAGAAGGACACTCGGATGGAGACCTGCACTCAGAGTGGTCAGTAGAAATCATGAGATCAATAGCAGTGAAAGAAAGAACAGCTAAGAGTGGTGGTGCCTGCCTATAATGCTAGTAGTCGGGAAGCTGAAGGCAGTCTCAGCTATCCAGTGGGATCCTAGGCAAATAAATAAAATGAAGGAATGAGTCAATAAGCACCCGGAGAAGCTAGCGTAAAGTGTCTTGGTGGAACAGAGAGCAATGTTCGCCATGCCAGTATCTACAGTCCTCGCCAGCCTTGTAAGGAGCCATTCTCAAAATAGGAAGACCTATGGATGGTGCGTAATCCTGTATGCTCGTGTGCAAGGCACATTGCATACTTTCCCATCACCCATTCCCCAAACCTCCACACTTCCATTTTTTTTTTAACTTTGAATCATCACAGCACATTTTTGTTACGTGGCAGCTCCCACTGAGTTTCCTGTCTTGACTGGAAGCGAATGTATAAGGGCTGGCATCTCACCTTAACTCTAGCTAACTGATTAAGTTGACCTTGTGACCAAAACAGGTGCCTGGTGTTCTTTCTTTTTCACACCCTCCAGAGAAATTTCAAACAGGGAAATGGATGGCGTTTGCTTTCTACTCTATATGGATTATTCCTGGAATTGGGCATACAAACACAATTCCAAAACTCATATCCTCTCAAAGAACAAACACTTAGCTTACGATAAACCAGCTCATGATTATTATGCTTCTGATTCTTTCCTCATAAGCTCAGATTGTTTTTAATGTTTTTACATTTTTAATTATGTGTGCCTGTGTGTGACCATGTGTGCACACATGCACAAACGTGTATGCAGTGTGGGCAGGCTCACACAGACCCTGGCCCCTAGAGCCATCTCTGTGGTTCTAATGAGGCAAGGTGCAGCCTCCTACATCTTGTAAGGGGCAGAGCCAGTCCCATCACTCTCATGACCTTAACGACTGCTCTCCTGATTACCAAAGGTGGGAGGACATCATTACCCCATAAGCCCAAAATGCATTGGGTTTTGATCACAAAACAGTATGTAAAATGTTTTGCGGTCACATAAGTCTCAAGCAGCTATGTTTGCTTTGAGTAATAAAAGACGTCTTTGCAATCATAAAAAAAAACTTAGCTTTTAAAGAAATCTTACTACAATGATATCTGTTCAGAGAAATAACATTTGTATCTTAAACCAAAAACAGTCTATTAGCTCTCATATTCAGATGGGTTCAAAATTCACAAACAGCAACATAAGCACACTTCCCTCAGGACATCATGTAGAGAAGGAGTTGGTAAATGTAGGTGCAGCATTGGTAATAGTAATTAGGGTTGCAGTTTACCAGCACTCAGTTCTGTGACCTGGAGAAAGTGACAGCACTACTTTGAATCTCCTTCCTGCTATGCTGGGCTCATGCTTATAATCTTCTGTAGTGATAAAATTGGAAATATATACCTATGTATCTTTGCAAAAACTAGTAGTGCACTACAGCAGAAGTGACAGGAGCAATAAGAAAACCTGTCTAATTGTTGAATCCTTCTGGGAATACAGTGCCTTGCACATCACACAAAAGCTCTATCAGATGGTCCTGCTTTCCCACCTGACAGGCAAGGAAACTGCATAGGATAGGAACTCTGCAGCTTGTCTAGGGACATTCCCATCTAAAGTCAAAGCCCAGTGGATAGTCTTAACTTTCAGGGAACCAGGAAACTAGTAGGCGGATAGCTAGATAAATGATGTAGCAATTCCCCTGAGACTTGAGGAACAGTGTGGAAAGGACCAGGCTTGAGGAGAAGAGAAAATACAGCCACTGTAGGAGCAGGGCCTGGGATAAGTAAGCACAGTAGATGATGAAGTTGGCAAGACATTTATATAACAACATGGCAGCCTGTTTCTGTCTTTAATAAGAAGCTAGCTCGCCTCCAGACAGGAAGACAACAACAAGGTGAGGATTAAGCAAAGCTAAGTTTCAGAAGAGCAGTTGGAATTGGACAAAGAGAACTGGAGAAGTTGTGCCTTAACCCTAGTGTGGGCTATGATAAAAAAAAGAGACAGGAGCGGAAGGTGCTCACTGTGCCAGCTGCGGCACTCATCTTCCTCATCACAATGAAGCAGTGCACTTGAAATATACTTCTCTTTACAGGCCTCTGCTATTCAGCAAGTTTCCTCTCCTTCCCTCATCCCTCTCATTTCTGGTATTAGTAGCTAGTTTTATGACATCTTCACACAGGCTAGGGTCTTTTGAGCAGATGGAATTTCAGTTGAGAAAATGCCTCCATAAGGTTGGGCTGCAGGTAAGAATGTAGGGCGCTTTCTTAATTAGTGATCAGTGTTGGAGGACCCAGACCAAGGTGGATGGGGTCATCCCTGGAATGGTGGCCCTGGATTGAGCAACCCATGGGGAGCAAGCCAGTTAGCAGTACCCCTCCGTTGCATCTGCATCACCTCCTGCCTCCAGGTTTCTGTCCTGTTTCAGTTCCTGTTTTGACTTCTTGCATTGATGAACTATAATGTGAAAGTGTAAGCCAAATAAATCTTTTCCTGCCCAAACCTGCTTTCGGTCATGGTGCTTCATTATAGTAATAATAAACCTAACTATGACAAAAATTGGTCCATGAGTCAGGTATTGCTTTAAAAGATCTAAACTGTGTTTTGGGGAGGATTGGAGAAGGACTATGGAGCTTTGAGCTAGAAAAGCCACGAAGTGTTAAAAGCTTGGTGAGCTGTTCTGTAAGAGTTTGGAAAGTAAGAATGTTGGAAACAAATACAGACAATGGAGGCCTGGCTTGTGAAGTTCCAGAGGGAAATCAGAGGGTCACTTACAGGCTCTCATCAGGACCATTGCATATTTTGAGCTAAGAATATGTGGTTCTGCCTAGTTGAGGCTAAAGGATCAACTGTGACTAACAAGACACCAAAACTAGTAATGGGAAACAATTGCTTTGCCGGGACAACAGATGCTGGTCAGCTGAAGCTGAGAAATCAGCAATGATTAAGGAGAGACGAGCATCATTGACGTGAAATCTTATGGGAAGGGTTGCCTCGGGGTCAATACACAGAAGCTGTGTTCCACAAGCAGCTGAATTTGTACCTTTTGATAGTAGCCAAACTTGGTAGCGTAAGAGTCAGCCAGTGTTATTAGTTTGGCATGAAGGGGTCATGGAGAGCACCTGAGGCTTGGTACTGTGAGAGGCCATTGGTGGAGGTGAAGCATCAGTATCAGTTGAATGCAGGTTAAAGTGGTAATACAGAGAATTTGAGGCTGGGAACCAGGAAAAGAGCCTAGGAGATGCTACTGGTGAAAGTGTTTCAACCAGAAGCCCCAGAGTTTTGAAGATGCCAGTAACATGTGACAACCATCAGGAACAGCATCAGTGATAAGAGTGGAGCCAGTAGAACCTGGAAGAGGAGCTGTGTATGCTGCAGAGGGCAGAGCCAGAGAAGTTACCCAAGCCCTTTGGAGGTGTCTAGACAATTATGAGTTAATCTCAGACCCTGGATAGTGAGTTATTTACAGTTGAAGTTTGGTTCTGCTTTGATTTGATGGTTACCGTGCCCTGGTTATTTCTTCTTGAAATAAGACAGTATTTAGCTTCACCTTCCCCTATTTTATTGGCATCCACAATTGAAAGACATTAGATTTTAAAGACACTGATATTTTAAAGACACTGAATTTTCATGTGCTTGAATTTTTAAACACTGTCAGACTTTTAAATTTTGAAATGTTTATAATGTAATGTTGAGATTAATGTATCATCTTCAGGACGACGGTTACTACTTAACAATGGTATGTTTGTGTGTCAAGTTGACAAAAGATCAGTTGCGCTGGTTAGTTATATGTCAACTTGACATAGGCTGCCCTGATTTGAGAGATGGGAACCTCAACTGAGAAAATTCCTCCAACCGAAGTACCAACCAAGGACTGTACATAGACTGGACCTAGGCTCCCTATACAGATGTAGCCAATGGGCAGCTCAGGCTTCATATGGGTCCCCTAGTAAGGGAAACAGAGGGGCTATCTCTTTTGCCTGCTTTTTTTTTTTTAATCACTCTACTCTGTCAGATCTGCCTTACCAGGCCACAGGAGAAGATGTGCAAGTGAACTCTGATCAGGATATAAAGTGAATAAATAATTTAAAATAGTGATAATAAAGAGAGAACATGCCACCATAATATCAGGCAAGCATGCATGGCAAGCATGTAGAACATTCTCTTAACTAGTTATTGATGTGGGAGGACCCAGTTCACTATGGGTAAGGCCACTCTAGGCTAGTGGTCCCAAGTTCTATAAGAAAGTAGGCTGAGAAAGCCATGGAGAACAAACTGGGACACTCCTCCTTTATGTCCTGTGCCTTAGCTCCTGCTTCCAGGTTCCTTTTTTGTTTGAGTTCCTGCCTTGACTTCCTTCAGTGATGGACTATGATATAGAAACATAATACAAATAAACCCTTTCCCCTCCCCCCAACTTGCTTTTGGTTCTGGCGTTTAGTGTAAATAGAAGCAAAATTCATTATTATTTTTGCTTTCATGTTCTGTACATTTGAGCGCTCTATGCTCTGAGGAACAAGGATGTCAGGGTCAGATCTTAGCCACCTGCGTGGGTTTATCAAGCAAGATAAATGATAACTTCTTCCTCCCTCCATTGTGGGGTGTTACTGTTGAGATGGGATTGCTACCATACTTCAAAATGGTGAAATAGTATGTGCAACCGCTATGGCTTACAGCATTGTCATCACACTCGGCTTCCTCTTGCATGGAGTGGAATTCAGAAATGTTTAAAAGGACAGAAGGAGCTAGGTCTCAAACAGTGCTTGAGGAACCTCGCCAACGCGAGGCAAAGATGGCTGCCTCACTCTATTTCAGTGTAAAAGCTTCCCCACCCTAAATCATATATAGATACCTCTTCAGTCCCTCCTCTTCCTCTTCCATGTGGCTTGACTGGCACTGCGCACCCTACATGTATGGCTTCTCATGGTTAGAAGAATGCGGTAGTCTACATACTAGACATCGTAGGTATAAGGTGGAGTCTGAGGTAAGTGCTATGAAGCAAGTGGTCTTTCTTTCTAGGTTTTCTGCACTGCACTCTGAGTGAGTAGACAGAAAATTCCGTAAAACACAGATCAAGCTGTAAAGAAAGAGACATGTTTCAACTCCTCCTGTCTTGCTTAAATTTTTATAGCACACACCTTCCTCTCTCCTTCTCTCCTTCTCTCCTTCTCCCCCTTCCCGAAGGGAAGTAACTTGATCCTGTTCAGATCTACAGCTCATATGGGTATAGTTTCTCTGGCTTCAAAATGGACACCAAAAAAAAGAACATTTGCTAAACGCAAATATTTCTGTCTCACTAGGGAAATGGAAAGGGCCACATCCCAAGACTTTGCTACCAGCAGGGGGTGCTACAATCACATGTCCTGAACTTGGAACTTTAAGACTACAGAAACTGAATGTCCTTCCCAAAGCAAAGTATGGGAAATAGTCACAAAGTGTCGAGTAGGAAAATCTGAACTATATTTGTAGCTGTGTATCTCAACTACAAGGAAATAGTAAGCCTGAGGATGAGGGATGAATCTTTACTTCTATACAGTTAGTTTTACATTTGAAAAACAGTTGAATTGTGTTAAACCATTAGAATGATGTTATTGCTCGTTTTACACTCTTCCTAGTGAAAGCTATTTGAACATACAGTTGTTTTGGCATCACATTATTTGAGGTTCATTTTTTGTGTGTGTGTAAACTGTGGAGAAGCCACGTGCATTCTCCCAGGGCTGCAGTTGTGGTAGTTGGCAGGCAAGTGACAATCCATAAGCTTTAGCCATAACCTCTGCAATGCCCTTATTCAGTTGTGCTAGAAAACCCATAGTGGCATCACCAAAATATAATAGTTATGTGTTCGTTTGTTGAATTTGTGTCAACAGCATGCCTCTTCATCAGTTACTTAAAGTCAAGTATCATGAGAGACTTGTTTTGAAAGAGGACTGATTAAATTACATGTCACAGATACAGGACCAGCAGTCATGTGCCCATGGAGGATGACGGTTAAGAGCATGTCAGAAGCTATGTTGAGATACAGGCTTTGCAACCAGTCATCTTGGTGAACTTTGCTGCTCACTCTTTCTGCAAGTTCAGTGGCTCTCAGATTCACACAGGGAATGCTGTGAAAATAGACATGTTGAACTCTTCCTTTATGAGATAGATGCCTGTGTGAAGTCATTTGAAAATTATTGATTTTAAGAGTAAGACAATTGCCCTCATCTGCAAAATCTAAGATGTTAAGAATACCCATGACTGGCATGGTAGTTAAAAGACTGGATCTTTTATAACTCAATGCCTGGCACCATAAACTCAAAAGTGCTAGCTACAGTTAGTTCACAAGGCAGTCAGTAGAGTTTTTCTTTTTAAATAAAATCTCCCATGCTGGTAGGAAAAAGACTTACCCTTCTGAACTTCAGGGAAGTGGAGGTGATATTTGCATTCCCCAAAGACTGATTTTTCTGTTTTATGTGAGAATAAAGGTTTGAGTTAACAACTGAGATTTTGTTTGTTTTTTTTAGCTGAGTTCTTGCTGAAGCTATCATAACAATAAAGTCTTTGTGGTTTAATGTGGCTTGGGAGAGTACTTTAAAAATGGCTTAAGGATAAATAAGAAAAACAAGATTATATGTTATACAGATTCATAATGGAGAGAGCTTGCAGTTTTATTCTACTAAAAGTTGTGTTTTCCTGCCTGTTAAGTATATTAAAATATTTTCCTTAGCTCCATCATTCTTTACGACTATAATTTTGAGTTGAATTCTAGTTTCATAAGATTGAAAATGTACAAAGCCACCAACACCAATACAATTCGAAGAAAACTGTAGCTATTGAAAATGGGGAGTACTGATCTTTGCCTAAAACACTCAAAAGAATTTGATACCTCATTCTCAGGATTTGATAGCTTAATATTAAAAAGTCTTATTTGCGTCCGTTATTGATATTTAAATTAAATTACAAATTTACACTCTAGATATTGTGAAATTTTAACCTATATTTTACTCATCTGTTATATGAATCCACAAGGCTCTGATTTTTCCTGTTACCAAGCACATATCATTATAGACAGTTGGAAACAAGCACAGTTCACACTCAGGAGTAAATGGCTTTGACCAAGCTAGTTATTTCATATTACATCATACACAGGCACACACACACACACACACACACACACACACCATCTGTATACTACATATACATGCAACCATGCACACACACAGAGCACACATACACATATACCACACAAACATACACACATACATGCAAGCATATACATAATAACTTCAAACAAAATAACACCTAGGTTTCTGCACTACCACTTATAATTTGCTTGCCTTAATACTAGGTGGGCCTAAAGCATGTGTTCATGTTTGATTTTGAACATTCGCTACTGTCACTCATCACTACAGAGTCTATACTCACTTCCTTGTCATAGCTCTAATTTTTAAAAATATTTCTAGTAATATTACCCCAAAGCCAACCATACTTCTTCCTTAAAGTATTAGAAGACACTGTCAATCCAAATGTTTATTTTTCCAACATATTAAAACCTTTCCCCACCATTGGTGTTTAATTCCAAAACACTGTATCATGTTTACTAATACTGGCCTTCCTGGACGCTTCTAGAAAGAACTCCAAAGCATGTGGTCTTGATGTATTGGCCCCATTATTCTCCTACAAACCCAACAATCTCACACTCTTTTCCTTTGATCATTTTATCCTTAACTATTTGAGAAAAATTTCAATTTTTATATTATTCCTTTTTTATATAATATATATATATATATATATTATTTCATTCAGATTACAACTCAATAGTTATCTCATCACTTGTATCCTCCCATTCCTCCCTCTCTCCCACCCTATTCCCCTCCCCTAGGTCTATGACTGAGGAATTTTTATATTATTCTTAATAATTTTATTATTTTACAGTTCTAACAATTAAGCATATTAATGTCATATTTTTGTCCACAGCTAAAACACTGACGCTTAGAAAAGTTAAACGGTACTCTGGAGATCCCAAAGCTAGAAAGGTCTTCCCTACTTGCCAGAATTTCCATACTTTCTCTATTTTGAGTATATTTATTCTACATGTCTACTTTCCTGAGAAGCTTGGGTCAAACCCCACCTTCCTTTAAACATTTTCGAGGCCTATGCTATACTAACCACCCCAAAATTTGCTAATGAATCATTCTTTTTTTTTAATCACATTGGAATTAAGGTAATTTTAGTAAATTTTTGAATACTAAAAATCTAGACAAATACGATGAGGAAAAGCTTGCCATTGGATAGATTCACAGTGGGCTGCGAGTCACTTACGGGCAGCTGTAGGAGATGGAAGACGTGATGAGCATCAAACAAACTTGTGAGGGAGCTCAGGAAACCGCAAAATCCACAAGCTTGCTGTTTCCTCGTTGTTTTGTCAAACGGAAGGTGATGACCAAGGTGCCATTTGGGTTTTTAGTGAAGATTCCGTTCCAGAGAGAGTATAAGCCCCACTTGCCCGAGGACGAGATAACTTCCTACGATGCTGGAAGCTGTAGTTCTTCGGAGATAACAAGCCACCTGTTTTCACTCCGGTAAATAAGTTTGTTTGAACCAACGACACCAGAAGTGCTTGACGGTATGTATACAGGAGGTTCTTAGGAAGAAAACATGTCAGGATATACGCTTGCCCCTGATTGGACCTAATGGGAAATAGTTGCCTTGTAGTGTTGCCTTCAAAAAGCCCTGCAAAATATGACTCCTGCCCATATTCTGAAAAGCCGGAGGTGGACCTTGCCAGAGTCCATCAAGCTGCCCAGTACTTAACTAATGCTTGCTTCAAGTTTGGCTCAAAATTACGAAACTAGTCTTTTTCTCAAGAATTTCAGGAGAGCAAAACAGAAGAAAAGGGAGGAGTCTTCTGCAAATATTCTTTTTAAGGACACCATTCCTACTGAGTTATGACATCATTTAACTATACTCTCCTTGTGATGGCCTTAACTCAAAGTCTAGTTATGCTAAATATTGGAAATGGAGAGTGCAACAGGACATAACATCAGCTTACATTTAACAGTATTTTTTGTTGTGAGCTACTTTTCTAACAACACATACATTAACTCTCAGGACCTTCACAATAACCATATGAGCTGTTATCGTATATATTTATACAGAAGTAAACTAAGGCACAATGAGCATACATAATCTTCTTATAATAAAGAATTCCAGTGTAGGTGGATTGACCTCTTTTTTTGTACAATTAGTACCTAGAATACACAGAACTTTGAATCAAAGCAGAAACTTAGAAAAGCAGTACAGATACCACTATATTAACAAATTTATGTACAACATTCCATGCTACATGTGTGTGTACTCGGCAAAAATAAATGAACTTGGAGTAAATAAATACTGGTCCCAAGTCAACATCTCTAGGCAATGAGCATGTGATTAAATATGTTATTAACTTATTTTAGGTTAAAATATTCAGCAAGCAAAAAAATATATATTCAGCAAGCTGTTCTGGGGCTACTCTTTAAATAACATAGCATAAATTCATATTATTACTTCAAATTCAAAATATTTGCATCATAAAAACACACAACTTGGGAGACCCAGGAAAGCAGAACTCTCTGAATTTGAGACCAACGTTAAGTCAACTGGAGTTATAAAGTGAGGCCCCTATCTTGAAGAAGGAGAGGGAGGCGAAGGAGAAAAGGAACAAGGAGGGAAAGCAGAAAAGGAAGAGATAAATATGAAAACAAAAAAGAAAGAAGAAGAAGAAAAGGAGAAGGATGATATATATATATATATATATCATACACATATATATATATATACACAAAACAAACAAATTCATGTTTCTCTCCCTAATTCAATAAAACAACCAAAAAAATTTTAAATAAATCCACAAGAATCATAAGAGTGAAAACCATAACAGTAATTTTTAAAAAATAAATGAAGTGGAGATAGACACAGTGTGATAGATAAAGAAAATTCAATTGGTTTGTAGAAATAAGGAAGAGGCAAAATAAAAGGCAAAGGAAAAGACATAAGATGAAGAGAGGAAAGAAGTTTTAGAAAATGAAGGTGGGAATGAAAAGTGAGAAGATTAGCCTACATACCAGGTTTTCAGTGGGAAATATCATATACAAAGAAAGAGGAGGCAGTATGCTAAAGGGAACATTTGAAAAAAGACCTCCTGGAAAATTAAAATGACTTATAGGGGATTTGCTTTATGAATTAGTGAGAATTTTTTTATGTTTTCCCTAAAATGTCAAAAAATGACAGATATTCTAGAAAGGCAAGAAAATTAGACCAAATGCCAGTGAACTTAAAGTAATAATAATGATGATGATGATAGTAATAATAATAATAATAATAATAATAATAATAATAAGAAGAAGAAGAAGAAGAAGAAGAAGAAGAAGAAGAAAGAAAGAAAGAAATAGGTCATAAACAACTGAGGAAAGTAAAGTATAACATGAAAACAACACAAATGTGGAAAGATGCAGAGGGCAGGAGGACTTTGCACTCGCAGAGAAGCACTAAGAGATGCTGGAATGTTAATCATAGGAGAGGTCTCCTCAATGACGGAGATAAAGTCAGATTTCTGGGTTCCATCCAGAAAGCAGAGAATTGAGTTGCTAATGACCTGGTGACCTTTTTTGCTATCTGTGAAGCCAGACCTTACCTGAATTCCCTAGAATGATTACAGACTTTTCCTTCCCTAGACCATTACCCATCCTTATAGGAGATGTCACATGTACTTTATGGGCTGTTGACCTCTATGACCTCTGATCTCTATGCTGACCTCAGAGACCACACTAGACTCTAGGCCTTTTAGCTACACCATCATGGTTACCAGTCCTTTGTAAAGAAGTGTCCATGTAGTCACACCTTAAGCTTTATTGAACACCTGAAATTGGACTGATGGTTGCCTGGAAACCTTTTCCCAAACTGCACTGTGTTTTAAATATGTTGACAATGAACCATCTGACATTAGAATCCCCAAAAGTCTGATTGAGGTTGACAAAGTAAATCTGCACTTGGTTTTTATTCTTATCTCTTGGTGTGGTTTGCTTCTACCTGACACCTACATGGACCCATCAGAAAGACATGACATCCTAGTGAAAAAAAAAATGTAATGGTCACATAATGGATGTGAGACAGTTGCACATTCACAATTGCCGAATAGTATAAATATGGTCCTTGCAGTTCTTCAGCAGCGGGGGAAAAAAAAAGAAACAGAGAAAATAAATCAAAGCCATAATCCACTGTGTCTCATTGACCAGATCTGCCAGCATCGGGGAGGTCAGTCAGTTCTGCTGCAGAGGTGTCTTCCACCCACAACCTGCAAGAACAGCACGCACGGCCAGTGCAGCACCCACGTCTTCCCAGGCTGACTCTACAGGGAATGCTCAGTTTGAAAGGAAAGAATAGACTAAAGACAGAGAGAAACATATAGGTGATGGGAGATCAGATAGCATAACAACATCATAACAATAATAGAAAAGCTTTCCTATCAAGACCAAAAAAGGGAAGTGGGGAGACAAGCATTCCAAAATGGAGGACAACGGTAGATATTGTAAAATCTATTAGATGCACATATGCTTAGAGAATACATATAAACAGTCAGATAACCAGCAGTAAAAAACAAGCTGATCAGTAATTCCTGAGAAACCAAAATGTGGTAAAGGGGAAAAGTTCAGATGATAGTGATGTTTGTAGTATAACAAAATTGGCACAGTAAAAACTTGTGTAGGTCTGAGCACCATGTATCCGTGTGATTTCTGTGCTGGCGGGAGAAAGACAGGGATGGAGAAGCATAGAGTAATGCCTCCAGTGCAGAGAATGAGGAGGAGGAGACAGTGCCTGACTGTGCAGGTGGGGGCAGGGAGCCTGCAAACAGCAGACAGAACAGCTCTGAGGGGATGAGGTCCCAAGAAAAGTTGTAATTACATTAAATAAACTACAGGACATTTGAACTTTTAAATTATAGGTATTTGTAACTCTTATGAAAACAAAGCCTCTAAAACTGATACTAAGAAACATTCCCATTTTGTTTTTATATAAATTAAATATGTAAATAACACAGAAAATATTGTATCCTGTCTAGGGATGCATAGCTTGCTTTTACTCTCATTAACTGTACTTGGAACAATTCCTTGAGTACGAATACTCTTCTACAGAATGTTTTTTAATGAAAACTTAACATTTCCACTTGTTCATAAAGGTATATAGGGGATTATTATAATATAGAATATAATGTAAAATGTATAATATATCTAGATATAATATACATACAATATATAATAATCACATATTATATAGTATAAATATTATATATTTATATTACATACTACAATTAAAAGTTTAAGTGGTTTCAAATGTGCAATTCGATATAATTATATATATATGGGGATATTTATTATATAAATTATATATAAGTAATATAAATAATTATATAATACATATTATAATAAATTATATATAATACATTCCCAAACACACACATATACTATATATTACAGTAAGTTATATATATAGTAAATGGACCCCCACATACACACACATAATTAAAAGATTAGGTATTTTTTAAATATGTAATAAAATAATGAATCCTTAAATCTTTTGTGGTACATAATTTATCCTCATGGGTAAGGAAAGAAGCTCATTATTCATGTGAAACACACTTAGCACTCTTAAGTGATTTTTTTCTTCTACAAAATGAAAGAGGAAAACCATTTGTGCATCAATGTACAATCTCTATCTGTTCATAAAATAAAGTGGCCCCTCCTCCAGGAATCTCCACAACTCTGTAACTGTTACATAGTCTCAGAGGCAATTTGAGTAGAAAAGAGGCTTATAACTTTAAAACAAAACCTTGTAAGATTAATGAAGAAAATCAAATGAGTCTTTGAATAAGATTTAATTCTTGAAGTTTCTTACTCTCCTTCTTGTGGATGTAAATATTACTAAACCATAGCCCTAATCATGACAGATCTAAATGTACTCCAACCAAATCCCAACCAAACAGGGATTTATTAACACACACTTGTAATCCAACCTTGGTGAGACAAATTCCCATCCCTTCCTAGTCAGCCAGTCTACCAAAACAGGCAAGTTCAGGTTCAGAGCCAGACTGTGACTCCAAGAACAAGGTCAATAAATGCTGGTTTACAACATCTGTAGTTGACATTTAGCCTCACATTTGCACCCATGTCAATTTGCACCCACATGCAGATGCACAGAGACATCGAAAAACTTTAGTCAGTAAATACTATGTTTATTTACCTTTCTATGTCCCAGGAGAAATAAGTTATAGGAGAGAAATGTTTGCCCACTACAAGGCAAAAAAACACACAATTACCCTTGAGAACACATTCATGGGCGTATAGGAGAATATGCTGATATTGCTGGGAGCTGATTTTGCTAGGACGTTAACTGCACATTTTCCATTTTGTTGTGCCTTCTATATTCATATAATTAAAAAAAATAGATCATAGCACTTCTTTTCTGTGTTGAGAGAGGATATGGCTAACTTTATGATTTCACTTTAGAGTCAAGTTCAAACCCCCACCTGCTACTGCTACTTTACAATCCTCCAAGCATAGCCAAACTCTTTCTTCTGTTGGGTAAAATTAAGAAAGCAAATGATGTTCCCTTAATGGCATTAAGTTTAGCTGCTGAGGTAAATGAGAATTCACTCATATAACATCATTCCTGATGTCCTTGTCCCCAGTCTTGATAAGCCATGGCTACCACAAGACAGACAAACTAACAGAATGACTGGCACTCCCACCTTTTCAACATCTACTTTTCTAAGAATCAGCTGCCAGTGAAATGCACTGCGGAGATGAGAGAAAAAGAGAAAGTATGTGGTTAGAGTAGCAGGGAAAATGAATATAGCCAGACACATTGCTAAACTAGCTCCATGGATCTGTACCTCAGACAAATTTAGCATTAATGTCTTATATTTGCAAGTAGTTTTGATTTAGCATTTAAAAGTTCCATTGTATGCTTCTTTTTTTCAAAATTGATCTCAAAGCTTGATTCAAGTATAATTTAACTTAGCAAAACAGAAATACATTCTGGAACTTAGTAAATGTCTCTTCTTGATTTTATCTATTTTCAGTTGCATCAGTAATTGAGCTATTCCTGTTTGTTCCTTATTTTTCTACAGAGTTTAACTCTAATAGGCCAAGTAACTTCTGCTATGTGCACAACTCAACTTGAATCCTTGGAATATTCTCCAAATATGGAATACTGTGATTTGTTTATTCTCATATTGCTAAATTTCCTGAGTCATTACTAAATGTACAGAAAATGATGTCAGGTCAAGCCATCTTTCCAAACACTTCCTGGAATATTCTAAAATATGCTTTGCCTTTAAAAAATATTTCTGCTTAGTCTCACAGCTTTTGATTCAGGGTTTTCACTGTGAACCAAGACATCAAAAACATTTGTTCCATGTCACAAGTGATCATCAACATTTCTAATTAATGACGGTCTTTCCACAAAAATGTATATTTGCTGAGACAGCCACTTTGTGTAAGATCTTCATTGCTATCAGTTTTAGGTGTAGGCATCAATAAAGAATTCAGTTGTAAAGGACCTTCTAAGGTGAATAAACCTTGATGTCATATCATAAATCACACCATGACCACATGGGGAAGAGGATTTTTTGACACAAATAATGACTTTCAGCACTTATTGTTTTATTGAGACAAGACAAAATTATGTTAAAATATAATATACACAACAGTGCTGTATTAAGCTGTTATATCATTCAGATCTTCAATTAAAATTTTCATTTCAAAAAAGGAAGCTTATTGAGTCTTGTCACTGCAAAGATAAATTACATTGGGCATACAGAAATACAATAAGTATTTCTAGAAACATGTTTCAGAGAACATTGAAGAAATTAGTCCCAATGGTGATGACACAGCGTGGAAAATATTTTGTACTTTAAAGCTCTTAGGCTGACCTAACAAGAAGATAAATGTCTTAGTCACTGTGTTATTTCTGTGATGAGACACTATGAGAAGGGCAGCTTATAAAAGAAAGTATTTAATTGGAGGTCTGCTTACAGTTTCAAAGGGTCCATGATCATCCTGCTGAGGAGCACAGTATAGGCAGGCAGGCATGGTGCTAGAGTAGAGATAAGAGTTCACATGTGATCTGAAAGTAGTTGCAGGGAGAGAGAGAGACAGACAGAGAGAGATAGAGATAGAGATAGATAGAGAGAGAGAGAGAGAGAGAGAGAGAGAGAGAGAGAGAGAGAGAGACAGAGACAGAGACAGAGACAGAGACAGAGACACAGAGAGAGACAGAGAGAGACAGAGAGACAGAGACAGAGAGAGACAGAGAGAGAAAGGCGGGGCAGGGGATAAAGAGAGAGAGAGAGAGAGAGAGAGAGAGAGAGAGAGAGAGAGAGAGAGAGAGAGAGAGAGAGAAATAGAGACAGAGGCAGAGAGACAGAAAGAAACAGAGACAAAAAAAGGGGTGCTGGCCTGGGCTTCCATCTGGGATCCAAATATTCAAATATATGAGCCTATGGGGGCCATTCTTATTCAAACCACCACAAAAAACGGTTTAACAAAAACATTCCTTTAGCATTTGTAAAAAAGACATCTTTTACTTTTATACTTAGTTTTTATTTTTTAAGGAGAAATTGAAACTGGCTCGAGTGGAGTACTTACTTTCTTCCCAGCATGAACCATGGTTTTATCATGGAACCTCTTATTCTGTTTTTAACAGCAGTTGAGAATGAGAATTATTTCATTGGTACTTTGATCAACATTTAAAAATATCTGAAAGACTTATGTGGCACAAAATATTACCACTTTTACTCTGAGCCAATGAATATGTTATTTCAACATAGTAGCTGTACATTGTTTGAATTGTTTTGAGATAGAGTCTTATTACACAGATTAGACTGGCTTCACACTCAGTCTCTTCCTGCCTCTATATTAGAAGTGCTGGGAAAAGTATTCACCTGCACAGCTCACTATTTGCTATGGGCACTGATTTCCATGTGGTTCCAGTAGTCTGGGAAATGGTTGTGTCCAGGGAAAGATCATTTTTTCTTCTCTCCCTTTGCCTCAGTAGTTTGTTTTCCAGTGAGATTAGTGTGTGTGTGTGTGTGTGTGTGTGTGTGTGTGTGGGTGTGTGTGTGTGTGTGTGTGTGTGTGTGTGTGTGTGTGTGTGTAGTCTAGAGTCCTTTTTGTAAAAGCTGAAATATAAGCCTCAAGTTTTAAAATAGCTAGTGAACAAGATGAGTGATGTTTGGAAATACAACAGACTATTCATACTTACTCTTATGAAAATAAAGCGAATGTTTATATTTCATTTGGCGAACATGAAAGTTGGAGGTCATGAAGACTGATAAAATAATCAACTAGGAATTTTTCTTAAAGGAAAGAAAGGTTAGAGTTTTTATTTGCTAGACAAATAATTTTTTTAAATAGAGCTCAAGTTCAAATCTATTCTACCAAAGTAAGAAGTAACATGTTTTCAAGGCCAGTTTACACTATGATGAAATAGAATCCATATTTGTGGTTTTGTATAAGCACTGAGTCTCCTCAAAAACTCATAACCAGTAAACCAAATAAATAGAAAATAAATATTACACTGACAAGTTAGTAAATTCACTAAGTGTAAACAGATTATATTGTGGTGTTGTGCTATAATTTGGTATTATTAATACATGTGAGGTAGAAAGTAGGGAAATGTTGGTTTTCATGACTTTGTCTCTGTCTTCCCATAAATTAAAGTCTCTGTGGCAGGGGATATAGTGAGCCTGATTGCTTCAGAGAATTGTGACTCGCCTCTGGGACTGCGCTCAGTAATGCCTGCTCAGCCAAGCAGTACAAATCTGGTCTGAAGCACTCTAAATGAAGAGTGGCCTCAGAGCATATGACAAGAGTTTGTGATAATGGCCTCATGTAGCTAAAAATTCTCACTGTAGTGCATTTCAAATGCTGAGGTCCAAGGATCAAAAAATGATGAAAAGCATGAGCCTATAAGTTGTCTGGGGTCTCAAAAGGTGTAGACAGTCTTAGAAATCACTTATAACCATTTCTGGTCAGCTTTGGGGCTAAATGAAAGTCATCATATACAACAGCTCTGAATATATCCCACTGTGTAACAACTACTGAGTTCAGTATTTTGTGGCCACTTCAATTGGGTGGGCAGCATATGGGACAATGAAATAGTAGTGTCAGATCCATGTGGCAGATTGGAGATGGCACTTGTCTCTGCATCCAATATTGAGCTAAACACTAAGAAAGGAGGCATGAGGACTAAAGTTAACACGTACTTGTATGTTCAAGGATCACAATGCAGTGGAGGTAAATGCTGGAACAAAATTGCACTTTATAGAAAATACTAAACAGATTGCTGTGAGGTCCCTATGTGGGGATACATAGGCCACCAAGATGCTCTGCCCTTCCACACTGTCAGAACTGATTGAATAACCATACGTTCACAAGGAACATCAATTTCGATTGTGGCTATTTGTCAGAGAATCCCATTTTTCTTGGTAACCTGGCTCAGGCAAATAGAGGTTGTTTTATTCCAATCTTAATTATTGGATCTAGCTCTCAGGTCACAATACATCTTTCTGTCTAGCTGCATGTATGTAGGTTATTGACTGCACTAAAAGAGCTAAAGAGGCTGAGGCAGGGTTTCAAGGGGTTTCAGAAGTCAGCTGATAGAAATGTAAGTAGAGTCCTTGTCAATGAGGAACCCACTCTAGAGCTTCAGAGAAAAGATACTGGTGTAAATAAGGCTCCAGGGGGTCATAGGCTCAAGAACAGAGCTATACAGGTGAGTCCTGGTGCAGCAACAAAAAGAAAGTAATGGCTCCAGATGAAGAAAGAAGAGGATGGATGGAAAACAAGTCCAGACAGATGAACAGAGGTGTAGGAAGATGGCTGTTGAGGAGACAGTATTGCATGTTGGAACTGAACCAAACTGAGACCCCTGGGAGAGGTGGGAGTTCTCTGCTTGCTGTCCTTTACACATATTTGATGATTAGATGTCTGGTCTGTGCAGAGAGCATGGGTATACACCACTATCACAGAGTTGGGTGTTTACTTCTTACTAGAATCCAAGTGAGGGAGCTACTTCTCTTCCTGAAGTGTAGGAAATGTTCTTGGACCAGATGACTATATGGTTTTGATATACCTCTATGCCCCTACTACATCCGTTCACCCAAATAAATTTATAGATGAGAACGCTTCCTACTCTCATGAATAAGACATTTGTCAATCTGTGCAGAATAGATGGGACAAGACAGTCAGTATTGTTCATATGTCCACTCAAAGGCAGAGTCATATTTCATCCTCAAGATAGAGTCAAAGCTTTTAGTAAAATGGACTCTCTCAAAGCAAGGCACAGACTGAAAAGCTACTGTTTCATGCAACATCCCAGAGAAGGACAAGGGCTTATCTCAACACAGATCTACAGGAGTAACTGCGGGACCACTCCATGGTCCATACTCTGTGTCTCAGTGATGGCAACATTTAAAGAAGGATTTGAAATAAGAACCGGGAATTTTTTATGCATGGTATAAAGCAGGATAATTTGTATAGAAATTGGAGGGTAGTGAGGACAGAGAGTTCCAGTCAGAGGAAAGTGTGGAGAGAGGAAGGGGTATGGCACTGTGGTTTAGTACATTGTGGTCGAGGATCCTGCCTTCAATATTACAGAAAATTTCTACACATAAAATAACCATCATTTATCAATTTGAACTTGGGAGATTCAGGGATGCCACTTTGTCCCTGAATGTAGAGAACACAGCTGTGGAGAGCTTGAGGTGAGAGAAGTTGAGATAATAACCTTTCCTGTGTAGGAATCTCTGAGAAAAGTTCACAGGATTGCAAGGCAGGGTGGGCTCTAAACTCAGCTGTCCAGTCATGTGACAGGAAAGACGATGGCTTGCTGAAAACCAGAGGATTAGCAGGAGTGAAGTGAGGTGACTGTGAAGCTCCCATGGAGGGCAAACCTCAGGAAAGACTGTGTCCTTCTGAGAGGAGAAAAGACAAGAGCAAATTACCGGGAAGAAGGCTCAAATCAAATGTGGCATGGTAATTATAGGGCCTAAATATAGTGAGCCAGTCATTGTGATTTCAGAGGTAGGAAGGCTGGAGGTCAGGGTATCTTCTGCCCAGCTCTCACAGTACTGACTTGCCAGGTAGAGTTTAGTAGTGACAGCTACTGTGGGAAGGGCTGAAGGAGACCAGTGAAGGAATGAAACAAGGCTTCAGAGAAGGTTAAACATCCAGAACAACAAAAAAGAGAACATGGTTTTAAAACACTCCAAGAAACTGCAGACACCTCTAAATCAAAGAGAAACTAAATTCGTTCCAACCTTCAGTTGATTTGAAACAAAAACTTCATCATAGGGTAAGCTGGGAAACTCTGGTCTTCTCTTTTATAAGCACCATTTGTCGTCCAGTCATCAAATCTCTGCCCTTACGTATGTAGTACACCTCTTTGTGGAACACCCACTGTACTGTAAATGAGTTGCTATGCCTTAAGAAATACAAACTTCACCTATGTATACATAGATGGAGTGTAAGCCAAAGAAGTATGCTAATGATTCATAGCTATTGAAATATAAGGAAACCAAACATACAAACCATTTCTTTATATAATGACATTAAAGCAAGCTTCCCATTTTAGAGATGACAAAGCTAAGATCACAAAAGGCTGAAGACCCCACTCAGGATCACAACCAACAAGATGTCCTGCTGCCTCACACTCTCAATCTAGTACTCTATAGCTCTGTCAAATGCAAAGAGTATTAGGAATGCGCAGTCCAACTCTACAAGACTGAGGGAAAGGTCTCCTTGCTATGGGTTTCAGCTTCTCCGGGTTCAGAGGTCCTTCCAGAAACCATGGTCAGATCCTTGCACAGTGAGTCTATGCAGTTGACGTAGGTACGCTCTTCCACGGGACATGAGCTGTTAAACAGCAGGATGTCAAACAAGCCAACTGCCTAGCCAGTGTCTTCTAGCAGTGGCCCAGAAAAGTCATGATCCAGTCCTGAGCATATCCTACAAGAAGAGTCTTGAGAGTTGCAATATTCAGATGACATCTAAGGAGTCTGAGTGGAAGTGGCTGCGGTGAGTTCTCACAAGGTTTAGATTGGAAGAACTCATCCCACGATTGCACTGTGCAGCATGTTTGCCTTTCCTGTGTCAGGAAGAGTTCTCAAAGACTCCAGAGAGTCTACTCCCTCATCCCCACTCCCTAGAAGATCTCTCTGCACAATCTCTGATTTCCTGTGTCTGTGTGTGTGTGTTTATGCACCCCTTCATGGAATACTTGTTTTGTTATTTTGTGATACTATCCAATAAAAATATACCTCAAAATCCAAGTCAAACTTATGTTGTGAGAGGACAAGTGACAGTTTTAGTCAGTGAAACAACTTCTCTCAGAAAGGCTTTGAGTTTTGTTTTGTTTTGTTTTCCTTAGTACAGAACAAACTAACACAGATGGCCACCAGATCACAGGCAAAAAAAAAAAAAAAAAAAAAAAAAAAAAAAAAAAAAAAAAGTTAAACAGGGTGAAAAATATCTGTTGTTGGTGGGTCTCCATTTTCTATATTTAACTGCTTATCTTGATCTTATGTGATAGGTAATTGTTTGCAATTTGGAGGTGTATGTTATACAAATTGCAGCCTAATGCTTTTAGGAGCAAAATTGGTTCTTTTCTTGGTATTTGAGGAAATATTATTTCTAAGCAAAATATTTTTTCAAATATATTTCAACAATAGGGGAATAATGATGTTCAATTTTAAAACTTAGTTGTCCGTCAAGGCTGGTGGATGTGGACCTAGAGGAGGCCAGCACAAGCTGCTGTTCCAACCAATGACAGTACGTGCAATAAACCTAGACCTCATGTTCAGATCTAACCATTAGGTAGTGCATTCTCCACAGTTGTATGGAAAGCAGGGACTGACTCTGATATGAACTCTGCTGCCCCCTACTTTACCATTTACCCTTGGTGATGAGGCCTGGTGGCACTCAGAGGAACGGTAAGCAGGCTACCTGGATGTGACATGACAGGCTATAGTCATACCGTGGGGTTGGGGCAGAAGGTCCCCTTCTGTCATAGACCTAGGGGAAGGGAATAAGGTGAAAGAGGGAAGGAGGGGGAAGTGCGAAGACACAAGTAAGAGGATAACAATCTGGATGTAATCTGAATAAATTATTTTTTAAAAAACTTAGTTGTCTGTTTATATTTTACTAATTTCTTAATAGTTATTTAGCAATTTTTGGGACTGTATTTTATGTACAATGATTTATATTTGGTCATCCATAGATCAAGAAACTGTTGTCATTCTACCAACGTTCAGAGTGAATTGTAGCAAAATTACCTTAGAAAGGGAATCATCAAAGAAGTGGAAGAGAGTCAGTGTTCTGAAACATGAAGTTTAATTGAATTGTGTGCATACAATTGGATATTTATTGGGTGATGATTTTGCAATATAATCAAAGGACATAAAAAAGATTACTTTTTGTCCTGATAAGGAATTAGAAGGCGTTTAACCATTTTACATTCCTTGACAGATTTCCATCTAGAGGAGATGAGAGGCAATTCTGCAAAAGACAGAATTGGTACCAAGGACTTGGGCTTCCAGGGAAGGCAAAGACAAATTTATCAAAACAGTGTTTTAATAATTGATTGTTTCTTGTGTGGAGCTAAATATCCTTCCGAGGTCATGAGCATCACAGCAGATTTACTCAAGCACATGTCAGACACAAGTCTACCTGAATTCCAAAGTCTGAAGCCTAGCACCTTCAAGAAAAATCATGCTTCCATGGTCTCTCTTGCTCTATTTTGCAGTACTCCTGTAACTAAACAGCTCCTAATTAATCAGAACATTTACATACTCAGATTAAGATTCTTGGCCTATAACCTTCCATGTGCCAGGCATACTGCTGAGCGTTTTACAAAAGGTCACTCAATGCATAGTAAGCCTGAGCTGCATACATCATGATTGCCACTTGATAGCTTGGAAAATTGATACAGCTGCAGCTAGTAAATTATGTCTGGCCATCGGATGCTTGCTCCTTGCAGTTGGACCCTCAAAGAAAAATTATATCTACTTATAAGAGAACCTAATGAGTCCCTTATATTGGTTTATGAAGAAAATAACAATTGAAGACACATGTGCCATACATTAACTTCTTTCAACATCAACATATTTCCCAAAGGCTTTTAATGCTTCCAGGGTTGACACAACAAATAAACCATTCAGAAATTCCTAAAATGCAGCTCTAGGAGAAATGAGTTCTTTCTTCTCAAAAAAAAAAAAAAAAAAAAGCTTGCTTCCTTAAATTCTAACAAAATTATTTGTTTTACCTTGTAACACTTCTGTTAGGATAGAACTATTGTGACTTCAAGGCAATAGTGCCATTCCAGACTGTTCCAAACTTCCATTCTTTGATTTTTAATAACACGTCCTCAACTGTCTCATTTCCTTAC
Organism: Acomys minous; assembly: GCF_964271855.1. Taxonomy (NCBI): domain Eukaryota; kingdom Metazoa; phylum Chordata; class Mammalia; order Rodentia; family Muridae; genus Acomys; species Acomys minous. Next base: position 29,637,451 of record NC_140495.1, read on the forward strand.
AGCCTACTCAATTTCTCTCGTTTTTTGTTTGTTTGTTTGGTTTGGTTTGGTTTTTTTTAGTTTGTTTGTTTGGTGTTTTTTTTTTTTTTTGTTCTCTAGTCATGCCTATTCATTTTCTTTCCTCCATTTCTACTGTTAGTTTTCTCTACTTCCACACCAGGCCCAGAATTATCCTCAGTCTTTTACTGCTCACAACAGATAGTTCTCATCTGATACCTTTATCATCCAAGATTTGCAAAATTTCTATGAAAAGAGTCCTTCATACAATCTCTGCTCAATTCTATCTCTATAGCCAAAGAACCCCTAATACATCCAGAGGGTAAGAAAAAACACTGCCCATTTATATCTGTATTTTTATATCTCAAAGCTGAATTTGCAACAACTTAAATTTAGTTTTGATGCTATTTCTTTTTTTCTTTGATCTCTCAGATCCAATCAATGGCCAATGTCTCCCCAGTGAGAGAAAAGTAATACATGAAAAACTGTGTACTAAGAGAACATTATTAGCTATTTAAAACACTTGGCAAAAGGAGATTCTAGGCCTCCTTCTTTAAATTTATTGATTGTAGCCAGGCATGATGGTGCACACCTGTAATACCAGTACTCGGGGAGGCAGAGGCCCGGGGGATCTCTGTGAGTTCGAGGCCAGTCTCTTCTACAAAGTGAGTCCAGGACATCCAAAGCTACACAGAGAAATCCTATATCAGAAAAACAAACAAACAAACAAATGTTACTGATTCTGTCCATTTTTAAGATTGTAGGAAACTATTACTCTGTCCTCATCAGCTCAAAATTAATTCAAATCAGTTGTATAGTCTCATATAAAGAGGTCATAATTACTGGACAACTGAAATGGTCAGGCACAGACTTAGAGATTCTAAGTAGTCTCAGATTCACCATTGGTGCCAACAAAAATGTCTGGTCAGCCTTCAGCTCTGGTGCAGAGAAATCACAGTAGTCAGCATGGAGTTAATAGGTGTTGTCATGTGCTCTAGTGATGTCACATCCTGAGGCAGAACACTGAATATCCAATCGCCATTCTCCATGCTGGATTATAGGCTATCAGAAGCCTGAAGCTACAAGCTGAGATAAACATTTCCTGAGTTGTTTGTAGTTTCTTCACTCTCGATCTTCAAGTAGTTAAAGGGGATGGAAACCATTTTACAACCTAAGATTGGATCATTTTTATGTGCTTTCATCATTATTTTATTCTGTATAGGAACAGAAATTACTTTGTTTATTTTCTGTCCACACTGTATTATGTAGTTAAGTAATATAATTTTATTAATGTTAAGTATTTTATTTTTATTGCTTTTATTACTAGCCAGCTACAAAAATATTTGGACTTAGTAGTAGATAAAAAGGCCATGTTAAATTATTTTACATGAAATATTTATTGGAAGGTGAATGAACAGTTTGATCAGCAAACACAATTCTTCATTATAAAAACTGCAAGTTAATCATCAAATTAATATGACTTCCAGTCTTCAACTGACAATTTTAAACATGTGCTCCTCTTTCCTCCACAGTTTTCTCCCCTGATATAGCAATTTGCTGCTCCTAATTTCCTAGATTAAAAGCTTAATAAAAGACACCCTTACCACTGCACGGATGCTGGTAGTTGTCTTTAAGCAAGAGGTACTAAAGTGAGAGCAGCAAAAACCTGAACAGGCAAGTTCTCTCCTGTCTCTACACTTTAGCTGCTGAAACAGGGTGATACCCAATGGCTATTTCTCAGTGGCACACTCTTTGCACAAAACACTGCACATTCTTGGTTGGTGACTAAGATTATAGCCAAGGGTTTTTCTCTGTCTCCTTGACTATTCCCTTCTCTCCCATTGGCCTCTTCATATTGCAAAGTTTCTATCTACACTTGCCTGGTGATTTGAGGTAGTCTCACATGCAGAAACATAGTTTCTACACAGTGACTATCCCATCCTAAACCATATCCCTGAAGCATACATTTTCTTATGATTTTCCACTTCCGCCCTTTTCTTCGATGTTGTCTACTTACTTCAAAAGCTACGTGTCAGACCTCAACTCATAATTTTCCATACTTGCGTAGCATCCTCCTGCTTCCCTGGCCTTCCTTCTTTTGAACACAGCTATGGCGTTTTTTTCTCTACATTCTGAATCTCCTCTTTCTTTGCTTTTAGCTTTTCCATTTCAGACCTGGTGTTATTTTTCTGGCTTACTCTGCAGGTCATTTCCTTGTTAGACAGCTGAGTAGTGAGTCTTATGAATATCTGTGCTTAATGATCCTGGTTTGTAGAATTAAATTTTAATAACTTCAAGTCTTAGTGTCTCTTAAAATGGGGCATTTAATTATTGGGAGATTTCAAGTTTATTATAAATAGCAGTATATATCTAGAATATACATTGTTGTGGAAGTTTTGGGTTATATGTAAATATGTTTTTGTTTTAATCCCAGCTGTGGGATACCGGGGCTGCTCCAGTTTGTCCACAGCTGATAGTTGCCTCCTGAAAGGACAGACGATGTTTGGCAGCTGTGAACTGGGTGTAAGGCATGGTCTTTGCCAAGGGGATAAAATCCAGACCAGGAGAGAGACACTGAGACTCTGAGAAAGGAGAAGGTTGCTGGTACTCTCCCCTGCTGCTCCTGATTGTTGGTTATGCAGTGTGACAGGAAGGACATATCCTGGAGGAGGATTGGATTTGTCCCCATGAAACCTGATGACCCTGAATAGAAGGAAGTAGCTCAGGAATACAATTCTCTCTCTCCCCACTAATGTTCTTTCTCTCCTACTTGGTGTTGGAGTATTGGAAGGGATTGGGGTGAAGAAGGGAAAAAGAAAGTTGAGGAACCCAGAATAAAAATAAAATGTAAAAGTATGCCCATAATTGGCGCTCCACATTGGGTACCACCCATAGGCCTTGAACTTTTTCAAACATACATTGTTTGGGGTTCTTTAATGCTTATAGCTCACTTCCAACCCACCTACCCTGCATAGGAAAGAAAGAAGGCTAATGGGAATAGGAGAAATAGACCAGTTTAGACTCAGTTCCTTGGAACGATTCCATTCTTAGTAGTCAGGATTTCAGCAGACCTGTTAAACAGCAAACCAGCAAATCAACAAAGACAACTGCAACCCATAAACTCGAAGCATTCTCTGGAGTGTTTCTCTTTAGGGGTGTCTCTGAAGGGGAGCAATGAACAGCCAAAGGACAGGAAATGATGTCAAGACCAAAACACCAAGCCTCTTGTTTTGGGGCTCATATATATAATTTCAAAATCCATACTAGGATGTCTATCAGTTGGCAAAGACCATGTCTCTACAAGAGGCACTTCCTCTTCTACCAGACAAACACCACATGTCTTCTCACAAGTGTGTTTCCAGCAGACAAACATCACACACCCTCACACAAATATGTTTCACATCCCACACTTGTGATCAAAACAAAAACATGTTTACATCCACTACAATACATTGTCCTTAAAGGACCAAAGACCAAAAGCTAACCACTTTATCAGACCAATCTATAAATTTTAAAAATATTTCATATTTTTCCTTCTTAACCTCCAGTGAAATAAGGATAAGTCATCATAAAAAAGTTGTTTCTGAAGACTGTCCAGTGCATTTAAAAATGGTAATGCTCTAGCAATGAGTAGAGTGTATTATACAGTGATGAAATGTTACATATTCAGATAAATCTACAATGTATGTTTTAATTTCCTATTTTCATGATCAATATTGTTTCTCATTTTGCAGTACATTAAATTTATATTTTATAAGAAAAAGAATAAGAAGATATTTAAAGTTTCCTTTTAATGTTCAACCTTAAAATGCTTTGTTTCATCTATCCATGAAAATGCATATACTAAACAGCTTTATTGTGACACAATTCACATTTCTTAAGATTTATCTGTTTAACATTCAGACTTCAGTGAGTTTTATTGTAACCAGAAAGTTGTATAATAACCATCATAGTCTAATTGAGAACATTTTCAGCATTCTGAAAAGAAATATCATGTCATTAATTGTTACTTGTCATCTAGTTGTAATCAATGGCTTTTGTATTTCCTATCTACATAGACTTGCATATTGTGGAATTTTTCATTAAAATAGAATCATACAATATGATGATCTTTTATGATTGACTCCTATCAACTATCATGCTCAAGTGTTTTTTTTCCCACAGTGTAACAAGTATCTGAATAATGTCCTTTTTTTTATTGATTTATATCTCAATGAAAAGATATATCATACTATTTTTATCATTTAGTGTTTAATGTATGTGTTTCTTATTTCCTTTGGGGGCTCTTTTAAACAATATAGCTATTAGAATTAACATGCACCTTTGTGTGGACATGTAATTCCTCTTGAGCACATATATGAAAATTGTATTGCTGAGTCCCATATTTACTCCAAAGGACATGTAAGGAAGTGTGAAGCTATTTTTCAAAATTACACACACTCATTTAAATAAGAAATATCCCATACTTCATATTCAGTATTCCATAGAATATTAAAATGTGAATTCTGATGACAGTATCAGTCTGCTCTGAAATAAGTCACTTAAGTTGAAGAACACTAAAACCTATTGGTTCCATTAGATTTAATGAAAACTGGACACATTTCACCTAGGAAATATCTGAGTATTTAATGAGAAAATATTCTACTTCATGAAGTAGGAACGTACTGCCTGCCCTCTATTTTGAGATAATCCTCTTGAAATGATGCTATAGAATTAGGAGAGTTAAGCACCAATTGAAATTCATAGAGCCAAGTGTAAGAGCATCCTCTCACCTTCCATGCCCAGTGAGATTGCATTCTGCCCCTTAGATGCATCCAGTACAACCACAGCACCATGACAGCTGTGCAGCCTCCAAGCTCACAAGCCCCCCTCCAGCATAAAATAACATATCATTCCTAAGTTACATGGAAAACAACAAAAAATATGCGCATATCCTACACGCAGTGTTTCTCTATCATATACAAAAATGATTACACTGTTTCCTCAGGGACACAGCACAAGAATGCATACGCCATTATTTTAAAAGAACAAAAATCCTAAAAGTCCTTAAATATTGGAGTTGCTAGCATCACATCTCTGTATTAAGATAAGTGGATTTAACATAAATCTGAAAACTTGAACAAATCTAAAATAATATTATATATTGCTCATGAAAGTACAATAAAGGAAACATTTTTTATTCCTGAAATGCTATCAGGATTTATCTCTCTGAGTTACAAAAAGATAATAGGAGAAAATTGGGAAGGATCCTATTGTTGCATATGTAGGTCTTTTTCCCTTAACATAATTTAAAAAGCATAGCAAAATGACAGCCTTTAATAAACTGATATTGTGCCCTAATACTTTCTTCATAATAGTATAAATTGAAATATCTGCTTAACTGAAAAGAATAGCTGTGGATATTTGAAACTATATATTTGACCTAGATAAAGGAATATCCTAGGTGACAATTTGAAATGGCCATATTGAATTAAAATGGATAGAAAGAATTTTGTGTGGTTTACTTTCATCTATTAGATTATTTTTACAATATAATAGTATGCTGTATTGGATACTTTTCCATCATTGTGATGAAACACCATGAGGACCTTAGAGAGGGAAGAGATTGCTGACCTTATGCTTACTAAGGGATAAGAATACATCGCCACCAAGTTGGGAGGCAAAGGAAAAGGCAGGCGTGGGGGCCAACGCAGCACGCCGAGAGCGCTATTTCAAATAAAAAGCATGAAGAATAGACAGCAAACTGGGAGTACCATGAGGTTTTGGCTCTCAAAGTCCACCCTCAGTGGCATACTTTCTCCAGCAAGGCCACATCTCCTAAGTGGTCCATAATAGCTCCACCAACTCGAGACCAATGTTTAAATGTTGGACATTAGTGGAGGCATTTCTCTGTTAAACTACTGAGTATATGTAGTATTAAGATGTAAAGAAAACCATCCCAGTGAAAGTTTAATGAGCTATATAAGATTACCTGCTGGGATGGTTTTCTTGAGCTACCCCATAACATGAAATATAGAGTACAGTACAAAGCCAGGGCTGTGCAGAGCCACCCAGATGCTAAGCCTGTTGGGGGTCTGCAGAGACAGAACCAGAGGAGGGCCCATGAGTTCTCAGCTTACACACACAGTGCTCACAACAGTGTGATGGCACTGAGTGACAGATTGTAGACGAGGCAGTGAGACTAAGTTTCCTTCACCATGTACCTATAAATAAAAATTTTTTATTAATTTATTCTTGTTACATCTCATTGGTTATCCCACCCCTTGTATCCTCCCATTCTTCCCTCCCTCCCATTTTCCCCTTATTCCCCTCCCCTATGACTGTTCCTGAGGGGGATTACCTCCCCCTGTATATGCTCATAGGGTATCAAGTCTCTTCTTGGTAACCTGCTATCCTTCCTCTGAGTGCCACCAGGTCTCCCCCTCCAGGGATAAATAAAATTTGAAAAAGATTTCTGCACTGGTCTGGTTATTAACATGCAAAGACATGAAATCCTAGTATCTTGCTGGTTTTGTTTGCCTGTTTATTTTGTTGATACTATCTTCTTCAATCTGGCCCTTTTGGGGGCTGGAGTTTGAGACAGGGTTTTTCTGTGTAGCCTTGGCTGTCGTAGACTCACTTTGTAGACCAGGCTGGCCTAGAAGTCACAGATGAGGGGGAAAAAAAACCCTAGCCATTATGTTACCAAAGAAAATGGAAACATTTGAGAAAATTAATTGGAATCTTGTGAACACTGGGATTTGTAGAGTTATTATTGAATTCTGAGCATGACACTAAAAGAAGTAAATAAATGAAAGACTTCTAGGTAAATTCTAAGATAATTTTAGGAGCCATATTCTTGTGAAGGTAAAGAAGCAAAGGCCCCCTCCAGGGTAGAGTGTGAAACACCTAGATGTCTAGGCTTCAGATTTTATATTGTTCATTTATCTGTAAAGCAACTTAACTGTTTGACTCCTCATACTTACATGAGTGAAATCCCATGTAGAAAGTGTTATCATTTCTCTACACGCCATGCACATGTATTAGAGAAATTAAAAGAATAAAAGAGTGAAAAAAAGAAACTCTGGGTGGAGGTTCTCTCATGGCAGTGAGAAGTCTTGTAAAAATTCACTCACACTTCCCTTTAGATAGCTAGACACTGTTGTGTAACAGCAGGAAGCTTATCTGTCACTCCCTCCAGAAAAGCCTCTCTCCTCTCTCAATTGCAGAGGAAATATTTTTTTTGATCCAAAGGAAAAGGAGAATATTTATCCGCCCCTGCCCTGCCGGCTCCGCTTTTGTTCCTTTGGAAAGGCAAGTCTGCCTTTAAACAAGGCTTCAAACACAAAGCGGATATGTTTCATATCTCATCTCAAACCTATCAAGTGTTTACAATTCTTCTTTTCAGTTCTAACAGAGGGCTGTACTTTAAACATTTCTATGAATAATATTGAGAGACCGTTTGCTCGGATGGCAGAACTAACATTTGTATATATCTAGTACCATCCACTTCACTTTTCATTAAATGTGCATTAACCTAAAACCACCCTGACTGAGAAAGTGTCGGAGGATCTGATAGCATCTTATAAGTGACAGTAACTCAGCTGGGACAGAACCGGCATTTTAGTTCTGTTGTTTTTTAGAATACAAATGCGAAACTTTCCTCCATGAAGTTATAGATGCCTACAATGAAGTAACTGAACTCTTGTGCAGACCACTTTTAAACCTGGGAAATATATTTTTTATTTTTTAAAAATAGTTTAATAATTAATTTTAAACTGAAAATTAGTAAATTTGCATATATGCAAATAACTTATATTTTTCTTTTCTAGGAGGACAATGAAACCATCTAGTTCTCCTTTATGCTTCTGAGAATTTTTACTATTTAAAATGTTACCATAGTTGCTGTAAATGTTAAATTGTACAATTGGCATAATCAAATATCTCACTATAATGGAATTTCTATTGCAAAACTTTCTCATGGGCATCACTGGCATGCCCTAAAGGATTTTTAAAGAAGAGATTTTTTTAATCACATGATTTATGTTAATCCTGTCCTTCTAAATATTTTATTATACAAAATTTGTAAGTGCCATTTTATTTAAAACTTAAAACATATTCACTCATGCATCCATATTTTTAATTGTAGTCTATTTCTTTCCCATGCATTCATCGTATGTGTTCAACATATTAACTTCTATGCAGCTCTGAAGGAATTTTGGCTGAACTCCCAGGAACAAATTTCAAGTTCCAAAGAATAGCAGAGAATTCTCCTGATGTTCCGAAAGCGTCTTGGGTGGCAAATAAACACCCTTTTGTGTCATGAAAAGGTAGACAAAGAAACAACAAAACTGCTTTATGTATCATATTAGATTTATGATGATATAATAAAACATATTTCACAACTCTCTAAAGAATGGCACTTTAGAAACCTTTTCAATTGATTAATAAAAACTTCCCATCATGTGTCCACTGACAGTGGGCGATGTATAGGAAGGAAATTTGTTCTCCTGTTCAGACTTAAAATAGGGACAGAATAGGGGCTGGCAAGGTTGGCAAGATGGAGTGGTGCCTGGTGACCCCTTTCCTCTTCTCCCGAACGCTAAGCAGTGAGCAAAGGGCTGCTGTTACACAATTGGGTTTTTCTGGTCCGCAACGGCAGACTAAGTAATTAGGATTAAATAACTCCATTCTAGTAACTTTCTACTCACTTTCACATGCTCACTTTGAACTTTTGTGTAAATATTTAATAGGTAAAGTGGAAGAACAGGGTCCAGGTTTTCTAGAAAGCTTTCTCTGGCTTCCAATGTTTACTGATAAACACAATTGTATAATATTTTCCCTGAGAAAGTGGAACCTTTACTGTGCGTTTCAGAGAAGCAATATATGAAATTACCCAAAACTAGGCTGAAACCGTACAGCTGAAAACTATCGAACATGCAATCTAAATCCAGCACGCCTGGCGATAATTATTTTTTTTTTAACACTAATCCCAATTAAAAGAGGTTATAGAAGGAAACCACCTACTATTCAGTCATGTAGTGACATACGTCAATGACTTTCTCTGAAATATTTTCAGCCTGGCAATCAACAAATGGATCCTAATTCCAGACATACAATGATGATGATTTCTCATCTAATAACTCATCCAAAAAACAAGCAATATGAGCAAGGAGGCTTTATCATGCTAGTCTGAAAAGTTGAATTATAAAAGTGAAAAGCACTTACATAGTTTTTTAAAAGTGAAAGTTCATTTGCAATAGAATGTTTTCATGTGGAGAATAAGATTGTCTGGAGGATGAAGAGTAAGCAGCAGGTGTTGCTTCTGGAAATATCTGACTTATGTTGCCTCCCAATTCACAGGCTTGCAGTCCCTTCTTTTCTGATAAGTAATTATATGACCAGAATTGTGGGAAGCCGCGCCCACATTCGCCATTACAAGATGGCGCTGACACCCTGTGTCCCATGCTGACAAACAACTAATCTGCGCATGTGCGAAGGGATTTTCCACTCGTTGTGCTCTGCCTCTCCCGTGGCATCATCTCGCCCGATGAGCAACAGCCAATCAGGGACTGACATCCTAAGCGGAGGACAGTTTCCTATATAAGGGAGGGGTTTCTGCTGTTTGGTCTCTCTGTCTCCGTTTTTCGTGTTGTAAGCTTATGCTCTTCCTCTCAAGAGGCAGTAAAGCTTTACTGCAGAAGGATCCTGTTTGTGTGTGCAGCGTCGTTCTTGCTGACGAGACGGTAACGCTAGCCACACAGAATAAAACTCTCCACTACTTCCTTTTGGCTCCCTTTTCTCTCTCCTCTTTCTTTACGCCTCTATTCCCCTTTCTTCCTTCCTCCCTTCCTCTCTTCCTTTCTTTCTTCTCTCTTGTAAGTAAGATTTCCCTTCAATATCTCATTGCTATGTCTTCAAAAATAGAAAAGAATCTGTGCCCAACTATTAAGAAGAATGTCTTATTCTCATTTCATATCACACTTTGCTAACTTTAAAAGTAATCTGTCAGTCAGCAGTTTGAATACTGTGATTGTTGTATTATGAAATGTCTTCACCTAGGCAAAATCCAAGCTATCACATTTAAAAATTCAAAATATCTTCAAGGAAATAATGTAAATGGCAGATTCACCACCCCTTACAAAAGTCATTTCCTATTGCTCTAGAGAAATCAACCCAATGCCCTCTTTCTTTTTTCTAATATTATACACCTGCCAATTTTTTTCCTCTTTGCTTCTTCAGATAAAATCCTCTAGATCCCAGTGCCTGCTTGGTTATTTCTTTCTTATTTGTCATTCTACACAAATTCCTTTCTTCTTCATAAGTTTTTTTTTTTTTTTATGAGTTAGGATTGCTCCTTCCCACAATCCCCAAGGGATAGCCATCCACAGTGTTCACCTTGGTGGAGAGCACTGGTCTTGGTGAACATAGATAGCAGTTGTAACCTGTGTTTCTTTCACAATATAATGGCTTGGGGCAAGATGTCTACTGAGTTTTAATTTCTTGTCTATAACATGGCACACTGTTATTGTGACCATCAAAATGGGGTATTATATTTAGAAAGAGCCTAACACATACTGAGTGATGGAAATTGGCAGTTGCTGTAGTAATTATTAGTAGTGCTTCTGGATTCCTCTTCCGTAGTATCTAACATGGCATTTGACACATCATTTTAACTTGTGCTATATTCTTATAAATGTCATGGCGATATAAAATAATGTCCATGTTCAAATTTTGTTTTTATATAAAACTTCGACTCAGCATAATTATATTTGTTATTCTTGAAATGGGTCCCTATACAGTTCTGACTCAGCAATTCTATAAAACAAATATTTCTATGTTCTAAAACACTATTTTTTATTTAATCAACTTCAGCTGTGTGACATAGTTAATTGTATGAATCAAAACTTCAGGAAGCCCAAAGCACATAAGAAGTAATGTGCACCTGAAGATTCAGAGGCAATAAGTCTGTATATGAGAGTATTATGAAATTATCAAAATAGTATTTCTATTTCCAATAAGTCTAATCATTTGTTTGTTTCCCTCATTTCCCTATGTTGTGCAATGTCTCTCTCTCTCTCTCTCTCTCTCTCTCTCTCTCTCTCTCTCTCTCTCTCTCTCTCTCTCTCCCCGTGTGTGTGTTTGTTGTTGTTTAAGGATTAGCTGATAATACATTTTACCCAAAACACACAAAATGTAAAGATTGCTATAATAACTCTGCCAAACCTAGAATATTCTGAAATAAAGGCTAAATCTGAAATATTTTTAAAGTAGCTAATTATAGTTACAACTAAATTATAAGCCAGTAGTAGTTGAAATTGTGAAATCCTTTCACTGCGACTCCTAGGTTACTGTAGTCAGGAGACTGTTCGCCGGTATAGAAGACAGATGCTCACTCTCAAATGAAGTCAATGAAGAAGCAAGCTGTTTGGAGGCAACTCATTTATTCCCAACACTCCATTAGCCTCTTTCTCCTTTGTATATTATATTCTTAAAACTCTGTCAAAAATGATTAAGCATTGGTGTGATTTTTATGTTTTTCTTCCTATATGCTTTTGAATTTGCAGAGTTCACATCTTCACAATAGGATAGATAGTGAAGTACAAGTTCCTTGCAAAAACTGAGCAAAACTCAGTAAAATAATAATTCTAGAGTTCCTGTTTTGTTGAATGTACAAATCTCACGAGACCATAATATTTGTATAGTATTACAATGTAGCTTATTCTTTCTTTAACTATTTCGTTATCATGTGTGTTATTCCTTAAAACTTTGAAATCATAAATTAGCTCACACAACTCTTCCTAAAGTTATTTATTTGATGACATCTCTTTTCACATTCCAACTAGTAATCCATTTTCTAGATTAAAATTTAGTGGTTTAGTGCTCTTAGCAAATGACAGGAACAACATTCAGACATGCTAATGAGTGTGGCATTTGACAATATAACAAACTTTGGGCCTTTGCATTGGCCTTGACTAACAGTCTTCACAAAGCTCAACAGGCATTGCAAGCTAAAAGGGGAATATGGTTTTTGTTTGTTTGTTTCTGTTTTGTTTTTACAAAGGGGATATTCAGATGCCACAGTAGGTCACAATGGCATGTATTCTTTAACTGGGACTTTTTTTAGTATTCTGTATGATATAGCTGTGTACTGTTGATGAGGAAAAGTACAAAAGAATTTTAAGTGAATTTCACTGTCTTGTGGCCGTTCAGAGCTCAAAAATGAAGGATGATATCAGATTTTGATTGATTACAATTCAGGTTGTCTTCATATACTTTTTTATATAACATGAATTTAAAATGTTGTAATCAGATAAAATATTAAGAAAAAAATCACAGAAGCATAGATCTGAAATCACTATATTCTTATCTACCTATCATTTTATACCCTAAAAATATTTACCATTTTACAATTAATCAAATGTTGATAGAAATGCTTTTTGATAACTTTACAACATACTCATACCCAGATACTTTACATTTACTAATCATTAATTGTTACTGAGTCCCTCTACATAACTAACTAGATAGCAACTACATGATAATTTTTCATAGTTGCCAAATCTTAATTTATTTTTACAAAGTAACAATGTTTACTGAAAATCAGACTGGGTCTGTGACTTAAAAATCAGGACCCAGAAAAAGGCAGAAGCTGTATTACCTTGTAATGCCTCTGCCTGGTGACAGGGACTTTGGGATACTTTAAAGGCATATGTCTGTTCTTTCTTCTTCTGTATTGAGTTATTTTGAGATTACAATCCAAAAAATATAAAACTCACTATTTCCAAAACATAAATATCTTTCTAAAATTAAATATTAAAATATTTACTTTCTATTGTTTTAAAATAGCATTGTTTAAAAACTCTGGGATTTGGAGATAACATTGATAACCCTTCCCAGTGAACAAGCTTATTAGGATTAATAGAAAGCAATTATTGTTAAAGTCAGCTTATCAGACTCTTGAATATGAATAAAATGTTGTTTGGGCCACCTCGTCAGAACTCAAAACTATTGGTGTTATCAAGAATCTACTTAGTCTACCCACCCCACTCTCCGGAAGTTGTAGGCACCACTATTTGCCTGGGATTGGGTGAGAATGTGTGGCATTGCTTTTGGCAGCCCTGATGTGTAGGATTCAATCATTATGTCGAGATGACAGAAGTGATTCACGAGATAGTTTGATATAGGCGCATGAGGCAGCCAAGGAAAGCTGAATTATTTTTGTGAGAACACTGAATCTTCTATAAACCCCAGCAGAGACAGATGTGATTATAGAACGAACAGCTTTGGAAGAGGGAATGCTTCTTACTCTCTTCATAGAATTCAGACCCTTGTGGCAAACTGGTGGGAAATTTCAGCCCTTTGTCCAGGTAGTTGACATTTTCAGTGAAGTCACACGTACATAACAAGGTTATGAACTGCAGGTATGTGTGAGAAAGGGCTAAGAAAAGAGTATGGTAACATGGCCTGGAAACTGCAAGACTCTGTGTGTATCAATTAAATAGTGCATGGCTTTGTATGTGTACTAAGAGGAGAATACATGCTTGATAAAACTTAACAAGGACTTCAAGGCTGTATTGAAAGAGTAGCAATTTCAGTTTGGAGTTCCAGGAGACCGTGGGGATGACAAAGTGCTGGTACTTCTTCACATTTCTATTAAGAAAAAAAAACTGTTTTTCAAGTATAATAACTGAGCCAGCAAATATGTTTACAGTATACCCAATGTATATCTGCTTTAAACTGTTGCCTCGAGGGAGGTTTAATGAGAAGATGCCAATTAACTGAAAAGAGCTTTGTATCCTGCTTGTGTCCTTGTGTATGTGAACCCACAGTTCTCTTGGAAGAAAGAGCAGACCATGCAGTGTCACTATGGTCACACAGCAAATAAAGGAGAGATATAGGAATGTTCTTTTGTTAATGTGTTGCAGAAAAAAAAAGATAGAAAAAGAAAAATCATTATTTTACAATTGACTGATTTGGATAATTTCAGTGGGCTCTGAGGCAGATTGGCTATCCCTTGTTGTCTGGTTCCTGGCCCTGAAGGTTTTGTGTAAACACACTTAGATAAGAATTATGTGTTTAATCAGCTGCTAAAGATGAGGAAAATACTAGTCTGTGGCTAGTGACTATATACTGGATTAAGACACAGTTTCAAAAACTACACCATAATAGACACTTTACAGGCTGTGAGACATTCTATAGTTTCCCTGACTCAGATCATAAAGATATGAATGATTTCTCACGTCTTTTAGTACTATCTTCCAAGTTCAAGTAATTACTGTTCTTCGCCTGCATTTTTTTTTCTTCTTAGCTGGTTTTTCTAGTGACCATATTTCCCCAGAAATCAATCCATCACTGCCCAACATAGTTCACAGAATAAATCTTGTGAAATATAAATGCATATAATTCTTTCGCTCATAGTCATTAATGGTTTCCCATGTCTTTCAGAGTAAACATGTAATCATTGTTGTGTTTTAATAAATTACCAACTATTTACCACTCTTGTATGGTCAGTGCAAAAATGCAGGGCTCTTCTCCAAAGAGTAAGAATATAGCCTATTCTGGAACCAAAAGTGGGTGACCAATAGCCTGGGAGCACAGTCAGGTTATTCCAGGTTATACTGCATGTTTCTGTGTGGTAGCAATTTCATAATGTTGCATCAGAAACAGAAAAGGAAGGCCATACACCAAGACATTTTATAAATATACTTCAGGAAATATCAGGTAGGCAGACTAGAGCCGACCAAGGAAATCTCAGCTAGAAGTCTCAAATACTGCCTGAAGTAACTCAACTTTGGTTTTGTTCAGTAATACAGTCCAAAAAAAATTTTTTTTGTTGTTTAGACTTTTACTTGGCTTAAAATGCATTGTTTACTTTCAGAAGAATTTTCCGTCAAACCTTGTCAAAGCTTGTAAAAACCTCTCTTAGTGGTTTTCATTTGTGTTCCTGTTCCAAAAGATGTCATCTATTGGTCAAAAGGATGTTAGATCAGAAACAGAGGTAGTCAAGGAATAGGTGCTAAGGGAGGTGAATATAACCCCCTTGGCGTGCAACTGTAGTTAGACCTGTCAGTTCCCAACCTCTTCTTATTCTGCCTTGGAGAAGGGTCAGTATAAAGTGTGGCTTCCTTCAGAAACTTTCCTTCACAATACAATCAATGATTTGCTGACCACATCTTTGTTTTCCTTCCTCTTAGTTCACACTGCGTTAATTCAAATGTCTGCGAGCGTCTATCTCAGAGCATGTGCCTGGCGCAGCCACTCCCTGGAAATGCCCACGGCCCTTCTCGACTCAAATGCCACCTTCCCATAAACTGTATGGCTACTGCTCTTCAGCTTCGAAATGATCCATCTTCCCTGTGCCCTTCCTTTCAGTTTCCACAGCAGATGCCATTCACCAGAACAGATGAAGATAAATGAGAGTACAGCCAAAGGGAATTCGGCCATTCAGACCGTGAAACCACTGGAGTCTTCTGACTGAAAAAATAACAGAGGGCAATGCCACGGGAGCAATCAGGAACGCTTCACTGACTGAGCATGAGAGAGTAAACTATGACTGATCGTTTGCCAATTTCTGGTTTAGAAAGATTTGACAAACGACACCAAAATTTCCACATACGCGGCAGATGAGCAAGGGGTTCCCAGAGAGGGATGCTTATTAAGGTCTGCAGAGACAAGATAAGTATCCAAAGATGCTTCTTAAGTGTTGCTGGGTCATTCAGAGGACAATTCCCAGACAGACATCCTGATCCGGAGCATGCTAGGGAAAAAAACCATAAAAGAAAAAGGCCCACTGGACTGTGTTTCCGGATTAGAGAAAAGAAAACATAGCTAAAGCAGTCAGGGAAGCAGGGGAGGAAGAAGAGGGCAAGGGAGAGAAACAACTGGAAATGGGAGGGAGGACAGAGGGGAGAATGAAAAGGAGTGAGGGAAGGGAAGAGGAAAAGAGGGGAGGGGGAAGGGAGGCATCAGAAATAGCTACAGTTTAGGGCGAAACCAACAGAGTAAAGTCAAAAGGAAATGATGAAATACTCAAACAGGAAAAAAAATCAGTGACATTTATAGGGAAGGGGAAAAGAACCCCAACAATTTCAAATGACGAGTAGGGGCAAATAACTGAATTTGAAGCATTAATTAGCATTGGATTGGTCATTAAGTACTTATTGAATACTCCTGCTGAAGCATATTTTTAGTTCTGGTAATTATGTAAGGAAAACATTTATTTAACTTTCAAGTCTGGGTTGGGCACTCAGCTCAGCCATCCAGTGTTAACCTGGACCCTGGCTTTAAAATCCAGCTCCACAACAACAAAATGATGTTTACTAATTAAGTTATTCCTTCACTTCATTTCAGAAAAAAACCCCTAATTCCCAAGATAGTATATTTGAAATGTAAAGACATCTACTTATATGCATATAGACAATCTGAAAGGATGGGCAATTGAAGAGAATGAAGAGGATGAGAGCACACCATTGTTGTCCTCTGAGAGACTCCACCCTGCCGGGGGATCAAAGTAGAAGCAGCAAAACTTGGGGCAGAGCTCGGGGAGTCCTGTGGATGAGTGCGGGAATAGAAGGATCCGGATTTCTTCTTTTCATGGTGTCCTTAATTTCTTGGATGTTTTGTGTCAGGAGTTTTCCAGATTTGGCATTTTCTTTAATGGTTGCTTCAAGATCTGTGATTGTATCTTCTAGATCTGAGATTCGTTCTTCCATCTCTTGGATTACTTTCTCACATACTCTGGTGCCTCACCTTTGACCATGTCCCCTGGAGGGGGAGACCTGGTGGCACTCAGAGGAAGGATAGCAGGTTACCAAGAAGAGACTTGATACCCTATGAGCATATACAGGGGGAGGTAATCCCCCTCAGGAACAGTCATAGGGGAGGGGAATAAGGGGAAAATGGGAGGGAGGGAAGAATGGGAGGAGACAAGGGATGGGATAACCATTGAGATGTAACAAGAATAAATTAATAAAGGAGAAAAAAAAAGAAAAAAAAAAAAAGAAGAATCCGGAGAGGACGGGAGCTCCACAAGAAGACCAACAGAACCAACCAATCTGGGCCTAAGGGGGCTGGCAGAGACTGATGCACCAAAGACCATGCATGGAGAGGACCTAGGCCCCCAGCTTGAATGTAGCCAAGCAGCAGCTGTCCTTCCACTGACTCTGTTGCCTGAACTTTGATCACTTCCCCCTAGTGTGGTGCCTTACCATGGCACAGAAGAAGAGGATGCAGGTGGTCCTGAAGATACAGGGGTCAGTTGGTAGGGAAGAAGGGCTCCCCGACTCAGAGGACTAAGAGAGGGGGAACCAGGAGGGAGCTACGATTGTTATGTAAATCTTATAAAAATTTAAAAATATAAGGGATGGGATAACAATTGAGATGTAATATGAATAAACTAATAAAATATATTTTTAAAAGTTTTAAAAAATAAATTAAAATTAAAGTAGCTAACTAAATAAAATCCAGCACTACAAAAACAACAAAATGATGTTTATTAACTCATTCTTCCACTTCATTTCAGAAAAAAGGCCCAATTCCTAAAACAGTATATTAAAAAAAAAAAGACATCTGCTTATATGCATATAGACAATCAAAAACAATGGGCAACTGGTTTTTAACATTTACTTCTTTTATTATTTACAAATGACTTAAGTACTGTTACAATGTTCTAATTTTAAGCTGAAAATATTATTAAAACATAAAAGAGTAAGAACAACTTTTCATACGATCCTTAGTTTGTGTTGCCGTGTGTGTGTGTGTGTGTGTGTGTGTGTGTGTGTGTGTCTGTGTCTGTGTGTCTGTGTGTGTATGCACGCGCATGTACGCACGTGTGTTAGGGTTGTTACTGTGATGAAACACCATGGACAAAAACAACTTGGGGAGTTGCCTTACATATCCCAAATCACAATTCACTGAGGAAAATCAAGACAGGAACTTAGAATGGGTGGGAACCTGGAGGCAGGAAATGCAAAAGCCATAGGAACGCTGCTTACTGGCTTGCTCCTCCTGGTCTTCTCAGTCTGTTTTCTTATGGAATTCAAGACCCAGGTATGGGCACCACCTGCAATGGGGTGAGGCCTCCAACACAATTCACTAATTAAGAAAATGCCCTGTAGGCTTGCATACATGTCCGATCTTATGTGGGAATTTTCTCAAGTGAGGTTTTCACCTTTCAGATGACTCTAGCTGTGTCAAGTTGATATAAATACTAGCCAGTATGCACCTATTCATTTATTTTTCTCTGTTGTTCTGTTAATTGTTGAAGTGTCACTTGCTTAGCTTGCTCAAGATCTCATAACTAGGAAATAATGGAGACACTATTTGCATACAAGCAGAAGGTCTCCCAAACCTCCCCTCCTGCTGGCTATCATTATACATAGTGTCCTACAAATAAAAATTACTAGAGAGAATGCTCTAAGAATCCTGAGATACATTAGAGAAGGCTGAAGTGGTGGTCTATACATCTATATGTGACAATCATGCAGGATATAAAATGCCCACAGGAGAATGTGGACATGTTTAGAAGATAGATGTGTTGAAAATATGAGAAAACCAGAGGATTCCTGAAAAGAAAAATGAGTACTTCAACATGTAGTACATTCATGTCAAAAAGATAAAGAACAAGAATTAATAGTTTTCAGTAGAGATTCTAGAATCATAGTAAATTCAATCTGCTCTCTCTGTTCTATCAGGACACAGAAAACCAAGAAGCCAGGGTTTTACATGTGATTCACTTCTTACAAATGTTTTCCACTGCCAACTCACCAAGCAGCCGACTCTAAAGGCACAACCACAGGCTGAACAGAACAACAAAAAGGAGGCTTTTTGACTTTACTAAAGTAAAGTGACCCCATAAAAATAATTTTATGATCTTTTCAAAGAATAAGTAACCCTGTGGAATTATGTAAACTGTGAATAAATAAACAAATAGTGAATTCTGCCTCACATCTTACAAAACGATTTTTTCCTAAAGTGTGGTGTTTATTTTAGATACTCTGAAGTATCTAAAGCATTTATACAAGTTTATCTTGAAGATAAAAATTTTAACATTTATTTACTTATTTCATGTGTGGTGTGCACAGCCATACATGAACATGGTTACTCACACACTCACGCTAGTGTATGCTACTCAACTTTCAAGCGTTAGTTTTCCCTTTCCACCATGTAGGTCTGAGGGACTCAGCTCAAACTGTCAGGCTTAGGGGCAAATACCTTTGTCCACCAATCCATCTTGCCAGCCCCTTGAAGTGAAATTTCAATGAAGTATAAAATCTTTGATTATTTAATGCCAAAGGTTGCTTTCCTTTTTAAAAGAAATGGTTACTCATGCATGAATAACAATTTATCTAGGCAAAAATAAGCACAAAAGGGGAAGTCCCAGAGTTCTCTGCACACTCTTCAGGGTTAATGTCATGGATAGAATAATTAACTAAATTTTAATGCTCTTGATCTCATTTAAAGTAGTTTCCCAATCCATATCTCAATTGTCCTTCTTAGTAATTATTTTTAGAAGAAAATTTCTACTTTACTTTGTCCTAGATGCTTCTGTAACTTGTGCATTAAAACTTTGTGGCCTCCTTGAGCATTTTGGGAATCTATTTAAATGTAAATCATCTTATAAAGTTTGGATTTTAAAGTGTTTAAGGTATTGTAGGAAAATGAATGGCAATGCATTTTTTTTCAATAAAGGGAATCCTTGTTCTCTTGATTAAGAATGAGTTTTAATCCATTTAAAATGGTTTATAGCAATAACTGTGTACCATTGATTAATGTCACACAATCTGTAAGGGGCTGTACTATCAATTAACTTCAATTAACTCTGACAAAGTGGGAGAATATGGAAGAAGTACAGTATTTCTGTCTTTGCTCCACTGAGTTCTTTTTCCTAGACAAGAGAAGCCAGAAATAAGGCATATAGTTGTAATCTTTAAAAGAATAGAAAATGACCCTGGTCTTATTATAGAAAAGGTGGTTCCTCGTCTCTTCTGTAAAATATCCTACCTGAGGGACTTACCCTCATCCTTGTGGGACATTTCTGCTCTTAACTTTGTTCACTTCTGCACTCTCAACGTCCAGCATTCAGTCCATTACGCTTGTGTCTGTATTTTCCACCCTGAAGTATCCTGCTATCTATGTGACCCACATTCTCTCTATAAACACAATTATTGTTTATATAAAGGCTTTGGACTTTAAGCTTTGTTAACAGTTCCTTTACATATGTGGGTGCCCTAGTATTGGGAGTGTAGATGTTTAGAGTTGTGATGTCATCTTTGATGAGTATGAAGTGACCTTCTTCATCTCTTTTGATTAATTTTGGTTGGAAGTCTATTTTACTAGACATTAAAATGGCTATACTAGCTTCCTTCTTTTGTCTGTTTGCTTGGAATACCTTTTTGCTGCCTTTTACGCTGAGGTAATGTCGATCCTTATGGTTGAAGTGTTTTTATTGAATGCAGAAGATTGTTGGGTCTTGTTTAGGCATCCACTGAGTTAGTCTGTGTCTTTTTATTGGAGAATTGAGACCATTGATGTTAAGACATATTAATGACCAGTGACTGTTAAGTACCTTGATTTTGATGTTGGTTGCAGAAGAGTGTTTGTATGGTCATATTTTTGCAATGGTGTAGTTTGTCATGGACTGTCTTAGGTAGAGGTCCTTGGGAACAGGAGTTCTTGAAGCATCAGTGGACAAAGATAGGTGAGGTGACAAACAGACCAACCCAGGCAAAGTTTGATCTGAATGTATTTTGCAGGCAAACAAGCTAGATTTTTATATACATTTTTTGAAATGGAGAGTGTTTTCATGGTCACATCTTTTCATGGAGTAGTTCCAAGGGAGTCAGTGAGAAATCAGTCATACACAATTCAAAATATAGGATGCAAAGTAATAATGTTGTCATGAGTCACCATTCCTAAGTCATTAGCTTGGTATCAGTACACATGTGCCCTCTTTATCAAAGGTCAATGTTCTCTCATTATACCAAACATCTATGTGTCAAGACAGTTTTTTCTTAGTTCTTCAGTATTATGTGGCATGAAGATTTTCCTTTCAGGTCCATTCTATTTGGTGCTCTGTAGCCCTCCTGTATGTTTATGTTCATCTCCTTCCTTAAATTGGGGGAATTTGCTTCTATTATTCTGTTGAAGATATTTTCTGGGCCTTGGGGCCTTGGAGTCGGGAGTCTTCTCTTTCCTCAATGCCTATTGTCCTTAGGTTTTGTTTTTTCATGGTGTCCTTGATATCTTGGATGTTTTGTGTCAGGAATTTTTCAGATTTCACATTTTCTTTGATGGTTCCTGCAAGTTCTACAATTGTATCTTCTACTCCCAAGATTTGTTCCTCCATCTCCTGGATTCTGTTAGAGAAGCTCACCTCTATGTTGCTTACTTTCTTCTCTAACTTCTCTTGCTCCCGGTTTTCTTCTGTCTGTGCCATTTTCATCTTCAGATCTTGGACGGTTTTATTGATTTCCTTCATCTGATTGTTTGTACATTCCTTAATTTTTCTTCCAGTTCATCTTTATAGGCCTTCAGATCTTGAACTATTTTATTGATTTCCTCCATCTGAAAGTTTGTATTTTATTGAATTTCTTCCAGTACCTCTTTATAGGCCTCTTTTATGACTTCAACCTGTTTGGCTGCATCTTCCTGCACTTGTTTATGGGTTTTATTCATTTCTTCCATTATCATCTTTATTACTAAGGATTTGAGGTCATTTTCTTATATTTTGATTCTGTTTGAGTTCTCAGGGTTGCTTTCTTTGGGATAGCTGGGATCTGGAGAAGCCATATTGTTTTGGTTTTTATTGTTTGTATTCTTACACTGGCCTTTAGTCATCTTGGTGTCTCTGATGTTGAGAGGTAGTTTCTAGTGTCCTTCACTGGTCATTGAGAACAGATTGTTGGTGAGCGATTATAGGTCGAGGGCCCTTGGCTTTGGGGATCAGGAAATTCTTTCCTGGAACAGGCAGGTGACCTGGTTTCAGCTCCAGGAAACTGTTCCACACCTTAGGCTCCCGAGTGGGTCAGCAGAGGTAGGCTCCTTCCTGGTCCCATTCAGATCATGCAACTGTGGTGGTTCAGTCCTGCTGAATTGGGGTACTGTTTAGTTGTCTGTTCTGACCCCTCAGGCCTGCCCAGGCTCTCACAATAGTGTGAGAAGCCCTGACTGGCTGTGGAGCCTAGCTAGCCTGTCTTAGATCTGCCCAATTGTGCATGTAATGGACAACTGTGTCCAGTAGCTAGCTTCCTGCCTTGACTAGTTCAGATAGGACAACTGTTGTGGTTTAGTGCTGTCCCCTCAGGCCTGCCCAGTGTCTCCCAAGAGCATGAGAGGCTTTGTTTGGCTGTGGAGCCTGGCTTGGCCGGCTTAGATCTGCCCAATTAGGCAGGCATGGACTGCTGTGGCTGGTAGCTGGGTTCCTGCCTGGACCTGTTCAGATCGTGCCTCTGTGCCTGGATAATGTGTTCACAGACACCTGGGCATCTGTATGACACCTGGGGCTTTCTGTGGACTGGTGCAGTGTGGAGGGCTCTGAGGACAGATCCACCCATATTCCTGAGATTTCCCCAGGCCAGGAGCCCTGGTGCTTCACTGTGGGAAAGATTAAGCTTTGTCACAGGTGGCAGCAGTCTTGGTGGGCTTTACCCTTGGGCACCCCATGAATACCTTGTGATAGACTGAGTGGAGCCTTCCTGGGCTTGAAATTCAAGAAGCAGACCTGGGAACCCCACCTTGGCTATTGTTTTCCTAATTGACCCTCAAGGGGAGAAGGAGACCGCCCTTTCCATGTGACTCAGGCAGGTGGGGAGGAGAGAACAACAAGTTCAGCGCAGGCGAGAGCACGTGGGGAGCAGCGACCAGGCTGGACCAGCACAGGGGCCAGAGAGACACCTAAGGACCCGTCCCATGGAACGGATACCAGAAGGTTCACTCTTTTGTTCCTTTAACCTTTTTTCCTTCTTGTGTAAGCTAGTTGGGTTGTATAATAAAGTTTAATTGTTAAGAAACAGAGCCAACACTTCACTGCCCGGAGTTTAGTCCCATATATCGTGTTCATGTTATAGAGCCAGGCTGTAGTTGGCAGGTCAGTTCTGGTCCAGACTATAGCGACTGGGCTCCCATCCTCCGTAGGCCATTGTTGATCTGGAGCCAGGCTCATCTGTAGTCTGCACTGTGCCAGACCCTACTCAACTAGTGTTCTCCAGGTCTTGCAGTCTGTGGCTCCCAGTCATGTCCCTGGTCCCCGTGCATTAGATCAGATACAGTGTTTGATAGATGCCACCATCTTGGAATTTCCTGGGCTCTGGACTTTTAAACCATGGCATTTTGAGATGTCCACAGACATTATGAGTTCTCCCATGAGCCCTATTAGTGCAAAGGTGTGAATTTCAGAAAAAAAAATGTTTTGCAGGTACCATATGATAAAAGAATACCTTGATTATAAAAGTTAATAAATAGTTCACAGAAAGTGAACTAGTAGTTTTAGTAGCAAGATGCTGATATAACAGTATTTAATAGAATATTGCATTTTTAAAAAGCAGCAATATAGTTATCTGAAAGGTCATTCTGTTAATAATTGTCTTTATTTTATGAGTCAAGATCAATCTGTAAATTCACAGTATATGAAAATATATGGCTCTATAAGAGCTTGAAAATATATGGTCCTATAAAAACACTGGGCTTGAATCTGGGGCAATGAATTTGATCATTACACAAATTCAGTAAGGCAGGCCTTGAAGACCTGTAGTGTCTAACTACTCAAGCACAGTTTAACCAAGGGGAAAGTGGTAGCTACTGGTCACTGTTTAGACTCTTATCCGTTTCTTCCTTATAAGAGCTCTGTGCTTACCATAAAGTTAATGGGTGTGTTTGAATCAGTGTTAGGTACAGAAACAAGATTTTAGAATACATGTTTTTCCAGCTAGCAGAATTCTCCTTTCACCTCATCTCCATTTGGCACTCCACTGTACTCTTGAGTAGGATTCTCTCCTGTAGTGTAGTTTTCTTATAGTTTATTTCTGTAAGCATCCATTTTCTACTGATTTGCAAAAATGTGCTGTATTATATACTGATGATTTTTTTTTTACAGTTTATATTTATTTGTTTCCTAACTGTAGTATTCTAACTGGGGAGGAAAATACTAAATCCCAAAGAGGGAAAGGGAATCTGATGAAAATCAACGCCAACAACTTTCATGAGATAAAGCCTCTACTTACATGGATATGACAGATACCAAGCAAACCAACTTGCTTGATGAGGACTGCTATCATTGCATCATCTCCCTGAGTCAGTGTTCACAGACTAAATAAGTGAAGACTGAAATTTGCTCTAAAGTATTTCAAGGAAAAATAAATAAAGACAACAGAAAAAGTAAAGCCAGAGGAATATCCCAAATGACCGTTGCTGAACATGGCTTTTAGCTTTAGTGTGCATTAAGATCCTTTACCTTGGGCTGTTTTTGAATCATTCATAATAAACATTATCTATCCATGCCACTGTTGATATGAGTATCTTTATTATAAGCTGAGGAATACTGTTTCAGATTCTTAAAGATTTTAAAGGTTAAAACTAAATCATGTATGAGTCATATTGCATGATATTTAGCAGAACATTTTATGAAATTTTCATTTACAGTGACCTTGGTTTCAAAATAAATAAGCTTTTAGTTTAATTTAAACATACCAAGTGAGAGGATTAAAGAGCAAAGCAAAGAAAGTGAAATCTCAGAATAGCAGCAAACCTCATCCACCCTGTCATCCAAGAGTTTGCTCCTGAATGTCATTTAATTTTCATGCTGCTGAGCAAGACTGTATGAGAAATGACACTGAAAGGGCAAGGCACCAAGAAGACTGTCACTACTGTATTAAAGTAAAATAGCCTCTAGGACTTGAGTTCTTTTTCAGCTTGAAAAGCTTAGTGTCACAGACCACTCAGCACACCATTGCATTTTTCAGTCTAGCTTTTCCCTACAGGATATAAGCAGAAATAGATTTTCAAATGTGTTAACTTTTAATTTACAAATAAAACAAAAAAGGATGTGAGCCGGTAAAAAGCAGAAACCAACTGTGATTCATTTCGTAGGCCACTGGGATCCAGACTCAACTAGATACTCTGCTGTCAATGTTCTCCAAAGGTGTGGAAGTTGCCCTGTTACAGACAGCTGCCCTCAGCCTATGAGGACAATCAGCATTGCAAGAACAGTTAGAAATAATATGCACTGCTACCCCAGGCAAAAGTACAAATAAAAATGAGTGGCTCAAAGTTGGCCACAGAAATGGGAGATAACCAGACATTCACTCTTCCATGATTTCCCCCTTCTCCATGTAAAGATGCAATACATGCAGAAAATAAAATAAGCCAAATGTAAACTTATATCTAAACCAAGTTTGGTTATTTGCCTGAGATCATTCCAAAAGCGCCAAGGTATCAAGCCACATACTAAAATCTGGAGCGGTAATAAGTTAGAGGGTAAAGTTAAGCAATCATCAGAATATCTTCAAAGAGTTCCTTGGGATGACAGTTGTACAATCTCCTCAAGTGGCCAAGGAGGGAGAGGTGCCTATGGAAGGCTCTGCATTGACTACAGCATGGCAGACCACGAGACATCACACAGACTTCACCAACACTGTATATGAATGAGAACTAACTTCAAAGCATTTTCCTGTGTACAACCTTTCAATTTCAAGTTTTGGATCCTTTCTGTCGTTGATATTTAAGTGAATTGGCATCGTTTATTTAAATAATGCCTTTCACATGAAGTTGTTATGCAAAAGCAAGTAAAGCGATAAGACTAAGGTACACATTTCTCTCTACTCTGGATGCTCAAAGAAGAAAAGTAACATAGAGGTGATCCGACAATGAACACAGTAATTGTCAAAGGAAGTCACACAAATATTGGTTATTAAATATATAAATCTTTTCTGAGCTAGACGGAGCACATGATAAACAGTGGCCATTGTACCAGTATTCAGGGATGTTGCTGATGTAATAAAAGGAAACAGCTTTGAAGGAAGAGGCTTAAAATAAACTACCTTCCAATGCCAGGTGTGTTGATAAGAACTTGCCTGCTTCATCAAAAGCACTTCACAGGAATGTTGTGAGCCAGTTATTGAATGAATTAATAATTAAAATGAAATTGCCTAGAGCCTTGGGACATTGTTAGGATCACTGGCTGCTCTCCCTGGAACAGGAGCTGAATGTCCAACACCCATGAAGTGGCTCACAACTAACTGTAAGTCCAGTTCAAGAGATCAGTAATCTTTTTCTAGTCTCTGTAGACACCAGGCAGGCAAGTGGTACACAGACATACAAACAAGAAGGATACCCACATATGTATAATAAAATTGAAATTAAAAAATTAAAACTAAGTTGCCTAAATTGACAATAAAATAATCTGATAACAAATGGAGTTAAAAATTCAAAAGTCATTTCAAAATTGCTCTACTCAGTTTCACTATTACTCTTGCCTTTTTAATTTGTAATGTTTTTGAGAATTTCATACATAAGTACAGTACTTATATTGTTTCTATCCCTCTTTTTCCCAAATCCTATGCCTCACTCCTTCTCAGATTCAAAGCTTATCCTTAATGATTATTGTTACACACACACACACACACACACACACACATATACAAACTCATACATTCATAAAACTTGCTTAGTCCATTTACTGTAGCTCCTTTGAACATGTGTTAGGACTGACTCATTCAGATGGAATAAGCTATGAGGGGGCTTGTCCCTGGAGAAAATATATTCTCCCTTATTTTGCAGCCATTTATTGCCTGTATCTTCATTGAGGAGTGGGCCCTTGTGGCATTTCCCCCATCCATGTTGCCATATCACCTGTTGCCATGTTGCCATGTTGCCTGACATCACCGAGGATATCTAGCTGGACTAGTGATTGTTGTTATTCATAGGCTATTAGCAATTGCTTTTGCTGTTGTCAGACTGAGTCACACCTCCAGATACTGTAAGAGCTAGTCCATAAAGAAGGGCCTTCCAGTTCCTTTCCAGCTTGATTTCTCAAGCCCTGTGTTTGACGTGTGTATGTCTTCATCAATAGGGTCTTACCTAACAGTTATTCAAGGAAACCAAAGGCAGAATTAATAACCAATGTTGTTTTGGGAGACTTTTGTACTCCCCTGACCAACAACTTGAACAGGGGTTTCCTATACCTGGTCCTGGGGTGACAGTTAAATAGTCTAGCACTTGCCGAGGAGCTTTATTACCCCAAGTGACACAACATAGCTCTATGTTTGTGACCATATATATATAAAATATGATTTTTAAGTGAACACAAAATAACACTTTCTTTTGTCTTTTTCTAGCATCCTTATTGGTATTTGTTCCTCCTCCTGCTCTTAGTATTACCTTCCCCTCTAGTTGAAGGTCTCCATGTTTTTAATATTGCCTGCTTCATAGCACATCTTTTACACATATTGAGTTGTGGAGAGGGTGACATGTAACACTGTGTGACTGTACATTTATTTTCACCCCAATACTCAGTGTCGTATTGGTGAGTTGGAACAAAATAATATGATTAATTAAACAATACAAATTTAAAAATTGATGTTGTTTTTAACTCTTCATTTTATGTGTATGAGTGTTTAGCTTGCATGTGTGTATGTGCAGTGCCCACAGAGGTCATAGGTGTAAGATCTTCTGAAACTGAAGTTGGATATGGTTGTAAGCCAACATATGGTTGCTGGGAACAGAACCCAGATCCTCTGCAAGAGCATCCAGTTCTGAGTCATCCCTCCAGCCCCCAGTGCTGCTTTGTAAACAATATGATTATCAAGAACTTATTGATCTCCCAAGTCCCTCCTATTTTCATTCCTTTCATGGTCTTTGTGGTTAAGGTCTTGTGCCTCTGATTATAGTGGCTGGTAAGGATCTTTAAAAGCATTGGCAGATGGAGGT
This sequence comes from Acomys minous, assembly GCF_964271855.1. NCBI lineage: Eukaryota > Metazoa > Chordata > Mammalia > Rodentia > Muridae > Acomys > Acomys minous. The sequence continues at coordinate 29,665,351 of NC_140495.1, forward strand.
GTAGACAATGAGTCAAAAATTATTCATCAATTAATACTGTATTATAATTTGGGATAAATATTTATAAAGAAATGAAAATGTATGGATGCAAAACTGGGTAGATTCTGGGGCAAAGGCAAAGGCAATGATGGTAGAGATGCCGTAAGAAAACACAAGCTAAGCTTCAGTCACCCATTGGACATCTTCAGGACCACGTAGAGAGTCTGTATGCTCAGTGAAAACAGCTTTGGGTCCCTGGAAAGCAGCATAGGCAATTATGACACAAAATAGGAGAAGTGTCGCATACAGTCAAGACAATATGAAACTAATATATCTTGTCTTAGAATGGTGATCTCCAAAATGGGTTAAGACACTTAAGAAATGGTGAACCACAGGGTTTACTGAGGTCTTTCTTCAGTTGTCCCTTACAGATTCGATATGAAGGAACTGTGACTGCTAGGATGGGCTGCCTGATGTCTGAGTTAATTGTGGAGTCTTACCAGGAGCATCCATGGGATGAAATACTATTCCGCATTCTATTGCTCATACTGTTTCTCAGCAACAGGAGAAATGAATGTGGTTAGTGACGGCTACCTGAGTTCCTTACTACTCATTAGGAAAGATCTGTTTAGTGATCTGTCAGAAATCACCCAACAAGATCAAACTGGGTTGGGCCACAAATCAATGTATTGTTATCTCTATGGTGTCTGTCTTATTTCCTAAGTCCTTTGACATACTTCCTAGAGTCATCTCCAAACACCTCCAAATCTCCTTGCTTTTAAGTCCCTGTATTAAGGTGTGCTTGTGGAAAAATCTAAACCGATATGCATTCCCTAGAGACGATATCCTAGTCTCACATCAGATTTGATGTCTCAGAACTAAGGCATTTATGATGGTTGTATCCCAGATGACATACAATTCTTGGAATATACAGAGATTCCGAATGAGGTCATCAGTGCACTTTCTACCACCAAGAAGATGCTGAGAAAGAAATGCATAGCAGCATATGAAGGTGAGCAGTGACGAAGAACACCAGATCATTCAAGAATAAGCAAGAACTGTATCCAGTGCAGAGACCTAAGATAACAGCACAAAGAAGACAGTTCACAGATCCTGTGCTACCAACTCAGAGCTGGGAGCTCCTCTTGGTGGGATAAAATGTGAACAGTAGTGTGTTAGCTACTTTCCATTGCTGGGATTAAAACACCAAGACCAAGGAGACCAACTCATAGAAGGAAGCACTTGTTTGGGGCTTACAGTGACATCAGGATTGAAGTCCATCACGGAACGGCGGCATGAAGAAAGAAGCAGGAATGATGTTGGAGCAGAGGGTGAATGCTCACACCTCAATCTACCAGCATGAAGCCGAGAGAGCTGACTCTAAATGATCAAGTCCTCTAAAACTTCAAAGCTCCCAGATGTCACCCTCAGTGACGTCTTCCATCAAGTCAGAACTCCTAATTCGCCCAAACAGCTAACAACTGGGGACTGGATATTGAAATGTCTGAAAATTATGGTGGGCATCTCATTCAACCCACCATGGGGAGAGTACTGAAGAAAGCCACGTGTATGGACCCAGAGCTTCTAAGTATAGGAGGGAGCCCATCATCTCATCAGAAATATAGTACACAGTCACGGGAGCTGCTGCATCATTCATGTAGATTTACTTCAGGGAAGAAGCTTGTGTTATCTCACTGAAGTCGCCAGACCTCCTGGTATGGAAGTACAAACTTTCTTGAGAGCAGAGCCACTGCTCCAGAACACAGAGGCCTGTATATTTGTCTAGCACTGCTGTGTCACCAACATCCCATCACAGACACAAAAACCTGTTTTTTTTTGAAAGCCAACTAGATCCAGCTGTCTGATTGTCAAGCACCAGAGCTGTCACAGCACCTTGGACCACAGTGAATAGATGGTTTGATTTGACACAACAGTGCCATCCTTTAACCCCCAAAGAACCAAAACATGTGTCCACTGTGACATGTGACCTGACTCCGTCTATCCTTACCACTTCATCTGCTGTCCTCAGTGTTCATTTCAAGACCTGAGAACCTCCCATGAAAATCATGCGTCGTGGCACTTCAACCACTGCTGCTATTGAGACACACCACTCAGGGCTCTGAAGGGACAATCAGTATGGCCCAGACTCTGGGAGATGGCTGCTGTATCAGAGTGGCTGGGAACTTCCAGAATTGGGGGTAAGCTGTGGCCAAACATGTTCTTATGCTAGTTCATCTGCATAGATACAGTGAATCCACTCACGATGGCAGAGCACTTCTTGAAAAAGTATACATCTTGCCAGGTGTGGTGGCGCACGCCTGTAATCCCAGCACAGGGCAGAGTCAGAGGCTGGTGGATCTCTATGAGTTTGAGACCAGCCTGATCTACAAAGCAAGTCCAGGACAGCCAATTCTACATAGAGAAACTATGTCTCAAAGAAATCAAGATAGAGAGATAGATAGATAGATAGATAGATAGATAGATAGATAGATAGATAGATAGACAGACAGATAGATAAATGGCACGTTGTTGAACCAAAGATTAAAATTTTCAACTTTGGAGGACACATTTAAAATGTATTACCTGTAAATGCCATTTACATGCAGGTATTTCTAATAGGTCTAGGGTAATTTTCAAGAACTAAGGGTAGAAAGAAGTGTTCTCTTGAGAGACAGACTTCTTTTTGCTTTTGTCTAGCTGCACTTGGCATTATAGTCACATATGCAGTTATTGAGTAGGCTGCTACTTGGCAACAGAAATGTTATTTATCTCTGGTACTTCCTAATTCTTGGTACAAAGAGCTCTGGGCTTTTTAGGGGTTATCATTTGTGGCCAGACTCCTGAGAAACCTTGAAACTCAATTTGGTTTTCTACTGATGGATGATAGTAACGCGTCCCATCCCATCCTGCGGTATACCTGCCTCTTGGCAACTGATCCTTACCATATCTCACAGGGAATTTTAAACATCCCCAAACTGCTTCAGTGTAAAGCTGAGAACTTGTTACATTAGCAGAGTACAAGCAACTCCAGAATAGCTGCACTGCAGTTGTTAAAATCACAAGCAAGCAGAGGGGACAAGGATCCAGGAAAAAGAGTGGCCAGTCTGAATGCTAGTGGGGGCATCTTGCTCTGATGTGCGCTCAGTCTGGAAAAGCTGAAATCACACAAATGGCCCTGGGATGCATGTTAATTTTATATTCTAATTATTTCCTCTTCTGTTATAAAATCACCATCCAAGTACATTTTAAAGCAAATCTCTATGAAAACGACAGTGGAAATGCTACATGAAGCACTTACAATAAAATAAATTTCCATAAAATTGCGTTACCTTTTTAATTAGATGTTAAGAAAAGTACAAAAATGCAAAGCAGTTTCTGCCTTTATGGGGTGGTTTGAGAGGTACAAAGTGCTATTATACATGATAATTGCCACACCCCAGCCTACTCCATAGGGTAGAAATTGGTCTGTCAAAGTTGAATTACTTAAAATAGTAACAGGTATATTATGTTGGAACAGAATAAAATACCTAATAAAATTGTATGCCAAACCTCTAATCAAAGCAGGAACACAATTCAGGAAGGTTCATTAAAAATCACTCCTTCCAGCAAATATGAGACAGAAGAGTAAATATCAAATAAGCAGAAAGCGCATTGTGTCCTTTTTAACGCTATTTCTATGGTGATGACTCAGCCCTGACAGTAAGGGCTGTGTTAGATCTGGAGGAATTTAAAAAATGCCTTCCAGTCAAAGGTGCGTGTGCTGCAAACCTTAGTACCTAACTTCCAACCTTTATGACTTCTTTTAGGTCTTATAGAATATTTGTGTCCATTTCTTAAATTAAAAATCTTTCTAAAAATGAAAGAAAAAACTTTTATCACTAGATATCTGTGGTAGTTTGAGTAAGAATGGTCCCCATAGGCTTATATAGTTGGGACAGTTGATTCTCTGTTGGTGGCCAGTGTAGGAAGGATTAGGAAGTGTGGCCTAGTCGGAGGAGGTGTATTACTGGGGATGGGCTTTCAGTTTTCAAAAGCTCATGATAGGCCCAGTCTCTCTATGTCTGCCTTTCTGGATCAGAGATAAGTCCTCTCAGCTAAGGCTCCAGTTCCACGTCTGCCTACTTGCTGCCATACTGTCTTCCACAATGACCATGGAGTCACCCTCTGAAACTGTCAGCAAGGCCACAGTTAAATGCTTCCTTTTACATTGCCTTGACCATGGTGTCTCTTCAAAGCAAGAACAGTGAATAAAGACAATAGCTTAGCAAGGAGCTGTTGTCTGAGGACGTTATGAAAATGTTCCTCAGCAATAAGAACATCAGGAGTAAAATGTGGGGAAGTCATTATTGTCTAAGAGTATCTGTTGCTTTAATTCACACATAAACAATTGTTAAACCTCATAGATACATGGGTGCTACTTGCACAGAGTTACCTTTGAAGGTCTCAGAGAGTAAATTACTCCAATTCTGTTTGGCTACTTTGAGAGTAAATATGTTTTTCTTAATGTTCATAGGCATTACAGGTCACATGGTCTGACTACTACACAAGTAAAGAAATTAAAGCTGAGGATAGCTGACTTGTCTCATTTCAAGCATGGCAAATTTAAATCTAGTATGAAACTCAATTTATTTTCTCAGAAGTTATATACACAGAAGTTCATCCTATGACTGTAGGAATAAGACCTTATTAACACAGCTCACCTCACTCATCTTCACACTGTTCTATCTTCTCTCTGCTTATTGAAGAAAGTGGTTTTATACTCAGGATCACATATTTAAATTTGACTCAATTCCACTAAAATGTCAGTGGCTTGGGAGGACATTTATTCAGCTGAGCAAAATGTGTCCATGCCCTTTGTTCTGAATTCCCTTAGACAGTCAACAAATTGTTAGTCAGCCTCAATATCCACTTCTTCCATAAAAGCAATTCTTGCCTAAGTTTATTGTGGGATTAAATATGTTCCTTAGCATAGTGTCTATCCTGTGTAAGGAAAGAACATTAATGACAGGCAATAATTTTTAATTGGAAGATTCAAACAGAATTGAATACTAGAAGCCAATAGATATATTCAAGGATTTATTGCAAAAGATACACTAAGATTTATTAAGAGAAAATTAAACTGAACTTGATAGTACTTGGGATTTCACTTGAGCAAACACACTGAGACAACAGACCTAAATGTTGGCCTGTGATAGAAATATCATTACCACGGATTTATTGCATTATTAGCAAAGCTTTTCAGTCTGGAGTTTGTGCTTTTGGCAAAGTAGGAATCACATGGAAGTCAAGAATATTTACTGTGCCAAAATTGGTCTGGAAATGAAATCTGTTAGCACCAGTATCAGCAATTTGTGTTCTGAAATGTCAGCTCATCTCTCCGATACTCAACAAGTGTAAAATAAAGATTTTATGATCACCAACAACAGAGAAAATGGACACCGATATTTTTTAAATGAGGTAGTATCATACTTCATAGTTTCCCTTAGTTTTAAAGAAATGGGTAGAGCTATTGGGAAAAAGAAATACAGAACTATAAAGTTACACTGATTTGGAAGTCTCAATGCAGGCGATTTGGATGAATACAGAAGGAAAGAAGCTAAATGTTCAATATAATGGAAAGCATGAACAGCATAGACTTAGAAGCCAAAAAGAAGATGCAGCGACTCTTTCTGTTAGAACATAAAACTGACCTGAATGCAAGATATAGTTGTAATGGGAAATTTCAGGTCCCAAGCCATCTGCTGGGAGCCTCATGCTGCTCAGTGCCAGGCATCTGATAAATAGTTAATGAATTCAGTCCTTGACCTGATGAAAATAGCTTTTCTCCATGTTGGCGTTGTTGAAATATGATCAAGGGCGCTGCTTGCCTTAGCCCCTTCCAAATTGCTCCGTTTCCCAATGTGGAAAGCCTGACTTACTTCCTCCTAACTCTCTTGCTCGCTTAGCTTCTCAAAGCAACCCAATGACAAATACTTTGATGTTTTTGTGTAAGGATGTGAGTATATAGTTGGCCACAATTTTATGACAGTTTTTCTAATAAAAATAGTAGCGGGGAATATATTGAATTTTCCTTGAAATAGGTTGTTAGGAGACAAAAAAAGTTTACGTGAATAATCCACTTATTCTAGTAATAAGAAAATATTGATCACTCGATGTGACCTGGTCTTGGTTTTCTTCCCAGCCCCTCCTCCAATTAGGTTTTTTGAGACAGGGTTTCTCTGTGTAGCCTTGACTGTCCTAGACACACTTTGTAGACCAGGCTGCCCTTGAACTCACAGTGATCCATTTGCCTCTGCCTCCCTCCTGAGTGCTGGGATTAAAGGTGTGCGCCACCACACCCGGCTTGGTTTTCTTTTAAGAACTCCAAAGAGGCATTGTAAAGAATTGTGTGAAATTGTTACTGTCTTTAATACAGTTTAGTTTACTAAAACCATGCCTTTCAAAAGCTGAAAATACCTGTAACTATATACAACTCAAGAGAATCAGAAAATTATCTTGCGTATCCTCAAATTTTATCTCAACTTGTCAACTAATTTTATAACCTAGGAAATATGTTCAGAGTTAAAACGTTCTCTATAACCTCCTTGTGGTTGAAAACTATTTCTTTTTTGTAGAAGGGTAATGTTTTTCTGATATTTATTCTCAAAGTGACAGGAATGGGATTTGGAAACAACAGGACACACAAGTGAGACCAGGAGTTGATTTGTGACTGGAAGAATGACCTCAGCTATTTATTTGAAATGGCAGCTTTGGATCACTTGCCAAAGATGTCTGATATAATAACACCAAATATACTTAGCCTCTTCTAGAAATTGCTTTCACTTTCCATTTCCAAAGGGACAATAGGGAAAGCATAGCTTACATCTGTTGCTTGAATCTTATCGGAGTGATTGAAGTGTGTGTGTGTGTGTGTGTGTGTGTGTGTGTGTCTGTCTGTCTGTCTGTCTGTCTGTCTGTCTGTCTATGTCTTTGTCTGTATCTAGTGAGGCAACGAAGGCAAGGACACAACAGTTCTGGTCACTTTTCTTAGATGAGACACAATACTGAACAGAAACAGTTTAAAAGAAGGAAGTATTTTCCTTGTCCCATAGGGGCAGAGGCTTCATGGTTCCACGAGCAGAGAAAGGATGACCATAAAAAGCAAAAACAAAAACAGACAAGAGCAAGATGCACAAGCTGGACATGCTACTCCCTACACACACACACACACACACACACACACACACACACACACACATACACACATACACACACACATACACACAAATACACACACACACACACATACACACACATACACACACATACACACCAGCCATCTGTCCCTCCACCTAGATAGGCACAACCTGGATTTCCTTGCTTCCCAGGAATATGGTCAAATAATGCTCATATCTATTGAACAATCCATTGATTAGATCAGGACCCAATCACTTTCCAAAAGTAAATTGACATAAACATTTATTTAAAGGTAAGAATAATAAAGGCTAGCAGTACATTCCACATGTAACTCCATGACCCAGGAGGCTTAGGAAAGAAGATGACAAGTTAAAAAAAAATCCCCGAGTTGTACCAAGTTCCAAATCAGGTTAGGCATAGAAGAAGACTCTCAGGATGTATCTAAGAAACAAACCATTATAGCCCTACACTTATAATTAATGTGCATTAATTATATATTGTTATGAAAATGGGCTGGTTAGATGTGCTAAAACTTTGGAAATCTCTAAACTCTGTATATATAGGAAAACAGCTAACTTACCATTACCTCTCTGTCATCCATCTTTTCCTACTTCTGCTCTTGGCTAATAAATAAAAAAACACTGACACACACACACACACACACACACACACACACACACACACACACACACACACAAAAGGGAAATTGAAAAAGTAAAAACTGTGATGCAATTAGGTGGGCATCAACATCTTAGGAAACACTCTCAGAAGAAATCTTTTCAGGAGACGTGCTGGCGGACGACAGTGATGTCATTATCTACACACATTCTGAAAAGTATTTAGAAAAGTAGAATCAAATGCCATCAAAAATAAAACTCATGTAGAAGTCTGACCTTGGCCGCCATACAGAATTCTTCAGAACCAGAGGGTACAACCCATGCTGTGCCTGCCTGACCACAGACACCTGCACAGGTCACAACCGGCATGGCACATTGAGTGCAGAACCCACTTACAGCAGACAGCGGGCCCAGCTGAAATCATTCTATACTCTGTGTGTGAGCCTTGCTCATCTTTCAATCCCTTTGTTCTCTGCTTTCTCTTGAAAACAATACATTTTAAGTAAACACTGAGGACCCAGCTTTGGGAAATTTGAACTATAATGAAAATTGAGAGACACCAGGAAGCTAGGAAAAAGAACAGAGTCAGTCCAAAATGATGAAATTAAAGGAAGGAGACGTATTTCAATAGGCTTGTCAGGTTATTACAGATTTTACTTTTGAACAATGTTTTTAAATAAAATATAATTACATTTTCTCTCCCCTCAGATCCTCCCAGCTGGGATTCTCCAAACTCATCTCATATTTCTCCATGCTCAAGTTGATAGTCTCTTTATTATTGTTGTTGCATGTGCGCACGTGCGTGCTCGCACACACACACACACACACACACACACACACATGCACACACACACACACACACACACACACACACACACACACACATTTTCTCTCCCTTCCTTCTTCTTTCCCTCCCTCCCTCCCTCCCTCTCCCTCCCTCCCTCCCTCCCTCCCTCTTTCCTTCCCTCCCTTCCATCCTCTCTTCCCGCTTCTCTCCTCCCTAAGTCCTGTCTTGCTGTTTGTTTGTGTATGGTGTCAGGACTGACTACTCTATATATCAGACAACCAAGAAGGGGCTCATCCCTCAGAAAGGCTAATTTCCTTTCTCCAGCAGCCATTAGCTGCCTATAGTTCTTTGTCTACGGTTCTTTGTCTAGCTGTTTCTAGGAAAGACTGTTTCACAGCAGTCTTCCTGGTATTCTGCAGACAAATTCCTTCATTTTTAAATGTTCACAGCTTTTTTATTATAAGAAAGGAGGAAAGAAGGGCGAGGGAGGGATGGAGCAAGAGACAGAGGCAGGGCAAGGGAGAGGGAGAGAGAGAGAGAGAGAGAGAGAGAGAGAGAGAGAGAGAGAGAGAGAGAGACAGAGACAGAGACAGAGACAGAGACAGAGACAGAGACAGAGACAGAGATATTTCTGTGAATGTCCTAAATCATGAAGAGTGATCAGTGCAGGACAGGAAGGAAAAAAATTTCATTTTTTAAAAATTAATTTATCCACTTTACATCCTAATCGTAGCCCCCTCCCTCCTCTCCTCCAGGCCCTACCCTCCCTCTCTCTTCCCCTTATCCCCCCTCTCCTACTTCTCATAAAATGGGAGCCCTTCACCACCACCAAACCACACCAGCACATCAAATAACATCAAGATTGAGTGCATCTTCTTCCTCAGTGGCCTGGCAAGGCAGCCTGGCCAGGAGGAAGTGATTTTTAAAAAGCATGTAACTGAGTCCTTGTCAGAGACAGCCACTACTCCCCTTACTACGGAACTCACATGAAGACCAATGTGCCCATTGGTACATATGTGTAGGTGGCCTAGCTGCAGTCCTTGGTTGGTGCTTCCGTCTCCACAAGCCTCCTGGGCCCAGGTTGGGCATATACCCAGAAGATGCTCGATAATACAGCAAGAACATTCACTCAGCTATGTTCATAGCAGCTTTATTCGCAATAGCCAGAATCTGGAAACAACCTAGATGTCCTTCAACTAAAGAACTGATAAAGAAACTATAATACATTTACACAATGGAATACTGCTCAGTTATTAAAAACAAGGAAATCATGAAATTTGCAGGCAAATGGATGGAACTAGAAAAGATCATCCTGAATAAGGTAACCCAGACCCAGAAAGACACACAGACTATGTACTTACTTATAAGTGGATATTAGCCATGTAGTACAGGTTAACTTTTGAAAGGACCCTGCTGTTTGAGGTTGCAATCCTCCCAGTCTGGATAGCCATTCTGAGGACCCCCTCTCCCTGAGCACAGCCTCCTACTTTCTGTCTGACTTCATCTGGAGAGTAACTTTCGACATCGATGCCCCTAACAACATTTGACATATGGTCCTTGACATAGTCCCTGCTACCTCTCCCCTCCCTGCACCTATAGGATAATTAGATACTGAGTTTCCATTGATATGGTAGGAGCAATCTGCCAAGTGCAAATCAAACATCCTTGAAGTGCCTAATTCCAACCAATTATGTACACCTATCCTGGCAGCCTGCCACCGACTCCCCAAGGTCTATATAGCTTTTGTTTTCCCTCGATTAAAGATGAACTAGCTCCCTGAAGTGGTTCCCAGAGGGTCATTCTCCATTGTGCTCATGACCTTCAGAGCCCTGCACTTTGCCTTCTGCTCCTTCTGCTTTCAAGGGCTGGTGGCCAACAGCACCGCCTCCCACACACACACCAGGGAAGAGAAGACCCACAGTTAACCCTACTATAACTCACAGCCCCAAGAAGCTAAGTAAGAAGCAGAGCCCAAGAGAAGATGCTTGAATCTCACTCAGAAAGGGAAACAGAACAGACAGCAGAAGGGGTCAGAAAGAGCAACAGAATAAGAGAGTGGAGATGTGGGAAACCAGCACAGAGATAGAATGTTTCACTCTTTATGAAAGTGTCTTATTTTCCATTAAATTTCATTAAATTGATAAAGGATTACTAAAAGTTTCTTAGTTCATAACTCTTTCAAGTTTATTGAATCAAGTTTACCTGGGAATGTGTGTGAGGGCATGTCCTGATGCTGGATTTAAAATGACCAGTCACAGCTAGAGCAGACCATACTACCCTACTTTCTCTGCAATAAACCCTGAAACTCTGAGCTCAAGGGAGCCCTACCTTCATTAAATTGCTTTTGCCAAGCATCTGAAGACAGAAACAAGGAAAGGACTATAAGAAGCAAGATCAGATTTTTATACTCTCAATAAATTATCCTGCTATATTCTTCCAATTTAAAAAAAATGAGACTTATTAACTTGATCTGTTGGTATTTTAAACATTTGAAAAATTTTCAACTCAAAAGTTTTGTTTGGTGATTTTTCCCATTTAAAAACATTACAAATACTGTGTGAGCAATGAGCCAAGGAAAGACGTTGGCCCTCTGTATCAATTTACGTTCAACAAAAACCGTACCTTTTATACAAGATATTATATTAAATGAAAATCTAGTTAGAGTTTTAACTATCATGAGATTATGATGTACCCATTAGTTTTCATCTATGAAAAAAAATATAAATACAGCTCTCATAAATGAAATTTCCTCTAACAGTAAGCAAATATTTACATAAAAGAGTTATTTTCTGACTTTGGCCTGGATTTATCTATTCCTAAATAGACATTGTCTTCAAGGCAAAGACTGACAGCAGTTTCATTCTTTCCCTCTCCAGAATAAGAGCAAGGAAGAGGGAAGTGAAGTAACCGATGGTTGTTCAGAAAAAATGAAAACACCACAGGTCTAGGCAGGCCTGGTCAGAGAAGCTTATATAATCCAAGCTACTTGGAGGCTAAGACATGAAGATCCTAAGTCTCCTGTCTGGGCAGAGTAGTAAGATGCTGTCTTAAAAGCTTTGTTTTGTATTGTTTTTAAAGGAGGGGTGCCAGGAATTGTAATCAGTAGAGAATGCTTCTTTTGCACTGAAAAAAAGTAAAAACCAAGACACCAAGATAGGTTTCCAAAATAGATACAATCTTTTCTCCATTTTCCCTCACTGGAATCATATGTTTTCTTTGATTTTTTTTTTTCTTTAGAGAGTGTGTTTGTCCCATTTCACTCTCTTGGGTCCGGAAGTATGGTGTTCTATGACAGCATAGTCTCCTTTCCGATTTGGAAGGGAACACTCTGACACCTCTTTGGGAAACTGGTTACACATCCACGGGTAAGAGCTGAGCAACTGTCTCCTGCAGTACAGAGCTGCATGTTTTGGAACATTTTATGTGTCTGAGATCATCTTCTCTTTTCATGGTCTCTCAGCTCAAGATTGCTATTGTAGGGTAGTGATGTGGGTATCAATAGTGTTTATGTGCCAATTTGGTCATAATTTCATTGTTTCCATTTACTTCTATATGATGACTTTAATTGTGATTTACAACATCTTTATTGTTGTCTAAAGATGTTATCTTTATGCTATCTATGATGCTTAAGAAAGTGCCAACACTGCATTTTTTTTTTTTTAGGAAGAGTACCAGATGTTAGAAATATGTGGGAGAGAAAATTTGAGCATTCCTTCAGAAAATACAATACTAAAAGTATATTTTAAGACAATATAAAAATGTGTGGGAAATTTATATGAAATAAGAAAGCATATTTCACAGTTTAATTGGCAACACCTAGCTTATTTTCTTAACATACATACTGTATATTATCAATAATTACATAAGATTTACATACTGAAACATATTTTCCCATTTACAATTTGGCCTTCCCCTCTATGGAAATGCAATATTTTTCTGCACAGGACCAACAACTTTTAACAGTAACGTGTTTGATGAGTTTATATCTTTAGTTATTTAAATGAGCATTTTGCAAATATAAAATGTTATTTCCTATGTTTATCTGATCAATGCTGTGTGAATTGAAACTTTTTTTTGTTCTTGGTTCTTAAAAAAAGCCATTCAGATTCCTAGTCGGTGCAATGTGTGAGGATAAGGAAAAGTTTTCACTAGTTTCTATTGTTTTAAAGAAGAAAAAAAGTTGGGTACTAGGTAACTGGAGAAATAAATTGGGTTTCTGATGCAATTTAATGACAGCAAGATGGAGAACATCTGCAAAGAAAGCATTTACTCTTAAGAAAACACCCCCATGTCCATTAGCAGTAAAATATTTACTGAGGAGTGCTTTAGTTTGGTTTATAAGGTTATAAGGCAACTCTTATAAAAGAAACCATTTAATTGGGGCCAGCTTGAAGTTTCAAAGGTTTTAGTTCATTATCATCATGGTGGGAAGAACAGTAACATCCAGGTGCTGAGAGTTCTACAGCTTGGTCTGCAGTCAGCAAAAGGAGAGTGTGTGTCACACTGGGCATAGCTTGAGTATATGTGAGACATCAAGGCCCCATCTCCACAGTGACACACTTTCTCTAATAAGGACACTTTTTTTTTGTTTTTTGTTTTTTGTTTTTTGTTTTTGTTTTTGTTTTTGTTTTTTGTTTTTTGTTTTTTGAGACAGGGTTTCTCTGTGTAGTCTCGGCAGTCCTGGACTCAATTTGTAGACCAGGCTGGTCTCGAACTCAAAGAGATCCACCTGACTTTGCCTCTCAAGTGCTGGGATTAGAAGCATGAGTAGCCCATCCAGTTTTTATTTTTTTTTTCATTCATAACTTCCTACACAAAAATGAAAATTAAAAACCCTCAGAATTGAGAGTATAGACACTTGGTTTTGTTGTTGTTTGTTTGTTTGTTTGTTTGTTTGTTTTCTGAAGCTGGAGATGTTTGCAGGAGATCCAAATGTTGATCCTTAGTGCCTACGTAATCCTGGAACTGCATCTCCAGGGAATGTGACTTCTGACCTCCACAATGCCCTAAACTCCTATACACACACCAACACAGTGTTCTTCTCTTCTTTTCTTTCCCCTAGACAGGGTTTCTTTGTATAATCTTGACTGTCCTGGATCTTACTTTATAGACCAGGCTGGCCTTGAACTCACAGAGATTCACCTGCCTGTGTCCCACAAGTGCTGTGATTAAACGTATGCCACCATCACTTGGCCACAGTGTTCTTAAATAACCACTGAGCCACACCTCTTAATAGCACCACTTCCTATGGCCAAGCATTCAAACATATGAATATATGGGGACCGTACCTATTCAAACCACCACAGAGCTGCATATTTTATTTCATAGACAACTTCACCGGGAAATATTTTCTAGTGTTTAGGAATATTCTTTTCCAAGATACATATATCCATCTTTTTTTAATCCATGCCAATGAAGTTCCGCCTTTTGGAAGATGAGAATATATCTCTTGACTCAATGAGAAATAAGAAAAAAAAAAAAAAAACAAGTAAATGTGTACGACACTTGGAACTTCCAAAAAGCTTCATTAATGCAATTCATAAGCCCATCAACACACTTTTTCATCCATGTTCAGCAATGTGATCCTTTGCCTTTTTATGGGGGCTTTTCTGTTTCTGGTTAAGAATTGGATTATCATTATTGGTTTGCCATTATAGTAGTCTTAACATCCTGAGAAAATACTTTGTATCTGAGTGTCAGAACCATCTTAACTTGTCAGACTAATATAAGCTCCCCGGAGAACTTTACGAAGATTAGCTCAACAATGGAAGTGCTCACAGTTTCTTATGAAGTATCACCCTTAAGTTAGTAAGTTTAGTAAATATATCTTTGGCAATGTACGTGAAAGCTGTGATTTAATAAAGATAAAACTGGTATAAACATGAGGAATTTTGTGATTTTTCACTCTGAATGAACCTTCTCTCACTCATGGTCTGACTTTCTTTTTATTTTTCTTCTTTTTTTTAATTAATTTATTCATATTACATCTCAGTTGTTAGCCCATCCCATGTATCCTCCCACTCCTCCCTTCCTCCCACTTCCCCCCTACTCCCCTCCCCTCCCCTAAGTCTGTGTCTGAGGGGGATCTCCTCCCCCTGAATATGCTCATACGGTATCAAGTCTCTCCTTGGTGACCTATTATCTTTCCTCTGAGTGCCACCAGGCATCTCCATCCAAGGGACATGGTCAAATACTTCTCAGCAGAGACCATGAAAGCCAGAAGGGCCTGGACAGAGGTTCTGCAAACCCTAAGAGAACACAGATACCAGGCAAGAAATAAGGGCTGACTTTCTTTATGTACCAAGAGAGTGGGCATGTGGTCCTCTTCGCCAGCTTGCTGACCTGCAACGCCAAAGGGGGACAAGGGAAGGGTGAGGCTCAGTCAGTGCTCAACTCTCAAACTTTATTTCATAGGCTCTGCTCTCCTCTTCTTCTGTTCTGTGTAGCAGCTCTTTCAGTCTGATCAGTAACTTCTGCCATGCCTGAAGACTGCCGTTTATTTCTTCCTTCCTTGAATTAAAGGCTGTGAGAAGTTCTTACTATCGGCTCAATCAGGAAGGCAGAGGCTACATCTATCTACTAGCTCAAAAGAGAGAATACAAGTGATGAGTACAAAAACCTGGAACATCTGGGACCCAGTCTAGGGTTGGTGCATGAATCCAGGGTAGAAACTACACTCGGGGTATCAGGCCAGAGGTTTCTCTGGGAGAACAGGAGCAACAGTTGCTGCTGGGAGTGAGAACCTGGCATGAAGGAGAACACAATCAGAGATGCCAAAACAAGCAATGAGTAACCGCTAACCCACTGGGAAACAACTGAAAATCTCCAAGGTTCCTTAACCAGACCTCAATCAAGTTGTTACGTGGTCCTGAAAGGGTTTTGTTTTGAGAGAGAAGGGGTTGTGGGAGGGAGGGAGAGAGAGAGGAGGGCTGGGGAGAGTGAGAGGGAGAGTGAGAGTGAGAGGGAGGGTGTGAGGCAGGGCAGAGACTGTGTAGCCATATAATGCATGTGGAAGCCAGAGGGGCAACTCTGAAATTGATTCTCTCTTTCCACTTCCCATGGGTTCTGGAGATCAAATCCAAGTTGGCAGATTTTTAGAGACAAGTACCTTTACCTGCTGGGCTCTTTCTCCAGCCCCAGTCCTAAGTTTTAAGGTTCTCAGGAGAAACAACGACAGTTGGATATTAACTACACTTGAGTAAGATCATGCTATATTTCCACTTCAGGTTTCTTGGTACCACATTTTCCTTGTGCCAGCTGGCATGACAGTGGCTGATGGAATTTATATTCACCTAAGGAAAAATACAAGTGAGGCTTCAGGGTGTAGCTCACACAGTCCCTTCTACAGACGTCCATCTTTGGCCGTCCTGGTATGTAACTGGCCTCTTGGAAAATTCCATTGTCCACTATGCTGATTTGTGTTCTGTAACAATTATCACCAACTGTCTACTTGACAGGGTCTACAACAATTACCTAAGAGACAAGCCTCAGAGGAGTTTTCTAGTTTAGGTTAATTTAAATGGGAAGACAAGCCTGCATGTGGTGGTAGCTCCAGTCCTTGTGCTGGCCCCATGCTTTAGAAAAAGGGAAAGGCTCTCTGATCATGAGTATATGGTTATGTCTCTCTGCTTCACAACTGTGAGTGTAATGGGACCAGCTGCCTAACCTCTAGAAACCATGACCTCTGCACCACAACGGACTCACCCTTGAACGGTGAGACAAAATACATCCCTTCCCACGCGTTGGTTTTATCATGGATTTTGTCACAGTTATGATGCAGATAGCTAATGTACCTGGTGTCCTGATTTGAACCAGACCCTGTGTCATAAACGTGTAGTAGGGAGGCGGAATCATCACATAAAATTTTAGGATATAATTGGACTGTCACTTTCAAAGTAAAACAAAAGTTTCCAGCCTGGAGATATGCCTCAACAGTTAAGAGCACTGGCTTCTCTTCCAGGGGATCTATCTGGTTTTGATTCTTAGCACCTGTGTAGCAACTCACAAACATCTGTTTTTCCAGTTTTAGGACCTCTGGCGCCCCCTGCTGGCTTCCCCAGGCACCAGACACAAAAGTGGTGTCAGACATGCATAAAAACAAAACACCCACACATAACATATAAAACAGAAATAAAAATTACAACAGGAGTCTCTTTCTAGAATATGTGACATTTAATAAATATAAATTTTGTTACATACAATACAACTTTTATAAAAATCCTTCAACGGAGAATAAGACTGACTTTGCTTCTTCAGAGAGATGCACAGCAGCATGGCAGCTGAGGTGTCTGTGTATGCAGCCAGGCTTTATACATCAGAAACACAAACGATAAATTTAAAAAAAAAAACTAGTTTTGACAAACTATTCTAGAGGACTTAACACTCTTGTGTTATTTTAGATAAAATGCTATAAAACAAAATTATTGTCCTATTAATATATGATTACAGAGCATGTAATTGATGGGAAAAGAAAATGTTCTGAGACATATCAACCAGTTGATGAAATACACATGCTGTTTATCTTTATTTGGGATTTTTGTGCTACATGCCAAAGTCTAATATATTAACTCAAAGTAATCAATTTTCTCCTAAATTGATGTACTCCTTTATATCATATTTTTGTGTATAATTTTATAATATTTTTCTTGAGAGTACTTAAACTATTGTATACATTTTAAGCTCTAAATCCCCTTATTCAACTCTGGAATCTGTCTACCTTTTCTTCCTACTCTCTTGGCTGTTCTTCCCACTTGAGTTAATGCAGCTGTGTGCCAGTGGGTCCCAGAGGAGAAATTTGGAGAAGGCAGCCATTTGATCAAACACACAACATGGCTGGAGAAGGGGAAGGGTAAAGAGATGAAAGAGAGTGTACGGCCTCCTTCGCTGCTGCAGCATAGGCTACTGCTGTGAGAGAGATAGCAGCCTGCCTCATCAGCCTGCCCCAGAGGCTCACCCCTCCAAGCTCAGGTGTCCAGCTGCTGGCCTGAGCTGTCCCACAACAGCAGTCGAGGCAGCTTGCCACCCCTAGCCAAGGCCTGTTGCCCCAAGATGTGGAGGCCAATGCAACACCCCCCCCCCCCCCGCCAAAAGCTGTGTCTAGCCCCTAAGCAGCTGTTCACTAAAGCTTTAAGTAGCACACTGGTAGTTCCCTCCTTCCATCCTCAGCACTGTTAGCCCCTTCTTCCTACCTCACTGCTGTCAGTCCCTCCTTCCTACCCTGGGGCTATGGAAGAGACAAAATGGCGACGCCAGACAGCACTTCTGTGGGAGCTGCCCATGGTGATTTTTCCCGCCTCAGCCTAGTGCTATGATGGAAGTCAATACCTTTCCTGTGTCAAAATGCCTACTGCCACCATGGGAACTGTCCATGATGACGACAATCTTTTCATGACGGCAGCACCTCCATTTTAGTCTTTGTCGGCTATTCACGCTGCAGAGACAAGCGTCCTTGCCATGGACTCTTTGTAAATTCTGTACTTTGTAAAATTGATAACCCCTCAAGGAAGAAGTGGCCAGACCCCTGCCTTAGAAAGCATCATCAGACCCGCCCCTGGGCCAGACTTCTGTAACCATTATCTCCAGTCCTGAAGTAGGACTCAACCCAGATTGTGCTAATTTGAGGTGAAAAGTCTGGACAAAACCCCACCAATCCCCGAAGAGGAGAACCAAGCTATCCCAGAACAGGAAAGCCCACCATTCCCTGAGCTCCTCAAGATCAGGACTTGAAATCCCACCAATCCTCACTCTGGAAATACCTGCCCTAGAAAGTTCTGCCCATTAAGAAATCCTAAATAAAAGCTGTGTCTGCCCAGCTGTCCTTCTCCCAGGAGCAGAGGCAGCCACTCCTGGATTTATCTCTCCAATAAATCTCTTTTAAGAGATTTACTGCCTGGTGTGACTCTCTCATCAGAAGAGGCAATGAGGAAGAAGGAAGAGGAGGAGGAGGAAGAGAAGAAGAGGAAGAAGGGATCAGAAGAGAAAAGGGAGGAAAGCTTAGGATCCTAATATCCTCAGCTCAGCTAATCTTGGGGAAACCTTTCCTTGGGAGCTGAATCACCTGGAAAAGGAGTGTGTTTCAGGCTCCTAAGCTCCTCAGCTCACCAAGTATTAGGGTAACCCTCCCCTGGGAATTGCAATGGTTGGAGAAAGAGTGGGGCTCAAGCTCCTAAGTTCCTCAGCACATCAGAGGTTGGGTAAAACTACTCTAGAAGCTGCACCATTTCTGTAGAGGAGGCCTTCTCTCAGAGCTGAATGGTTCCTGCATTCCAGTGTCTCAGGATGCTCTTCCCCTGGGACACTGTCCCACCTCAAAGCTGCATGCTTCCTGGGCTCCTGTTTTCTAGTATACCTTCCATTTGAGTACCAGGAAGGCCAACCAAACAACGTTTGGTGTGGTGACTCAGATACCCTCCACTTAGGATACTGCTCCACCTCAGAGCTGGGATGCCTTCCCAGGCCTCAGAGTTTTGGGTTCCCTGGGCACCTTTATCCGCACAGGAAGGCAAGCCAACCAACCACAATAGAGAGTCACCAGCCAAGCCTCTCAACTGTCTGCCCCAACAGAAACACTCTGCCTGCCTTTTACATTGCCTCTTCCAGAATTTTCTACTGTCTTAGTTTAATTTCTACCCAGTACACAAGATCAATCTATGGCCAAGTTCAGGGTGAGCACATCCATTTTGGTAATGTCTTTTGGTAGAGCCTAAAAGAAAGTTCCAAGAAAAAGAACCAGAAGGCAGCTGGTGTGTTGGCCTTTGCACTACATCTTGAGGCAACATTTGACTAAGTCTGAACCAGCAGACTGTCTAAGTCTCTTCTGAGTCACAATGACCCTTAGTTACCAAATAATAGTCACATTATCTGATATAAAAAGAATTTAATTCCCTAAAATGAGTCTATTAAACTCTGGCTCCTCTTACTGAATACATTTGAAATGTCTTCCACTTGGTAAAAATGTCTTCAAGACAAAGTAAACAGAAATGGGTGTTCTGTTAATTTTATTATTCTCCAGTGTGTTTAGAGAAGCTGAGAATATATGTTTATTTAATTTATTTTTTAT
Organism: Acomys minous; assembly: GCF_964271855.1. NCBI lineage: Eukaryota > Metazoa > Chordata > Mammalia > Rodentia > Muridae > Acomys > Acomys minous. Next base: position 29,684,969 of record NC_140495.1, read on the forward strand.
TGTGCATATTAAATGAATGCCAGAAAAAAAATGAGTGGAAAAAGATGCGTTTCTGCCAAAGAACCCATATTATCTGTGTTGAACTTACCATTTAAAACATCAGTGGCTACAAACAACTGTGTGGTTGCAAAACAAGAGTGGTTTCATGAGCTAAAATTAGTGTCTTCTAAAATACACATCATCCTGTCATGAATGAATATCATTAATAGCACAAGTAAAGTTGAAGATTATGATGCTATATTTAAACGTGTCCTGTCCCTATTTTTAACATCTGGAATTTAAAAGATTTTAAATGCTGGCCACAAAGGGAGTGTAATGCCAATACTTCAGGTGTGTTTTTAGATAGTGTTCCCATATGTTGTCCAGGATTACCTGGAATGCCTAAGCTCAAGTAATTCCCCTGCCTCAGCCTCCAGAGTAGCAGTAACTACTGGCGTTAGCATTTTTTATTTCAAAAAGACTTCAGCACATGATACTAGAGTGCAGAAAGGATTTGTTTGTCTCGTATTTAAGAGTCAACACATACCATTAACACTGTGTGGGACATCAGTGAGGCTTTTATAATATAGCATAGTTGTTATCTATCTCATATTAGAATCAGTAAAAGTAAGAATTCCTTATTCTCTGCAGGTTATTAACGATTAAGCAATCAACTTGCCCCCCCGCCCCCCCCCCCGCCCCCGTCTACTGTAGGTTCAGAAGGCATTAAGTTTATACTGTAGATGCATATGTTGTTCCTGTTTTTTATGTCTTTTTCATTCTCTAAAGTACCGCAGATGAAGTTACTAAAGCATGCAATCATCTCTAGCAGAGGCAGTGACTAAGTGGACACACACCACCCTATGGGACTTATCTATAAACTCAGAGGCTTGGCTGCTCTGTTTTTGTCAGCATCTGGAATGCTGCCTCACTTTTTAAAGCCAGTTTCTGCAAACCCAGTCCTCCAGGGAGTTGCATCAGAATTATTCAGAAATCTAGACAATCGAGAAAAGTAGAATATATATTTCAAAGAGAGTAAAATGAAATCTTTTTTTTATTATCAAATATTTTATTTCCTTTTTTAAAATTTTTTATTATTAATTTATTCTTGTTACATCTCAATGGTTATCCCATCCCTTGTAACCTCCCATTCTTCCCTCCCTCCCATTTTCCCCTTACTCCCCTCCCCTATGACTTTGCCTGAGGGGGACCTCCTCCCCCTTTATATGCTCATAGGGTATCAAGTCTCTTCTTGGAAGCCTGTTATCCTTCCTCTGAGTGCCACCAGGTCTCCCACTCCAGGGGACATGGTCAAAGGTGAGGCACCAAAGGTAGTATGACTCATGCATTTTAGTTACCTACCTAAAAACCCAAGTCATTTACATAAAAATATTAGAAGCAATGAATGAGCTCAATACCATTACTTGTGAAAACCAACCTTCAAAACTAGTGAAGTTTATACGAATAAAAATAAAATGAATAAAATTAAAGATCGTTTGTCCCACTCCAGATACAAGAAACATAAATTCTCATAATAAAATTATAAAGTCTGAAGTGTTTTCTAGAATTTCACCATTTTCTCAGATGTGCTGCAGCCTTCAGAGGGAACCCTACTGGCTGCTAGCTCTTGTTGAGATGGACTAGCTGGGCTGAACAGGAGCTAAGTAACAGAGCAGGGAAGAGAAATAGGAATCATGGACGAGGAGCTCCAGCTATCACAAGTCAAAGTCCAAGGATCTCAATTCTGATTCACAGTCATCCAGGTGACAATTTTCTAATGTGCTCACCACATAGGATCCAGAAGAAGCCAGTACATCAACCACACCAGAGGCCGGCATCATCATATCTGTTTCTGGTGCTGTTTTATCAAAGAAAACATGTGAGTGAGAGTCCAGGCACATAGGAGCTCATCACTAGAATTCAGAGAGCACAGAATAAAATTGAGGTTTATTTTACTAAGGAACTAGTTTTTACAAAATAATGCCCCACACTTGGCTGGAAAGTTACTATTCTTTTACTAAAGGTTTCTCTGGGTTGACTACATTTAGAATCATATCTAAGTTATATATAGTTTTTTTTGTGATCTTCTCTTTTAAAAGTTCAAATGGATCCATAGAATATAAAATTCTAGTGACTCTACACAAAGATACCTTTTCTTCCTGAAAGGTTTTAAAAATTAATCCATTCTGCAAATTGTAACACATTCCTTTTGATCCGCTGTCCTTAAGAAGTATTTACACCAGTTTCTCAATATGATTGAAAAAGAACATTTTAAAACAATAGGTGTGTCTACTTTCATGGAATAGTTAGAAAAAAAAGAAAATCTCACCAGTCATTTTGTTGATGCCAACGTTAAATCTCAGCATATTTGATAACTGATACGAAAACACTGAATGAGCTGCCTTTATTCTTTCGGCACCATATCAGATTTCCTCTTATGACCTAATTGCCATCCCATTGGAGAGACACAGGAAGCAAGGCTCCTGTCAAGGAAGGTGAGACACAGCCTCAAAATACGGCTCAATGGTTTCTTTCACATTTTACATATGCAGAAGCCGCGCTACTTATTAGAGCCATTTGGAAAGATAGAGTTGTTAGCCCGGCTTCAGTCCTCATCGTGAACGCTGCAAGAATTTTACAGTATTATAAAAGTGTCCACCTCAATTGGAAACCATTTGTCACTAGATATTTTAGGATTCTTATACCTGAAATTTGTGATTTAAGAGGGATGAACTTAATGTGGGGGATCTCAGGCTCCCTCCAGGATTATAAAAAGGCCTTTCTTTAGGAAAAATGTGTGCCATCTTTTATTAATCTAATATAATCTCAATTGAAAATGAAAGGCTCAGAAAATGGTTTATGGGTCTCTAAAATTTGTACTTTGGGACCATTTTAACATATTTAATATAATGATCATTCTCCTTATTGGCAATAACTCTTTCGCAAGGAGACCGCCAATCTGATCCCTATGCAAAATTCTTTTATCTAAGTTATTGAAGAAGAAGAAGAAGAAGAAGAAAAAAACCAGTTACTGAAACCTATCTAGAAGTTAGGTGGTAGCCATCATAAGATTCTATGTATTAAAAATCTGTGTACCTAGGTGTCCTGCTTTCCAAAACTGGGATGAAGACAAGCTGGTTTTGTAAAACATATTTTAGATACGATCCGTCCTAAAAGACTTTTAATCAAGTAAAATTGAATAATTCAGATTAACAGTGGTAGAAGGAGTCATTTTAAAAGGCAGGTGGGCTATTCTCAGCTGAAGTTTGTTTGTTTGGGGGTTTTGTTTGTTTTTGAAATAGGGTTTCTTTGTATATAGCACTGGCTGTTTTGGAACTTGCTTTGTAGACCAGGCTGGCCTCAAACTTACAGAGCTCTGCCTTCCTTTGCCTCCCAAGTGCTGCACTAAAGGCGTAAGCCACCATTCTCAGGTACACATCTTAAGTGTTAAGCAGTCCACACTGTAGGTATCCTGTTTAAATACACATATTTAAAGAATTAAAGCTAGAGGTCAGATCCACTTGTGTTCTAGTCTGTGGTACCTGCTTGGGGCTAGGATCCACAGACAGTTTTAGGTCTAGATCGAAGTTTTGAGTTGGCAGAGATGAGATATGATAGATATCAATTCTCATTCAGAATTTTAGACTCACCAAGATAGAAAAGATGTTTTCTACAAGGATGCCAAATACAATTAGCCAAAACACCTTGAATGCAACATTTATACGGCCTCTGATTGTTTTGTGGTTCTTCTTGCTGTATGTAATTTTTCTACTTATGTGTAATAATATAAATATATATGCCCACAAAATAAAATAAAATCTTTAAAAAAATAACTGAAGCTAGGATTCATTTATTACAGCATCATATAGCATTTCTAATTTTTTTTTTTTTTAGCCTGGGTTACCTCATTCAAATTTTTCTAGTTTTATTTATTTAGCTGCAATTTTATTTGTTTGCTCACAAATGAATAAAACTCCTTTCTAAAAATGTATCACAGTTTCATTATCCATTCATCAATTGATGGATATGGAGGCTGGTTTCATTTCCTACCTATTGCCAACAGAACAGCAATGAATTCTGGGGGTGGGAAAACCACTATCTTCGGTTGTGCACAAACTGAAGAGCCTATCAGGTGCCAGTGGCTGGATGTAAACACAAGTGCATTAGGTAATCCTAGTAAAACTCAGTGGAGCTCATGAAAAGCAAAACAAAACAAAATCCACTCTCATGAATACGGAAAGATGACATGTAAAGAAGGGGGATACCAGGCATAGGAGGCAGGTGATATATTATAAACAGAAAGCATATTTTATGTATGAAAATAACATGTGATAATATATAGCATTAACTCCCAAGAAGCTTTTTAGTGATCCAGGAATGTATTTTAATCCTAAAAATCGTCTAAAAGTCTCTTCATGGTTGTTTTTCTTGAATCTATATCTACTACTATCATTGCAGTATATTTAAATGTTCTGAGTCAAAGGTGACTTTTGGAGCTAATATACTGCACACTTCAGTTTTTTTCCCCCCTTTACTGCTACTAGTGTAATCTAGTTCTGTTCTTCAGGATAACGAGGAATAGCAAATCATTTTATTTAACTTAAAGTAGCATACACAGTTTTAGGTTTCATTAAGGCATTTTCATGCAGATTTTTATTTTGCTTCTTCTCTAAACAACCATGGTCTTCTTTCCCATTCCCTTGACTGCCCCGCTGTAACCCTCCACACCCCCTCCAGCCACCTCCTGCTTTCACTTCTCATGTGCTCAATACCTTCTTTTCTTCTCTTGTCATCTTGTTTTTTTCAAGCTTCATAGACTACAGCCACTCTCCCCCTGCTTGTCGATACCCACAAAACACTGTTATCTAGGAGCTGCGTATGAGAGACGACACCCGAGTTTCGCCTTTGTGAGACTGAGTTATCATACTTACTATACAGATCTGGGAAACCAGATCTAGCCATTTTATACAAATTCCATGATTTCACTTTCCTTGCAGCCAAATAAAACTCCACTATGTATATGGACCACATTTTCATTATTCTTTTGTTGGTATATATTTATGCTTGGTCCATTTTTCTTTTTTGCTGCTGTGAACAGTAAACATGGATAAGCAAGTATCTCCATGGTAGAACACAAGCTCCATTGAGTATATGAGCAAGTATGGTCATACAGCCTTCTATTTTTAGCTTTTTGAGAAAGCATCCTGCCTTACATGACTGTAACAGATTGCATTGCCACCTGCCATGGATATCGAGTCCTCTTTCCCTACATCTCAGCCAGCACTTGATGTCGTTGCCTTCTTGACAACAGCCCTTCTGACTAGAGTGCAATAGGATCTCAACATAGTTTTGATTTTCATTTCCCAAATGACTAAGGATACTGAATTTTTCTTATATTCATACAAAGCCATCTGTGTGCCTCTTGTTGAAAAGAGTCTACTTCCTTAGCCTGTTCATTGACTGGCAGACATTGGCTGTTTAATTTCTGCAGTTTTCATATAGTCTAGGCATTAACCTATTCTCTTAAACATAGCTAGCAAAGATTTGCACCCCACCCTGATTCTCTGGGGGGTATCTCCTCACTCTGTTGACAGTTTCCTTTCATGTAATGAAACATTTCAATTTTATGTAGCCTCATGTTCCTGTGTTAGTGAGATCTTGTTCAGAAAACCCTTGTCTATCCCTATATCTTGAAGTGTACTCCCTGCTTGCTTCCGGCACTAGCATGGTTTGGGGTTTACATTAACGCTGTTGGTGCACCATGAGTGTAGTTTTGTGCACTGATTCCACAGTGAAAAATGTAAGGACACTGGAGAAGGACATTAAAGAAGATACTAGATGATGGGCAGACTCTCCACACTTCTGGATTAGTAGAAATAATATGGTGAAAACGGCTATGTTACCAAAAACACTCTGTGGGTTCAGGGCAGCCGCCTTCAAAATCTCAATGGCATCCATCACAGAGCTAAAAATATCAATTCAACAATTCGTGTGAAGCACAAAATATCTGAATAGTCCAAAGAGTCCTTAGCAGTGTGTGACCAATGCTGTGGGTGTCACAATCCTTTGCCTTAAATTATACCATAAAGCTACAATGACAAAGACCGCATAATCCTGCCAACAGAAACAAATACATAGACCAGTGAGCCAGGAGTCCCCTACATCAGTCTACAGAGGAAAGGCCACCTAAACTTGGCAATTGCATAAAAAAGTAAATTATTTCAAAGCAGCAACGTATTATTGCAATACCACAGCTGGTCTGGACTCAGTCCTAATGTTCTTGCTAAGAGTCCACCATCTAGATTCAGGGTTAGAGCAGAGGACTTGATGGGATATGTGCCCTACTTGCCTCGCCACATCCCTGTTCTGGCTGTGGGATTGTCTCCACAAAGATCATGTTGCCTTTCTGAGGGTTTTGAGCTTCGTACGACATGGCAACTGGGTTGAAGAAAGGAAAAATACAAAGCAAAATTCCTTAAACACTATCTGGTTTTGTATATCTTTTGAGAGATTTTGTTATATGAGATACAGTCTCACTACAGTGGATTCTTGGGGAAAGTGTTGCATATAATCAAAACTTTAGAGTGAATTTTCAGATAAGGATATTGCTTCCACAGGGACAAAAATCAATTGACATGCCTAAAAGTAAGAGAATGAGTGAAATATAAAAAGATAAATGTAAATAGGCTTTTACACTCAGTACACAATGCCATGCACATACTCAGCCTCGTTACCACACCTCCTGCTTCAACATCCAGCAGGATACAACACAGTCTTCATCATAAATTGAGTATGCCCTTAATACTGTCTTCTTAAATATTGTATTATCAGTATTATTGAGCACTTTGAAAAGTGTAACTGGGTCGTTAGTAAAGAAAATCACATTGTAGCTCCCAGGTGACCATTTGAGGAACTAGAAAAACATCTCAGAGCAAAGTGGGGGTCTACCCATCATATTTATTTTATAAGGGTAGTAAATGCAGAATGGAGGTGCAATTCAGAGGGGCAGAGTTTTTGTAGGCTGTAGGTACAATCCTTAACACTTTAAAAAGTAAATTAAGCTGCAGATAAATTGAGAGATTGACATTTTTTTTTTTTTTTGTCAAAAGGAAAGCTCTAAAGTATTGCAAGGGGGATTCACCAGCTGTGTTGTTCAGGTAAAACACTGGATGCCCAAATGATTTGAAATTTCAGATAGACAAAGATTATTTTTGCCATAAGCCTGTTTCATGCAGTTCTAAGAATACATTTATCTTAAAATACATTACTATTTACCTGAGAGTCAAATATAACTTAATATCCTATATGTTCATCTGCTAAAGCTAGAACAGTAATACCGGAGGGAGTGGAAGAGGCAATCCTGAGTTCACCAATTCAAGGGCAGCAGTGTACTGCATTGATTTAATTGTGAACAACACATCAATATGTTTGACACAGCCAACTTGATTTGTACGCTACTGTCTGAGTTTTATTTTCCTCTTTGGTGTGTTGTGTCCATTGGAAATATTGCTGACATAACAACTCAATTCAGGGCATAGTGATTCTAAAAATACTATATAACTAGATGTAATTACTAATTACACAATTATACCATTGCCTTGTACCAGGCAAAATACAGACATGAATAACAAAACCACAGCTTTTCTACATGATGGATGGATAGAGGGCCTACTCTAACTATGGGGTAAATGTGGTCCAAAATATCTTCCAAGCCAATCTCACCACAAGTCCTACCCAAAAGGTATAAGAAGTAATAGTTCCTTGGAGCCAAAATGACACAAATGTATCTGAGAAGGAAATATATTTCTCTCTGTGACAACTCTTAGGATTTTAAATAACATGTAATTATGTAATATATCATCTAGAGTACACTTTCAGACTCAAATTGCCCAGATTTATAGGCACTTCTCCTAAAGTTCTTTGTCTCTGCATAAATTCCCCACTTTCACAGTCTCAATTTCTCCTCTGCAAAATAAAAAAAAATGCTGATAAATAGCCATGCATTAGTTTATTTTAAGAATTAAGTGAGATGCTCCATATAAGACACTGAGCTATGACTGAAAACACTTTGCCCTCACTCATTCCCAGCAATAATGCCAACACAGAAAGAAATGGTTAGGAGGCAAACAGGCCATGTGACACTAAGGATAAGCATCCACAGAAATGTACACAAATTATCCTGTCAGTTGTTGTCCTTGGTTTTCTTTCTTTCCTTCTGTTGTTCAATAGTTTTTCTAAACTTATGTAATTTTATAATTAAGCAAAATTAATATTTAATTGACCTTAAGATGGCTGCATTTTAAAAAAATTGTCTTCAATATCCTTTTTTTTTCTTAAGCAATTTAAACACTTTTTATTAAAATGTAATTATATCACTTGCCCTTGCCTTTCCGTCCCTCCAATCCCCTCATGTCCTTTCCCATTGCTCCCTCTCAAATGGACAGCTTCTTTTTCATTGATGATTATTGTTACACACAAACACACAGATATCACACACACACACACACACACACACACACACACACACACACACACACACCTTACTGCTTCCATCTAGTACGGTTTGTGTATATGTTTTCAGAGTCAACCACTTTGTACTGGATAACTAATTAAGATGCTGATCCCTGGGAGAGACTAATCATCCTCTTTCAGAAGTCATTACTTGTCTTTCATTCTTTTTCTAGTCATTGGAACCCATGAGATTTTCCCCCTTCAGTTAGCATGTCTGTTGGTATTCAAGTTAACTCTGCTTCTCTCAGGAGTCATTAGTTCTCTGAATGTGTTTGTCTAGCCATCACAACCCAGGAGATTTTCCTTTCTTTGTTAGTACGTCTGTTGGTATTAAAGTTAAACCCAGCTTAAAATAGTTTGAGGCTTGTGTCCAAAGTTTAAGGTATCTTAAACAATAGGCACTTGCCTTAGACCTCTGAGAGGCAACCAAGGGCAATACCAATAACCTATATCTTTTGGGGGGGAGTCATTTGGTAGCCCCTGACTAACAACTCTTGTTGTTCTTGGCCTTGATTCTAGAGGTGAGGCATATTATATACAGTTGAAGGTTTTTGTGAGAACTTTATCAGCACATTTTTAATATAAGTTTTTCTTAATTTTGGAGAGTTTCATACAGTATGTTTTCATATTTATTCCTCTAGTCCTTTCCTCCTAGATCCTACTTAATCCATGTGCACCTCCTTACAACACTCCAATTTCATGTCCTCCTTATTTTCTATAACTCATTGAGTAAAACTCGTGCTGCCTCTGTACATCTGGGTATAAGGCCATACAATGGAGTTGGTCTCCTATGGCTTACACCATCCAATGGAATGTAGTTGATCTACTGCAGCCTACCTGACTCTCCCACTCACAGAAGTAATCAACTGTAAAACACCCCTCAGTTAGTATTTGGAACTTGTGAACTCTTCTTTCTCCATGAAAAAGTATTGACCAGCCTGATCTTCTGAAGGTTCTCTAAGCTCATTAGTGCAAGCGGTCCTATAAGATTTGAAAGACACTGTTCCTTTATGGCTTTCTCCAACTTCTAGCTCTTAACATCGTTATTCCTTTGTCAATGATGGTATCTGAACCTTGGGATGTAGGCACACAGATGTCTCATTGGCTGAATGCTCCATTTATTCTCTAAACCTTGTTTATTGTCTAAACTCAGCCAATTCTGATTTTCTATATTTTAGCCACCATCTGATGAACAAAGTTTTCTAATGAAGTCTAGGAACTGCACTGACCTATAGGTAGAGATAAGACTTTAGAAGGGAAAAATAAAAAGGAAAAAAAACAAAAGAATTTAGAAGGCAGTTTGACTCTACATTAATTTAACAGGATAATAGTAGTAGGTTTACCACTAAGACATATGAGTTCGTCAACCACTGATTTTTTTTTTTACCATATGTAGAGCATTAGACACATCTTTTATCCTTTGGAGTGGGGCTTCAAACATTAAGAACACAGGTGGTTACTCTTGTAGCACTCGTGCCGCTATTGTACCTTTGGGCATATCTTCTCATGTCAGTCATTACTGGACTACACAATTTTCACATATTAGTAAGATATTGTTAACTCTCATCCCCAGCTTCTAATATAGCACCCTCTCTTACGATGAAAGATACCCTGCAGTAAGGAAGTTTTCTCACCAGCACCATTTCTTCCTACATGTCTTGTGACCAATGTATAGGATGTCTTCACTAACAATATCTTACCATTAGGTTCTGGTGGCCGATCAAAAGCAATGTCAACAGCCTGTATTGTTTTGTGGATCTCTATGACATATGTGACCACCATCTTGTTTTGGCAACCTGTGGCTTCTGAAAAGAGCATTGCCACCTTTGTAGGACAATTCAAATTGAACCCTTTTATATCAAAATAAACATAGAAAGTATAAAATAGCAGATCCCCATATGACTGTTTCAGATAGCCTCAGTCTTTGTTATAATGCCTCCATCTCTTTCTCTACACTATGCTTCCATTCTTTTCCCTTTTTTTACACATGCCTCGTCATTGTACCTCCACTCCTGATAGACAGACGCCTCATTGTCTTTTCTATTTGTCTTTTTTCTCTATACAACCACTAAACCATCCTTGCTCATATATATGATCCTAGTTGATTTTATCGTAATTATATCATTTACTTTATTTTGTCCCAAGAAATCCTTATTCTAAAGCAATGTTTGCCACTTCTGACACTCTGAAAGAGAAAGAGATTGATGAGGACAAACTTGACCAGTGTTCCTTAAAATGTACACACAGGAACAGTGATGAGGCGTGTTTAAAAAGGGAGAGACAGTGCCCTTCTATAAAGCAGTTTGGATGAAAAGGTCCGTGAAGGTACCAGCAACAATAATATATCACATAAAGAACAGATCTCAGGTTGCATGTACAGCATGGAAGCTGAACCAAGGAACTGCATCACTTTGCTCAACATTCCTAGTTGCAGTCTTTATGCCAAGTTTGGCTATGAAAACCTAAATATATATATATGCTTTATATGGCAAAGGTTGATTTTCAGAAAGAAAGCTGAAGTGGGAACTGGGTAATGGTGAAACTCCTCCACATTTGTTGCTGTATGATAGATGATATAGATGATAGATAGATAGATAGATAGATAGATAGATAGATAGATAGATGTTAGTGTAGAGATAGATAAACTGAGAGACAGATATAAATAAAGAGTATTGCAATATAATTCAGATTGTCTTGATCATCTAACCTCCACCTCTGAGGTGCTGAAAACATCTACATTGACACTGAGTACCTATTGCACTAGAATGTGTGTGTATATATTGGAGACAACATATGAAGTAAGATGCTAAGACACAAAGGAACGCCCCTCTTAATATGGCCAAGTAGACACAACCCATTACCCACATGTTCTCCAGACAAACAGCAATTAGTCCTCCAGTGACAGGACTTGACAGTGCCATTTGTCACAAAGTCCATCCTAGACTCACCTTGTAATTAGGGTGACTATCAGTCATAGTTAATTGACTTCATTCCTGAGGAATATTAAGTTTCTCATTCCTTTATGACAGAAAGAAGTTGTGCTACTAAATGGGAAGCACCCAGCATGAAGGTTACCAAAGAGGGGAAAGGGAACCTTCCTCTGTGATGATAACTCCTCCCAGAGATGGCACCCGGGACCTTGAGAAAGACACTCCTGAGTTTGTTCAGTGGTAAAGAAATTGTTTGGCTTCAAAAATGATTCTTAATAGTTTTAAAAATAAAGAATTTATAAGATGTGAATATCTCTTGTCTTATATTTACTCAACAGAATTGAAAATTTTCCCATTTTTCTTTCTATTTACTGTTTATGCTTGAACCCTTTTTATTTGCTATAGACTCTATTTCTTCATGTAGAAAAGATAGTTCATATTTTATGATTATTACTTGATACTCTTATCTCTAATATATATTATAATATGCATTCTCATTAAAAATTTTAATATATATTAGTAATGTTTAGATAATTTTATGTGTATATATAATGTATTTAATCATATTCACCCTCATTTTTCTACTAATGTCTCTCACATCCTCCACTTATTCTCAACACTCCCAGCTTCCTGTCATCATTTTGTTGTTTTTGTTGTTGTTAATAATCCATTGAGCTTAATCTGTAATACTCATAGATTCCTCGTGGTGAGAGCTTCCACTAGAGTGTGATCAACATTTTAGGACTGAGACCCTTAACAGAAACTGGCTGTCCCTCCCAAGAATCTACTAATGGTCTATAGCTCTTCAGTTAAGAATTGCAGCTCATGAGCCTCTGCACACTCCATGCTGGCAGGTTGACTGGTTTAATATTGTGCTGTCCTTTTGTAGGCCACCATATTTGCCATGAATTCATGAACACAGCAGACCTACAAGGTCCAGGACACTGGTCCCAGTTCTCCCTAATCTTTGGCTATTACAATCTTTCTACTTCCTCTTCTGATATGGTCCTTTTAGCCTTCTGGGAGGCTGTGTGAAATTGATGTCCCATTTATGGTTGAGGCATTTCATTGACACTTTTTCTCTGAAGATTGACTGGCTGAGAGTTTCTGTGTCAACCACTCTCCACTGTACAAAGCTATTTCTCTGATAAAGTCTGAGAGCTACATTAATCTATGGCTACAGAGATCTAAATTTAGAAGCAGGTTGATTCTCTATCCATTTAGCAAAATAACAGTAGTGGGTTTACCCCTAGAGCCTATGAGCTCATTGGTTTGTGAGCAGATCCATAGTACCAGAAACATGTTTCTTCTGTGAAGTGGATCTTAAATCCAATGAGAACATGGCTATTTGCCACTATAACACCCATGCCACTTTTGCATCCATGGACATCTCTTATCATTATTACCTTCCAGAATTATGTGAGCTAGCCACCATGAAAGAAGCTTCTAGGTCAACACCAACTTGATTTCTCGATGCCCTATGACCAAAGTATCCATTGCTTTTGGCAATAGGGTCCTACCATCAAGTTTTTGATGGGCAAATAATCTGGGCACCTCAGAACAGCAAACAAACTTGAGAAGAGGTATTCAAATCCTAAAGGTGGAGTTTTCTTTTGGTAACCTAAGGGTTTTGAGATAATCACAATCCCTGTGCTGCGAAATTCCAATTAAACTCCTCTCTCTCTCTCTCTCTCTCTCTCTCTCTCTCTCTCTCTCTGTGTGTGTGTGTGTGTGTGTGTGTGTGTATAAAATAGTAGAAGTAGTAGATTTCCATGTGTCTTTTATCACTGTGTGGTTTCCACTGTTGCCCGATAAGAATAACGGCTGAGTGGTTGTCAGTAATGATGTCATAGTACTCTTCTCCGCTTTATTTCAGCAGATGGACTGATGGACTGAGGCATCGGGTGCTAAAATTGTTCCATAATGGCATCAAAATCAGAGCAAGGTCAAATCCTTCGACCCACCCCAAACACAGAGCCCAAGCCTAAGTTCTATGATAGAATTCTCCATAAATAGTGTTGCTACTCAGAACACAGAGCCCAAGCCTAAGTTCTATGATAGAATTCTCCATAAATAGTGTTGCCACTCAGAACAAAAAGAACAAATTTGATCTTTTCAACTCAGTTATCTTATTACAACATCATTGATGTCACTAATTTTAAACAAGAAGGAGACAGAAAAAAGCTAAGGGTTGAACCTATGAGGCAAAGGGAATCTTCACGGCTTATTGCCTTTGACCCTGGAACCAATAACGTTAGGTATGCTAATAACACCCTGCACATTTGTCCCCAGTGGGAATGTCATCCACGTCACTGCTTGCCATTTACAAGGGTTCTGGTGGGGCCTTGCTCAAGGCAACTTCCTTTACCATTTATGTAATGCTTGTGTCATTCTCCATACATTTTTTTTCTTTTGAGTGTGTGTGGTGTGTGTGTGTTTGTGGTGTGTGTGTGTGTGTGTGTGTGTGTGTGTGTGTGTGTGTGTGTGTGTTTATAAATCACAAATGCTATATAATTTGGTTGGGAATGTGGCCAAAGCAACCGTGGTTTTCAGATTTGATTACGCTCATACTTTCACTTACTCCTGAAGTACATTTCAGTCAATCTGTTTTCTCTGTTCCATAGTTATCAAATTCTTTTCTTTCTCTTTTCATGCTTATACTTGTCTCAAAGTATTGTAATTTTTTATTCTGTTCTTTCCTTAGATGCCTAAGTATTGTTAGCTGTCTCCAAACTTCATATCTGAGAAAAAGTCAATCGCAACTGTAAAGGGATGAAATCCCAACAGGAGGACAAAGGACAACACCTATAGCTAGAAAAACAAATGGAGAAGTTTGGAGTCTTGGAGATGTAAAAGCTTGGTAGATGGTAATACTAAAAATTGGGTTTTTGAGACAGGAGTGAAGTTACCTGTTGCCTATGTCTGTGAGTTATCCAGTTGAGACTGCATGTGAAGAATCTACAGTAGACTCCCAGGCTTTGGGAAGGGCTGGCCTCTACCTGAGTCAAAAGCGTTTCTCAAAGTATACTCATTAAAGCAGAAATTATGAACGCACCCTTAGAAAGGAGAAAACCCCTTCCTCTTCCATCTTTCTACATCTTTGGCATCCTACTTGCCATGTGTAATAAAAAGAAGCTGACAAGGAGGCGATTTTGGCTCTGCAGAGGCCAGTCCGCAGACCATGAGCTGAGTGTGAAAGAGTGGATGCTCCTAATTCATGCATTGAATGTGGATGTGTGAGTGCCTCCAGCCCCAGAAGCTGAGTATATAAATCCAAGATAATAGTGTGAAACAACACAACTGAGATAAGATTAGACTGAAGGCTGCAAAGTGAGTAACAGAGCAGGGTTGGACTTACATGTGAGGAAACAGAAGAGGGAGGTGTAGTTTGTTCTGACTGTCCTTGGAGGCAGTTGCCATTCTTAGGCCAGGCTGAGGAAGCAATTCAGCTTTTCTCAGCTGGACATAACAAGCAGATGCTCAGAGGTTGGAGGAATGAGGCCTTCATGCAGAGAGTAGTTTCTGAAGCTCCGTGAGAAGGGCGGGGCATTCCCCGCACCCTGGCAGGCTCCGGGAACAGACAGAGATGGAAGGAACCTTGAAAAGAAAGAGAGAAAGGAAGAAAGACTGAATTTTGGCCTAGGACTCTGTTAGCCAACAGAAATCAGAATGTTTAATTTATCCTTTGAGTCCTGTCCTAAGAGGGAAAAACTCCTTGGGAATGAAATGCAGTTAGGCAAACAAAAATTTTGTGAACCTTGAAGTTATCTCGTACATTTTAGCCTATTCCATTCTTGTATATAAAATATCGAATTTCCAGAACAAGCAATGTCTTTTTTGTTTGTAGGTGTGTGTGTGGCCGCTCACCTTCTCAGAGATGCTCCCTAAACTGAATGCATGATGTCAATATAAATCCCCTTCTCTACCTTTTATTTCAATCTCACCAAATTTGGAAGTAAAAGACCCTTTGAAAATTGAAAATATATATTTTGTATGCTCTGCAGATAAGAAAACCATCATGTTCTGTAAGTACACATACAAGAAGATTTTTTTCATAACTTTAAGTTATGTAATAAACCTTAGATGATCTAAAACAACAACAACAAAAACAAAAACAACAACAACAACAACACAATGGTTATTTGAAAATTTTAAGCCAGGAATTTGTATTTAATTAAACCTGCCACTTCTTTACACATTTTTAAGACTTATAATGGATTGGTTTTGCTTCTTTATTGAACACACATGGCCCTCCCAACCAGTTCCAGTTATTATATAAATTTCAAGCATAACATGGCACTCTTTGCACTTGCTCAGCTGAGACCTGATAGGTCATAACTAACAATACAGAGATTGCTCACTTCATTGGTTCCTTTTCTATGAGAAATATACCTCTACATTCCCTTGAGGTGAATGCACTCATAAATCTATATATCTCCTGATGGCACCTTCATGAATATACATCTTCTACTATCAGTAGTGTAGATTTTTAAAAAATACTCACAGAACATGTTGGCAAAAGTTCCATCTAGCTTCTATTGATCCCTCCCTTGAAAATGCATGATCACACAGGAGCTTGTGTCTACACAAAAAATAAATTTTCTTCTGTGATCATGTATTTATTTTGCTTTGCTTGTGTTACATCAAAATAATCTGAATTTTTTTTTCCTCCAAGACTAACAGAATTTTTTTGTGCTCTTTTGTACTCTTTAGATTTCTTATACTGGCTTTGTGGTATTCTAACCACTGCAAATTATATACATTTGTTTCCACTTTGAGCTTTGTGTTTCCTCTATTGTGTAGCTTGCTTTGCTTAAGTTCTATTCTTTAAGAACCTGGAACTCTAGTATGATTCATCTCCTACCAATACAGCCGAAGCTCTTGGCCACCTCTCTGTCCTACCCATGTGAGCTCAGGAAAGGACTTCATAGATTTAGAGCAATCTCCTCCATGTGTCAGAACCACCCTTCTCCTTGAATTCTTGACCTTTTCTCCATATCATCTTCTGGCGTGGCTTCTTACTCCTTGCAGCACAGCCCTGGAGCCCGTTATCTCTTCTCTCCATTGGTTTCAGGTGGATATTCATCCTTGCTAGCCTCAGCCATAAAGGTTCCAGCATTCCACTTACTATTCTTTTCTGCATCCTGTGTATCACCCACGTAATTATTTAATTTAATATCAATCATTTAGGAAAGAAGTTTTTTTATAACTAAACAGAATACTCAATTTAAAAGTCTCTGCTAATGTTGTTTTCATTTTCACAGGAAAGGAAGAATCCCTTTTGCTAAACCTCATGCTCATTTCTTTTAATCAATATACTTGATTTATTCTGGATTTTATTTTTTTATTTTTTTATTTTTTTTTATTCTGGACTATTATAAACATTTACTATACCCCTTTTCTTAGCCAAAAATTAAAAAAACCTTTCTGGTGTCTGGATAAATTTATATTCCATTCTTTAAATTATTATACCAATATGTTCTTTAGTACCAGCTTAAGCTGTCCTGTAATACTGAAATTGCTAAAATAATACAATATGATAATTAAAGATGAGCGAATACTGCTGTATGCAAGAAAATTGAATCAGCCCTAAGTTCTGTGGGAGCATAGATCAATTTCTCCTTGAACTCCAAAATAACAGTCTCTAGGTCAAGGAGTAGAACTGTGTGTTCAACCAGTAGAATTTTTCCCCAGTTACTTCTCTGATTTTGTTTCATACCTCTATTCACTGATAATTTCTCATAGGATCTTGAAAAGTGGTCTTTCAAAACAGTCAGATTTTTTCAATTACATATCCAAGTGTCCGTTGTCCTGTGGGAAAGACAAGTGGGCTTCGGTGATATACTTCTAGTCCAGGGGAGATAGTGTGTAATCACAGTCCAGGGTTGCAGTTCTGTGGAGTGGAAGCCTATGGTACAAAGGCCTGGAGCCTGAAATACCTTAATTGGGAGGGAGGGATGGGATTTAGTAGTGTCTCTTTGGCCTCTAAAACCTTGAACCAAATAAACTTTTTTATTTAGTAAATTACCCGAGCTGGAACAGTCTGTAATAACAACAGAAAAGAATAATAGGCTATGTCAAATGCAGCTTTGCCACCCCTACTAATATATTCCAAAAGATCTTAGAGTTGCTTCTAGAATTGACTATAATTTCTGATGTTTATGTGAAAGAATGAAGGGTTGCCCTTGAACAATTTCATGGTGTATGTGACAAGGATCCAAGAACTGAACTTTTTATTGTGAATCAACTTCTCACAGAGACACGTGTTTGCCTTAGATACTACAGCCACCACCTTGGCATGGCAGTTAAGTTTCTAATGGCCAGAGAGACTTTATAGGTTGTGAGAGAGGAATTGAAAAGAGAGTAATCAAGCTGGTCATGGTGGCACACACCTTTAATCCTAACACTCAGGGAGACATAGGCAAGTGTATTTCTGTGAGTTCAAGGCCAGCCTGGTCTGCAAAGCAAGTCCAGTACAGGTAAGACTACACATAGCCTGTTTTGAAGAAGAAGAAGAAGGAGGAGGAGGAGGAGGAAGAGGAGGAGGAGGAGGAGAGAAAGAAGGAGAAGGAGAAGAAAAGACAATAATCAGATTTTTAAAGCATCACTAATTTCGTGAGTATGCCTAAAGCATACTCTTTAAGAGAATATAATTAGGCTGTCATGCTTCAGTGAGCCCCTAGAGATCAAAGCAACCAAGCACACATCTGGATTGCGAAAGTTAACTGAGAAACTCAGAAAGATATACTTTACCTTAATAAAAGTCAACTATTGCAATCTCAGTGAATGGAGCTAATGCCCATTCCAGCCTAGGAAATTCAAAGTCCATTTATGGTACATTTTTATAAGTTGCCTCAGGGTGACAGTTTTTGTGGCTTAGATTCTGTTGGCAAGTTTTAGTTTCTTAAGTAAAAGACTTTTCCAGAGCATGTTAAAAATGCCATCCACTGAAACTTAAATTACTGTGGAAAAGTATTGTGACCAGTTTATTTTTAAAACGTCATTAGATCAGTAGAGAATTTAAATAGTACATAATGTTAATGATATGGCATACTTTCAATATAGACCTTTCTAGTCTGCTAAATTTCATAATTTCTATATTATTTTATATTTTGCATTTCAACCGTAGTCCTCACATGATGGTTAATCCTTGTTGCCACCTTGACTACATTCAGAGATGCCTAGAACATTGGTAACCACTTCTGGGTGATCTGTAAGATCCTTCCAGAGAAGCTTCGCATATAGGTCAGCACAGAGGAGAAAAGCCACCGCCAAGTGTGGGCAGAAACATCTAATAGGCTGAGCATTCAGAAGAAATAGAAAAGGAGAGAAGTATTTTTTCTGAGGTTGTTTCTCCTGGCCATCAATTTCCAGGTTCTTCGGCCTTTGAACATAGACTGCTCACTCTTTGAAGGCTGTTCCTCCTTCTTAGCCTCTTGTCCTGAGGCTTCTGGATTCCCAACCTAAGAAGCTTGTTGTAAATACTCATTTTCTAGCCTAAATGTTTACATATGGGAGGATTTCCTGACAATCTAATGAATCCCCTCAGACCATGGTTATACACAAGCTAAATATGCATACAGTAAAATATTATATATGTTCTACTGGACCTACTGCTTTGAAGGCGCCAACTCATAAATATCAAACTTAGTAGTATTCATTATCACTTATTTGACAAAGTTATAGCAATTCAAATGTTTCTATTCTGATTATTGGTATATAAATTTTAAACCATGTAGACAGAAAGGTAAATTCTTCAATGAGTCTAACTTCCATCATCAGGAAAGACACAAACAAAAGCATCTGAGGATTTTTTTTTAAAGAACAAAAATTAAGTTCAAAATGTCAGCCTCATGTATTGAATTTTTTTTTCAGGATCTGAAATTGAAACCACAAGAAAGGTATTTGTAGAAATCGAGAGTCTTTGAAATATTTAAATTCCAAATGGACTAGACGTTTTTAAAAAGTTAAGAATGCAAGATCAAAGACATGACAAGACTAAAGCCAAAATCTCACCTCATATAAAAGAAACCACCAAGTTTGAACAGACCCAGAATATAAATCTGGGTGAAAAGAAATAGATGCCAGTCGCTAAGTAACCAGGAATGGAGTCGTATTTGTGCAGGCCTAATGCATTGAAAGCCTCAGAAAGGATGCACCACCAAAATGTACTTCCCCAGGTATTAATTTAACCAGGTCTCTATTAACTCAAAACAAGTGCTGTTCTAACACTGGAGGGAAAGAGGGAAATGCGTAGTTGTCATTTTGACCATTGGGAGGCGGGTGTTTGTACCTAGTTTTGATTTATTTTCAGTATAGCCTGATTCAAAGAATTGTTTTGAATTATCCTTGAACAATAAATGAGCAGTGTTTTAATAACTTAAAATATATAATAGTGAGAGGAATTTTGACAAAATGAAGTTTCCGTCTTTGACTGAGCAACAACAGAAATTCCCAGTAACTTCAGGGTTTGGAGTTGAACTTAGGATTCACAGATTAGCTCTGGAGGTAAAAATGTTTTAGGTATACTTCTTTCAGTGGCCTGTTGTGTGCCCCAAGTCCAGGGTAAGATCGCTGAGAAACGTCACTTTCATTATTAAAGTCTCCTTGTGGGAATACTGTGCCGCCATGTCAGTGTGTGCTGTAGCCTGATGATTGCTTAATTGATCTGCAAATGCTCAGATATATTGTGAGGACATATTTTCAGAGTCAACAAGAAGAGATAATTCACATCATGTATTCCATGTTTAACAAAACCTAAAATAACTAGATGTAATGTTTAGGGAGTGAATATCTGGCAAAAACCTTGCTTACTAGTCATAGCACTGTTTATGCAGTACGCCTGTGATGGCATCTCACTTGCCTCTCCGAGTCTCTTTCCCTGTGATACCTAGTTTCACCAGTGTGACTGACCTCCCAGGATGTGACAAGTATACTATTTGTAAATATGGAATTAAATCCCTGGAGCCCTAAAAAAGTAAGAACCTGGAAGAGCTGCGAGACATTTTTTTTCCTGTGTAGAAAAAAAGATGCTTGCTCATTTATAATAGTCCCATGCATGATTCAATTAGATTTACCTTTTACATGTAAATTTTTATTAGGATAAAATATGTGCACTAACCTACCTTGCTGAGGAAACAATCTTAAGACACGCGATGGAAGCTAAAACTGACGAGAATGCAGAACTCTGTACCTCACCACCTTCTCTATATTAATGCAACTATTGGCCTTAACACTTAATTCAACAACGTTCACTTTATCACTTAAAATATGCACTTTACAGTTTATCTTTGGCCTGTCTGAGTGACTCTTATCATGACTCCTTTAAGTAAAGAGGAGTAAAATACAGTTGTATGATCACGAACGCTGTAATACTGATGAAGTCATTAACTCTCAGTGAGGGGACAAGCAGCAGCCCATAAACAGCACATGATCACTTCCTTGTTTGGGATAGAGGAACATGCATAGAGCCTGTGCTCTTTATTAGATTGACCCATGATAACACAGAGAATTAACCAATTTTAAGCAAGATTACCTTGGCCTTTCTGCAGTTTTTCTATTATTTTATAAAACCTCGAGACCAAGGAAATCCAATGGCTTTTTTTCTATATTAGAAACATGTCCCACCTCAGGAGTTTTCTCTCACTTCTTATTAACTGCTCACTTCTCTGTAATCACACTTAATAAAGCTTGCTGCTACTGCGCATGCTTCTCCAAGACTCTGTATCTTTGACTTTCACTGATATGAAGCAACAAACTTGCAGCCATTGCCCAAGGTCTGTATTTGATGACTGTGAGTGTCTGGAATCTTTCTGTTCTTGGGTCACGCAAAATTGGACTGGAAAAAGGTTCTGTCACTCTCAAATCCCTTCATAAATACTACCACAGTCAATAAATAAATAGTGTGACTACCATTGCAGGTTCCTATACAGCTGCTCAGAATGCCCCATATGTTAAAGCTTAACCATTCCTTGTTTCGAAAAGTCTTCCATTTAACATGATTAGGCCATGGCTAACTACAAGCACCTGAACCTTAAAAAGGTGAACTAGAGAGTTGGGAAGGTGGCTCAGCAGTTTAGTACTGGATGCCCCTCCAGAAGATCAGCTTTCAATTCCCAAAACCCACATGATAGCTCACAACTTGCTGTGACTCTGGTTTCAAATAATGCAATACTTGCTACAGCTTCCATGGACACCAGGCATTCATGCAATTAGTTCACAGACATACATACAGGGAAAGCATGCACATACGTTACTAAAAATTGTTAAGGACATGAAACTAGATTCCTGCCATGCAATACTGTATAACACAAGTTTTGATGTTTCTAAAGATTTGGTACAGCTTTGAAGCATTTGGTGTCAGACTTGCTATCCTACCTCATTGTGAATAGATGGTGGTGTTAAGTATCAGGCTACTTACTGCACATCTGAACTCTAAACCTGCCCCTTTAGTGTAGCTCAGAAAACACATCAATAACAATTCTTTGTCCTACTCTTCCCCTGGCACCTAGGAAACACTATTCTGCTTCTATACGATTTCCTCATGTATGTCAGGAGCATTAATCCTTTCTACCATGTTTACTATGATCATCACCACCAGTGTTCACTTCCTGCTTCTCTCTCCAGGAGGATCTTTATCTACTCAGCTGAAACTTGAGGTCTCTGATCCTGCCAGGCTTGAGGAATTTCCAATCTCCTTTTGTAATGAGATTTACTTTCAATTGTGACATTTCCACATTGGCCTTGTTTACAGTTTTGATTTATTGAATTAAATTCGGCTACAAAACATATTACATTGTCAAATCTGAGCATGTAACTACTTTGCCATGAAAGAAACTAGATTTAACAATTTATGTGATTAAGTTTTTAAAATAAAGTGAATCAATAGACAATGATTATTTTATAAGGGTTAACTATTTTTAAGTTCTCATGGTGATTATCTTCAAAGTGATAATAATATTGTTTTCTAAGCCCTTTCCCACAAATTCTAAGAAATTGAGACTGTATACGAAAGTCACTTTCTTTCCTTTTCTTTTCCATATTTATTTATTTATTTATTTATTTAGTGGACAGTATTTCCCTGGGTAGCCTTGGCATCCTGGACTCACTTCATAGACAAGGCTGGCCTCAAACTCACAGCAATGCACTTGCCTCTGCCTCCAAGTACTGGGATTAAAGTCATGAACCACCACACCCTGCTCAAAGTCACGTTTTATTTGAATTTTCATGAATATGGCCTGCTAAATGGAGATGTAGTAATAGACCAAGGAGAAAAATATTACTTTCTAAGATGTCCATCAAAGAATGCCACTAGTCTGAGTTTATTTATTATCAGTTCCAGTGAATGGGAACTAATTAAATTTCTCAGTTGAAGCTTGCTCTGTAAGTTCCTTTTAATGGAGTCTTCTTTTTCTGCACTAAAGGTCTCCTGTAGTTCCTGATATTGTTGCCTGTCCTGTCTGACAAATGTTTTCATGATGGTAATTTCAGCTGACATATATTAACACGTATCTTAAGATTTGGAAAGTCAATATCAGTGAGTTTGGAGTCAATATCAGAGAACATTGCCAAGCTAATTCTATGAGGCTACAGTCATTTTGATACCTAAACCACAGAAAAACTCAACAAAGAAAGATAATTTCAGAACAATTTCTTTTATGAACATTGATGTGAAAATAATCAATAAAATACTCACAAACCAAATCCAAGAACACATCAAAACTATCATTCACTAAAACTAAGTAGGCTTCGTCCCAGGCATGCAGGGGTGGTTCAATATATGGGAATCCATCAATGTAATCCATCATATAAACAAACTGAAAGGAAAAACACATGATAATCTCCTTAGATGTCGAAAAAGCATTCAACAAAATCCAACACTCATTCATGTTAAAAGTCCTGAAGAGAGCATGGATACAAGGTACATACCTAAACATAGTAAAGGCAATATACAGAAAGTCTAAAGCCAAAAATGAAACTAAACAGAGAGAAACTTAAATCAATCCCACTGAAACCAGGGACAAGATAAGGTTTTCCACGCTCTCTTTATCTCTTCAATATAATACTTGTAGCTCTAACAAGAGCATAAGGCAACTAAAAGAGATGAAGGAGATACAAATTGGAAAGGAAGAAGTCAAACTATCACTATTCATGGATGATCTAATAGTATATATACATAAGTGACCCTATCAAGGAACTCCTATATGTGATAAACACCTTCAGCAAAGTGGCTGCATACAAAATCATCTAAAAAAAAATCAGTAGGCTACTATATACAAATGACAAACAGGCAGAGAAAAAAGGGAAACTACAGCCTTCACAATAGCTACAAATAATGCAAAGTCTCTTGGTATAAATCTAAACAAGAAAGTGAAAGACTTCTAGGAAAAAATTTTCATATTTCTCCAGAAGTAATTTGAAGATTTCAGAAGATGGAAAGATCTCCCATGGTCATGGATTGAGAGAATCAATATAGTAAACAGGGCCATATTACCTAGAGCAATCTACAGATTCAGTGCAATACCTGTCAAAATACCTACACAATTCTTTACACACCTTGAAAGATCAATTCTCAATTTCATATCGAAAAACAAAAACAAAAATAAACAAACAAACAAAAAGCAGAATAGCTAAAACATAAAAGATCTTCTGGAAGAATCTTTATCCCGGATCTCAAGCTGTACTTAGAGCAACAGTAATAAAAACAGCATTGTATTGGAATAGAAATAGGTTGTTTTATCAATGGAACTAAATCTAAGACCCAAAAATAAGCCCACACACCTATGGACACTTGATTTTTGACAAAGAAGTCAAATCCACACTATGGAAAAAAGATAGCATCTTCAACAAATGGTGCTGGTCTAACTGGATGTCCACATGCAGAAAAATGCAAATAGATCCATATTTATCACCATGCAAAAACTCAAGTCCAAATGGATTAAATACCTCAACATAAAACCATACACAGTAAAGCCATTAGAAGAAAAAACAGGGAAGAGCCTTGAGCTCAGTAGCACAGGAGACAACTTTCTGAACAGAATGCCAGCAGCTCAGGCTTTAAGATCAAAAATTAATAAGTGAGACTTTATGAAACTGAAAAGCTTCTGTAAGGCAAATGACACTGTCAACAGAACAAAATGGCAGCTTATAGACTAGAAAAAGATCTTTTCCAACCCTACATCTGACAAAGGTCTAATATACAAAATATATAAAGAACTCAAGAAATTAAACACCACCAAATCAAATAACCCAGTTAAAAACTGGGGTACAGAACTAAACAGAATTCTCAACAGAGGAATATCGAATGGCTGAGAAACACGTAAAGAAATGCTCAACATTGCTAGTTATCAGGGAAGTGCAACTCAAAACGACTCAGAGATTCCATTTTACACCTATCCAAATGGCTAAGATAAAAAACTCAAGTAACAGCACATGCTGGTGAGGATGTGGAGAAAGGGGAACACTCTCCATTTCTGGTGGGAGTGCAAACTTGTATAACTAATTTGGAAATCCATCTAGTTCTTCCTCAGAAAATTGGTAATAGTTCTACCTCAAGACTCAGCCATAACACTCCTGGGGATATAACCAAAAGATGTTCCATCATAGAACAAGGACATTTGCTCAACTATATTCATGGCAGCTTTATTTGTTTTTTTTTTTTTTTTTTTTTTTTTTTTTAATACATTTTTATTAATTTATACATATTACATCTCAGTTGTTAGCCCATCCCATGTATCCTCCCATCCCTCCCTTCCTCCCACTTCCCCCCCCTACTCCCCTCCCCTATGTCTGTGTCTGAGGGGGATCTCCTCCCCCTGAATATGCTCATACGGTATCAAGTCTCTCCTTGGTGACCTATTATCTTTCCTCTGAGTGCCACCAGGCATCTCCATCCAAGGGACATGATCAAATATGGGGCACCAGAGTTTGTGTGAGAGTTAGATCTTCTTCTCCACTCAACAGTGGAGAATGTCCATCGGCTAGTCCGGGTAGGGGTTCAAGGTTTTTACTGCCTATTTTTTCCTTGGCTGTTGCCACAGTTTGCGGAGGACCCCAGGGCCCAGACTCGCCTGTAGTTTTCCAGGACCCACTGGATCCTTCCATTTCCTCTTTCTCCCAGGCAGCTTTATTTGTAATAGCCAGAATTTGGAAACAACCTAGATGTCTCTCAACTGAAAAATGGATAAAGAAACTGTGGTACGTTTGTACAATGGAATACTACTCAGCTATTGAAAACAAGGAAATCTTGAAATTTGCAGGCAAATGGATAGAACTAGTAAAGATCATCCTGAGTGAGGCATCCCAGACCAAGAAAGACCCCCATGGTATATACTCACTCATAAGGAGATATGAGCCACATAATACAGGATAATCACTCTACAACTCAGAGACTGATGCACCAACCAAGGACAATATGTGATGTGGACCAAGACCCTCTGCTCAGATGTAGTAGATAGGCATCACAGTCTCCTTGTGAGTCCCACATATGGGGAATAGGGACTACTTTTGACATGGACTCTGGCCTCCCACCTTTGATCACATCCCCCTCACAGGGCAGCCTTGCTAGGCCACAGAGGAAGAGAATACAGGTAGTAAAACTGAGACTTGATAAGTAGAAGTCAGATGCTAGGGGAGGAGGGCTCCCCATCTGAAAGAGAGTGGATGAGGGGGGAAGGGAGTTTGTGAGGGGATGAGGGTGGAGGATACAATCAGGATGTGAAGAGTTCAAACTGCAGAACAAGCAGGTAGCTTATATTGCTAATCCCACTACATGGGAATAACTCTGAGACTGCCTGAAACATGAATGTCTCTGCATAGACAAATCCCTGTGAATTATTATTAGATGCCATTATTCATATGGCATGCTTGAGGATTTATAGACGTCTTTTTCTGCACATACAAAGAGCAAATAACCAGCCTTAATTGTTCTGTGCATCATTCACACCTTATACACTTATAATTTTAGGACTGTATAGTTCTTGTGAGAAATTATGTTTTCAGAACACTGATTCACTGACCCTAGATCAGACCTGACAGGATTCTTTCCCTTCAGCATGCTGGATGCTGGCATCCTTCATCTTTCATCTTCCAGCACCAAGTACTTCTGTTGCTGTGCCTTATCAGAACAACTTCAAAGAAAGCTTCCAATGTGAAATGATTCAGCATTTCCTACACAGGACTCTAATTAAGCCTGGAATTTCTCAAAATTTAGAAAATTGAACACAAATGCTATTCCTAGTTATTTAACCATGTTCCCCAATTTTATTTGGGCCCATACAAAGTTATTATTCATCCCAAACCTTAAGAGAATGTGTCCCATTTCCCTCATGGGAGATTAGAAAGGCTTTTGGTTGTTTTTTTGGGTGATAGATGTTTATTTTCATTGGGAGTTGGCTATAAGTTATTATTGGTCTAATTTAGAAAGAAAACAAGGTTGGACTCAGGGTTTTCTCTCCTTTCCTTTATCTTTCATCCTTAGGTTTGGAGGTAGGGGTTGAAAAGAAAGAAAGAGGGAATATAGAAATAAATAGGGATGATAGGAGAAAAAGTAGATTATTAAATCTACTCCTCAAATTAATGCCTTTATTGTTTCTCAAAAGGTTATTTTTAATTCACTGGCATAGGTTTTTGTATATAGATACAAAATAAGTTTAATTTTAGGTACATTGGTAGAGAATTTAAATGTAAGATAATTACACATTATATATATTTCTACTCTAATATGTGATATTGTACCCATGCAACTCAATTATTTTTATTTTATTTATTTTATTTTTTATTTAATTAATTTATTCAGATTACAACTCAATTGTTATCCCATCACTCGTATCCTCCGCAACTCAATTATAATACAAGGTTTACTTCAAATATTTTGAAAGTGCTATTGTAAGCTGAATAAGATATTCAAGTTAATTGTTAGTTGATCAAATCATGGTCATATCAATTACTAGTCTATTTTTAATCACAAAAATATACATCTTATGTCTAACAGATAGGTATGATTCTATAGAAAGACAAGGTAAAGTAGTTAGATTAGATCTTCAAAAACCCCAGAGACATACAGAATATGACATTTTAAAATGTTTTTATTATTTTGAAGATACATTTGCAATGAGTCAGGTTAACTCCTGGCAACACCCAGCCTACCGCAAAGAAGATGATGAGCATCAAAGAACTTCCTTATGGAGATGAATTCAAATGTGGCAAATAAGCCACTGGGGAAAATGTCCTCGTTTCTACCACAGATAGAATTCTTCCTAAAAAAGGGGCAAGCTTGGATGCAGGCAGAGTCAATGGTCAACTCTGCCAAGACAGGGTAAGCAAGTCCTCAATGGTTCCTGCCTCACAAATATGTCTGTCAGATATATTGGACCAGAAGGCTGAAGATGATGCTCCAATAGAGAATTTTGGGTGACTATTCAGGCAGCAAACCATCTCTGTCATCTTCCCTTTTGGGAAGCTGCTAACCTGTACTCCCTGAATACACAGATAATTAATTTTTTTTTATTCTCAAGTATCTGATGGGATTTTAGATCAGATAATTTAGTTTTACAATGAAGCTTAGATGTTTAGGGGTTAGGATGTTTTTAGGTCTATATAGACGTTTTAAGCTGATAATGACGAGATATGATAGATACAGATTTACATCCAGAATTTTAGACACACCAAGATAGGACAGATGCTTTCTTCATTGCTGTCAAATACAAATAGCCAAAACACTATGAATGCTATATATATATATATATATATATATATATATATATATATATATATAATGATTGTTTTATGGTTCTTCTTGCTGTAGGTAGTTTATTGTATATATGTATAATAATATAATTATATATATATTTAATAAAATTGTTTTTTAAAAAAGAGAAATACCTAACAATAATCCGACTATCTCCAACTTCAATGTATACAAGCAACATCATCTTGGTATAAGATACAAATCTATTAAGCTTTTATGTTTCCTCTATTTTTATATAAATATGTACTACATATTCCTGCAAAAAAATATAGTCTCCTCACTTTCTTCTTACTTCCATTCACCTACTTCTATGTATTCAAAAAAGTAAGAATATTTTACCTGTCAATCTCAACTCTCAACACATTGTAATATTTTATATTCTTGCCCATTACCTTTCAATCTATTTAAAGTTCAAAAATTACCAGTTTACCAGAAAGTTTTCTTTCATCACCATCTTCGACAGTATGAACTATATCACAGTATCAGATTATGGTCAAGATTATTTTCCTCAGATACAGAATGTGAATAAAAGTATCTTTCATAGGGTTGTTTTAACATGAAATAAACTACTACAATTACAAGAGAAATACCTCAGAGGAGGTAAACCCTGAGCATCAGAGGCCTGTGGAGTCCCACTGCTGAGGAACTTTGGCAGTCAGAATGGCTCATTAAGAAGGAATGTTCATACAGAAGGAACCAAGTATATCAGCATGTGTGGGAGGCCATAGACAATTTTTTATTTTATGCCCAGTTTAAGCACTGTGCAAACCAATCCAGCTTAATGCCATGCCTTCCCGTTATGAAGGATTCTTGTCTCTCTGGAACCATAGATCATATAAACTCTCTTTCTGTAAGTCTTTTTGGGTCATGGTGTTTTATCACAGAAACAGAAAAGCAATTAATACACCAGGTGATCTAATAAGTTATTTTTCAGTAGAAGCCAAAAGAGCCCTTTCTCAAGGATTATGAGACTCAGATAGTTCTCTCTCTCTTTTTTTTTTTTTAAACTAATCTTTTCCTTTTATTTTTTTTTTTGATTTCTATTTTTTTTTTATTAATTTATTCTTGTTACATCTCGATGGTTATCCCTTCCCTTGTATCCTCCCGTTCTTCCCTCCCTCCCATTTTCCCCTTACTCCCCTCCCCTATGACTGTTCCTGAGGGGGATTACCTCCCCCTCTATATGTTCATAGGGTATCAAGTCTCTTCTTGGTAACCTGCTGTCCTTCCTCTGAGTGCCATCAGGTCTCCCCCTCCAGGGGACATGGTCAAAGGTGAGGCACCAGAGTATGTGAGAAAGTAATATCCCACTCTCCACTCTACTGTGGAGAGTGTTCCGTCCATTGGCTAGATCTGGGTAGGGGTTTAAGGTTTACCGCCTGTATTGTCCTTGGCTGGTGCCTTAGTTTGAGCGGGACCCCTATGCCCAAATCTGCCATACTCACTTATAGCTGCATATTAGCCCAAGGGGCATGTCCCACGAAAGCCTTCACTTACCAGGAAACTGAGACAGAGGAGAGGACATTCTAGTGGGATTCTAGATGAGAGAATCATGGGAGAAAGGCAAAGTAGAAGGACCCAGAGGGTCCTAGAAGCCTACAAGTAGATAGTTCTCATCATTTTATAAATCCCACATGTAACATACAGTGAAACCCAATAAAATCTAAAGAGATACGACCTCTTGATAGAAAGCTAATGAAGTATCAAGCAATGAAAACCGATTGTCTACCTATTAACCAAGTGAAAACACTAAAACATTAATTTTGATAATGAAGAGAAAATGCTGTAATTTCTATTAATTAAAAGAATAAGAGGTACTGCAAGCATGGAGACCTGAGTTTGACACCAACACCCTCATTAAAACGGTTGGGCATGGTGACATATGTTAGTTATCTCAGCTCTGGAAAGCCACCCTGAAGGTTGCACTGGACAGCAAGCCCAGCCTACTGGCAAGTCACAGGTAAGTGAGAGACCTGTCTTTAAAAACAGAAAACAAATAGGAAACTAGTTAGATGGCATCTTAAGAATAAAACCTAAGACTGGTTGTACTTTGACCTTTATTTGTATGAACACATATGTACACATGCAACTGCATACATACACACACACATGACCATCTTGTGCACACACACACAAACACATTCTTTGGGAGTCTCTGCTTAGGTCAGAGTAGTTAACACAAAATGATATCAGAGCCTATATCCGTTTCACTCACAATTACATATTTGTAGTAGAGTTCCAGTGTACCTACAGAGTAACCTAGCTACAGTGAGTATTTAATATTTGCGTGAATTGTCACTATGTGTGGAAGTGGAGAAAGTGTATGTGGAGAGTATGTCTACATTGTCCAGAATGAGTACAGTGAGATAAATTTCAATCTAATGGAACTTTTGATCATGATTAATGCTTGCAAGATTGCTTCAGCCTTCCAGGTTACTGAAGTCATCCCGTGCTTCCCTTATTCCAGCCAGGATAAGAAGGATAAGAGCCAGATTCCAGTCTCAGTTTAAACTTGTTGCAAATATGCTATCTGTATCAGGTGCAGATCATATCATCGTCATGGATCTACATGTACCTCAAATTCAGAGCTTTTTTTTTTTTTGTTATCTCAATGGACATTTTATAGGTGGAGCCAGCTGTCCTAATGTGGATAAAGGAAGGTATAGCTGAGTGGTGAAGCTCTGTGATTGTCTTACCTGACACTGGAGCCAAGAGAGTGACCCCTGTGGCAGATCGATTGAGTGTGGATTTTGCTTTGATTCACAAGGAACAGAAGAAGAACAATGAAGTGGACCTCATGGTGCCACTGTGTCCCTGTGGATGCCCCTGTGGATGCCCCTGTGGATGACGTGAAGGACATTTGCGATACAATCTGTCACACTGCTGAGAAGCTTCTCTCAGCTGAAGCCACCAGAGTTTATTCTATCTTGACTCATAGAACCTTTTCTGACCCAGGCCTTTCTCATATCAACAGTGCATGCTTTCAAGCAGCAGTAGTCACCAATACCATATCTCAGGATGACAAGATGAAACATTGCTCCAAAATACACTTGACTGACAGCTCCATGATTCTTGAAGAAGCCTACAGGAGAACACACAATGGCTCCTGTCTCCTACCTGGTCAGCCATATTCCTTTATAAAAGAATAGCTTCTGAAGCATTTGGAAAGTAAAACCAATCCCGCCCTTTGTTTTTCCTTGATATTTGGTGAATTCAGCAGAAGACTCAGCTTACTGTGGGATAGATTTGTACATCCCGCTTTAGACACATTAGACTGTATCTTAAATTGGAGAAACACAGATTTCTAATAACTCCTATGATGTCCTGCTTGTACTGTTTCATCCTGGCCTTCTTGCTTATGTTGTGAGCCTTGAAGCTTTACTTAGAGCTCGGCTGCTGACAGATGTATAGACTGTTGAGAGTGTTCCACAAGGTCCTTAGAGTAGGATTGACAAAGCTCATACCCCATTGCATGTGAATGCTTTGGGGTTTTCTTCATTTCGATTAACTAGCAACAAAGCAAGCCTATATGGGATATATTTTCTGAGGTCTATGCTACATACACTACAGCAAGAACCATAAAGATCCTTAAACAGAGTTCCAGCAGCTGAGTACCTGGTAAAGAAGGGGCAGGTAGCTCAATGCAGTAATTAATTTTTGGGAGGAAGAAGCCTGATCCATTGCCAACTGTTTAACTCTACCTTGGGTTCTCCACACCTGTTCCTTTCCATTTGGGTGTACTACCTTCAACTATCTTGACCCTTTTCTGGCCAAATATCTTGGACTCTCGTGTTCATTGTACTGTAACCTTCTGTGAGGTGGACTTGCTTCTTCCTGCCTAACTGCTAACATTCACATCAGGTAACTCACTGTAGTGTAATCTTCCTTAGGCTACTACCACTGTGGTGGTGAGTTTTAGGCGGTGTCATAGTGCCTTTTGATTAATGTATTTAATTTTCATCTTCCTTGGATCCATTCAGACTCTCAGTTGAACAGATTGCTTCTAAACAATTTGATATTATATTCTCTTGTAGAAGAAACTTAATAAAATGTCTGTCATGTATGCAAAACATAGCAATAACTTTTGAGACAATATAGATAAAAAGTATATCAATAAACAGTCAATAGTAAGGAGTCAACAAGGGACAACATGTCAAAGAAATGAAATTGGAAAAAAAAAACCAGAAGAAAAATGTATCTAAAATGAAATGAACCAGAAATCAACAACTATCAACGAATTAGATCTCCATTTGAAACATAAAGCTTGTCAAAATAAGTAGATGCTATGAGATAGATTATTTACACAGAACAGAACTAACTGCAAAGCAGAATTCTCATGGTAAAGTAAAAGCATTAGATGGCACAGATTACTCCATCATACTAATTCCATTACTTGGGAGGCAGAGATGGGACCATCATAAGTTCAGAATCATCTATCAATTAAGAAATTTGAGGCCATACTGACCAGCATGAAACTCAGTCTCTAAAACCCACAATGGGTTTTGGTTGTGATTGTTTTATTACTGCCTTCTATTTTTATGAGACACATACATCAAGCTGGTCTGAGACTCATCATGTAGCAAAGGTTGGTCTTGAAACTGCTATCCTGCTGTCTCGGCCTGCTTGGATTACAGGTTTGCAGTCCTTTACCGAGCTTTTGTGTTCAAATTAATAACTGTGGAATCTTGTAAAAGTTATGTTGCCTCTCAGTCTTTCCTATATGTAAAGCTGTAATTAGAATTTTTAACCTGCATGTCCAAAGACAGTTCAGCAGTGTGGTCATCCAGATAAATTCCCACTGCTTCCCTTCCCTTTCCCTGTGAGATTTAGGGAAGAGTAAGGGAGAGTTGACTTGGTTACAGATCATTTAAGTGAGCTGCAGCTTCATTTGAATATGGCTTACTTGATGGACAATGGAATGATCACGATCTATTAATTGGGCCAGTGAAGTGCCCTGCATGAAATCTGACAAACAGCCAAAGTAGCAATGTTCTAATGCTAATGTACATTTCCTAATGTTTATTGTTATTGTTTACTGTATACGGGAAGTGCATTTTGGCAGCTTTCTGGATCAGATTTCATTATGTAAACATCTCAATTTTAATCAGGCGGTTATGATGGTAATGTATTCCATTAGCACTGGATATTTATTTTTTCCATTTAATCTAAAATGCTGAGAACTAATTTAGATAGATCTTTTTATAGCAAATCTGTGAAAACTGTGTACATTCATTAAATTAAGGATCACTTTGCATGCCAGCACAACCAAATTGTGTTTTGAAATGATAGAGGATAAACAACAGATGTGTCCAATATATATTTTTCTTCAGTTGCTAAGGCAACATTGTTCAGTGCTAACAGAGTTGGAGGATACAAAAATCAAATAAAGACCAAGAAATAATTCCTTTGGTCCATCATCCAATATAATGTATCTTTCCTATTGGTCTTTACAATGTGGCCAGTGTGGGTCTGAAATGTGATACCAGCACATGATTTGTCCTGTATTTCATAAGTTTTATTGCTTGTAATTATTGCAAGATCCTAGTCTGTTGGTGTGCCTTTGAGCTGAGCACTTCTCCACGTGAGTTTTCAGTTAGTGTGTGTTCATGCCCCTGCAGGTCATCTGGTATTGGTCTCAGGCTCTCTCAAGCTGAGAATGTAATTCTAATAGTGATCAGAACATTTTTAGGAGACTGAGAATGGTTTTTTTCATTATCCAGATAAACTTTTTTGGTAACATGTTTCTTATTTCCTCTCTCCCCTTCAAGAAACCCTACCCTATTTCCTAAATAAACTAGTCTTGTTCATTCTGTCTTTTATAGCCACTGAGTCTATGAAAGGTTTGTTTGTGGTTTTTTTTTTTTTTAACTTTTCTTGAACCACACAAGGTAAAAGCTTTACATGTACTCTTCACACAAAGATGGGAAATAGGATTTGGTTAATATTTTCCTTTTTGTTGGCATGGCGACATTAGTTTGAAACACAGAGCCTCACCAGAGAGCCTAGAAAGAAGGATTCTGAGAACCAGTGAAGACTCAGTTCTCAGTCAGAGAATAACAGAGCCTCCTGGAGGTGTTTCCGGGGTTGAGCAACCTCCATTAACACAGCATAAATTACAGAGCTGAGTGAGGTCAGCCAATAGGGAAGCAGAGCCTGGAGGGGAGAGAAACTCTCACTGTACATATCGAGGCCTTATTGTCTTAGTCCTTTGAGGGTTTTTGTTTTTGTTTTGTTTCTTTGTTTTTTGGTTTTTGTTTTAGTATGTTGTTTGACATGTAGAAAACTACTCATGAAAAACAGAGTAAGAAACTTAAAATTTCTAAGAGTCAATTAGCTTAAAAACAAACTCTGGTTGCCAGCTCACCAGGCTTGAGTTGAGGCCCTCTTTGTTTGTTACAGATGTTGACTTTTGATTTTGACAAGTTGTTTGTTCAATTACATCTTAAATCTTCCTTAGTTTATTTATAGTAATATCAATTTTGGGATAAAGTCAATAGCTTAAGTATTGTCTCTTAATGTGTTTTCCAGTTTAATCATAGAAACCCCTATGTCAATTTGTACATCCTCATCAATAATAAGAACAGAAAACTCTCTGTGATCTGGTGACTGTGTTATCTTTGCTTTTGACATAGACAGGAATGGTAAAGGGATGGGAAGAAGCTCTTTCAGTGCAAGTGGCTGGCAGTTCTGTAATCTGTCCACTGGAGGCAGCAGTGAGCAACAACAGCCAAAGCTACAAGCAGGAGCATGTAACATGGTCTATTGTACAGCGTGTCTAGGCCTCTAGCTCTGGGACAGTTAACACCAATGTGAGAAGTCTTGCAATCTGTTATGGAGGTCAAGAAAGTGAGGCACTATTCTGTAACAATATTCTTGAAGAGACAAAAACAAACATCAACCCACTCCAGAGAGGGAAGAAATGACAGATCAAAGTAAAAATACATCCAAAATCCAACTTGGAGAATCAATAAGTTTTACTGGGGTTATTCACAGGAAATGGGTGTAGTCTCCATTTTTTATTGCTATGATGAAACGTTTTGCGCAAAGCAGCTTCAATTTTTTTTTTGAGAAAGATTATTTGGGCTTTAGGTTTCAGAGGGAACATTATCTGTCTTGCTGACAAACGATGGTAGCAAACAGCCAATATGGCAGAGGGAACATCTGAGCTCTCACACTGAAGGGACCCTCCCCCAGGGACTCCAAACACCTCAAAGACCCCAGTTTGCTTGATTAGACCAACTCCATGAAAGGCTTCAGGTTTTTCACTCTGCCTAAGTAGGCCAAGTTCCTAACAATTCCTGGAAAAACCACAAGTTATAGACAGCTCATGGGCAGCTCATGGACAGCTAATCAGCTTATAGAACAAAATGACTAGATACCATGTTTATTACTTCATGGCTTTGGTAAAGAACACAGCTGGCCCCATCCTATGAAATTAAAGGCCAAATCCTGAGTAAGAGGCAAAACATCAGTGACTCAAGAAGTCCCCAGTAACCAAACAAACAGCCAATCCTGAATCCCTTCATACACTATGACTCAGTTCTAACCAATCAATTAAAGCTTGTCACAAATCCCTCCAACTATCTATAAATTGATCCTGTGTGCTCATTTCTGGGTCACCTCTAGAGGAGAGAGGCCATCCTAGCATGCTAGAATAAAAACACTGTTTTTCCATACTGCCTTGGGGTCTTTCTTCAGCAGATCACGTAGATCCTAACAACACCTCAAAATCAGAAAGCAAACTGGGAATGGTATATGCCTTTGAAACCTCAAAAATTCATCCCTACTTTACCTACTTCCTCCAACAAAGGCCACGTCTTCCAAACTTA
Source organism: Acomys minous (assembly GCF_964271855.1). Lineage (NCBI taxonomy): Eukaryota > Metazoa > Chordata > Mammalia > Rodentia > Muridae > Acomys > Acomys minous. The sequence continues at coordinate 29,720,965 of NC_140495.1, forward strand.
CCCAAGCAGCCCCAACCAAATGAGGACCAAGTGCTCAAATGCCTGAGCTTTGGGAGACATTCTCAATCAAAAAACCACAATGAGTGAAGAGACGGCTATACACCAGTTTCTCAGTTTTGACTGTGGCTAGTGCCTCAGGTATCAGAGACCATTGGTGTCCAAGGCTTATCAGCTCTCTGGAAGCTTTTATATATAGGGTCTTCAGGTTTTCATCATCAGCTTGTATCCATCCCCTTTATTCTCCATCATGTGTCTATGAGCTGCTCTTTGAAATTTTCAGCTGACTTATTAACTCACTATTGATGCTGTGATGCTGCCACTGCTGTTGCTGCCTTTGCTGTTGTCTCCTTTCTTTGTGCTGTCAGCTCAGCCTGCTCCACCTACAATACAGATCAAAGGGAGGCCAGAAAACGAAAGAAAAAGCCTGTTAGGTGGCCTAATGTTTTGATTCCAGAAAACTACTCTCCTGAAAGCTCAAACAGTGAGCCAAGTACCCTCTTTATAGATCTGAAAAGGGAGTATAGCAAGGGAATTTGCACCAATCATGGAGGATCTCATGCATGTGAAGACTGTGTTTGAGCCAATCATGGCAACAGTTTCTTATGCAAATACAAAGCTGTGCTCGTACCAAACATATTACTCCTCCTAAAACGAGTGACTGTCTTTGAGCCAGTATCAGGCCTTCTATTGTCCTCCCAGGAGACATGTTCCCCTCTACTCCAAGCAAAAAAATTATACAGAGTCCTCTGCCACCCCTCCCCCTTTTTTTTAAAGAAACCTTTCAAGGCAGTCATGGCAGAAACACTGCATTTAGAAGCTACAGTCATGCTTTGGTAGCGAGTAGTTATGGATGCTATGGTCTTCACGGACCTTATTGGACTGTTTACAAGGGCCAAATGACCACAGCCAGTATGGCAACAGGCTAGCCGGCCACTTGGCTCCTGGACTTTATCCCAAGGCACCGAAAGTACCACAGACATGCCTAATAACATTCTATGATAAAGTGAGCACACCTGGCCCCCAATGCCTTAATTATTTAAAGTAAAGTTAAACATTGAAATGGATGTTTCTAATAAAAGCTTAGCATTGACAGAGGTTTACCAGTCTTTAACAACATTTGAAGAGTATCTGTTCCTTCTCCAGTGTGCCAGGAAAAGACAGTTTCCTTTAATTCAAGGTATATATTTTACCTAAAATAATCTGAAAAACATTAAAATCTCCATTTATAAATTGATGAGGTAAATTAACTTAAATGCTGCCAAGAGCTACTACCCAGGTAGTAAAACTATATGTAACAGTTCTGAGACTATTATTCATATATGATAATTACAGGCAGTGTGCAGGTGATGATTTCATAAAAACAAATATACCTTAATGTTATTCTTTAATATGTAATTACACAGAACACATAGTGCTAGGGTTTTTTTTCGAGAGAGAACTGAGGAAAAATTAATAGCTACATTTGAGGGAAGATTCGTGACAGACATAGAAGTGGGAAACTGATGGCAATGTTTGCTCTTACCATCTGCTTTTCTCTGAAGAAAATGTTCTTACAAATCATATGCAAAGATTTTTTTAAATTGAGAGATGGGGAATGATCAAGCTTATAGTAAAATATTTAGTGAAGTATAAAACATTGATATTTATCTGTTTTTTTAAAAAGACAGTGATACTCATAGAGCAAGACATGCTGTCACATCGGTGCCACCACCTAGAAAGTAAGATGCTTTGAAGAAGTTAACTTTACAGTGACTTCCTGGGTATTAGTAGTAGGTTGGCAAGCAGACTTGCATGGACAAAGAGATATTGAGGGTCATGTCTAAGTCTCAGTAAAGAGAAACACTTGAGCAGTCATTTAGAGCACTGTCTGCTCTTCCAGAGGTCCTGAGTTCAATTCCCAGCACCGCATGATGGCTCACAACCATCTACATTGGGATTTGATGCCCTCTCCTGGCATGCAGGTGGTCATGTAAATAAAGCACTCATATATATACATTCTACATATAAATACACACATAGATTTTTTTTAAAATTAGATTTAAAAAAGGAAAATTCATTTAAGTAGCATTCAAGTTCATTGAGTATGCATCTTAGCCACATATAGAATGATTTAAATTTTAAAACAATAGTAATGACTTCTAGAAAGAATCTCTTAACATAATGTTGATTGCTTATTTTTAAGGTTTTTATTGATATGGGTGCATGTATCTTTATGTGAGTGTATGCCACATATGTATAGGTTCCCACAAAGGACCATAGAGAGATTTCCCTGGGGCTGTAGTTAGAGATGACTGTGAGACACCATGTGGGTGCAGGAAATTGAATCCAGGTTCTTTGGAGGAGCAAGCAGGTCTCTTAACGACTGAGCCATCTCTACACCACCCAAGTAAATTTTGTTTTGTAAATTTTGACTCTTAAATTGCCTTTCTCTTACATAAATATATTACATTTGTGTTATCTTCTTTTCAAGTTAACCTGAACAGCTTGATGTATTTGTCAATGTAAAATCTCATACTGACCAAATAAAAAATGCCGTACCATAGCTTACTAAAATTTACCTTTTTATATGTTTTAATAACATTACTTTTTAACATTGTTTTTGTGAACTCTTCGTGAATTTCACATCAAACCCTCCCATCTCACTCCTCTCTCTGTCCCTCCATATCTGCCCTCCAACCTTTGAACCTCACCCCTAAAAGAAAACAAACCAAAACAAACAAAAATCTCGAGCGGAAGTGGCAGTGTGTCATGGTGTGCGACACAATATACACTTTCATCCAAAGAGCTCCACTTGGAGATAGTCATTCCAGTGAGTGATTGGTCTGGTTCAAGGCCTCTCTCTGGCTTCCTCCATACTGCCAGTACTGGATCACCACCAGGACTCCTTTTGGATATTCTGCTGGAGACCCTGAAGCGTTAGTTCTTCGGAACTGGCACCTTCACACATTCCAGCAGTTCATAGATGAGGTAGACGGTGTGGTGGACTAACTCAAAGTCCTGGATCTGAGTGGTAGCAGCTGAGTTGGTCTGTTATGCCACTAGGGCCAGCTCTTCTCATTTGCCCAGACAAGGGCAGGGCAAAGCACCCCTGTCTGTGGCAGTCCCAAGGGGGAGGACTGGCTCTCCCTCATGCACACCATCATGGCCAGCTCTTCCACACTTCCCAGGGACACTGCTGGTGAGGAGACGGAGCAGCTCTCCTGCACTCATGCCCTCCACCAGGGCCAGCTCTACAATGTTACATCGATGTGGAGAGGTGTGAAGCAGCTCTCCCAAGTGCTGCAGCTGGTGGGCTGGTGGAGGTGGGGATCAGGTCTCTCACACTGCTCAGGTGAGGGACAGAGCCAGCTCTGTTTAGCTCTCCGACATGTCCATGACTCCAGGAATCAATCCAGACCAGGGCTGACAGCCTGGACTTCAGTGGAAAGATAGACCATTGACTTGGACATGGGCCCAAACATGGCCTTCAACAAGGACGTCCACATGGCCCTAGTTTGCAGTGCAGGCAACTCATATCAGGCTATTCCCCACTCCCCTGGCATCTCCAGTTCCACCTCTCTTTATAGCTCACAAAGCACTTGAATTCTCTTAGCTGTCAATCTCTACAGCACCTATTTGCACACTTTTTTCTCTCCCCTCACTCTATCACCTACTTGTGTGTTTCCTGCCAGTGATGTCTGCGCTTGGCCCACGGTATTGTCTCAGTGCTTTCTGGCAAATGGTTGCTGAGGGACTAAGCGTGGCCCCTTGATAATATTCTTAACTACATAACACGTTAATGAACTAGTAGCATCATGAATCCAAATATAAGGTTTGTTTTTTTTTCCCAAAGTCACTTCTTTCAAGACAAAATCAAAACAAAATCCAGACTTTGCATTTCTTTCTGGATTTGCCATCCCAAGAAATCTTGGATCTTAATTAGGCTGTCTGGGAAATCATCCCCACATCAGCTTCTTAAACATGTACACACACACACACACATGCATGTATATGCACACACACACACATGCATGTATATGCACACACACACACACACACACACATACACACACACACACACACACACACACACACCCATGAACTCCATGATCACACAAAGGCAAAACCATCATCAAGTCCTGGAACTAATGTTTAGCTAGAAACACTATAATTTTTCCAACATGAGGATCAAAGGTAAGTTCTGCATGATCTGAACTTCCTTTTCAAATTTCAGGTCCCCACTGTTGTGTGACAGGACCTTCCCTGGGTAGATAAAATACACACATCTATTCACACCAGATATGGAGCCTATGACACAAGTCCAATAAGTTTTATTGAGGTAAATAACAAGAATATGGGTGAGGCGCTACTTACAGAAGCAGAAATGACTCAAGGACAGCTACATCACCAAAGCCACTGTAGCCACTCTCTTCCTCAATGTCGCAGTTATAATGACATGTTTTTATGTGGCACAAGATTTTGAGAGAACTAGAAATAATTCTTAGGTGGGAAGAACTTTTAAAATGAACATGATAAAACATTGAAGAAACTGAAGAACACCCTAGCAACAAAAAAACCTCTTACGTTCATGGGTAAGAAGAATTAATACTATGAAAATGACCATATTCCATATTGCTGAAAGAAATCTACAGAGTGACATAAAAACTCTAATGACATTCTTCAAGGAGCTAGGAAAAAAACCCTAGGAATTCATAAGATTCTCCAAATATCTCAAACATCCAAAGTAATTCTCTAAGAAAAAAAATTACAATAGCTGATTTCAATTTTTTACTAGAGAGCAATTGGGGTAGAAGGGGGATGGGACACAGCATAGTCCTGGCACAAAACATAGAAAGCAAAGAAATACAATAGATGACCCAGAAATAAACCCACACAATTATATTAACCAATTTCTGACAAAAATACCAAAATTTACAATGGTGAAAAACACTCTCTTGAAGGAGTAGTGTTAAAACTCCTTAGTAAGACAGCATTTGAGGCACTGCCTACAGGATACCTGATAAAAGAGAAGTGTCAAGTTTAAAAAAATAAATACCCTTTATTGCAGATAGAAGCCACAGAAAGCGATGAGAGGAGTGACAGATGTCAGGCAACTCAGAGAAACAGCAGGGAAAAGCCGTGAAAAGTCAAAGCAAATAGCTCCAGCCACATAGTTCCCTGGCCAGGTGAGGGAAACAGACAGCTCATACTAAAGGACAGCCAGACAGTACTGATGAAAGAGACTGGCGGTCCTCCCCACAGGGCAAGCACACAGGTGTCACAATGACTCACACTTCATTGCAAGTGTTACTGAGATACTGACTTCTCCAGTGACATGAGTGAGCAGTGGAAAGCGGTTCCTATAGATCTGGGTGGGGGCGTGCTATGGCCAGGCACCATACTGAGAGGAAATTTACTGTTCAAAACGTGAGATACCCTTGAAGCAAGGGAACAGAGAAGAGTTTTAAGCCAGGACTCCCAAATTCAACCTGCTGCAGGCCCAGTGTGGGAGACAGCCCAGAGAGATGAGTTGTCGATGACAGGAGAGCCGGACAAGCTATAAAGGACAGGTGGCAGGAGGCTTAACTCAGACAATGAAACACATATGGACTGGCAATGCCACCAGTCTCTGTGAGAAGACCAGTCCCTCGGAACATGGAACCTAAGGTCACTTGATGTATAACCTCTGAAGCCATTAACCTGTCATGAGGCTCATCGCCAGAGTCCAAGAGCTCAGAGGTGCAGTGGACTACTTGGCATGTACATCACCTATTTCTAGCTGAGCGATTAGTGCTTTAGCAGGTATGGAATACACAAAGATAGGCCTGTTCGCTTCTCAGTGCCATGCTTGCTCCCCCTCCCCAACCCAAACCCCTTCGATGCACTTGGCAGACCCTCTCCAGCTGAATATTAGCAACTGGAGATGTCATGGGAGGATGAGTGAATCCACCTGGCGATGAACAGCGGGGCTAAATGTGGCCCAAACCAAAAAACAAAGTGCTCCTTTGTACACAAAGAAAGCTAGGAGAGAAGGAGAGAGTGAAGAAAGCAGGAATCCACAAGCTCAACTCCCTACTCCCCTGCACACACCTGGATGTCTCCAACTTCCAAGGTGCACCAACAGCTTTCCCCCTTGTTTGTTTTACTATTGTTTGCCTTATATTTTCTCTTTTTCCTATGTTTTTGTAATATTTTCACATACCAAAGATGATGCTCCAATGTTATAAAGAGTGTTGGGTAACTGTTCAGGCAGTAAACTGTCTCAGTCATTTTTTTTTTCATCTTGGAAGCTGCTAACCTGTGCTTCTGGTTCACTCAGGTATTTAAGTTTTATTCCTTCTCAAGTCTCTGATGGAGCTGAAGACCAGATTGTTTAGTCTCTCAATTAAGCTTAGTTGGTTATGGGATAAGATATGTTTAGATCAAGATAGATGATTTAAATTAATAGTGGTGAGATATGATAGATATTGATTTTCATTCAGAAATTTAGAGCCAAAAAGATAGGAAAGATGTTTACTTGTTTACTGCAAGTTTGACAAACACAAGTAGCCAAATCACTATGAATGTAACAGTTATATATCTCATGATTGTCTCATGGTTCTTCCTCCTTATGTAGTTTGTTTTAATATAAATGTATATGTCAAAAAAACCCATAATTTTTAAAAACTCCTTTTTTTGTTTTTAGAGCCATTACCACAAAAATAAGTTTTGTGTATGCATCTTTTTTTGAGGCAATCTTTGTTTTTTGAGGTTTATTTCTTTTCCTGTTCTTTCCTTCCTTTTCTGACTCAACTTGTTTTCTATATCTACTATATTTTAGTAGTGTTTTGATCTGATCAGTTTGACAATTGTAACTATGAACAGAGCATTGGTGCTCCCTACTCATAAAACACACACGTATGCACATAAAGAGCCCAATTATTTCTAAAATGAGAACAATTGGTGACATCTATACACATTCTCATCTTTAGATAGGCAATCCAAACTAAAATTCAACAAAGAATTCAGAGATTAAAGTAGACCATAAATCAGATGAGCTTAAAGAACTTTGATAAAACATTTCCTATAATAGCTCTGAAACACACACTCTTGTCTACAGAGCAAGCACTCTAAACAGATTATTTTGTAGGTCTCAGACCAAATCTTAAACATTAAAATACTTGCAATAATGTCTTTATGTTACCAAATTACAGTGTAACAAAACTGGAAATCACTGGAAAGAAATCAGAGGCATTATAAAGGTGCTGAAAGACTGAAGAGGACACACCTGATGGAACAGTGTCTTATTGTCGAAATGAGGGAAACAAATGTTCTAAGAGTCAAATAAAGATTAAAGCACAACTTACCAGAGTCACTGAGATCTAACTGAGGGTGTACTAACAGGAAACTTCACAGGCGACATCTCAAATTACACCTCTACATATGGCTCTACAGTGTACGTTACAAAAACACAATGAAAGGCATCAAGCAGATGGAAATTGTAGGTAAATATCCCGTCATACTTTTCTAGAGAATGCGGTTTAAAAGATTTGAAATGAACCAGCATGCCAAGTATACTTACTCTTTCTTGGTTAAAACCTAAATGAAGAGATAGGCTGCAGACATCTAGCATGATGGGTCCTGCATGAAAACAACGGCTGGTGGGGCCTGGACCTACGATACCCCCTGTGCTGCCACAGTCAAACCGGCCACCCAGAAACTAAAGGAACTGAAAGACAACTGTTGAAGACACCCCTAGCCTGCAATAAAAGGATTGATTTATGGAAAAAATATCGTCAGAAGATCTCAAATAAATAACTTCATGATGCACCTCCAGGTGCAGGAATGGAAATTATACCAGCCTTGGAAATCAATATCAGTCTTCCTCAAACCCAAAATCGAATCACTGATGGCGCAGCTCTACACCACTGTGTGTGAACCTGAGGCCACCCAAGCAGCCTGCTATCCAGAAGCCTAGACAAACATCCTGACTGAGACCCTATTAAGACTAGGAGAGTCATGGAATCAGACTCAGTGCTTGTCAAAGATGGAATAGATAAAGAAAATGTGATTTTGTATGTATTTACATATTATTTTATTTTTAATTAATTAAAATTATTATATAATGTATATTATATAACATATTACACACATATAATGCAATATATATAACATGTATTTTGCAATATAATTCAGCCATTAAGAAAAATTCATTCCTTACGCTGGAAATTGGTGGAACTAGAAATCACCATTCCAAATAATATAAACAATCTTTAAAATAAAAAATATCACATTTTGTCTCATATGGAAAACATTTTTAAAATGACTTGAAAATGAATAGAGGTGATTTAAGAGATAACAAAGAGACAAGCAGGAAGAAGAAGGAGGAAATAAGTGAGGCTTATGTGGATAGAGTTCAATCCAAATATCTTGCACATATGGGTGAAAATGCCATAATGAAACCCATTATTCACATAATTGCTACTAACTACTCAAAATAACCTTAAATTATAGAGTGCCAAAATTTATGTATCCTAAATGAAATAAAGTTTACAGAAATATCAGTAGAGAGAAAAGATGCCATAGTAATAGTAAGAATGCCCTAAACAATACTTTAATAGAGTATGAAAGGCCAACATGATGGCTCAGTTGGTTAAAAGTACTTGTTGCTAAGTCCGAGGACCTACATTAAATCCCAGAGGCTCACAAAGCGGAAGGGAAGAGCCAACTCTTTTGAGTTGTCCACAGGCCTCCACAACTAATTACTTTGGACCTCAAAATTTAAGACCATTCCTCTTTTCAAGCTGGATCATGTTTTAAATTTTACACCCATAAACATGAAAACCACAGAAATTCTGAGGCTGAAAGATGTCACAGTTAGCCCTCATAAACACACTTCTGAGGAATCTGAGATGCTGAGTCCTGTGCAAGTACCTGCTGAGGGCAGGTATCACCACCAGTTTGAGGTCCTCATCTCTATAGCTGGCAAGGCACATTTGTTGATGATGGTAAAGGGGCTGTCCTCCATCCGTTTTCTTCCTCTTCCCAGAAGAATCAGTGAATATGCCATCAACTACTTCTTTAGTTCTCTCTCTCTCTCTCTCTCTCTCTCTCTCTCTCTCTCTCTCTCTCTCTCTCTCTCTCTCTCACGCAAACATACACACACACACACACACACACACACACACACACACACCTCACTCATTTGTTTGGCTTACCAGGGTAAGCCAAATATTATTGGTAATTTTATGAATTTATATTTTTACCCAACCTTCCAAATAAATCTCTGCTTATCCCTGATAGGTTTTGAATTTTTCAGGTAGGGTGATGGTGAGCACCTCTCACTCAGTCCACATCCTATGCAGGACTCTTAGATCTTGCTGCTGCTTCACCTCAAGCTCTCCATCTCTCTAGAAATCACTCAATCCACGGTAACTGTGATCTTCCCTTTTCCACCTGATGCACAGTGATCCATCTCACTTCCCTCAACTCCCATTATGCCTTAGGCAGCTGCTTTATTAAACTCTTAATTATTTGCCCATAATTTCATATCTTAATTTTTGTCTCTTCACCATATGGGAATACACATGTCTTCTCAATTTAATGAACTGCCATACATATTAATTTTAAACAACAGATTGAATAATAAAAAATTGACAAATAATTTGATGAATTTTAGCATGTTTATTCCTTATTACAGAGCATAGACTGTCTCTAAAATGATGCAAGGCCACATTGAAAAAGGCTCGAAAAGTTTTATTTTGTTCATTGTACTTTTTTTTCCATTTTTCTCTCATGATGGAATAAGAAATGGCAACACAATGTCATACATCTTGAGATCCGTACAAGTGTTATAAAAATCATCTTTCAAAGAGGGAGGAGTTTTTCTCTCCATGATATATGCTCTACCCTCCCTCCTGTCACCCTCTTCATTGAATACTCCTACTCTGATTCCCCCTGACTAAATATCTACATATGAAAGAAAGTATGCACGGGGGCCATGCCAATCTTTTCTGTATTTGTGCTGTTGAAGTGATAAGGATGGAGTGGAGAGTGAGGGAATGTGTAACTGATGATGTCTGACCCAACCTGGGAACCACTCCATGGGAGACAAACAACTCCTGACACCATTAACGATACTCTGATATACTTACAGACAGGAGCCTAGCATAACCATCCTCTAAGAAGCCCTACCCAGCAGCTGATCAAATCAGATGCTGAGACTTAAAGTCAAGCACTAATTAGGTGGAGTTCAGGGAGTCCAGCTGAAGAATGGAGGAACTGGAGGATAGAAGGACCTGGAATGGACAAGAAAGTCACAAGAAGACCAACAGAGTCAACTAACCCAGACCTGTTTGGGCTTACACAGACAGAAGCAGCAAACAAAGAGCATGCACGGACTGGACCTAGACCCCCTCCTATACATATGTAACGGATGGGCAGTTTGATATTCCTGTGGGTCCCCTAGTTAGCAGAGCAGGTGCAGTCTATGACATGGAATCTGTTGCCAGCTTTCGACCACTTCTTCCTAACTGGGCTGCCCTGGCCTGGCCTCAGTAAATGAAGAATGAGCTCAGGCCTGATGAGACTTGATGTGCTGGTGTGGGTTGGGGAGGGCTTCCCTTTACTCAAGAGAAGGGGAGGAAGGATGAGGAAGGGAGTGGAAGGGAAGGAACAGGAGGAGAGGAGGGAAGGGTGGGCAATTGGGATGTAAAGTGAAATTATAAATAAAATAAATAAATAAAAAGAAAGAAAGCATGCAATGTTTTGTTCTGGGTCTGATTCCTCTCACTCAGAGTGATCATTTCTATCTTACCGTGTATCTGTAAATTTAATCATTTCATTTTCCTTAATAGCTGAATATATTTTGTGGTCTAAATACCACATTTTCATTATTCATTCATCAGTGGATGGCCATCTAGGCTGTTTCCAATTTTTGTTTATTAGGAATAGAATAGCAATAAACATTGATGAGAAAACTTATTTGTGGCAAGATATAGAGTGTTCTGGATATATACTCAAGATTTCTGTTGTTAGATCTTGAAATAGAGCTACTTTCAGCTTTTTAAAAAATATACTTTATTAATTTATTCATATTACATCTAAATTGTTAGCCCATCCCTTGTATCCTCCCATTCCTCCCTCCCTCCCATTTCCCATTACTCCCCTTCCCTATGACTGTTCCTGAGGGGGATTACCTCCCCCTGTATATATTCATAGGGTATCAAGTCTCTTTTTGGTAGCCTGCTATCCTTCCACTGAGTGCCACCAGGCCTCTGTTTCCAGTGGACATGGTGTAATATGGAGCACCAGAGTTCATGTGAAAGTCAGTCCCCACTCTCCACTCCTGTGAAGAATGATCCTGTCCATTGGCTAGATCTGGGTAGGGGTTCAAAGTTTACTGCATGTATTGTACTTGGCTGGTGCCATAGTTTCAGCAGGACCCCTGGGCCCAGATCCATCCATCATAATGTTCTTCTTGTAGGTTTCTAGGACCTCTGGATCCTTCTATTTCCCCATTCTCCCATGCTTCTCTCACCTAAAGTCCCAATAGGATGTCCTCCCCTCTGTCCCACTTTCCTGGTATGTGAAGACTTTCATGGGACATGCCCCTTGGGCTAGTGTCCAGATATAAATAAGTGTCTATCATTTGACTCTGTTTCTGGGTTAACTCACTCATTATGATCATTTCTAGTTTAAACCATTTGTCCACGAATTTCGGGAATTCCTTGTTTTTGATAGCTGAATATAATTGCAGCTTTTTGAGAAATGTCCACCATTATTTCCGTAGTAGATGTATCAGTTTGCATCCCCACTAGCAAGAAATATGTATCCACTTTCCCCAAATCCATGCCAGCATCTGTTTCATATGTTTTTTTTTTTAACCTTGGGCATTTTGACTGGGATAATATGAAATCTCAAAGCAGTTTTATTTTGCATGCCTCTGACATCTAAGAAAGACTAGTAGAAAACCTGCTATAATTTCTCCACTTAATGAAAGTGGCAATGAAATGACTCCTAAGACATATTGCTATACCTAGAAATCACTGTATCACTCAACCTTCATCAGAGAAGCTTCTTCAGTAGATACTAATTAACATAGATACCCACAATTGGACGATGGGGAGAGATTTGCAGTCCCCTGCCCCAAATAAGATGTTTTTCATACTCCTCCCCTGAAGGCTCATAGATCTACACTGAAGAGAAGACAGCAAGAATGTGAGAGCCTGAGGTAGTGAACAATGCCAAGGAAACAGAATTTCCAGGCACAATAAGACTGATGCACCTATGAACACACAGAGTCTCTGGAAGCACACACACAACCTGTACAAGTTTAAGACAGACAAAAGTCCCAGGGGAAGGGAGGGGAAGTGGATACAAAGTCCCACCCCCACCTCTAGCCAAGAAGCTGTTTACAACTGATACCCGCCGAGAGAGTGAAAAATCAGTTTTCTTCAGTGGAGTGACACTGGTTACATCAATGACATCCCAGGACAGTCTTTATATTCAGGTGTATTTAGTCAACAGAAATCAGTCTCTCTCTGTGTGTGTGTGTGTGTGTGTGTGTGTGTGTGTGTGTGTGTGTGTGTGTGTGCATGCACGGCTGCCTATTGTTTCGTTTTTAGAATGAGAAAGCATATGAAGTTGCATGGATAGCAAAGGGAATCACAGGGGAATTGGGGAATGACAAAGAATACGATCAAACTATATTGTATGAAATTCTCAAATAAGAGTGAGAACAGGTGGAGAGAGAAGAGTCACATATACAGTGAAAAACAAATGGGAGACTAGGGCAGCACGGCTGTTTGTAGTCTTACTTTGGGGGTAAATGACTGTTTGCAACTAGGGTTCCTGAAGCTCAATCTCACAGCCACCAGCCACATGGAGGACGACACGCTCTGTGTGTAAGAAGCTGGACTGCTGTAGATTGGTGAATACCAGCACCTGTTAAACCTCGGTCCCCCGAGAAGTTCCTGTTTCAGTTAAAATTTTAATTTGGTGAAACTTTATTCCTTGTACTAAGTGAAGTTTGTTTCCATATATAAAGCTATCTAGATATTAATCAAGTAAAAGCCATGGACAGCTCAGTTTATTTTTGTTTTATGGAAACTAGGCTTCTTGAATTCCTGACAACTTGAATGCCAGGTTGTTCACTGGTCTCTAATCTTATGAAAGACTGCATGAAGTCCTAATACATTTTAATGTCATTATAATCCATTTTTTATTAAATCAGCTATAAGAATAACTGATCTGTGTCTGACATGACACAGATATTCAAAAATAAAGAGATTCATAAATGTAGTGTGGATCTGAAAATATCTGGCACTTGAATTAATGGAAACGTGGTATATATAGCTGGTCTTTTCTTTTTAACAATAAAATTTTTCTGCATGATGATGCCCTATAAAAACAGTGTGTGTGTGTGTGTGTGCGTGTGTGTGTGTATGTGTGTGTGTTCTCTTCAATCAGATGAGATAAAAACAAGGGGAAAAATGAGGAGAGCAAGTGGGAGAGGGAAAAATTGATGAATATGGGCAGAGGTGATGATAATTTTATAAACCAAATAATATATTTCCAGATAAAGTGCTTCCAGGCAATTTGCAAAGCTAACTAGATATTTTCCTAGTTCCACTGCAGTGTAGCAAAATGTTCCATCAAAATGCCTGCAGCATTTTTAGAATTGTTTTTCCTTTATGCTGAGAACCAAGCACATGAGTGAATTATATTGACTAGGACTTCTTTACATAATGTGAAAACAACACCCAAGCTTTATGAAATGGGTAAATCTATATATAGTTTCTCTGGGACTCAGTTTCCTCATGTAAACAATAATTATCTCATCAAATAATTATGAGAATTAATGAGGAAAATATGTATATAAATGCTTACAATCTCTAAAGTACACAAATTTTTGGTTGTGCTATTACTTTAATTGGCTTTTCATATAACCAAAGAGTTTGTTTCTGACTCACTTATAAAAAGACTACATCCATATGTATACACACCTACACACAGCTGAGCAGAGGACTGCAGACAGGGTCTGCATATAGTACAGAACAGAGCTCCCGAAACTAGCAGAAGCTCCTAGTGTCTCTGTAATGAGGCACCAGTGTCCTCCAGATTTGGGGAGACATGATGTCTGAGTTCACAAAATGAAAGTAACAGAGTACAGTGAGAGGTACAGACAAATGAAAGCTGTGTTCCTCTTAAAGGACTATAAAGTTCCATTTTTAAGGTATTGCGCTGAGAAACACATGGAGTTCTTCCTCCACCAGTGTGTGCGCTGTCGTATGAAGAAAAGATAATGAAAGGCTTAGTACAATAGATGACTAAAATGCAATAGAATTTCAGTAAGGGAGACCTGAGAGGAAGTGGGAACATTCATAAATTCATGAATGAAAGTGCTTCACTCAAGGTTAAGTGAACTCAGGACAGAGAGAAGAGAGAGGCACACGCAGGGTGTGAGGTGAATGAAGTTTGCTGAAAGCTATCCTTTCTTCCCAAAGTGAAAAAGGGTTCAGGGTGAAGATCTAAAATAGTGAACGGACAGATCAGAAGTCTAAGAGAATAGAGCAATATCATTTTGAACCATGAATAGATTGTGTTAGGATTTAGAAGGCCATCATATATCTAGGAGAAATAGATTTTAGTAAGATAATTGTTACAATAACAGTTCAGCTAAATTTAAAAAATATAACCATATTAGTACAGTGGATCCAAAGCAACAAAGCAAAACTAAAAGGCCTCTCCCTTCAGAGCAGTTTATTTCAACTAAAAATCTACCACTAATTACCTTTCAAGTGTTGGTCAAATTTCAAGCTATAGTGAAGTGAGAAAGAAGGACCAGGAAGGTAAAACTTCTAGGCATCCTGTGTTAACTACCACATGCTGTGGGTTATGGCAATCTATACTGATTTGTGCGATTAATCTTTGAACTATGTTTATATGTCTGTAAATATTAGAAAGCTGATAACACATGAGCACATTTCCCACAAGAAGCACAAACAATTTTTTTTTCTAGTGGAAGGTATTTGATTTGGTTTCAAGGATGCATCATATCACATCTGAAATATTAAATGTAGCATTTGTGGTTGTCTAAGGTGTATAGGCTTTCTGTATTCCAGTGTTTTACTGGCTCCCTATTGCTTCCTAACCTTAATAAAATGTATCATATTTGCTGAGTAAAAAGAACAGAAATCCATTTTCTTCACTGTTCAAGAAACAAGAATTTTGAAATGAAGGTATCAGCAGTGTCATGTTCCCCTACAAATCTGGGGATCAAACGCGTCTTTGTTTTTAGCAAAGAATCCATCCTGTATTTCCACCATTGCTTGGCTTCCCTTAGTTTGTAGATACATCACTCCAGTCTATCCTGAAATCAAATTTCTCCATTTTTGTACCATTGTGGGTCTTAATATGGGCTTATAACATGTACACCAACCATCATAACACTTGCCACTTCTCCCCGCAAAACAAAACAAAACAAAACAAAAACATTTAATTAGGAGTTTGCTAATAGCTTTGTAGAATTAGTCCATGATCACCAGTGCAGGAAGTGTGCTAGCAGCCAGACCACTGGAACAATTAGCTCAGAGCTAACCTCTCTACCCACCAATGGAAGGCATGCACGAGAGAGACAGAGAGAAAGAGGCAGAG
Organism: Acomys minous; assembly: GCF_964271855.1. NCBI lineage: Eukaryota > Metazoa > Chordata > Mammalia > Rodentia > Muridae > Acomys > Acomys minous. The sequence continues at coordinate 29,736,580 of NC_140495.1, forward strand.
AGACAGAGAGAGAGACAGAGAGAGGGGGCAAAGGGGACAGACACAGACAGAGAGACAGACAGAGAGGGAGGGAGAGAGGGAGAGAGGCAGAGGGAGAGACAAGACAGACACAGACAGAGACACAGACACAGAGACTGGGCCTAGCATGCTTTATGAAGCCTCAAATTCTACTATTGCCCTACACACACACACCACAACTCCACCAACAAGGGCGGAGTTCTACCAGCGGAGGACCAAACATGGAAATACATGAGCCTATAGAGAACATTCTCATTTACAACATCACAATCCCCTCCCTGGGCCCCACGGGTGTGTATTCATATCTTAATGCAAAATGCAGTCCAACTTCAAAAGTCCCCATAATTCTTCACAGTATCAGTATTGCTTAAAAGTCCAAAAACTCTTCTAAGATTCAAGGAAATTTCTTACTTGTAACTATAAAATCAAAATCAAACCATATACTTCCAATACACAATGGCATCGAATATATATTACCATTCCAAATGGGAGGAAAGGAGGAAAATTTTGAGTGGGCAATGGTGAAGAAAGATTGGACCAAAGCCAAACTGAAACCTAGCAGGGCAAACTCCAAGTCCTGACTTAGATGGCTCTTTGGATCTCCATCCATTTTTCTCTCTTGGGCTGGTTATACACCTATCTTGCATGTCTCCTTGGTAGGTACCCCATGGCTCTGGAATCCCCAACATCTTGGGAACTCTAATTCAGTACAGGAGTCACATTCACAGCTTCACACAATGGCCCCTCCAAGTCTCCATGCAGAGAGCAGGGACTCCTCTGCCACATTCTTGGCCTCCATGGATTTCCTTAACCATGAGGAAGATTCCACAATTCCTTTACTCCAATATATTTGACTTCAAAGCCAAAATGACGTGGCTGAACCTGTCAAGCTCTTCTGCTTGCTTGAACTGCAGGAACCTGTCAAGCTCTCTCTGCAGGAATCACATTTGCATAAGCTTTGATTGACTTATTGATGGCACATCCATCACTGTTCATCTCTGAAACACTGTCCACTATGCATTTGGAAGCTTAGCTCCTGTGTTGTTTTGCCCTGAGGGCATCACTCTCTTTATTCCATTTTCAACCAGGCCTTCACTTAAACTTTTTTCTCTTCAACGAGTGGAGTTGTAGGTTCTCCTTTTCACCTCCAACTGAACATTTTGTATTTCTCTTTGCTTTGCTTGCTCCTTTTCACTGCAGATCTGCATAGGAACTACCCATATGACAAATCAACATGACGTTATCTTGAAATCTCTTCTGCTAATAACATCAATCCAAAATTCTTCAATTTAGCCTCCAGCAGTTTTGGTTTTGGTTTTGGTTTTGGTTTTGGTTTTGGTTTTTTTTTTTTTTTCTTTTTTGACAAGGACATAAAGCAGTCACATTCTTTGCCAAAATATCACAAAAATGGTCTATAATATTCTTCCCCTCTGAAGCCTCTTGGGCTGGGCTGTCACAGGCCATATGGCTCTCCACACTACTGTCTTCCAAGCTCCTACTAGGAGGGCCTCTTAAGCCCTACTTACAGAGTTCAACCACTCTTCTAGTCCAAAGTCCCAAACGTATCTACATTCCTCCCCAAAACAGCATAGTAAGGCCTGGTACAGTAATAGATCAGACCCTAGTGCCAACTTGTGTCATCCCAACTTTCTTTTTTCTTTTTAATTTCTTTTTATTTTCTTTACATCCTGGTCATAGCACCCTTCCTTCTTTCCCCCATTCCTACCCTCTCTCTCTGTTTGCCCCATCCCTCCTCCTCTACTGCCCAGAGAAGGGGAACCTTCCTACTTGCCCATCACAGTGTAAAAAGTTGCAATAAGGCTGAGGACATCCCCCTACCCTCTGACCCAGCTCGGCAGCCCCACCCGGGGAAAGTAACAAAAAAGCAGGCAGCAGAGTTCATGTCAGAGGCAGCCCCCGTTTCCCTCACTAGGGTACTCATATTATGACCGAGCTGCTCACTGGCTACATCTATGCAGAGGGCCCAGGTCCAATCCATGCATGGTCCCTGGCTGGAGCCCCAGTCTCCACAGGCCCCACTGGGCCCTGCTTAGTTGGTTCTGTCGGACCTCCTATGGAGCACATGTCCCCTCTGAGTCCTCCATCCTTTCTCCCACTCTTCCCCCAAGACACCCCACGATCCACCCGATGTTTGGTTGTGGATCTTCACATGTGCTTCTATAAGATGCTGAGTAGAGCCACTCAGGACAGTCATGCTAGGTTCCCATCCTCAAGCACAGCATAGTATCATCAATAGGGCCAGGGACTGGCTGTTTCCTATGGGTGGGTCTCAAGTTGGGCCATGCATCAGCTGGACATTGCTTCAATCTCTGCTGCATCCTTATCATGGCACATCTTGTAAAAGAGGCAATTTCTGGGTTGAAGTTTTTGTGGGTGAATTGATTGTTCTTTTCCTTCCACTAGGAGTCATGTATAGTTAGAGGGTGTCCTCTTTAGTCTCCATGATCACTGCTACTTGGAGTCTAAATATAAATTCTTATGACATAAAACTCAAGTTGCATATTTCCAAATATAATGGCACAGAGGTAAATATTCTTATTCTAAAATAAAAAGAATCTGGAAATATTAAAAGGTGATTAGATCTGAGAAAAAAAAAAACCACAATCAAACAAGACAAACACCAAATCCTGGAGGTAGCTCTCGGTCCAGCATTTGAAGCATATAGCATAATCAACTGGGATCTTAAAGTCTTTGATGGCTCAATTCCTTCATTCCTGCAGCCTGCGGTACAAATAGCTTTTCTCTTAGGTTGGAACCATTCCGTAACAATAGCCTTCCTTAGTAGATGGCTTCATGGTCCTGTCATCTCCAATATTCTGGGGCCCGCAGTGCAAATTAGAGTCTACTTTTACACCTTCATGAAATGGTTTTTCAAGGTAAATTTGCAGGAACTCAAATCTGCCCATACAATGCTGACCTACCCTTAGGCACTATTTGAGACTCCCTTAGTCTTGTGTCTTCCAACCTACTAAATCAGTACCACATGACAATAGTGTCAAGCTCTGTTGCTTTTCTAAGATGTAGCCTCATCCACTTGGTCCGCTCCATATTAGTCTCTATGTGCTTACTCTAGTGAAATACTTTCCTAAGTGGTAGCTTCCTAGAAGCAGAGAATGGCTTCTGCTTTGGGTTTCTGGTTCTAAAAGACCTGAATTGTCAGAGGATATATTCCCCAAGAGGTGGGATTTGCTCTCAGGATACTCTTCCTGTTTTCCCAGTGTCTCACATGAGATTAAAGTTGAACTGAGTCAGAGAACTCAGCCAGTGTCCCCTAGCAAACTGTCAGTATGAAGAGAAATAGCTCCATAAAGGACTTTGTGTAAGTACTATGTGCAGATAAGGAAGGACCTTGTTTTTGTTTTGCTAGCAATAATAAACCCAACTTGTAAGACCAAAGGCAATTAAAGGTCATTTTTCTCCATCTTAGATATATCTAAGACCCAAGGCTATTAGATTCATATCTCTTCATTTTCTGATATATTCAGAAAAGTAGCTAACTCACATACCCAAGTGGGTGAAAGATGGGGTGCATTGACAATAAGAACAACCATATTTGGCAAACCTTATTTCTTTCCCCATGAACATATATTTGAGTCTTGCTATATTAATATAGCCTATCACATCCTCTTCTCAATTCAACTACTACTGACACTTCTCTAAGAAGTTTAATTTCCAATTGTATTTTAAATATTTATCCTTATACCCACAGAAAAGTATAGCTCTCAACCCTCATCAAGGATAGTGAGTAAGGGCTGGAACCTGGGGATAAAAGAAAGCGCCAACTGGACATCTCTCATTCCCAACTGAAGCTTCCAGGGTTATGTCTAATTAAGTTGTTGGCAAAAGGGATTCAATGGGAACCCCTAAACAACAGAGGCTATTTCCAAGGCTATTGGTTTCTCTCGACAAAATGACAGTAAGGCCCTGCTACTGAAGACAACACCTACAAGTCATTGAACACATAGAAGTCAAGATGATACCTAACTAGAGCCTTCACTCCTGTGCCATAACGTTCATGGTACTTAAGGTACCTTGCACACTACCAAAGGAGAAGAGCAAACACCAAGCTGACTACAATATCTTTGATCTACAGTGATGACCAGCCTGCAAAATACACTGGTGTAATAATGGAACAAAGCATTTTATTTGACTTAAGACCTATTACATGAGATGGAACCTATGCCTGACACTACTTGAGTAGGCTGGAACCTGAGCCTGGGTAGTTCAGGGACCTAACAGAAAAACAAATATTACTATTCTGCTCAAGGAACATAGCAATAAAATGACTCCTGATGACATTCTGGTATACTCATAGATCAGTATATTGCTCAGCCAGCATCAGAGAAACTTCCTCCTGAAGCAGATGGGAACAAATACAGAGAGCTCCACAGCCAGACAATGTGAAGAAACTGAGAGACCATTAAATGCTCATCCTTAAATGAGGTGTCTCCATTAAATTCCTCCCTTCAGGACATAGGAGACTACATGTGTAAGAGCCAGGGTGGGTGGAAGACACCAAGGCCTTCTAAACACAACAGGGGGGAAAAAAAGCACATATGAACTCACAGAGACTACCACAGCATGCACAGGGCATGTATGGGTCTGCCCAGATGGAATCTTAGAACCCAGAGGAGAAGTGAACACAAGTCCTCATCCCTAACCTAAAATGTAGCTCCAATTGATGACCACTTGCACATAAAAATTGAGTTTTGTCCAAGGACGTCTCACTGGGAGGCAAACCAATCTTAAGGGTAGGTCCCATGCCTAGCAGAAGATGGCCAATGCAAAATGAACTCAATGCCAGTGTGTTTCTCAGGCCTTTTCTTTCACTCTTTTCCTATTGCTTGCTTGTTTTATCTTATTTCAATTTGTTTGCTTTTGTTTTATCTTCTTTTATTATTATTTCTTTGATGATTATTTGTTTACTAACGAGAGACAGAAATGAATCAGGATGGGAGGGGAGCTGGTAAGGAACTGGGAGGAGTTCAAAGAGGAGAAATCATAATCATTGTATTAATATATTGTATAAAAATCTAGTTTTAATAAAAGAAAAATGAATAAATGGAAAATCTGGACAATGAACTAATATAGGGTTATGTCCTTCCAAGCCCCACAGACTCGAATATAGTATACACCATTGAAATCTATGTTTATGTCTCAGTATAACTACTATACATTGTTTAGAAGAGGGCTTGTGCATTAGGCATGGCTGGACACATCCGTGATCTTGGGAATGGTGAAGCATAGGCAAGGAGGATTAAGATTTTGAAAGGTCTTAGACACCAACCTGGATTTTTTACTTAAACTATGTAATATGATCTTGCTCTTTTTTTTTTTCTTTTGTTTTGGTTTGGTTTGGTTTGGTTTGGTTGGTTTGCTTCCTACATGACAAAGTTCAATTAAGTTCTTAATCAAACCAAATCAAACCCTGTCTCAAAAAACAAATAAACAAACAAACCATCAATGCATATAATGATTATTGTACTATTATTAGTTTATACTGTGGGCCAAAGATGAAACACAAACTCTAATGACTTCAAAACTTTGCCTCAACACTGGATCCATTCATCTTCATCAAACATTAGCCTGATTGCCACCTGCCACTCGGCCCTAAAAGTGAGCCTATGCTAGTTTTGTTCAAGAAAATAAACACTTCCAAACAGTGAAGCTGTCCACTCACTCTTCAATCTTATATTGCCAGTCATTTTCTAAGGCTGCCCACTGACCTGCTTTCTGTAGTCACCATTTACCCCTTTCTACTCAGCTGCGGCTCTTTCCTCTTCCTTTTGCTTCCCATGGTCTCCTTCACTCCCTTTGTTCTCCCTAGGACTGGAAGCTTCTAGCCTCTGTACAATCTGCAACTCCTGCAAACCCAGACCTTAACGGCTTCAGCTTATACCCTATGCCTGCTAACCTAGGCCTAGAATGTTTTCAGCCTCTGAGACTTACTGCTGAATAACCTCATCCTTTCTAGTTCTTTCTGCATTCTGGCTGGGTAGATCAACTCAGCTGTTCTGGCTTAAAACTCCCCTCCAAGCTGGCTGATTTAAACTAGCTTCTCTCAGCCTTTCACTAAATGGTTCTGCTTCAGAACACTGCCTCTGAACTCCACAAACTCAACTGCATGAAGTCAACTGCACTCAACTAAGCTGTACTGCACTGCACCCGCTTGTACAATACTCCCAAACTACTGTACTGTCTCCATGAACTCTCAGCACTGCTCTTAAATTGGCTCTCTTTGCTGTCTGTTCTTGTGAGAGTCGGGTGTATCCTGTCTCTGGCTCATTCTGTCAAATCTTTTTCTGATTAATCACTTTTTCTCTCCTTCAATTAGACACCTTTGCTTGTGATTAAAGGTATGTACTAAATTACAGCTAGAGGATTAAAAGGTGTGTCCTGCCTAGGTTCCAGCCAGAGGGATTAACGTTGTGTACTAAGGGCATGTCTATATTCCACCTGGATCACACAGATCTAAGGTTTCTAGATTAAAATTCCTCTACAGGTTGCCTAAATAGTCCCTGAAAAGTGATAGCCCCAATTAACATACCAACATGCAGAGGGGAATTCTCAAATGACCTCAACCCTAGATGAAGAGCCATTGGCAATAATGATTGCTGAGAGAGAAGCAGTATTCTCCAAGTATCATCTCCTTGACAGATTATCCAGTCCCAAGAAGTCAGCTCTGGACAAACATGAGCAACATTAAATAAAGCCAACAGGTTGTATTTGTGTGTGTGTGTGTGTGTGTGTGTGTGTGTGTGTGTGTGTGTGAGAGAGAGAGAGAGAGAGAGAGAGAGAGAGAGAGAGAGAGAGAGAGAGAGGGAGGGAGGGAATTAAATAATAACATCATGTTTTGAGGGGTAGAAAGGACATGGGAGGAGTTGGAGGGAGAAAAGGAGGGGGAAAAAGATGTAAATATAGTACTTATAAATGAAATTCTCTAAAAGTAAATAAATGAATAAATGTTATGGGGAAAAGAGAGCACTAGAAGTAGCCAATAACGCCTACATGAATTGTCATGTTGTGTTAATACATATTTTTCTCTCTGGAGTGACTTTATCCATGGTGATATCTATACTATACTCATTTTGGGAGGAAAAAAACCTCTCCCATTTAAAATAAAAACAACAAAATCAAATCCAATTCATCTTACTCATATGCTCCTGAGTGTGTGACCATCCACTGGAGCATGTTAATCAACCTGAAGTCACACACTCTCCCTTTCCTGACATCGAACAATTGCCAATAGCCACTCACCTAATAATGGTGGGACTTTATAGCCCCAGCCCACCTCCCATCTCCATGCATGAATTTTCACATTCTTGCGGGATCCCAGGTCTTGTGCGTGCTATCCCAGCTCTTATGAATTATGTGAAGCTGCCCTTCTGTGTTCAGAAAACACTTTTTCTTGTCATCCTCTGCTTCTGGCTCCTATAATCTTTCTGTTCCCTATTCTGTGATGATCTCTGAGCCTCAGAAAGGAAGGGGTGTGATAAAGTTGTCTCATTTTAACCTACAAATTCCCCTAGACCCTATTCTCCAACACAGCACAAATATTAACTCCAAATAAACCAAGTATCTCAACATAAGCCTTGATACCATGAGTCTCATAGAATAGAAAGCAGAGATTATATTTGAGTTTATAGGCCCAAGAAAGAATCCTCTAAAGAGGACCACAGTAGCCCAGGAATTATGAAAAACAGTTGATAAATGAGACCTTGTGAAAATTAGTAGGTTTGTACAGCAAAGGGCACAACAATTGAAATGAAGAAACAGCCTATAGAGTTGGATAAATCATTTATCAACTATGTATTAATAAGGGGGAAAGTATATAGACTACACAAAAAATCTTCTTAAGCAAGAAAGCAAATAATAAAAATTTTAAAGGAACATGAAATTAAACAGAGATTTCTCAAATATTAGCATGTGTAGGGGAAAAGGGGGGATACTTATTCATTGCTAGTGAGAGTGCAAACTGGTTCACCTCCTGTGGAAATCACTGTGGATACTTCTCTAAAACCTAGAGACAGACCTCTCACATAATCCATCTGTATAACTTCTGGTCCTAGACCCAAGGAACTGCCCACCACAGAGATGCTGGCTTATCTATGTTCATTGCTGCACTATTCACAATAGCCAGGAAATGCAACCAGCAAAGGTATGAATGGCAAAGGTGCTATTTTCAATAAACCCTTCAGAATATTCCTGTCTCTCAGCTAAGATAAAGAGGGAAACATAATCTGATATAGGCAATCGTTATCTGCAAAGAACCCAGCACATAGCCAGTCCTCCCTCTGAGATAGCAGACTGCACGTAGCTCTTGACAGTGTCATCTTATTACATATATCCAGTGCAATATGAGATTCACCCCATGCAGTTTGGGGTCATTCTTTTATAGTGCCATATAGGAAGGATAAAAGAAAGAGAAATCAGGGAACATTTCATATGCAATTGGAATTGTTGACGATTGTATAAATCTCTATAATGAACTCTTCACTGTTTATCTGCATAAATACCTAAAAAGCTATCTGCAATTTCTAGCTCAGCTGAAGGAAGACATAAATCTCTGGTTATGGAGAGTAACACCATTTCCCTCAAATGCACATATAGATCAGGATAGATGTTGTACAGACAGCAATCAATTGTAAACAAAGAAGTTTTTCTTTGAGGAAAGATAACTTCAATAGTTTATAAAAACTAGTCTGAACCTTTAAAAACTTTTCATAAATATATTCATCATAGTTTTATTTTAGTTACTTTATTGAAAACCAAGTTGAAAGAGTAAAACAACATGAATTTTCTGTTAAAAGCAATCATGCTAGTTGCAGTGGTACAGGCCCATAATCCCAGGACTCAGGGAGGCAGACGCAGTCAGGTCTCTATGAATTTGAGGCCAGCCTGGTCTACAAATCAAGTCCAGGACAGCCAAGGCTACGCAGAGAAACCCTGTCTCATAAAACTCAAAACCCAAAAACAAAAACAAAAAAAGAAAAAGGAAAAAGAAAGCAATCATAAAAAATGTCAAATTTTAGTAGCTACTAAAAAAGAAAAAAGTCAGAAAGTGTAAGGTATAGCGATCTGTAGAGACACTTTTCTATTTGGAAACTTCTGCTGAGGAGAAAAGAATTCAGAAGGGAAGCAGGGCTCCAAAAGAAACAGATGGCGTCAGAGGAATGTGGTTTTACATAGCCTATTTTGGACCTGAAAGAGAGAGGGAGGGAGGGGGGCTTAATTTTCAATAATCTTCAAGATGAAAGAATTCTGCCCCCCCCCAGAGAAACTCTCAACTCTCAATTGAGATATAAATAAATAAATAAATAAATAAGAAGAAAGAAAGAAAGAAAGAAAGGCAGGAACAAATGGACCCAATTATGTGATGTGTAGAATCTAAATCCTAGACAAAAATAAAAGTGAAATATGAAACATGGTATTAGTTTGGGAACCACTGTGTGTACAAATTAATAAGACATAATGATAAAAAACCCATTTCCTGGAATCCAACCATAGGAATTTAAAATATATCTCCCTCAATTTCTAGTCATGCATTTGCTTTCCCTATCTACAGCCTAGAGATAATAATAGCATTCATTTTATGACTCTTTATGATGATCAAAATAACATACATGCACATACACACAAACAGTAGAATGGAAAGAATTTGACACATGAATAATAGATGGATGTTAATTATGTTTGATCAAGTTAATAAGTATTATTTTTATTTTATTTTTTTATTAATTTATTCTTGTTACATCTCAATGGTTATCCCATCCCTTGTATCCTCCCATTCTTCCCTTCCTCCCATTTTCCCTTTATTCCCCTCCCCTATGACTGTTCCTGAGGGGGATTACCTCCCCTTGTATATGCTCATAGGGTATCAAGTCTCTTCTTGGTAGCCTGCTATCCTTCCTCTGAGTGCCACCAGGTCTCCTTTAAAAGAAAGTAAACATACCTCATAATATAAAACTAAATTATCTATTGTCAGCATAAAATACTAAATGGCCATTCAATTTTTAACTCCTAAGAAAGGATGAACACAACAAGCCAGTTAATTGTCAGTCTTATATCACTCATATACAATGAAAAATCTCAGCCACTTACAAATGTTTCTGGACCGCTGAGGAGGGGGTTGTGATGTTAATGTGAACTGTCAACTTAATAGGATCTGGAGTTAGCTAGCAGAGAGCGTCCATGCACACCTGTGAGAGGATTGTTTAGCTTCTAGGCATGCCTGTGAAAGATCTCACCTAGTTAATTGAGGAGGGAAGACTCAAACACAAAGCATATGACACCATGTCCTGGTTTGGGGCCTTGAACTCTGTAAAAAGAAGAAATCTAACTGAGCACAAGTACTCACTCATAACTCTTCATCACTTTGGTTCATAATGATGGAAACAACATGACCGGAGGCTTCAGTGTCCCGCAGCCTTGACCTCACTGCCTTGGCAGACTAGCCCCTTGAACTGCGAGACCAAATAACCTTTTCTTCCTTAAGTTGCATTTTAAAAAATCATAACAACAGGAAAATAGATCAAGACAAGGATACACCAAAGTGTTTGCAGATACTCATGAGAGTGCATTGTTGCATTGGTGGGTGATATCATTAGGTGAAGAAATTACTTATATATCATTCATCATAAACTCTAGGCAAATACGAACCATAAATCTTCACATGGCTGTGATTGGTTATAAATGATAAAAGAGAAAACTGACTCTTTCGGGAAAGCAGAATTTGGATTTTTTTCAGGGGTCATGACATGTCATAGGAAGACTGAAAGATTCACAGTTTTGAGCTTTCTAGAGTTGATCCTGATGTTATGAACATGTCACCAAATTAAATGTGAGGTCTAAGACAGTCAGCAAGATGGCCGAAGGTTTTCCAGTGGATGTTTCTATTGTCAAGAAGGTGGGAGGTGGGCAACATGCAGGGAGACTAGGCTACTGAGGACAAAGAAGGGTTAAATTTTTTTTTTCAATTTTTTAAGTGAGAGGATAGGGAACACATCTGTTAAGATAGTCTTTATGTTTTTAATGTCTTTTTATTCTGTACTGATCCCTCAAGTATAAGATTATGAACAGAAAAGAAAAGTTTTCTTTGCCCTGGAAAAATTAGAAACTCTTATATATTGTCTAGCCATTTATCTTTAGCTAACTGTATATCATTTAATATTTAGAGAGGCTATTAATGACATTAAACTGAGTAAAAATGATATAGACTTTCCATATAATCTCTCATAATTTGGAGAAAAATATGATCTGTCATCAGTATTAAAATACATGTAAAGTTGCAAGTGGTCACTCCATGCTGTTGCTTTGAGGCATTGCTGATGTACCTGCCTGACTCCTGTGTGCATGTTTAGGCTTTGAAATGAGACCACCTTCTATGTAAGCATTATTTACTGATCAGTTGCAGCAGATGCCAACGTTAGGAACCTCTTACTATCTTGGGAAACATCAGATATTTAGGCCATATGCAGCATTAGTTGAGAACAGCATCTGAGGTAGGTAGGGCCTGGGTGTCTGGACATTTTTAAAGTCCACTAAGAAATTCCAATATCTCGCCAAGTATGAGGACAATTCTCACATATTCCACTCAAACAAAATTTCACAGCTTTGAATTTTGTTCTTCACATAATTGGAACAGATGATCGACAGCTATCACAGTGTCCTATTTCAAAAACAGAAAAATTTTTTACTGAAAATTGATTAAAAAAAGAAAATTGATATACAGATTACTTCTAAGCATTCAAACTCTAGCATTCTCCTAGATAAGATTAATTTAATGCATGTTTCCTACTAGTATTCTTCCTATGTATGTGTAAACACACATATTAAAATAAATGAACCCTGTAGCTGGGGATTAAAAAGGCTATGAGCTACCTGATGTGGACAGTGGGAACTGAACTCACATCCTGTGAAAGAACAGCAAGTGCTCTTAAGCGATGATCCATCAGACTAGCCCATTAGCTCATTGTTTTTTACATTATGAATCTATTGATTCCTTTCTTGTCACTGTGATCAGATAAGAAGTAACTTAAGGGACATGGGGCTTATTTTGGCTCATTAGAATGAGAAGGTTCATCACAGCAGGGAAGACACATAGCAGGAGTGTGACACGTCTGGTCACATTACTGCCAGAAGCAGAAAGCAGAGAGCAGGTGGGGGCAGAGTCAGGCTCTAAAATATAATCCCATCCATCCCTAGTAGCCCACGTCCTCTGGCAAGACCCGCCTCCTCAAGGATTTGTAACTGTTGGAACTAGCATCAGCAGATGGATACTGAATGTTTAAATGCATGAGCCTATGGGAGACATCTCACTTTTGAGCTACAGTAATGGATTTAAATACTGCAATCACAAGGAAAGGTGTACTTCTCTATTACCTGGATGTTATGAAGTCAGTTTGTGGGCATAGCATATGCGGGTTTCATTGCTGGCTTCATCACAAAGCTTGGGAAACTCATTGCGTTTAAGATGGATGAACAATATTACCAAAATCACAAACCTGTGTCAGAGTTCAGTTACAAGTGAGGCCGTAGAATATCACCTTTCCCTACAGACTATTATCATTGTTTTTTTTGTGTGTGTAATTATAAGACAAGGGGAAGGTTTCCCTGTCCACTCTCATTCATAATGAATTAACAACCTAATTACCTCTTGCTTACTCTCCCGTAATGGGGAAGTCATTTTCATTAGCAGTAAGCACTACCTCACCCTCTTCGCACTTGTTGAGAGTCTTGCTGCGAACCCTTGTTACATTTTGTTCTTGAAAATGAACTTGCCACTGAAAACGAACCAAATAACTGCTCCTGATCAATTGTTCTGATCTGTGCTGACAGTGATCGGCCTGTGTGTCCCCCAGGCGCAGCATCTCAGCGGTTACCCTCTGTTCTTTGCAAGTGCAGCAGTAAGAAAGACAAGGTCTAACCCTGCAGCACAGGAGGAGTTTAGGGATGCGCTTCCACCTCCACCTTTTGGGAGGCCACCCACCAAGATCAGAACTCCAGGATCCAGGCCAGCAAGCATCCCTGCCTGTACATAAAGAAAGCTGCTGCTGGTTTGCAGGGAATAGGCTTCCAGCTTTCCATGGCGTTCATGGTACCTCCCCTCTCAGCTTCACACTAACATTTCTATCCTATCCTAACAAGGGCTTTCAATTTACTGGACACTGTATCACACGTATTTGGCAGCTCTCCTCTCCATGTCCCCCCCCCCCCCCCCGCTTTTCTTTTTCCCTAGGACACTCAGTTTAAAGGCTATAGACTTAACTTGACTGGCAGAATATTTTCCATGCATTTTCTTATCTCTCTACTGCAGCATATTTTTTGTTCAAGCCATTTATTTTCTTCATTCGCTATTTCTTTCCAAGCAGGCGGCTCCATTTCACCTCTGAGAGGCATGTCACTCAAAGATGGCTGAGGGCATTTACAAAGAGCATGTAAATTGGGTCTCAAAAACGGGATTTGATGGGCTGTCTCTATTTCCAAAACTGAGAGTAGCAATCAACATTCCAACAGAGAAGCAGCGAGGGTGAAGAGTCACAGAGCTGTGGTCAAGCTCTCGCAGCTGTCCTCACATCCTTGAACAGAAGTAAATGGGCGAGCAGGGAATCCAGGCTTCTATGGAGGGAAATGGGCAGTAAAGGATGACATTAGGACCGAAGACTTCAGCCACCAAAAACTGGTGGCTCCTGCCTCCTGGGTGTATCTACCGAAGGATATCTGATGTGGCAGCCTTTGTCCAGAAGGCCAAGGCTGGGTAGCCTGTGGAAAGCTTTGGCAGAAGCACACGGCTGCTCTTTTGCTGTTGGTCCAGCCAGAGGACTTTCCAAGTGGAAGTGGAGATTCCTATTACATGAAAACTGACCTGTTGGCATTGAGGAAACTTTTTGCACTTCATAAATACAGTGCCCAGGGGTAGACCGCACATTTGGGAAACACATCAGCCTTTACATGGAGCGAAGTATATTAATACGTCCAAGTAATATTAAACACTTCATGCAACGACCAGATTCCTTCATATGATACAGTGAGTGGCTTGAGTGGCTAGTACATTGAGTTGACTCATTCTGTAGTTATCCCCCTCCAAAAATCTATAAAAAACCTACAACTGGCAACTGTTCTTTGGAAATGCGCATTTTGTGCACTGTTTTTAGAAAAGCCTTAGTCCTATTGTCACAAATCAGGCATTCACCACCCCCAATTATAGTAGCCTTCCAAAGGCGTGGTCTGTATAAACAGCCCCGGTCACTGTATTTTCAGGCAAGTATAAGCGATACATACTTACACCAAGACAGAGCTCAGGGTTTTCTATGAGGCCCATAAATTTACTGCATAGGAAACTGGGGGGACTATCCAAGCAATTCGGTGGTTGAAAAATATTCTGAGCCATGTGAACTCGGAACCTTACTTTTCTAAACTCTAAATAACTTAAGAGGAAGCAGCTCCCTTTCAAGAATCTGCAAGGTTGAAATGGTAGAAGTAGACAAACTTTCTAGAATATATGGAGATGCTCAATAGAGCCAGTACATGTAACCCTGGCAACTTAAAGTCCTGTAACGATGATAAATGTGCTATATCACAGTTTGATCAAAGGAATTTAAGTCTATGACTATTTAGCATAACCACTCTAAGATTTTATGAAGCTTTCTGTTTTTAAATTATAATTTACTTACTGTGTGAATACCAATTTGTCAGTTGTCTTCTCACACAGTGTGCTCAGAAATTAGATCCACTGTATGTTTTTTCAAGTCCCAGTGTGAGCTAAGACACATATTTCCAAATGGAAGCGCCATTACAATGGTCATTATATTCCAACGCTTTTATTGCATGCAAGTCAGCAGGGAAAGCAATTTGAAAGCAGCATCAGGTGCCCTGGTTGGAAGCACAGCTGTGATGCTGAGCTCCATGGGGGAATTGCCTCTGGTTTCCAGTGTTCGTAATTACAGTTGAACAGAATTCTTTCTCCTGCACAGGTCATATGGATAATGAGTCTCCGTTAACAGATGCTAATGAAACAATGTCAATCAGCTGACAGTGGTGTGGCGCACAAAGCGGTGCCTGCAGACACAGCGTCTGTACTTCCTCTCCTCTCAATGCTATTGTGTGTTTCCTTCGCCAAATAGTAAATCAAAAAGAGTGCAGAGGCTGTGAGTTACTTTTGTCCTGCGTGAGCAGCAAGATCTCATCTATATCACAGGAAAACCAGGTCAGTGTCCCTTTTCCCTCTGACGAATTCTAAGGGGGACTCCCACCACACAAATCTAAAGTCACTGAGGTACAAAGTGCTTTCCAACTCTCCCGGGTAACCTCAAGACAGATACTTTGCAAATCAAAAGGTGTTTCATCTGAATAAGTTCATTCATCAGTCAGAGTGTAATGGGGAACAGAGCAGAGACTGTTGGAGGTTGGTCTGGTGCTCTACTTAGACAAATGCTAAATTCTGGGCCCTGAGATCTGGTTGCAGTCCAAAGACTTTGCTCCCCAATGTTATCTGATTGGTTAATTTTAAAAAGCTGGGCATCCTGTAGTTGGGCAGAAGAGAGATAGTCAGAGCTTCAGTTCCAGGGCTTAGGGTCTCAGGTATGGGCCAGGGCATGGGGAAGAGCAGAAGAAAGAAAAAGATGGAGATAAACGGCATGGCCTGATGGAGTAGATGCAGCCCAGACAGGACCAATATTGGCAAGTAACTTTGGGGCGTGTGGTTGGGAAGTAGCTAGGCTAGCTTAGAAAATTAATATAAATCATATCTGCCCAGTTATTGAGCTTATAGATTATTAATAAATATAAGAAGTCTCTGTGTCTCTCATTTGGGAGCTAGAATGGTTGTACAGAAAAGCCACCTGTATTAATAAATTATCTACAATAAGAAATGTTGCACCCTCACTAATCAGTTTTAACCCTATTCTTTACTTCTTTTATTCATTCATTTGGTTAGAGGAGGGGATAAGGCGATTTGATGCTTCTTTCTCAGCTTGTAGAGTGTTGCTTTAATCTATGCATTGTTGCTTACAGTACGTGATTTTTCCTTTGGTCTCCCCCTCACATATTAGGTCTGTCACCTCATATCATCCACACTGACCTATTTAATATACATTATCTCAAGCTATCTTGGGAAAATTTGTTTACTGATAAACATCATTGCCCGTAGTTAGGTACTCTAAGGATTAAAATTTATATAAAATAATTACTTGTTTTTTTTTTCTTTCAGCATAGTGTGTTGCAGATCTTGAAGTGATAATATGCATTTCATACCTTCTGACCACTGTTCAGTATTACACGTATAGAATATATATGTCCCATGTTTATTAATTATCATCATGTACTTGATTATTTAACAAGTCGCTTATGATTATAATGCTAGACAGAGGTATGTTGAATCTGATTCCCCTGTGATTAAAGGTTGGGTAGATACTGAAACAGCTGAGTAAAGGACTAGTCTTTACACCAAAGGAAGAAGGAAGAGAAATGCCATTCAATTAGGACAACCCAGCTGAAATGGTGTTAGAGAACAAGATTTTTTCCTCACACTAAGTACAATCAAACCACTCCTTTGTGACTCAGGCATGTCCCTTCTGGCCTTTATCCCACTAATCTTCTCTATAAAGTCAGACCAAGAAGCACACACACACATACACACACACACACACACACACACACACACACACACACAGAGAGAGAGCACAGAAACCTTGTTGACCTCACTGATGATATTTCCACCTTCACTACCTCCAGTTTCCATTTTCCAACCCACCTGTATCCCATGAACCATGTTGCTCTGTCTTCTGCACATAGTTTAAAACATGCACTTTAAATGTGAGGTTTTTAACATGTTCCAACAAGGCTGAGAAACTTTAGGTGTATGATCCACACTCATCTTTTAGACAATTGCACTAAACTGTTTTAGGCCCAACCTCATTATTTCAAATTCAGGCTTTATAGACACTCCCCATAAACAATATTTTCATTGAATTTGCTGCACTGGAAGAAATAGAACATCACGATCAATTGAACAAACCCAGTAAGAATTAGCTGTCAGGGCTTGGGAAATATTAATAGTAAGAAACAATTCCCTGGCCAAGAAAATCGAAGAGCACCACATTGCTTTCCAAAACTCTGATCAGTCTACTCTAATTGGACTGTCGTAAATCCACCGGGGATGTATAGTAATGCCCTATATTTTGCTGTATCCCACATGTTAGACATGTAGTTCATTGTCTTACATTTACAGTAATTCTCTAACTTTTTTTTGAAAATGAACTCAGTTTATTTTGTACTTTCACAAATGGATGTTCCTTTTCTCAGTTTTCAATAATGAGACAATACCTGCGCATAGGCAAGGTTGCAAGAATACAAGTAATCTGGTATAAAAGTAAAATTTAAGACTAAATTGGCTCATATGTAAAATTTATCTGAAATAAAGAGGAAGTATTTTAATTACTGCTTCATATATCCATACTTTATTTTGAATATAGATAATATAGCTGCAAGTTATATAGTGCTACTTAAATGGAATGTCTTCACAACATAAAACCTCTTGTGAATGATTATTATGATGGCTTTATCATTAAATAATATACAGTTTATTATAGCTATCAATTATTAAGTGATAATTTTAAGTGAAACAGTCATTCAATTACATGGATATTTTAAATACGTTTTGCTACATATAAAGAAAGAAAAAGTAAAAAGGCAATGAAAAGAGGACTTATGAAGGTAAGTTTTCTGAAAACTCTTTATGCTTGTTAGTATGTGACATGATCTATCCTAGGCATTAAACATTAGGTACTTATTCTAGTCTTGGGGCTCTAGCTTTTGCCTTCCACAACTTCTAAGCTGGCAGTTTAGTTCCTTTCAATCCATAGTCCCTTCTTTTACTTCATCATTCCATGGTGACATAGGTATAGGTTCGAAGGTGAGCACAATACCACATCACACAGAAACAAGAGTAAAGACAAGTGGTCATTTGTCAGGCCTGTGGATCAGTATACAAAGCACAAAAATGAAGGGTTTTAAAACAGCAAAACCACCTATAGATTGATATCAAAATCCACAATTTTTGGCAGGAATGTCCAAAGAAGGTGTTTTTTTTTTTCAAATAGTAGGACATAAAATCATTGATGAAAAGATTGAATTTTTCTTTCTTACCATTACTAAATGCATTTTAAGTTTAACATTAAAGCCTAATTTTATAGAAAACTAAGAGAGCATCATATGATGTTTCCTAATATATCACCTATCGATATTCCTTTTAAAAAAAAAAATAATACCAACTTGGAAAGCTATCTTTCTTAGACTCTGAGTCCAAATGAGATCCACGTCTTTATTAGCCATTCATGGCTAGTGCTGCTCCCAGTTCTGACAGAGCAAAGAACTAAAACTACTCAGTAGCAAGAAACTCAGAGGCAGGCAGGCAGAGTGTAGAAGAAGATGCTGGGGAGGCTGGCTGACGACAGTATCCTTCTTCAAGGTAGGTTCTAGGAAAGGAGGATTACAGCCACAAAAGACTTGGCGCCATCACAAAATCTGCCTGAGAGTTAAGAAGGAAGGAAGCAGAACAGAGAGACGAAGGAAAACAGCTGTCAAACACCTGACTTCTCACCATCTTCAGCCCACTCAGCTGCAGAACATCCAGCTGTGTCATCTACGGAGCAACCTGTTGGTCTGAAGCCAGACTTTAAAGTGGTTTAATCTTATAATCAAAAGTGGTCTTATGATTTTATATGGCAAATAGGAAGCATCATGTCAAAATCAAACTCTATCCCTAAGGATTGAGTGTAACTCAAGATGATTTAGCATTGAAAATGGGAAACATGTCCCCACTGTGGTACCGTTTTCACGTAGCAGGATGGGTGGACTGGAGAAACCATGGGATGGGGAATTGGTCTAACAGACAGCACAACCAGAAAGCAAAACAACTGACTTCATAAAATAACAGTTAACGATGAAGTCATGAGGGCAGCAAAAGCAGTTAGTCATGACTGGAGGGTGAAAACATGTTGTTCTCTGTGAGGAGTGTGGTTTTCCATGAAGCGAATCTGATTAGGATATAAAGAGGGAGTAAATGTCTTCAAGAAATCTGAGTACTTGGAAGGCGATGTTGGTTTTCTTACAAAGAACAGACACATGAAATGTATGGTTTAGGCAGGAAGGAGGTTGAAATGACTTTATTAGTATTGGCCAACTCTGCAGAGCCGTCGTTTTGAATCAAACACTCCTCATGCCCATGCCATGAAGCACATATAGAAGGTTTTTTTCTAAGCCCAACCTTGAGAGGTGCATGTCAGCTTTTCAGCCCTGGGAACTGATGGGTTCAGCCCGTGAACCCATGCATGATAGGCCAGCATTGTGCTGCAGAGCTACATCTCTCACTGTAAACGGAGACTTTAAACAACAAACTCAAAATTTGACAGTGCCTAGTAGAGAACGGGAGAAAACAGTGTTATGTAAAATGTTATTACATAATTATTTTAAATAACATCTTGTACTGTGAGAGTGAACATGTGGTATCTTCTAACCTAAGAAGGAATAACAATTTAGAGACAAAGTGGTGGAAGCTAATTGAGTTTTTAAAGGGGGGAGGGGCAGAGCGGGTTGCAAAGGAGACACAAAGCAACGGAAAGAAGAGAATAACACTAAGTCCCCAAGAAATCTGGCCCAAGCACAAAACTAGATGAAAAATATTCATTTTGCATAAAACTGGGGCTTGAATTACTGAAGACTAATACAAAAAGAAAAACAAGGAGAAAGGAGGAAAGGCACAAAGGATAGAGATAGGGAAGAATAGAAAAAAGAAGAGAGGAAAAAATTTGTAGTGCCTGGATATAAAACCCAACAAGTACCTGTACTTGAAAACCTTTTAGTGGGGGAGGACAAATTAAATGTGTTTCGCCTCTTTACGGCAATACTCTGTCACCAGTCACCTTGTCACCTTGTCACCCTGTCAACCTGTCACTAAGCAGAGCAGAAGCAGAGTGTTTGAAATCCTCACATTCACCACAATGCCTAATTCAGCAGCCTCTTAGAAGAACATGTAAGTGTGAATAAAAATAGACATTAGAAACCTCCTCCAGTAGGTGGAGCTCTGCAGTCCTCCTTGCAATCCCAAATTCATGCCCCAGGAACGTGAGATTGCATCACACTCTGCTCACTGTAGAACGCTGTGCACGATGAACGCTCGCTCATGCTCTTACTTGACGTTCTTCATTTCTTTCATTTCCACGTCTTTCCTTTCAAACCACTGTGATTCTTTCTGTTTAGATAGCAAACATACCTCATCCATGCATCATATAATACATACTGTCATCAACACATACCCCTGACAGCTACATGGCAGAGAAAAACAGAAAAGAGCTTGCATTACTGTGGGTGCCATTTCAGACTGGTGGCCGAGGACCAACGTCATAGATGGATCATTGAGAGGAGCAGTAGAACTTACAACCAACTAAAAAGTACTCGTTTGCACATTTCCTCAATTGTGTAATTGCATAAGTTACTTTTTAATATAAAGCTTGTACAATCTATGAAATAGTTCATTTAGTAATTCCAGCTTATTACATTGTAAGGTAAGAATTGGGTCAGCGTAATAGACATTTATCATAAGCTGGCCCTAGCTTTCTGTTTCCTCTTCAATACCAGGTGGGCTTCATTTTCTTAGCCTCAGGAGTCTGCAATCCTAGAAATCTACAATGTCCAGAATACACAAATACGCACTGGCTCAAAACTCATATTTTTCATGTAAGACACTGAGGATCAAATAAGTTGAGGAGCTCTCATGTCCTGCTAGTGATCAGGTGAGCCGTGCCCACTGACTAAGCTCTCTGGTATCCATTTTTTTCCCACAAGTAATATTTCACACCCAAATATGTGAACAAAGCATGTAGTATCTACCAAAAAAGAAAGGTAGTTAATGATAAAATTGGAAAATTAGAATGTTTATTCTCCTCTGAAGATAAGGTGTCTCAGTGATGCCCCGCCGCTGTTTTCTCTTCTTTCTGCCGGCCCTCTGCCCTCCTGCCCCTACTCTCCCCAAGTCTAATCTCCATCCTCATTTCTATCCATGCTCCCTCTCCTACCTTCTTCCTTCTCTTCAATCACTTCTGCTGTCTATTCTATTTCCTTTTCTGAGTGAAATTTAAGCAACCTCTTTGGGTCTTCCTTGTAACCCCTCTCTGGGTCTGTGACTTGTAGCATGGTTATCATGTAGTATATGGCTAAAATCTGCTTAGCAGTGAGTATCTACCACGTGTGTCTTTCTGGGTCTAGGTAACCTCACTCAGGATGACATTTTCTAGTCTTTTTTTTTTTAAGGGTTTATTTACTCCATTATTTTCAAGGAGTATAGCTTACTTCCGTTATGTTATATTTAAACCAATATAATTTTATGTATAAAGTTATACTTTTCATACTTTTGTAGTTTTCAAAAATCTGATGGCTACATAAAAAAAATTTCTTAGAAGGGAAGGAAAACTCATGACAGGAATAAATCACCGTTCTTATCCCAAAGTCTGTGGGTGGCAGGAAGGAAAATAAGTAGCTGACAAGCTCACACTCTAGATTGACAGAGCCTCTCTATTAGTTCTTGTTTTGCTGTTGTACCAGAACATCGGCCAAAAAACAACTTAAAGGAGAAAAGGATACTTTGGGCTCAAGATTCAAGAAGACTGTAATCCATTTACTGGGGAAATTATGGCAACTGGAGCAAGAGGCAGCTGGTCCTGTGCTATCCACTGTCAGAAAGTAATGAGTGTGGGTGTACACTCTGTCTGTCTGGATCCTCAGCATACAGAATAGCATTGCCCACATTTAAGGTGGCTCTTCCCACTTAACTCAGTTTTGACAGTCCCTCACAGACATAGGCAGATTAGTTCCTCTGGTAATTCTAAATTTCATCAAGCTGACAAACAAGATATATCAACACACTCCCCCATTGATGGACACAGCTAAGTATTCATAGCAGGAGTCACGGCATGGGAACACCGAGGCCATGGAGGCCCAGAGGGCATCACACATTAGTTACCGATGCAGCAAGTGAGTGCTGTAATCCAGGCTTGCCTTGGTTTAGTCTGACATAGAAAGTTTATTTTACTGGCAACGTTGCACTAGGAAAGATTTGGCTCCATTCAAAACTGCTGACAGCCCCTTCAGATATCAGCAGTGTATCTTCTGTAGTTCATTAGGCAACAGACGCTAATGTAAATGTGGGCAAAAATAAAATTCCAACTCAGACTCTTTGTGAGATGTGCAGCAGTTTTCTCGAGTCATGCAGTGTATTCGCCTTCAATCTGCATTTCCTTCCTATGTTTTAACCTTCACTTCTGAAGTCAAACTTCCAAAATCACAGGGCTTGCAAAAAAAAACAACTGACTGTAAGGATGAATCAGTTCTTCAGAATCTCGAATTAAACAGGAAATAGAATGCTAGGTTAAAATGGAAAATTATACCCATGGGCTGACTGTCACTCAAAAGGCATAATCAGGCTGAGGTTTTCCTCAGTCAACTCTGCCCAACAATATGGACAGAGACATCAAGAAAGAGACCCTGGGACCTCTGTCCCTGCATGTACTTTGCAGCTCATCCATTTGCCAGCTACTCAGGGTCACCGAGGGACATGCTGTTTTTTTTTTCCTACTCTTAACAGTTAGAAAATAACCTCCAATTTATTTTTACTTAATTTAATCTACATGCTAACTATCTAGGAATCCTCATTTTAGTTGATAGGGAATTGCTACTAAAACATAAATAAATTTAGGCTAAAATGTGAATGTAACTCTTTTAAAATATCAAATACATAGCTGGCAAATTTTTTTCTTGCATTTAGTCAATTGGTAATGAAGGCAACTAACAAACAGTAGATAAGGAAAGCCATGTCAAATAGGCCAGAGGAAGAAGAGGCTCTGGAATGTACTAGAAACTCATATGCAAGAAATGTATATAGTACCCACAGAGCCCTTTCGAATTATTCTGTATACATTTTCCCAATTTAATTAAAAACCCAAATTACTCTAGCTTCAGAAAGTAGGATACAAAATGTTTTGTTACATGCCTGAGAACACCTAGCAAATACAAAGAACACAACTTAAAATATACTTAAAGTTACCTAGGCGTTAATAAGAGAAAGAGAACCAAGAGACAGGAAAAGCTGAAGTGGTAGAGCCTGATTGAGGCCCTGTTCTCCCAGAATGGCCTTGAGTTCTAGCAGAATTGCCAAACAAAACAAAACAAAACAAAACAAAACAAAACAAAAACAAAAAGAAAAAACTAAATGAAACTTTTTCCACATCACAAAGCCAGAATGGGGTTTGTAGACTAGGGTCAAAGTGCTAAATGTCTGTCCCTAGAAAGAAGGACAGATGGTAAGAAGTGGACACACGGAGAAGTATTTTATTTTATTTTTTATAGGTTTTATAGATGTGCCTGTCTGGACCAAGTGCAGGCCTGGTGGCTTCAGAGGTCACAAGTAGGTGTCAGAGCCCCCTGGAAATGGAATTACATATAGTTGTGAGCCACCAGGGGGGTGCTGGAAACCAAATGCAAGTCCTCTGCAGGAGTAGCCAGTGTCTTAGACCTCTGCTGATAGGCACTTTAAATGACATCCCTGAATGAGTTCATCCATGAGAGCTGAGATTACCGGAGTCTTGGCTTTGGGCAAGAGGGAGAAATCACACAAGTAAACTACCTATTCTCTGCGCCGGCACTCAGCCCTATGCCTGTGGCTCTATCTCCTTCCTTCTCCTTATTTCTTTCACCTTCTGTGTTTGCCATGATGACTCCCAGTTGCTTTGTGTTGCAACTAGTCCATTTTTTACTCCATTTATTTATTTTTAGGTCTGAAAAGACCAACTTTTAAAATACTGTTCGGTCTTCTCTTAAATTTCTTACATTGTCAGTACTTTTTTAAATGCACATATAAATTTTTCATTAATGGATTCCATTACCTGGAGGCTTAGTGTATTTCTCTCTATTATTTATTGTTTTTCCTAATTTCTAAATATTATGAACAAAAATTGTAGAGCTGACTTAAGGTATAGGCTAGATAACCATATTTTCAAACTAAAGATTTAATAAGCATTATAAACTGAGCACAGCAAATACAGCCCAGGTATATTACAGAGTAAGACTAATTAAAACTAGTGAACATGAAAGGCTTATAGTCAGACAAAAACATATTAGCATTTTAACCTCAGGTAAATCTAATATAATCTCTGATGCAGCAAGAATTTGCAAGGCAAAGAAGGAGGCTTTATTGTGCCTCTGTTAATCATGGAGCCCAATGACACGGGTCAGTAGTCTTGAAGAGGAAATGAACAGAGCAATAAAATGAGATCTAATGGTGGTTGTTGTTGAATACCAGTCACTACAGACCTTTCATCCCTCTTTGCTAGGTGAATAAAAAAAGTGTGCCTCAAGAAACTCACTCACTACACTGCTCAGCTAAGGAATCGGGTAACTACAACCAAATTCAGATTCCCTGTTTTCACCTGCTACATGATCCTGTTTTCCATAGAAAAATGTCTGATAGTTACAGGGATGTGCATTCAGTCTTCCTGTGTCCACCTGAAATACAGGTATTTACCACCAGTGCCAGTTCTGGTGTTTGCTTTCTAAAGTAGAATGATTATCCCAATGTCCTGAGGACATCCTACTAGGACTCTAGGTAAGAGAAATATAAGAAATGGGGGAATAGAAGAACCCAGAGGGTCCTAGAAACCTACAAGAAGAACATTGTGATGGGTGGATTGGTGCCCCAGGGGAGTCTGCTCAAACTATTGCACTAACCAAGGACAATACAATAGTAAACATCGAACCCCTACTCTGATCTGCCCAATGGACCGGACAATTTCCACAGTTATGTAGAGAGCAGGGACTGATTCTGACATGAGCTCTAGTGCTCCATATTTGTCCACCTCTACTTGGTGGGGAGGCCTGATGACACTCAAAAAAAGAGTAAGATGAGACTTGATAGGCTGTGACCATATAGTGGGGAAGGAGGTTCCCCTCAGTCACAGACCTAGGGGAGGGGAATAGGGTGAAAGCAGGAGGGAGGGAGGAATGGGAGGATACAAGTGACAGGATCACAATTTATATGTAATCTGAATAAATTAATTAAATAATAATTAAAAATAAAAAATAAATAAAATTTAAAATAAATAAATAAAGTAGAATAAATAAATTCTTAAGAAAAATCTACAAAACAATTTTCTAATGATGAATACATTCAATAAGAAATGAGTTCTTTGAAAATTCTAATTGGAATTTTAATTTGAGCAGCATATATTTTATGAAACCTAAAACTGTAAACATTTGTGACTATATATAATATTCAATCTTCCTTATGGAGGCTTTTAGATATTGCTTCTGTGTTGGGTTTTTGTATATTTTTTAATGTTTAAGTATGGTGTTGAAATAGGAAGCTGTGTTTTAAAGCTGTTGGCTTATGTGGAAATTGGTAAAATTACATATGGAATGTAAAATTCATGCTGCAAATGAAGCTCTTTGCACTGTGATTATTTAAATTTTACTTATATTAATACTTTATTTATTTGAAGAAAAATATTTTTAATTACTTAAGTAATAGATTGGTATTGTGAAGGGCAAAAAAAAAAATGGCATTCTGTGAAATTACTCATTTTAAGAATGAGAATGCAGCCCTTGTCAGATATTTTTATTTCTTGGGAAATGAGAAGTCTAAGTTGTTTGATGTAACTATCTTTAATTTTCTAAAGCTGAGCAGATGCTCTCTGCATAGAATGGATATGTGTTTACATCATTCTTTCACTTACAAAAATAAACTTCTGGAAGGATCAGGAAACATGGGAAAAAGAAAAACCAAACAGACCTTGCCACTGTGGTCCTCATAAGCACAAGAACAGAACATTCTTAAGAAAAGGACATTTGCATTAATACAGATCTAGGTAGATCTGAGGTGAGCTCATTTCATAGTTTACTTACCCAAGTACTTTGGGATTTGATGCTTAGAAAGGTGTAAAGCCAGGCCTGTAGTGCAGGATTGACCCTGTCTCAAAAAAAGAAGGAGACAGAGAATGAAAATAACAGGGGCGGGGGGTGGCATTTATTTAAGGAAGATGGCCTTTGCTGTTGACATTGTTTGCTGTCATGACTGGAGAGCCTGAGATAATCATTGATATACCAAAGATAATGTCCTATTATTTTAAGCAAAATGACAAAAGATACAAGGTCAAGACTGTGAGCACTTTATTTTTTTTTTCACATCCCTATTTTGCCCCCAAGCATTGGTGATTTTCTGTAGATCACGTGCCTCTCATTCTTTGGTCTTTGTCCTCATCTGTGTCATTACTTCTTTTCATTTCACTGCCATCAGTGCCGCCCGTGGGACCCTTGCTAACTCTCCTTGCTTCCCTGTTGGTCCAATCTACGCAAAGAACAGTTAGGTTGGTTTTCCTCAAATATTCCTTTAAGTGAGTAAATTTGAGTCCCCCAAAACACACAATTCTGCTTTTAAAAAAATATGTTCTAAGTGGCTTACAATTCACAGTAGTATGTTTTCAAAATCGGTTCCTTATCTTCTTTGGAGAGTATCTTTAAGCCCCATAGCATTGTCACTCTTTAAGGACACTTGTCTTTTACAGGTCTCCCATCCCATAATTCCATCCTTCATCACTATTTACCACACATTCAGAGCTGCTTCAAACTTATAAAACGCTAACCGTCTGCATGATAACCAATCTCACTTTTCTCAGTTTTCGTTGGCCAGAACTTAATTTATTTTAGACATTTCTATATCTTATGAATTGTTTAAATGTCTCTTGCTGTCTGTCTTGCTTTTAGGTAAGTCTTTATAATTCTAATGGCACCGTTACTTTTTATAAAAATATATTGAATTATTCAGATAGATATAAATGACCTCTTATAAAATAGCAGTCAAAAGAATGTAAAATTTCTAGGTGAAATATTACCACATGAATCAAGTTAACTTTATATTTTTGCTTTCAGTAAATTGCCCAGAACACCTGTGTAATTCACCTTTAACAAGATGGCATTAGTATCATAAACAGGTTTTGACAGATATGCCAGACCAAACACTTTGTATAGTCACAAGCACATATGATGTTTTTGAATATGTCATTCCATCTGTATAGTCCATTTCAGATGACTAATTCAGAAAAATTAAGTCCATTTGGTATTTCCTTTAGTTCAGATGTAAATCACCAAACACGAAAGCATGAGTAGTATTATATATGTACTTTAAAATGAAAACCATGAATTTAATATTTAAATGACTGCTGTTTAAGTACTGTCTGTTCTAAACCCTGCCTGTCCCCCTGCCGTTAACTGAGAACTCTGGTAGCCATCTTTAGAAGCTCTTGTATTTCACCCATCTCTAAAGACTTTGGGTACCAGCTGGAAGAAAGGAAGATTGGCAAAACTGGTGGGAAAAATATGGCAGAAAATGCCCTTTTAAGACCATTATGCAGCTGTCTTAACCCTCTTTGGGACAAAGTAGAATGGAAATAAAGTTACCTTCATCTTCCCTTAGGGAAGAGATATGTGCTGATAAGTTGCTCATAATTTGGAAAGGTAGTGATTTTCTCTCGAGCTCTACTTTCCTTTCCTTATAAAAGCAGTTCACAGAACAACTTCCTCAGTAGCATACAGCATATAAGAAAACAAAAACAAAAGTCAGCAGGAAGGTAGAGAAGTGAAATGTCTCTCAGAAGGCCCTCTAATGCTCACACTCAATTGGTAAGGCTTTTTCTAACCTTTCACCAACCCTTTCTGATGCCATGAAATCAATTAGGTGCCTCTGTGTAACTTCAGCCCCACAGGGTGGTCTGTACTGGAATGGAGCCATACTAAAGTGTGGGCACTATTCTTTTCTTTCCTCTAGTTGTGTAATAATAAATCTGACTTCTCTTCTGATTTCTCAAGCTACAAGTGGAGAAAGATTTGTGTCTATGACTTAGAAGAGAAATTCCTTCCAGAGTACCTAGAAAGTGTCATTTGTGAAATGGAAATGATAATTACATCTACATTCAAACTTCATAATAAGGAATTTTGTTAATATTAGAGAAATAGTACCTTAGACTCCAAGTACCCAGCAGGAACCAAAATATCTATCTAGACAATAAAATCATATTAAATGACTCAATTTTTTTCTAGGCAATATTGAGAAAATAGAACTGAGGATGTTCTGGCAGCCACAGGGCTCAGTGTTTAGTGGAAAGAATATTCATCCACATTAGCATAGCACATCTTCTTTCTCTGGGATCCCTCATCTCATCTCAGATACTGACATTTCTCCTCACCTAAGCCTTGGGTCCCTTGGCTCATCCACTCTTTCTCTTACTCTGCTGTCTCATGTTTCTCTTGTCTGAACAATTAAGTGGCATTTGGGAAGTATTACATTCCATTTTGAGGTTATAGGTACCTGGAATTAAATTTAAAACTGAATGTAAATCAGCTTCTAATTACATGTACTCATCTTTGCTTGTGCTGTCATCAGAGCAGGGACATTTATCATGGGTTGTTTCACCTGTAGCAAGTTGCTATTTTGTTTTGTTTTGTCTTTTAATATTCTCTTTTTCAGTTTTGGGTGAAGCCCTCCTTTCTATGTTTTGTTGTTGTTGTTGTTGTTGTTTTCTGCTATTTTCCATTTTACTTTGACTATAGGTGCCTCTTCTTTTGCTCTGTCAGCCAAATCATCTAAGAGACAAAGAAACCTTACTTATAGGTTATGGTTAATATTTGCCTCTTGGTCCTTCTGCTTTAGTTAATTAAATAAAGGGCCCAAAGTGAAAACTTCACAGAAGTTGGGAAGTTTCACTCATGGTCTTTGCTCACAAACTTCTCAAGCTTCTATTTCTCTTCTGTAAATTATGGCACTGGGTTTCTGAGATGTCTCCAACACCCCGTAGAGCATATTCTTATTGGCAGTTATTAAGATTGTTTAATACAGAACAAATGTAGTGTTATTATGGATGAGGCCCCTTAGGGTATCTATGTCTCTGCAGCTGAGTTCTACCCAAGAACAGGGTCCTCATCATGGTCTTGCCCTACTCTCCTTATTCACTGAGCATGGTGCAGGTTCAATCAAGAGAGTCCTCCAGTCTGCTATCAGTGTTTACACTGGATTCCCACAATGATGCTCTAGAGTCAGCCTGTCTTTTTTCTTCAGCAGTTTTAATACCACTGTGTCTCCTATGTCAAGTAGGACAAGGGAAAAGACACAGATCATCTGCTTTCATCTGCAGCTTCCCACAACTACCATGTTTAACCTTGCAAATATTTAGGAAAGACTGAACAAAATGTCCTTTAGGTCTTTTGTTGAATTACAATGAAGGAAAAAGAAAATTCATGAGATTTTAGTGCAGCATTTTTTTTTGAAGTAGAGCATTTTCTCAGCTTCAGTTCCAAAGTTCACAGCAACTAATTTTCCTGCATTAAACTTATATACATTAAAGAGTTTTTGCAGAGCAACAATTAATTGCAGATGTTCAGAAAAGAAATGGGCTAGCAAGAGGATAGAGGCACCTATTGCCAAGTCTGATGACCTGAATTTGATTCCCCATGATCCATTTGATGGAGTAAGAGAACTAACTCCTTCAAGTTGTCCCCTGTGCTGCATGTGCACAGAGAGAGAGACAGAGACACACACAGAGACACACACAGAGACACAGAGACACAGAGAGAGCAGAGAGACAGAGACAGAGAGAGATAAAGACAGACAGACAGACAGACACTCAGGCAGGAAGGCAGTCAGGCAGACAGACAGAAGTAATTTTAAATTAAAAATATTAAGAACATAAGAAAATGTGAAATTGAGGCAAAAGGTAAAGCCTGAGGTTATTTAGAGATGTTGAAAACACAACTTTAGCTTTCAGAAGAACAACGGTATAATTGTGGGGAGTAGAATATTCACTCCTGAATTTCAGGCTTTAACTTATCACACATTTATATTCAAGAAGCTATCAAGGAGAAAAAGCCTGAGGTTTATGTACATTTCATTTTAGATTGCACAAAAATTTATCCATTTTTATGAGGTGTGCTTCATAAAGTTTATGTTTTCATAACACTTGAATCTCTCAATATAACTGCTCCCTGATTCATATACAGATAATAAAGTTATACTTAAAGATATCACCTCTTAATCCTTTCAGAAACCATGCTGACCAAGGAAACAAGGCGTTTTACAAACTATCCCGGGGAATATGTTAAGATCAGAATGTAAGACACACGAGGAACTGTGGCATATCAATGGAGAGGAAACAAGTGTTTCTCCTCATCATTTCTGCAGAACATCCTAAGCAACATTCACATAGTAACGCCCATCTATAGGTTCCAGTTACAATAACCTTTCACAAATTGCTTAAAATTAGTAGGTATATTTAATTATTCTGTCTCTCCTCATATGAGCAAAACAACTTACCAAAAGGAAAGAAAAAGCCAAGGTTTTGTTTTCTGAGGTTTTAAGTAATACTGAAATTTAGAAAAGCGTAACTAAGAACCTACAATGAAAGATGTCAAGGCAAAGATTTTTAAAATTTTAATATTTTAAATAGTTTTTTAAAGTCATGAAACCACTTATGAAGTAATGAGAGAACTTCCAGTTTTACTTGAAACCACCATTTGATTAGAGAACACTTTTCCAAGATACCACTATTCAACTGTGGCCAAACAGATGAGGACATTATCTTTTCTGGCAGTGTTCTTCACTTTTCATTATATCTCCTTTTTATTATGCCCACCAATATTTTTTGTTAACGTCAATGTATTAGAGCATAGAGCATAATATTAAACCTGAGGTCATTCTATTCAATGTGCTGAGTTTTTATGAACCAAGTAAGAAAGAAAGCATCTTAATTCTTGAATAATGAGAGAAAGAAGAATAAGAAGAGGAAAAAGAGTGTGAAACCTAATACTGTACTAGGTCACTTTAAATGCTTCTCATCTGGGCTCAGTTTTTTTTTAACTTCCAAGGAAGAAATGAACAAAGTGCTAGCTGATGTAGCACACACACACACACACACACACACACACACACACACACACACACACACACACAAAAAAAAAACCATAAAAAAAATCAATTTTACCTGGGTCTGGCTTAGTGGGCCATTTAGTTTACTCAGGTTACCTATAGATGTGTGGGTGAGCATTTCTTAATAGGAATATGGTGGCTCAAAAGCATCACCAAAAAGCCCACCCCAGCATGGGTGATGGTTCATGGATGCTTTATCTCTGAGCTCTGGGAATAACTTGCAGAAGCTTGGCCAATTGGAGCGTTTTCTTTCCTCTGCAGCTGACACCAATCACAAAGCCCTGGGGAAAAGTCTTGGGATCTTGTTTCAGGAGTTTTGTGAGCTTTGAGAGCTTTATTTACTTCCTAAGTCCTATGAGCCTCCCTCCCCACTCCAGCAGGGAATATTCAGTTCAGAGGAAACAGATACACAATAGCCTTAGAAGGAAATAAATTAGGGTCGCCTTTATTATTCTTGCCCATGTAATTAAATGAAGACTCCTTTGTTACCATGTGGGTCTGTGGAGCTTGTGAGATAAAAAATAACAAGGCAGGAAAAGTCAGGAAATTCTTGGAAGCTAATCAAGATCTGACAAGAAAACAAATCAAATAAGGCAGAGCACTGATACAGTAACTCAGGCAATGCAAGCTCAGTTGGGAAGATGGTAAGTCTGAGGTCAGGCTGAAAAACACCTTAGGGCTGAGTCTCTTCTCAGAACCATAATTCTGGAGCTATCTCTAGTAACTAAGCAGGTGGGACGGCCCTGCTTGAGTCAGTTCAGACAACAGCAACATCTGACAACCCCAAAATGGCAGTCTGTCCCTGAGTATAAGTGAGTGGGCTTCCACCTACTTGCTAACTAAAGCATATCAAAAATATAGATTCTAGTCATAAAGGAGGCAGTCACAGAAAAAGTGAGATTTTTTTTCATTTTTTCATTAATTACTTGTAAGTCACCAATCTTAGGTATACAAAGGTTCTCATCTATTGCCCTACGCAAATACAAATCCTCGCCGTCGAACACGTTTATTAAATTCTTTAGATCAGTAGTTCTCAATATGTGGGTCATGACCCCTTTGGAGTTCAAACGACGCTTTCAGAGGGATGGCTTATGACCATCAGAAAACACAGATATTTACATTACAAATCATAACAGTAGCAAAATTCCAGTTATGAAATAGCAAAACTAATTTTATGGTTGGAGGTCAACACAACATGAGGGGCATATTAAGAGGTCACAGCATTAGGAAGGTTGAGAAATACTTACTGATTTAAACAATGATTATAGAAAATTTAGGAAACTCAAAAAGATAATAGATTGCTTTTGGCTTTTAGAAGACTTGGAAGTACGATATTTAGAACATTATAGTGCTGAGAAGGGCATCTTGCCACAGCTGTTTTTATCTCCCTGTATCTTATATCAGAAAGAAAAATCGTTCTCATATTGGTAGGTAATTTGCCAGCGCTTGCCCAGTAGTTGTCCAGGGAATTGGGAAAATCAAGCATCAAAATGACATCTTTTTATTCTTTCAATTTCTGTAAACATGTGGAGTGGCATCTGCTATTAAATATGCACAGGACACACACACTAACACTCTATAAATACCCTCCAGAGCTACATTAGCCTGCACTGCACTATGTGGAAGCATCTATCACACCCTGGCAATAACATGAACTTCCCAATAAGCTTCTCAAAATAAAAGTTCATTTTTAACAGTTGTAGGACTAGGCAGATTCCCCAAGCCTGTGGCCTCTGAAGAGAGAGGCCCTTCTGATGTCTCAAGTTTCCGGCATCTTCATTTGAATTCACGATGCCGAGGTCGTAGTAGCAGAATGGAGCAGGAAATGAATGCACTTCCTTCCTGGCATTTACTACCATATAGTTTCTCCAAGGATACCACAGTGGCTCTTTTGGGTTTCACGGGGAAATATCTAAAACTCCAGAAGAAATGGAAAGCAGGAAAAAAGTAAAAAAAGAAGTTTTTCACTCTCTTAGCATTATGCAGGACCCATGACATGGGGGACTGTATATCACTATATTTTTATTTTTGAGACTTTCATAAAGGACCATTTTTATTTCTTCCCCTCCCTTTCTGCCAGATCTGGTGTCCCAACTCTTGATTGGATTTTCTGTAGTTCTTCATCGAGTTGTGATACCTTATGAAATCCCACGTGCTTATCAGCATGTCGGCTGGTGTTATCATTATGCAGGTCTTGTGTAGGTAGCTATGGGGTTGAGATGTCTTGGTACAGAAAGCATTCCTGTCATGTCTAAAAGACACTACTGCAAACCAGACTTCCTGGCTCTCTGGCTCTTACACTCTTTCTGCCTCGTCTTCCACTGTTTTCCCTGAGCCTTAAGTCGGGGGTAAGGGAATTGTTGGGGTTGGGCAAAAACAGTCACTTTTTCTCTTCATTTTGATCATTGTGGGTTTCTGTGATAGTCTCTGTCTGCTGCCAAAAGAAGCTTCTCTGATGGAGCGTGAGAAATATATCTGTGAGTATAAGCATATATATTTAGAATATGGTTATAAAGTATATTGATTTAGGAAAGAGCTGGATCTCCTCTAGGGTCTATGTCTTTCCCAGACATGAGTAGCAAGCTCTGTGTAGTATCTAGCATGATTTACTTCCTATTTCTCAGGCCTTAAAGTCCTAATAGCTTTTAGTTACCCTCAAGAAGCACATGGATGGCTCAACTTCATTTAAAGTGTGTGTGTGTGTGTGTGTGTGTGTGCTTCCTATCATGAATGATTGTCCTCTTAGTCAAACAACCTCCATCTTGAGGATCTTGGATGCACCGTGCCCCTTGGCAGGAAGGTAGGCATTGCTTTCTGGTGAATTCTTGTATTATCCTATGCCAAATATATTGTCTGCAAACATGGATCATTTGACATCTTTTTCTATTTGTATCTCTTTAATTTCCTTCTCTTGTCTTATTTCTCTACCTCTTGATTCAAGCACTATATTGAATACAAGTAGAGATAGTCTTGCTTGTGATTTTAATAGGATTGATGCTACTAAAATGTTCTAGAAATGATCAACTCTTTTGCCAAACATCAATGCTTGGTCAGGCTATTAAAAACAACTTACAGATAATCAGTAAGCTTTTTCAACCAATATCCAACGTGCCAAGAAAGCAATCATGAAGCCACTCCAATTCACGGTAACCTAAATGAAATATGTAGAAAAAGCCTAAGCAAGGAACTAAAAGACCGGTACAATGCAATCTTTAAATCTCTGATGAAAGAAATTGGAGAAGATGCTATAAGACAGAGAGGCCAACCATGCCCATAGGTTGACAGAATTAATACTGTGAAAATGGTCATTCTACCAAAAGTAATTCACAGATTCGATATAATCCCAACCAAAATCCTTATGACATTCTTCACAAATAGAAAAGAGTTCTCAAATTCTTATGGAACCACAAAAGACTCCAAGTAGCCAAAGTGATTAGGAGCAAAAGAGCAACATTGGAGGAACTATCACACTAGATTCCAAGCTATATTACAGAACTATAGTAATAAGCACTGGGTTTTTTAATATTTTATTGATTTATTC
This sequence comes from Acomys minous, assembly GCF_964271855.1. Lineage (NCBI taxonomy): Eukaryota > Metazoa > Chordata > Mammalia > Rodentia > Muridae > Acomys > Acomys minous. The sequence goes on from NC_140495.1 coordinate 29,771,175, forward strand.
ATATTACATCTCAATTGTTAGCCCATCCCTTGTATCCTCCCATTTCTCCCTCACTCACGCTTTCCCCCTACTCCCCTCCCCTATGACTGTGACTGAGGGGGACCTCCTCCCCCTGTATATGCTCATAGGGTATCAAGTCTCTTCTTGGTAGGCTGCTATCCTTCCTCTGAGTGCCACCAGGCCTCCCCATAAGCACTGGTGTTTTAACAGTTAGAATTGTGGCTTTCAGGAATAAAGCCAAAATCCTTTAATATACTAATGAATTTTCTTGTTCCTAAATATTCTGAGTTGTGCCACAGTGGTATTTTTAGATAACATTACTAAATCAGTAATCAGTTATTTTTATTACATTCTTATGGTACCGTAAATAGATACACTGGTATTTGACATGTCCTACATAGGTCAGATCTTTTATAGCTGTTCTCTCAGCAGGATTCCTCTATAGCACACCTGTGCTAGCTTTGAAGGGCTCCTAAGTCCTGAAAATCCTTATCTGTAGGAGGCTAATATAGTGAGGAGATCCCCTTCTGTCACAGGTCTAGGGGACAGGAATAGGGCAGAAAAGAAAGGGAGGGTGGGAACGGGAAGATACAACCAGGGGATAACAATGGGGATGTGTAATCTGAATATGTAATCTGAATAAATTATAATAAATTTTAAAATTTTAATAAATTGAAGGTGGAAAAATTAAAAAATCACAATAAAAAGAGTCTAATATAGTAATTTATTTATTTAAAAAGAACAATGTTGTCCCCCAAACATGCCACTCTCTGGCTGATTGCAGTGCTCACGGGATAATGGTCCTATTATAATCTGTGCTCTGCAAATGGGAAGGAAGAAGCAATTTTTTTACCCCATGTTAAATAACAGGATGAAACTGAATGAGACTTAAAACTGTTACAATGTTAAGTATATTCTAATTACTTGAAAACAATAATATACCCATTAGGTGAATTTTTTAAAAATACATAAAATTTCTAATTTATACTTACACAGAAGTAAGTAATTTGATTAGAGCACGAATAATTACCACAAAATAGTTATCACTACCGCTTTTCAAATTATTTTTCTCATTTTGCCTTGAAATCTCCAGACTGTCATTATGCATGCAATCATTATATTTATTTAACTTTCTCTATCCTATTTTGCTAAGTCGGCAAACTTAAAATGCACTGGAGATAGAATCAGGTGCAATTTATCTGGACTTAAAGCAACTCCAATACCTTTTCTGTAAATCCCCAAAGAGAAAGATCTGTTTCCCTAATTCCAGAGGTTTTCCAGCAGTCCACCGAGGACTCTGAGGATAGACAACTGTGCAGGAGAGCACACAGGCTTATGGAGAGAGCAAGAATAATGTCAAGCATGTATTTAAGTTAATAAAGTTCCTGCCCAAACTCAAGGAAAAAAAAAACAAAACAATTTTACTGTTGGCCTGAATTCTAACATTGTCATCATCTCCACAAACAGACCCAATCCAATTTAGTAAAGAATCCTCAAAATAAGGAGAAAGGGACCAACCGGGAAAAGTTTAAATAGGTCACTTTTACTGTAATGACTGGAAAATACTGAGCTGAAAAAAAAAATCTGCCACTTCCTATTAGACACCAGGGTCTAGAAATAAGCAGAGGCTTCATGAGAGACAGAAAAGTCAGACTAAAGTTTCCTTGTACTTACCCAAGGGGCTGCCAAATCTACCATAGACACAGAAGCATCAGAAAACACCCAATAGATGTGGTAAGTGATTATTAACTCTCTACAAAGCGCTGACATCTGACACTGCCTGGATGCAGAGGCTGGATATCCCAGAGACCTAGGATAGACCCAAACTGGCCAAAAATAAATAAATAAATAAATAAGTCAATGAATGATGCCTAATGCTTCATTCAGCAGCCGATGGAAATAGATGCGGAGACCCACAGGCAAACATTAGGCAGAGCTTGGCGAATCCTGCAGAAGAGCGGGAAGAAGGATTGTAGGAGCCAGGGTGTTTTTATTTCCACCACTGATGCTTTACAGCTTCTTTTGAGGACTCTTCAAAAAGAATTCTGCCTTACTTCATTTTCTTTGCTTACACATCTTTTTTTTCCCCATAAAAACAAACAAGCAAACAAACAAAACCTCTCCCATCTTTTTTGCTGGTCTAACCTGACCTTCCTTTCAATTCAGATTTGTGAAAGATGCCTTCCAAACAATGCACCAATTTTCCTATCTTTCCTAAATACAATTTTATGGTTTTGCTGTCATTTTTTTTCCCTTAGAAGTTACCACCGCAGCTGATATATGGTGCTTACATTTTTTTTCTACATTGAACGTTTTTGCGTAAGTTTTCAGCCTGACGGAAGTGTGCCAGTTTCCCCTCTGGCAAAATAAGGATATTTCATGACATCTAACTTAGTGTTTGAGACAGAAACTGTCAATGGACATAATATATTTACAACCATATTTGACCATGATCAGTTCTAAATAGATCCTATATTCTACTGTCATTTATTCGAGCATAATTATTATTTCTTCACTAGCCCTTTTAGCCATTACTTCTGTACATTTTCACTAAAAATTTTGAGCATTGATTTCCTTGCACCCACTCTAACAGCTTTCTTCTGAGTGCCTTTTGTTCATGTAGCAATACCAAAGCCAAGGCTTTCAAACTTTCGTACAATTTACCACTCCCTTCTCACTGTCAGCACCTATCTCATGTAGACAAAGACTTTGGATGAGGAGCACAGGTGTCAGAAAGCAACTTCAATGTCCAGAAGGCTTACGTTTGAATCATCCCTACTTCCTCTATTTACAGCTGACTAAGGGTGGAGTTATGTCATTTCTCTATGGGTCAATTTATTCCTCCCTCTAGTCAACACAAAGCAATACTTGCCTCATAAGATCAGTAAAGGAGTAAGGAGGATGACATATTAACACATGAGACTATACAGGAGAAGTCAATACTCCTTACTCGAAGGTATATGTTCAGAGTGAAAAGGAGTAGTGATCACTTATGTCAAGTTGGCTTGCACATCCATGACACCAACATAATATACACTCCTTTACAAAGCACAAGATATGGAAAGGACATTTAGACTAGTACTTCTAAAGCCTCATTCAACAAACAAACAAAGGATCATATATAACAAATGGTCTGGAACGATCCATAATTGTCTGTATGAACTTCCGCTTAGCAATACTTGGCTAATGTTGACAAACTAATTCCATATAGAGATAGCACTAGCTTTTTGGTAAATCCCAAGTCTTAACTACTCTTAGGTAAGTGCTACTGTATTGGTGTCAATGAAAGATCATTCCCCTCAAAGAATGCTAACCCTTCAGTGGACCCTCGAATCAACATAGCCCATGGGGAAGTATAAATAGAGGGAAACATTAATAAACACTAGACCAGAAGTCTGGGCTCAAGACTAGATTTTTGTCACCCAAAGCCATCTTACCATATGTAACTTACTAGCACTTGTTTTTCCAATTTTTGTTAATCTGTAATTTAAAGTATATCGTAAATGGCAGGGCAGTGCATTTTGGAGTGTGTGTGTGTGTGTGTGTGTGTGTGTGTGTGTGTGTGTGTGTGTGTGATATGGCACACAAACAAGTAATCTGAACAATTCTGTGCACATAGTAGTCTCATATAAAGAAGAATGGTTTCAATGGTCTCACATCATGCTAAACTTTATTATTACTCAAATGTCACCACTCTAAGTAAAATTCAATTTTCTATCTTCCCACAGGTGCTATAAGGCCCTAGGAACCAGTGACTTTTTATTTCAATTCTTTTTAAAATGAAAGTCATTTACTTGGCTTTAGAGTCTTCAGACTATATGGCATTTCTCTAAATTTATAGTTAGCACCAGAAATGAAATTACTGCAAAGATAAAGAATCTTAAATTTATGTACTTTTCAACTTTATAAATGTTTCTAAAGATGTGGAAGAGTCAAGAATATGCTCACTATTTTTTAATTTCAAATTTTATACTTCTTTTTAAAGATATCATATATTACGTTTCACATTCTAAACTTTATGAAATTGTGCTTAAATAATACAAATACACCTGTATATCTGCATGTGAGTGGAGAGATAGAAAGAGCATGGGCCTGATCTCATTCATATTGAGAACATGGTAGTGCCATCATTCATGGTTTTAAAACCACTGGTATCATTTGCAGAAAATTCCCTCATCTAGGGCATAAGCCCAGAATTGTGTTTTGTTTACTATTTCTCTGCAGCTTATAAGTTGAGTGGAAATGTGCTTTGGTTCCAGGTGAATCCTAGCTTTCTGGTCTCCCTGCCTCCCCAAACCTGCTGTTTAGTTGCTGTTTTGGTTACCATGCTTTCATAATGATTTTGAAGCGCTCCCATTGGTAATCATTCCTGACAAAATTTTTACAAATCAGTACTTGACTCTGAAAGCAATAATGGCATTATACCCAAATAAGTGCAGGTATGCACACATACACACACACACACACACACATGCACATGCACAGCACACGCACACGCACACACAGAGACAGACAGACAGACAGACAGAGAGATGGGGAGTGGTTCCTCAATTTTCCACTGTCTTCCATTACATTCTGATATTCTGTAGAGAAATAGCAATCTACCTAAGACATTCCCACTTCTCCTTTTGACACAGATACTACAGAGATAATAAAGATATTTACCAGGAAACATTCCATGCATTTATATTGGAAAATCTGAGATTTCCTAGCGCACAAGCTTTTATGTCTGAAATTGGAGCTGCACCTGTTCCCTTCACACTTGCGTCAGGCTTTGGGGACCCAGAAGCAGATGGAAGCTGCCATCTTGTTGTGAGGTATTATTCTCTCCTGGCTACTGTTACTCAGATATTGTCGATCATGTCAACGAAACAATCTTGCATCTGCACAATTTGCTATGGGTAAATATCAGCTATTCCTTTCCTGTGAAGGGTTTTTGAAGGCTGTGAGTAGTTAGCTGCTGGCTCCTGCTCAGCTAGTGATGTACTTGGAGCCTACAGGCCTCATGAAGGAAGATTTTTACAGTTTAGTTTTTTAAAAAGATAAACAAAGAAAGGAAGGAAAGAAGGCAAGCAGACAGAAAGAGGAAGAGGAGAGAGAGAGAGAGAGAGAGAGAGAGAGAGAGAGAGAGAGAGAGAGAGAGAGAGAGAGAGGTTGTTTAATATAACATTGGATAGAGAAAAAATATCCCTATATTTTTCCCTGACCAGAAATTCCATTCTTCACTCTAACCTACCTGATGGCTTTCTGATGTGAAGCCAACCTGGACACCATCTGTCCTCATGGAGCCCTTCACTCTATTGAGCCAGATGTTGGCACACTCATTCTCCTAAGTTAAATAGACAGAAACCATGCCAACAACTATCTCACTATGTCACTAAATCAAACCATTGACTCTATGGTTTAATTTAAAGAATTGCCAGAAATGGATCTAATTCTTGAGTGTTCCTTTTTGTTAATAAAGGTAGACATTTGGCCACTGTTTTTCTCCAATTATTATTGTGCTTTGCTGACATATGTTGTTTTACAAATTGAAAGTTTAAAACAATACTTGTCAAGTAAGTCTGGTGTCCTTTTTCAACTAGTATGCTCTTACTCTCTATCCTTTGCGCACATTTTGGTGATTTTTTAAAAATATTTCAATTGCTTAAACAAAGTTTACACACACACACACACGTCAGAAAACTGATTCTATAACTGTAGTGTTTGTTGTCCTTTATACATGTCATTGCCCTTTCTCTCTCTCTCTCTCTCTCTCTATATATATATATATATATATATATATATATGTGTGTGTGTGTGTGTGTGTGTGTGTGTGTGTGTGTGTGTGTGTGCGCGTATCAGTCTGTCTTTCTCTGTCTCTCTGTCTGTCTGTCTGTCTCTGTGTGTGTTTCTCTCCCTGTCCTCCAGTTTCTGGGTTCTCAGAGACAAAGCAATGCATAGAAATTAAGAAGAGCTTATAAGCATTCAATAAACATGATGTGACCTTCCTATCTTCAATCAAAAAACAAAAATGAAGTGGGGTGGTGGTGGCACATGCCTTTAATGCAGTACTTAGGAGGCAGAGGCAGGAGCATCTCTGTAAGTTCAAGGCCAGCCTGTTCTACATAGTTCCAGGACAGGCAAGGCTACATAGAGAAACCTTGTCTTGAAAAAAAACATAAAACATAAAACACACCAAAATGGTAGAGCTCAATGGAGAAGGAGGAGGAGGAAGAAAAAGCAGGGGAGGAGAAGGAGGAGGAGGAGGAAGAAAGAAGAAGAAGGAGGAGGAGGAGGAGGAAGAAGAAGGAGAAGAAGAAGAAAAAGAAGAAGAAGAGAAAAGAAAAAGGAAAGGAAGGAAGAAGGGAGGGAGAGAGAGAGGGAGGGAGGGAGGAAGGAAGGAAGGAAGGAAGGAAGGAAGGAGGAAGGAAGGAAGGAAGGAAGGAAGGAAGGAAGGAAGGAAGGAAGGAAAATGGGAGAAAAGAAAATCTGTGTCTCATGCTTAGCCAATATACCGGGAAAGTTCTTGGAAGGGATTCAATGTTGTACTCTAGTGACTCTGTGGTAAAAAAGAAAATTACCATGACTGTGGAGAATATTTTAATGGTCTGTATTAAAAACCAAATCAGCCACACATTTCTTTAAACTGTAGGTTTATCCAGAGCAAAGGCCAGTGCAGATTTGTTCTGCGAAGGTTTAGAGAGGTGAGGCAGCCACAGAAGGAAAGGGTGATGCTGACAGTGGTTGGTCAGTGAGGTTTCTGAGAAGATGCTGTCTCCACAAGTGTAGAGTGAAGCAGTGAGCACTGACGTAGAAGCAGCTGTTACATCCAAAACTCAAGCTAAGAAAATAGATGGAAGGTACCACTACACCGCAGATGTTCTACACATCCATAGATGTCACCTAGGGTGTTTGTAACCTGAGGAGAGGAGCCAGTGCCTGGATGTAAAGTTTCAAAGAGCAGGAGGATGGTTTGTTAGGACAAGTACAGCCATTAGTTTGTGAACAGTGCCAATGATCATATTACTTTGGAGCCCTTAAGAATTATATTAAACATACTCTGCATGTGCTGCTAAATGGAACATTAAAGCCTGGCTGGACACATATCTGTTTAGAGCCTTAGAGAGATTCATCTGCCTCTGTCTCCCTGAGTGCTAGGATTACAGGTGTGCACCACTGTGCCCAGCTTCTGTGACTATAACACATATCTGTTATAGTCTTGATACTATAAGCCCAAGATTGAAACCTACTGTTAAGGAGAAAAAATATCCTTTAAAAATATTACCACTCACTGACAATACACTTGGTCACAGAAGTGCTCTGATGGAAATGCATGAGACTACTGTTGTCTTATGACTTCTAATAGCATCCATTCTCACTCATGGGTCAAAGAGCACATATGACTTTCATGTACTTTATCTAATTAACACATTTCATGAATACAGCTACAGAAGATGCTGATTCTCTGTCATAACGGCCAAAGCAAATTGAGCTCTGTGGAAAGAATTCACCACATCCATTTATTTATTTATTTATTTATTTATTTATTTATTTATATTTATCTATTTATGTGTTTGTTTTATGTGCAGGAGTGTGTTAGCTACATGTATGCCTGTGCACCATGAGCATAATATGCCTGTAGAGGCCAGAAGAGGACATCAGATGCCCTGGGACCAAGTTTTAGATGGGTGTGAGCTGCCATGTCTGTGCTTGGAAAGGAAAGTGAGTTGTCTAAAGGTACTGCTAACCACTGAGCTATCTCTCCAGACCCGGGTGAAGTGCTAAATGCTGTGAATAGCATCCTTGTAGCCTGGGATACAGCTCAGGTATAGACAACATGCCGAGAATGAATAAAGCCCTGCCTTTAATTCTCAGTAAAGCTGGAAGGTGTAGAAAGAATGAGCATTTATGGTTCACTAAAGGAGATGAATGCATCAGCATAAACAGGATTTTGGAAGACGTTGACTCTAATGGTGTGAGGTTGGCAGGAGTTATTTACCCGCAGAAGAACTGACTTCAGGAGTTGTGGAAACAGCAAGAGAGCCTGAATCGCAAGATGGGGCCAAATTGCACAATATGATGACAAAACTTCAATAAGTAAAAAGTTGGTTGTTAAAATTGAGGAAGGAAGCTGGGCACAGTGGTGCACACCTGTAATCCTAGCACTCAGGGAGACAGAGGCAGATGAATCTCTCTAAGTTTGAGGCCAGCCTGGTATACAAAGTGAGTCCGTGACAGATAAAGCTATGCATAGAAACTATGTCTTGAAAGAAACAAATGAAAGCAACAAAAATGAATTTGAATGTCATATAAATTTATCTGATTAGGCACCAGCAAGGTTTAAAAGGATTGGCTCAATTTGGAAAAAACATATCTATCTGTGTAACATGTAGCCACAGAGCATCACACCCTATATAGAAACCTTTGGTAAAACAAAGTCAACTGATGCAGCACGTTTCATTGTTTTATTCCAAGAAACTGGCACAACCATACCAAACCACAGTTTGCTTGACAACAGCCTCCACCAGGGCAAAATGCTTAACTAGCTGAGGGCTCCAAGGTCTCAGCAGACAGAGGACTAGCATGAATAGACCTCTCTGACTGGATGAATCGCACAACTCACAGGACTGGTTACTGTCACACTTGATTTATTTCTGTTTTAAAACTGAATAATATCTCCAAACTTACCCGTCACCATGCTGACGGCAAACTTCACATATCAACTTGTTAAGGCCAAGGGACAAACACATATTTGATCAAGTGCTGCATTCAGCAAGTCTATGGGAGTGTTTCTACATAAGCTAGAGTTGGTCTCCAGCCTAGGCAAGGCAGACCACTCTCCCTACAATAGCTGGACCTCACTTATTCAGTTTCAGCTTAAACTGAATAGAGAAAAAATGTGGACACCCTCCACCCAGTAAGACTCCTTCTTTAGTGGTCAATGTACTTGGCAAGCAGTACTTGACTTAAATTTTTTTTAGAATTATGTATATATATATATATGTATATATAATGAAATATTTATGCCCCACTTCCCCTCCAACGCTCCCATATCCCTCTCAACTTCATATCTCTTTTTTTCCTAACACGCACCAATTAGTGCTGCCCATATATACATGCCTATATGGACATGGAAGGAGCATGGGAAACCTTCAAGGAGCCACTTCCTCAATAAGGAATGATTCTCTTTCCCATAAACTGTCCACTGCCGATATCTCAGTATGGAATGGAGCCTGGAGACTATCTACTCCACCTATGATAGGATCTTCACTAGTTTGATCTTGGGTAGATCTTATGCTTTCAACTCACGCTATAACACTGTCCCTTTCTCAGTCTCAAATCTGTTATTTGAGCAAAACCAGCACCATCATTTCTCATGTTTGTCCATAGATCCCAGCCTGATCATTAAAATGTGCATGGTGTACCATGATGACCATTTCTTATGCATTCATGGAGCTACAAAAAAATACCAAACTTGTAATCATTTTCAATTGTTAGATATTAGTCTTATTAGAGAGAAACCGTGCTCTGCACAGAGACAACATACATCAACCCATGGGCCATAGTCTTGGGCTGAATAAAAAGGAGAAAATTTGCCACACGCCAGCACTTATATCTTCTTAGACATTGAAACATGACAAACTGCTTCAAACTCCTGACACACAGAGCAAGATATAGATCAATGAGGATAGTAGAATGTCTCTAGAATTCATTTTATTTCTACATTCCCTTAGCAGAAGAGTGATATTTACTTTACCCCTAGGTCCCTGGGCTATGTAGTCTCAGATTCTTGGTCACCTAAGTAGAGCTAAGTATGGGTTTCATCTCATGGAGTGGCACTTAAATCAGATTTTGCTTGTTTCCTCCCACAAGCTTTGTGCCATTACTGCACTAGCACATCTTGCAGCTATGTCAATCTTGTAGATCATAAGGTTTATAGCTGGATTGGTGTTTACCTTTCTTCTTTGCTAGCATACAGAGTACTATCAAGTAAAGGCTATAGGTAAGTATCAACTAGACTTCCACTAGTTCAATAAGTTGTGTATGTGTTGTCTTCGGCAACATGGTTTTGCCTTAAGTTTTTAGAGAGTAACCAATAGCTTTGACAATAGCCTGGGGTGTCTGAGGGTTCCCATGATCTTTTAGAAGTAGATTAGGTGTAATCCCTTTTGTTTTATGTTGAAAGCTTCATTTGGTGATGAAATATGTCCATCTGAGGCTCTCTATCTCCCATTCTTTGGTGATTTCATTTGGAACACCATGTATGAAGTGTGTGTGTGTGTGCGCATGCGTGTGCGTGTGTGTAGTTTGTACTGCATTAAGCAGTTGCATACAAATGCCTCAAATGGCTCTTGGTTTTAGCTGACCCTCTCTCTATTTTCTTCCTTCCCTTCTTCCCTCCCCATTCCTGTTTTATCTTCACATTTTAGCCCTTCCACTTCCTATCCATCCAAAACTATCTACTCTATTTTTCCTTCCTAGGGAGATCTATCTCTCTCCTAGTCCCTTACTGTCTAACTTCATTGGTTACATAGATTGTAGGTTATCATCAATGATTTATCAACTAACATCCACATTGTCTTTCTGAATCTGAATTACTTCACTCAGGGTGATTTTTCTGGTTCCAGCCATTTACCTGTAAATTTCACTACTCCATTTTTTTTAACCACTGAGTCACACTTTATAAATTTACCACCTTTTCTTTATCCATTCATTTGTTGACAGACATCTAGGTTTTCCAACTTCACCTATCATGAATAGGGCAGCCGTGAACATGGTTGAACAAGTGACTGTGTAGTAGGATGAAATGTCATTTGGGCATACATATGTCAAGAGTAGTAGAGCTAGATCTTGAGGTAGATTAATTCTCATCTTTCTGATGAACCACTGAACTGATTTTCTGTGACTTTAAAAAGTTTATACCCCCACCAGCAATGGATGAGTATCTCTCTTACTCCACATCCATGCCAGCATGAGCTGCCATGTGTTTCATTGGTCTTGGCCATTCTGTTTGGTACAAGATAAAATCTCAAAACAATTTCTATTTGCATCTCCATGATGACGAAGGGTGTTGAACATTTATTTAAGGATTTCATTGCCATTTGACCTTCTGCTTTTGAGAATTCTGTTTAGATCTGTATCCTATTTTTAAACTAATTTGTTTATTTTCTTGCTGTCTAGTTGTTTTAGAAGAATTCTTTATTTTTTTTTAGAAAAAAGAAATATTTATTAATAATAAATTTATGACCATAGCTAGTGGTTTCCATCAACAATGCCAACATTTGGGAGACTGAGGCAGAAAGACCAAAAATTTAGGCTACAAAATAAAGTCTTATACACAACAAAAGCATAAACTGCTCTACACTGTAAAGAATGATGTTTCTAAGAATTTTAGTAGGCCTTTGTTTCTTCACTTTTCGGGCTTTTTCATGCTGTCTGTCCTTGTACCTGCTGATTTCTTTCCTTTTAAAAATATATTTATTTATTTATTTTAAGTATTTTTTGTTTTTAACATATGTATCTATATTATTACACACATATACAATAAACTACCTATAGCAAGAATAACCATGACACAGTCAGGAATTATATAAATGTTACATTCTTAGTGTTTTGGCTATTTGTATTTGGCAGCCTTGAAGAAAACATCTTTCCTATCTTGGTCCATCTAAAGCTCTGAATGTAAATAAATATCTATCATAGCTCATGATTATCAACTTTAAACATCTGTGTAGACCTAAAAACACCTTAACGCCTAGAAAACTAAGCTTAATTGTAAAACGAAACTATCTTGTCTTCAACCCCATCAGAGATTTGAGAAAGAATAAAATTGATCCCTTGAGTATACCAGGAGTCCAGGGTAGTAGCTTTCCAAATGAGAAGATGACAGAGACAGTTTTCTACTTAAACAGTCACCCAAAACTTTCTATAACATTGCTGCAGCATCTTTAGCCTTCTGGCTGAATATGTCTGACAGACATATCTGTGAGGCAGAAACTATTGAGGACTTGTTTACCTTGTCTTTGCAGAATTTGGCCATTGACTCTGCCTGCAGCCATGCTTCCTGCCACACCCCCCTTTTTTTTTGGTCAAGGTAAAAGCCTTTTATTCTTATATGTATATATATGTATATATTTACATATAAATATTTATTAAAAAATATATTTTTTCATAGACGATTATTTTATTGCACATGCATAAAACAAACTACATATAGCAGGGAGAACCATGTGACAATTATGAGTTCTATAAATGTTACATTCATAGAGATTTGGATATTTATATTTGTCAAACTTGAAGTAATCATCTTTCCTGACTTGTTGGTTCTAAATTTCTTAATGAAATTCAATGTCTATCATATCTCATTTCTGCTAACTCCTTTATCTTGATGTAAAAAGATCTTATCCATGCTTGCCCTTTTTTATGCAGAATTCTATCTGTGGTAGAAATAAAGACATTTGCCCCGTGGCTGGCTTGCCACATTTGAAGCCATCTCCATAAAGAGGTTCTTTTATGCTCATCATCCTCATCCTCTTTGAGGTAGGCTGGGTATTGCCAGGAATTAACCTGTCCCATTATCAGTGAATCTTTAAACTAATAAAAGCATTTTTAAATGCCATATTCTGTATGTCTCTGAAGTTTTTGAGGACCTTACCTAACTATTTTACCTTATCTTTTTATAGAATAATATCTATCTGTTGCACCTAAGATTTATATTCTTGTGGTAAAAATAGACTAGTAATTGATATGACCATGATTTGATCAATCAACAATTAACTTGTATATCTTATTTATCCTAAATAGCCTGCAATCGTACTTTTAAAGTATTGGAAGTGAACCCTGTATAATTGAGTTATAAGGGTACTATGGGTATTCTTTATATAATTTGGATCTTGATCCTTTATCAGATGTGCAGTTGGTAAAAGTATTTTTCCATTCTACAGCCTGCTGACTTATCTAAATGATTATATCCTTTGTTGTGGAGAAGTTTTTAGGTTCCGTGAGGTCCTATTTGTGCAGGCTTGTTGTTAGTTCTTGTGCTAATGGTTTTCTGTTTGGAAAGCCTTTTCTTGTGCCAATGAGTTTAAGACAATTCCCCACTTTCTCTTCTACTGGGTTCAATATATTTGCTTTTATGTTGATGTCTTTGATCCACTCGGAGTTCTGTAAACATATATCTATTTAGATACTTCTACACACAACCATCCAGTTCAACCAGCACCATTTATTGAGGATGCTGTCTTTTTTCCAGAGTATATGTCTGGTTTATTCATAAAAACATCTGGTGTCAATAGGTATGTGGATTCAATGTCTGGGTCTTCAATCAGTTTCACTGATCAACATGTCTGTCTTTGTGCCAATACAGTGCAGCAGTTCCTCTATCATTCAGGAGTGTTTTTAGCTACTCTGGGCTTTCTGTGTTTTCACATGAAACTGAAGAGTGTTTTTCAAGATATGCGAAGACTTTTATGGGAATTTTGATGAGGATTGCATTGGATGTGTAGATTACTTTTGATAGAGTGGCCATTTCTATACTAATCTTACCAATCTATGAGCATAGAAGAATCTTTCCAACTTCTGGAATTTTCTTCAATGTCTTAAGTTTTAATTATATAAATCTTTCAATTCTTGGTTATTTACCCCCAAGACTGAGAAAGTTATTGAGAAAGGTGTTGCTTCCTTGATTTCTTTCACAAATCTATTTGTCATTTGTAAATAGGAAGGTTCCTGATTTTTGTCTGTTAATATTGTATCCTGATATTTTCCTAAAAGTGTTTGCCAGCTCTTGGAGTTTCCAGGACAAGTCTTATTAGCCAATTCCAACCATTGGTTGTACACTACTTTGTACAGGTTCTGAAACAGCCCTATCTCTTGCTTTGAGGTTGATGGCACAATTCAGTTCATATAAGTAAGAGGACACAACCCTTTTTTTTTCTTATTAGCTGTCTTATGGAAACCATTCTTAGCATCTAGAAGTATCTACTGCTTTAACTCTTTTTATGCTTTCATTTATTTTTTACTACAAACAATTATTTTGATCACATCAAGAAAACTGAGAACGTCCTTATCCTGACAGGTCATTAACAGCTTCAACTGAATCTGTAACCTTGGTCCTCACTTGGATGTATCACTGCATCTTCATGGCCATTAGTCTCATATTTAAAGGTTGTCAGGACCAAAACCCTGCTTCTTATAATGAAGGAGAGCAATCTCAGCAGGCTTACCAGATATGTTCATGGAGAGTTGCATCTTTACAAAGGAAGTTCACACATTATGATTCTTTTGGCAAAAAAAAAAAAAAGTTTCAGTGGATGAAACTGTCTCAGCCAATTTCATCTGAGAAATGTTTTATAAACTGAATTCTTAAGTTGTTTAATGCTCATTAGGCAATCTTCCAACAGGGAAACTTTCTGTGGTTTTTGCATACTGTGTAAGAATTTGCTGACCCTAATGCACTAAACTTCCTCTCTAGTCTTGTCTAATTCCCTGTGAATTAATATGCTTTCACACATCTAGATGCACTAGGCCAGTTGCTGAGAGAGAGAGAGAGAGAGAGAGAGAGAGAGAGAGAGAGAGAGAGAGAGAGAGAGAGAGAGAGAGAGAGAGAAAGGATTACTGTGATGACTAATGGGACGCGAGCTGCAGTGGATGCAAGGCTTAGCAGCCCCCAACCCCAGAGCAGTAGCTTCTATGTCTATAGCCGCACAGAACATTCCAGCTGCTCATGTGGCTGCTCCACTACAGTCTCTAGCCACTTTTCTTTGGTAGAAAGTAGTCTTCCGTCCAGAGTACCACCTGGAAGCTTGGCACAACTGCAACTCTACTCCAGACTGACTGATCCATGAGCATAACCCAAGTGATCTTTCGCAAGATAACAATCAAGAGACACTGCTTAAAAGCAGAAGTTGTTCAAAGACAAGTATTAACATTTGGGGACGTCTTCAGAACTATTAGGATCTCCAGTGAAGATGTTTTCAATGAGCATTTTCTAAATGTGGCCTAGCAAACTGTTTGGAACAAGGGATTCTAAGAATAAGGGATTCTAAAATCTGTTGCACACTAGGGTTATTTTGATTTTTAAAACTTCCTGAGAGCCATATTACCTCTCACCAATTAAACATGGGTGGGAAATGGATGCGATTACTTTTAGGACATTCTAGATGTTTCTAACTGTCAATTCTGGCAGAATACCTGGATATATTCTACAGATTGGAATCATCTGGTTGATATTAGCATTCCTTTGTCAGACTTAGTGGTTGGAAAATCCTGAGAAGCAAGATTGCTTTTAATTTCCAAAATCTCACTCTTTTGGGTTTAATTGTTTATCCCAATCACCTGACACACAATGCATAGCAGCTGTGCCTCCTCCCAATTTACCTGTATGATTACAGGCTTTTCTAGTGGCTGTTAGCATGATGGCATCCCACTGACTTCCTTGAGTTATAAGCATATATAGGTTTTTAGCTTAAATAAAAGAAATAAAAAAACACAAAAGAAAGGATAAAGGAATGGTAAGAAGAACACATTTACATATTAGTTATTTATTACTGTGACAAAATATCTGATAAAAGCAACTTAACAAACAAAGGGTTTAATCTGGCACAAAGCAAACGAGTACAGTCCATCACAGTATGTGGTGAGCCAAGGAAGTCCTGACAGAATGTATGTTATTGACAAGCACCAATGTCTCAGACCCAAGAAAATTGCCAAGGCCTTCCTCTGGCGAATGCTGACATGGTGGAAAGAGAAGTTAAGCCCCACCTTTCTCCTCACAGGTGTGGATAGCCCGAGGTGGCTCTCTATTGAAACCTGTCACTAAGATTATTAACTAAAGCCACCTTCTGCTGTACCTGAGAAACGTACTGATGTTCTGTGTTGTTGAAGAGTTAAGGCCGCTCTGTCAGAATGAACATGGACCATCTGAACCAAGCTTTTCTGTACATGTGTCTATCCTTTCTTTAACCCCGCGCCCTTGCTCCAGTCAGGTTTCTAGTACTAGAAGATGCCCGACACAGGAATGATGGAAAAATGTATGGTGACAGGAGTGAAAGGTGATGTCCATGTCATATCCACCTTCAGGAAGCAAAAAGAGATGGATGCTTGTATGTGGTTCACTTTCTCATTTTTATTCAGTTCAAGAACTCGCCCATAGGGTGGTCCCATTCATATTTAGGATAGGGCCTCTCTCTTCAGTTAACCTAATCCAGACAATCCTTCTCCGACATGCTTTTCTCTTTAGCAATCCAAACCCTGTTGAGCTGACAGTTAGTATTAACCATTACAAGTCCACTTTTATCAATTTAAAAACTAAAAATATCAATTTTAAGCCATATCTTTTATGCTATCCCCATAGTCCCATGGCTATCTCATAATACAAATCCAACTTTAAAAGTCCTCATAATCTCTAACCATTACAACATTGTTTGCAAGGCCAGAGTTTCTTCTGAGACTCAGGCTATCTTTTAATTGTAAGCCTCTGCCAGATTGAAGACCAAGTTACATTCTTCCAACATACACTGTCACATTCCAAAATGAAAGGAATGACACCATGGCAAAGGAAAGTCAGCCAAAGCAAACCCAAAATTCATAAAGGAAAACATCAAATCCTAGGAGGATCTTAAGTTAAGCATCTAGGACTCATAATGACATCACCGTGGCTCCAAAAGGCCTGGGTAACTCCAATCTTCCAGCTCTTCTGCATGCAGAATGCTGTATGCATAGCATCAGTCTTAGGATGACTTCACTTTGTGCCTGCATCTTCCCTCTCTAGACATCCTATTGTTTTATCATCTCCAACATGCTGGGCTCTCCCTTGTAACTTAGGTTTCACCTTCACAGTTTTATGCAGTAGTCTCTCTGGACCTCTCTAAGGGAATACTGACTCTGCTATAATTTAGAAAAAAAAAAGCCTGTAGAACCATGATGTAAAACTGTATGACTCCCTCAATCTTGCATCATTTATATTTGCAGATCTGGCACCATGTGGATGATACTGTCAAGTTCTGATGCCAGCTTGGACCACAACTGCAGTATCCTCTGTGTGCAGACCCTGAGGAAACATTTCCATCAATTGATTTCAACAAGTAAGCAATTTTTCAGCAGCATCCTCAGTCTAGGCTCTCTCATTTCAGATGAATTTGAATTCTCACAAGTTGGAAACTTTAACGGATGAGATGTTGCCCTCAGGACAGCCTTCCTACTGTCCTGTGCTGAGCAGGATGTTTCACTCTAACAATTGCTTCATCTTTTTCAGAACATGCAAGAGGCTGAAAGTTGCACAAACTCTTAGGTTTTTTTTAAGCATACAGTTTTTCTTTTAATCTTTTGCCTGTTTGTTCCTTTTCATGGGAGACCTGAATAAAAGTGATGAGCAATAATACGTCCCAGTATGGATTCTTTTCTGTTTCAAATTTTTACCTATAAAACACATTAACCTATCTCTTTTAATTTTATCCTTATTCAAGTCCTGAGTGTATAGATAGGAGGTTTCCAGATGCTCTGTTCAAACACCACACAAATATAAGGTCAAGCTCATTTCTTGATAATTCCTTGTTCCTTTCTGAAGCCCCATGTACTGAGCTTCCACTGCTCTCATATGATTCTGTTAAACTCCCATCAGAATGGCCCATTAAGCTCTATTTGCAATGTTCAAAAAAATCAGCAAAATTACCATTTAAAATTTTCTAATGTATTTTCACATAATAGAGTGTTCAAATATTTTTAAAATGTGAAGTGAAGAGGGCAAAAGAAAAAGGTAATATAATTTTATATATACATCTGATTAATTGAGGTATATATGACTTTTCCAAATCAAAACTGTGCTAAAAATAGGACAATTGTAAAGCATTACTAACATCTTCTTATTGTAAATCTACTGAAAAACGTTAATCACAACTTTTACTACTGAAAGAAAAAATTCAGACTCAATAAAGTAATAATTTCAGACATTCTTCAAATCATTGCATATGATGACTCAGACAATCTCCAACATTTGTGGGTTTTTTTCCTTTAAAAATAGAGACATGTTACACAATATTTGACAGAAAATAATTCTGATAATTTTGGTAAAATCCCCTTTTCTTTCTTCTGCCTTAACTTCTATTACTGTTAATACTTCCTAATGTACTAAAATTCTCAGGTTTCAGAAATCTCCTTCCTTTCCAAATTTAAAGTTATATTTAATGTGAACTGGAAGAACACAGTGTTCTCCCAGATGCCAACACAATGATCTAGAAAATTCTAGAAGCACTTGAGAAGAATTCAGAGTGGATAGCATTAGCTCTGAATGCTTAGTTCATTTTATTTCTGCTGGTAGCCCTCTTCTATCTAACACAATGAGGGATATGAGGAAAAAGAAAAATTGGCACTATATCCACTAATTTACATGTAATTGATGTATCTTCCTGGAAACATTCAAAAGTAAGATTTAACTTCCAATTTTATATCCAGTATGCTTACTGATGCATTGACAGTCTTGTATATTATAGATGCCCATGCAATTATGCATATGTGCAACATATTTATAAACAAAGAAAAGCAATAAATTCTAAAATATGTTTTGTTTAGTAGCAGTCTCTGGAAATTTCATCTTATCCTGCCCATCTACCTATATACTTTCCAAGTTATAAGTTCAGTAATTGATGTAAACATAATCATGGCCAAGTTAATTTCAGGAGTCACTCAAGTTTGAGCATAAGATAGCTTTCCAAATTAACAAGCAAAACACTATCTAAAGTACTTCAGTTAAAACAGCACCTTTAGTAGTTTTATGTTTGAACTGAACCAACTGCCAGAGAATGTGGGAGCCACTGAACCAATACAGGAGTATTACCAATTAGCACTTTCACAATCTGTGAGCAATTTGGAAGCAGGCCTCCTAATGTAGAAGGAACACTAAAGACGCTTAAGAAAATGCTGTTTAACAAACCCCTGAGTGCAAACTCTTCAGGTGGGGTTTATCACCGCTGCTCAGTAACTCTAGGTCACCTAGTCCACAGAAGGTTGGCGACCTTGCCTGTGAAAACCCTCCTCACATTTTATTTCATTTTAGCAAATATTTGACTAGTTTATATTACAAATATTGGTTAAGCAAGAATAAACATAAAATATTTAGAGAGTGGACTGTCATGGTTGCAGATCCTTTCCTTTCATCATGTAATCTAACTATGGTTGGCCTACTGCACCCCAGAGGTCCGGAGTCTATCCGAGTCCCCAGAACTCCACAGAAGCACGGGTAGAAAGACAACACAATCTAGCTTTCAACTGGTAGGTTCATGTCTGTTCCAAGTTTTGTCAGAGAACGAAAGAAGAGGAAGATTATAAATGAATTAAGTTTTGGAAAAAGACAGTGAGAATAGATGGAATGAGGCTCAGTAACTCACAGACAACAGCCACTGTGAGCCTCTTCCTTATGCTATACCCATTACTTGAAGTAGCTTTGAAAGGAAGTTTTGTTGCACTAATTTCCCAGATGATGTCTCTTTGTTTTGTCTTACATTAGTTTACCAGCACACATATAGAACATGCTGCAATCCAGATGACATTAATATAATTAAACTTTCTAAAGACTATTTTAATTTAATTTGTACTGAAGTTTATGGAACTTATACTGTGAAAGGCTCTATCTCATTTTTAAGCTGTTGCCCAATAGAATAGCAACTGATGCTGATATCCAGAGACAAAAATCATATTCTTATTTGCCCCCTATTACACATATCTCATGGCTGAAGGTGTTGTGTGCAATAGTCATATTTTCCCGTTGATAACAATTTGGGATGTGGGGGACAAATTGTCATGACACTCTGCCCACTTTAATTGCTCTCTTTTTCCTACAACTTAAAGGGCCTTTTATCCTTTCAAAATAAATGTGCCTTTTCTTTGTCTGGAAATGCTAAGCTATAAACCAGAAGTCCAGAAAATGTTATGGTTCAGAAAGGAAAGTGTAGAAGAACAGCCTAAATGGACACTGTGTATTTTCTTTGCATGCAAAAATGGAAATGTCATGTTGACCCACAGACTCTCAAATCCCAGGCCAATACAATCTTGAAACCTCCTCTGTTTTTGTTGGTTTTTGTCCTTGGTTGACCTCAAAGCTACTAAAAAACCTCACCAGTTTATAACAGGAGACATTACATATAATGTATGGAGCTAGGAAACATCCTCAGTAAGATTTTTAAAAGTCTCCCTGCAAGCTGTTCAGCAATGTATCAAATGAAATGCTTGGAGACCACCCAGCCATTGCAAAAGTCCGTCTTAATCCTAGAAAATTTTCCAAGCGTTTTGAGGAGGCAGACGCTGAAGCTGAAGCTCACTGGAAATGAGAGGCACCAGTTTCCTTCCAAAGACTCCAGAAATGTTTCCAAGTTTTCAGTATTTGGAATTCAACAATTAATCAAGACTCAATTGGCTGTTTTGGTTCTCTAGAGCTGTATAAACAGATCAAAATAGTTGCAAAGAAATAATACAAGATACTTCCCGAAGTCCAATTCTGCCTTTCACATATAACTAGCAATGGTATTTGTTAAATATCTCAAAATAGAATCATTAACAGCATTACTTTATGCATTCTAAATATTTGCCACATCTGAAGTTATTATGTGAAAACACCATAGCCTAAAATACTTTGTTTACAAAAATATAGCATATTTAGATAGATCACAGTATGACAAATTCTATTTTGACTTCCACTGTCAAAATAAGCAAATATCCTAGGTCATAAATGAAGTATAGTGTAATCTTTATAGTTTCATATCATGGCATTCGTTTTTACAGTTAAAAATATTTTAAATAAGTTACCAGATTTAGCATATCATTGTGCAAGAAATGAAGACTCTAAATATACCCACAGTAAAATATACGGTGCATTTCTTATTCCTAAAAAAGTCTTACTTGTTGATTTGTAAACAACATATGCAATGTTTCTTATAAAACTTAATGAACTTGCCAAGTGCAGTGGCACACGCCTTTAACTCCAGCACTCAGACGGCAGAGGTAGGTGGATCTCTATGAATTTAAGAGCACTCATGTCTACATAGTGAGTTCTAGGTTAGGCAAGGCTGCATAAAGAGACCCGATTAGATGCAGCATCTATTCAGTTATGTCTGTCTTTTGAGTCTTTCTGTGTAGTATTCATTATCTTACAGTCTTGAGGTTCAGAGACTGAGAGTAATACAGCAAAATCCTACTTCTTCTTAACCTCTTTCATAAAACATCCTCTTACCTTTCTACTATGTCTCTGACATGGGAATCTCAAAAGATTGCATTATGGCCTGTATGAAAATTATTTTCTTTTACAAGTGGTTTTGTAATTTAAAAATATTATAACCTTAAAAAAATCAATTAACTTCATTTGTGGGCCCAGCTCACACTGGGATATTGTACAGATTGTGTGTCCCAAGTGCACATAGGCATGACTCAATACCACTGTGCTGAAAGCTGCATGGCTCCTTCTCACACTAAACCACAGCGGCAATGAATACAGAATGCCTTGTGCTTGGCACTAAAGAGCAGAAGTTTTGCTTTCTCTTTTTCCTCTGAAAACATCTAATACAATCCTATTCCTGAGGGCTAATATTCTAATAGTTCCAGGAAGTCTCAGCAAAACAGGCAAGTGCGGCATTCTACTTGACAATAGAATAAAGCTGGATATCAATAACAATAAAAACTACAGAAAGCATACAAACTCCTGGAAGCAAAAGTAACACACTGATGAACAATAATCAGGTCAAGGAGGAAATCAAGAAGGAAAAGGTAAGATTACTAGAATTAAATAAAAATGAAAGTACAACATACCCAAAATCTATAGGACACAACGAAGTTTGTCTCAAGAGGAAAAGTATGGACTGGGTACCTGCATCAAAGTTATTGTGATTTCAAAATAATAATTTAAGGGTGCTCCTAAAGACCTTTGAAAGACAAGAATAAACAAACCCCGAAAACAATGGGATAGGAAGACATAACCAAAACACGGGCTGAAATTGAGGAACTAGAAACAAACAACAGCTCACAGAGAATCAATGAAATAAAAAGTTGGTTCTTTGCAATGGTTAACAATATTGACAAAACTTTAGCCAAACTAGACAAAAGGAAAAGAAAGAGACTACACAAATTAGTTAAATTTGAGGGGGAGGGGGAAAGGAGAGAAATTAAAACAGATACAGAAAAAATTTAGATAGTCATAAGAATAAACTTTTGAAATGTATACTCCATCAACTGAGAAATTTGTCAAATACATTTTGATTATCTTCACCACTATTCTTTCCACCTCCCGCAGATGTGTTCCCTTAAAGTAAATCAACTCCTCCTCTCCCAGAAGCGATCAATTGTTAATAGTTCCTCCTCAGCTAGTGTGGGGGGAGGACATCCTATTGGGACTTTAGGTGAGAGAAGCATGGGAGAATGGAGAAATAGAGGGTCCTAGAAACATACAAGAAGAACATTATGACACTTGGGATCTGGGTCCAGGGGTCCTGCTCAAACTATGGCACCAGCCAAGGACAATATAGGCAGTAAACTTCGAACCCCCACCCAGATCTAGCTGAGGGACAGAACATTCTCCACCATTGAGTGAGAGTGGAGTCTGACTTTCACATGAACTCTGGTGCCCCATTTTTGTCCAGTCCCCTGGATGGGGAGGCCTGGTGGCACTCAGAGGAAGGATAGCAGGTTACCAAGAAGAGATTTGATACCTTATGAACATATACAGGGGCAAGAGGCCCCCGCTCAGTCACAGACATAGGGGACGGGAGTAGGGGGAAAGTGGGAGGGAGGGAGGAATGGGAGGATACAAGGTATCGGATAACAATTGCGATGCAATATGAATAAATTAATAAAATATTTTTTAAAAATAAAAATAAAAGTTGAATATTCCATTGTGTAAATGTACCAAAGTTTTATTATACATTCATCAGTTGATTGACATCTGAGCTGTATCATTTACTGGATACTGTGAATATAACATCAGAAACATGGATAAGCAGGTGTCTCCAGAATAAGATATTGAGTCCACTTGGTATACACCCATGAGTTGTATGGCTGGGCCCTGTGATTGATTTTGCTCAAAGATATACACAGAAATATCAGTGCTGGGCACAAATGTCTATTTGGTTTTAGTATACCACTCCCAGCATACTCAGGTAATCAACTTTCCACAGAAGTCTTATCTGTTTATATTTTTTGCCAATGATGTAGAACCATTCCAAATATTTGCTATTATCACCAATATAAATTTTATTAATAGTTTCAGTTGGAACAATTCCATTGGGTACATTTTGTGATATTGTATTGTGAATAAATTTGATATTTTACTGAAAAATAATTGTGGTGAACACATTTCTTGTAGGTTTGTTTGTCTGACGCTTTGATGTTTTCCTGTGTTATGTGTTTATTCAAATGCTTGAATTTTAATCTTAGGTTCTGAGAAAGTTTTTTTTTCCCTCAGCATGTGTTAAGCCCTGTGTTCAATCCCTAACAAACAATGAAAATGTAAAAGCTGCTAACACATACTGTGTAAAATACTTTGTAAAATTTGTCTGTTGGAAATGTCTTTTTATGTAGCTCCTTTGATTACTGTTAATGTTGGTTATTAATGAACAGAACAGAACCACTTCTAAGAAATAAAATCCAGCTCATAAATCCCTGCCTAGTGCTTTTGGAAGCAATGTTGGGGTATTTTATCTACCTGAAGACTCTGAATACATTCTTATGTACTTTAGTTTGGTATTGTTTCATCTTTAGGACTGAAATTAAAAATATAATTTTCAAAACAATTGTACGTATATAGTAGTTACGATGTATCTGATATCAATTGGTGTAACATAATATACTGGAAAGCCTATTATTTCACTTACATAATGTACTTATAATGTTATTTAACACAGTCTCTGGGCTAATGGCTGTTTGTTTTCAGGAATCTGTGCTGTTGCGTTGGTTAGCTTGTCAACACTTGCCCAGCAGAGCTCTGTATTCATTACTCTAGCTGAAATGTTCTCAATGCCTTCTATTTTTGAAGTATTTTTATCAAAGAGTTTTCCCATAAAATCAATATTTTGACCATGGTTTCTCTTCCTCCAACACCCTCCCCCGTATACTCTCTGCTTCTCCTTTTATCCAAACCCACACCCTTTATTTCAACTCTCTTATAAGAAAACAAGTATTTAAAAAAGCAAACAAATCAAGATAGAACAAAAACAACAATAACAAGGAAATGAGGGAAAAAAGAGGCAAAGAAAAAGTGCAAGAAATACATGAAGATATAGATATACACTCACACACATAGAAATCCCATAAGAAGCACAAAATACAAAACTATAACATATAAATAAAAAGATATAGAAGGTAAAAAAAATGCCTTGACAGAACATTATGAGACAGAAAAAAAAAACCCTTCCAAAATGCCATTGAGTTCATTTTCAGTGCCTATTTTTAAAGTGTTCTTGTGAAACTGTAGGTCTTTTTCATGTCTGGAATCCACTTTGTGTCAATAACAGGGCTCAGTCGATAAAAGGTCTTACACACAAACCTAGGAACCTTAATTCTATCACTATAACCCATGTATAGCACTTAGCTTGGTGACATGCATCTGTAATACCCATCCTTCTGTGGAAGCTGAGGAAACAGAGACTGAAGAAGCACCTACAAGCTCAGAGCCAAACTACCTTGAACCAACTGCAACAGAAGCAAAAAGGACCCTGCCTCAACAGGTGGAAGGAGAGAACTGAGTCCCAAGAGTGCTACTCTATCCCGCCACCATGTGTACCTTGGCACATGTATGCCAGCATTTACACACATAGCACACACACACACACACACACACACACACACACACACACACAGAGAGAGAGAGAGAGAGAGAGAGAGAGAGAGAGAGAGAGAGAGAGATGAAATCATCCCCATCATCAAATAAATAGGTAAAACTTAAAAGTAGTTTGTCATTAAAATGATGGGAATTTGATCAAGGTTACGAGGAATCTGTAAAAAAAAAAAAAAGGGTACAGAACTGACACTTTGACAAAGTGACTTTTCAATGACTTCTTATTGAAAGTTGTTAAGTAATAAATTCAAAATAAATAGTTTATCTTAGGTTCTCAATTTTAAACTTTTTAACAGTTGGTGTATTTTTGAATATTCAATAATGTTTTTGCTAAACTTGCTAATTTCTTCTGATAGTTTATAAATTTGTTCACAAATCATTGTGGCATTTACAAGTAGTGGTATTTTCTTATTGATATCTAGGCTGGTTTTTAGTGCATTTGTTGGAGACTTCATGGTGTATTAATTAGAAGCATTGATCGTACATATGATTATTTCCAAGTTTGAGAGAAAAGTACCCCATGTCTTAATACACTAAAGGTTGTCATTACCCCATTTAGCTTTTTTGAGTTAAGGAGTATCACTTTTCTTATGCTGCTGGGTGTTCTTATACAACATGGATTGTGAGTTTTACTTACATTTTTTCTTCTATCTACAGAGTCAGTCATAAATCTTTTCTTCACTAATTGTGAAAAGAGGAAAAGAGACTTGATTAATTTTCTAATGGTTGGTCTGTCTTACATTCCTAGAATAAATTATACTTGTGTTCTTGGGTGTTTGTTTTCGCTGAGCTTCATAAAACAGGTAAGACTTAATTTTCCTTAAAGTTACTGTATGGTTGTGGCATGAAGACAGTTAAATATTTAGAATAATATTCACTCACGTGTAAATCTGACTAAGAGTGAAATTTTTATGTATATCTTGGAATGTTGTGAACTCAATTTCTTCAGCCAACAGCCTATTTAACTTTTGGGAAAAAAATGTGTGTGTTATATATGTACATGTTCGTGTATACAAGTGTGCTGGTGTACGTGCACGTATTTACAAGTGCACGTGAAGGTCTAAACTCTCATGTCCTGTCCTTCCGCATCACCAACCCCCTGTTACTTATGGAGACAAGGTCTCACAATCAACCAGGCACTACCGATTCAGCTAGACTAGCTGGCCAG
Source organism: Acomys minous (assembly GCF_964271855.1). Lineage (NCBI taxonomy): Eukaryota > Metazoa > Chordata > Mammalia > Rodentia > Muridae > Acomys > Acomys minous. The sequence continues at coordinate 29,797,136 of NC_140495.1, forward strand.
TGAGCCCCTGAGGTGCTGCCCTCTGCCTCCTCAGCACTCGGATGGTTGCTGTCCTGCCACACCCAGTTCTTTACATGGGAGCTTTGAATCCAAACTCAGGTCCTCGTCACTGCATAGCAAGCACCTAACTGACTGAGCCATCTCTCCACCCCCCCAAAGTTCTCCAAAATTCCTTTGTAAGTTGTTCTTGTCAAGAAAGTATCTATTTGGTTTGTTTTCAAACATCTTAGTGTATTTGTGTTCCTAGTTTTCTGTCTCTGAGATCTAGTTCACATACTATAAAATTGATCATTTTTAAGTGCACAGTTCAGCAGGGTTTTAGACTATTTACAAGGTTAGGCAATCATCATGACTATTAATTCTAGAACAATTTTTTCAAATCCCCCGAGGTCACACAACTGTTAGCAGTCACTAGCTGTTCCTCCTCCTAGCTTTTGGCAACTGCATACCTATCTTGTGTCTCTAAAAAAAATGGCCTTCTGAGAATATCATGCACAAATAGAATTATACACTGTGTGTCATTTTATGTCTGGTTTCTTTCACTCAGTGAGGTGTTTACAAGGCTTCCTAATGTAACAGCACTTGTCAGTAGTTTGTTCCTTTTCTGCTGCTCACCAGTATTCTTGGGTAATGGACACATCATCTTTTTTTTATTCATCAGTTGATATAAATTTGGGTTGCTTCCTCTGTGGGCTATTATGAAGGAAGCCTCTTCCAATGCCAATACTTGAGATACTTGTTTAAACATTTGTTTTTAATCATGTGATTATATAAATCCAAGAGTAGGGAGGTCTGGGTCACAGTCTAACTCCATCTTCCATATGTTGAGCGCTGCCAAAGAGAACAGACGAACCACTTTACATTTCTAAAAGAGGAGTGTGTGGCGGTCCCTGCTTCTCTTCATCCCACGGGTCCTGCTTCTCTTTTTTATTTTTTTTCTTTTTCTTTTTGTTGCATTATAGAAAGTATAAAGTGTGTTGATTTGCATGTTTCCGGTAATTACTAAGGTTGTGCCTCAACATATACTTGTGCTCTATTTGCTTTGCTTTTTTCTTTTTGACTAATTGATATGATATCTCACTATATGGCATAAACTCAATCTTACTCAAGATTCACAATCTTTCTGATTATATTTCCACTTTGTATTTTCTATTATCATCTTGCTAGATGTGCCTGTGATGTCATTGTTCTTTGTTGTATATATTTTCTCTTTTATTGCTATTTCCTCGTGTTTTAATTAGGACTATGGTCATAATTCAGTGGTAGAACACTTGCTTATCAGATGCAAAGGCTTGGGTTCAATTCTAAGAATGAGAACAACAACAAATTCCATCAAGTTCAATATAATGTTTAGATAATTGTGCAATACAAAGCTTACTCTACTTTTCTATCTTTCTTGTTTTGTATTGTGCCCATTAAAGTGTGTCCATTGAAATTAGCTTTCAAATGTGATATGTTGCATTTCCACTATCAGCCTGTCCAAAAAAAAAAGTCACAATTTATGTTCTTGTTTCTTTTTGGACTCATTGTTTATTATGAAGTTTATCACTGAATCAAGTGTTTAGAGGTTGTCCTCTTTTAATTTTCTGCTGCTTATTTCTAGATTATTTTCCTTGTGGTTATAAAAATACACTATATCTGATTTAATTCCTTGAATATTTGTTGACATTTAAAATAAATGCAAAATATAAAGGAGCCTACAAAGTACATAGAAATAAATAGCTGTGTATTTTCATTTTAAAAGTTGGACCAAAGGAAGTGTCTTCTCATTCTTGTTCTTTACCACTTTCTTATATACTGAAATGACAGTGGTTACTTAGAAATATAACCACAGTGGAAATGACAGTATCATACATGTTGATGTAACTATAACCATTCTATAACAAGTACTGTAAGATATCATTGACATATGAAATTTTATGAGGATAAAACCAATTCAAGCATCATAGATAGATTAATTTTGCATCAAACATGATGAAAGTAGGCCAGGAAGGATCAGAGGTTTTGTTCCCAGCTTATGAAAATGCCCTTTGTGGAGTGAATGTGTATATGTTTTTCAAAAACCAATTTAATCACTCTGCATTCAGCACTTGGGCATGAAGTCCCACCCTCAACTTAGTAGCAATTGGTAATGGGTAACTGCTAGGAGCAGGTGAGGACATTTTTAAAGGGTAAAGCCTCTGATAGGTTGATCACCTTCCGCTGGGAGGCTTTGTATTCAAGAGAATATGGGCAGTGCCAAATGTACCTGATGGGTGAAGAAGAAGAAGAAGAAGAAGAAGAAGAAGGAGGAGGAGGAGGAGGAGGAGGAGGAGGAGGAGGAGGAGGAGGAGAAGGAGGAGGAGAAGGAGAAGAAGAAGAAGAGGAAGAAGAAAAAAAAGAAGAAGAGGAAGAAGAAATAAAATTGGGTGGCTAGGAAGGAAGACTGGGAAGAGAGGTGACTAAAACATATTATGTGAAATTCTCAAAGAACTAATAAAAGGGAGAAAATACTAAACAGTAAAAAATAATTAAGTGAAAAAGAATATTTTATTCTGTTAATAATATCACAATTTAAAAAAATTGAAAAGCATTCATGAAATCTTTCACACTCTTATAATTTAAAAACATTGCATTTGGCCCTTTCCACGCTGCCCAGGGACGGGTCCATATGGCGTTGTTCTCGATTCCCGTCGTAACTTAAAGGGAAGCTTACACAATGTCCGGAGCCCTTGATGTCCTGCAGATGAAGGAGGAGGATGTCCTCAAATTCCTTGCCGCGGGAACCCACTTAGGTGGTACCAACCTTGACTTTCAAATGGAGCAATACATCTACAAAAGGAAGAGTGATGGTATCTACATCATAAATCTGAAGAGGACCTGGGAGAAGCTGCTGCTTGCAGCTCGTGCTATTGTTGCCATTGAGAACCCTGCTGACGTCAGCGTCATCTCCTCCAGGAACACTGGCCAGCGAGCCGTGCTGAAGTTCGCTGCTGCCACTGGAGCCACTCCTATTGCAGGCCGTTTCACACCTGGGACCTTCACCAACCAGATCCAAGCAGCCTTCAGGGAGCCACGGCTTCTAGTGGTGACTGATCCCAGGGCTGACCACCAACCCCTCACAGAGGCCTCTTACGTCAACCTGCCCACCATCGCTCTGTGCAACATGGATTCTCCTCTGCGCTATGTTGACATTGCCATCCCATGCAACAACAAGGGAGCTCACTCAGTGGGTCTGATGTGGTGGATGCTGGCCCAGGAAGTACTCCGCATGCGTGGCACTATCTCCCGTGAGTACCCATGGGAGGTGATGCCTGATCTTTACTTCTACAGAGACCCAGAGGAGATTGAGAAGGAGGAGCAGGCTGCTGCTGAGAAGGCTGTGACCAAGGAGGAATTCCAGGGAGAATGGACTGCACCAGCTCCTGAGTTCACCGCTGCGCAGCCAGAGGTGGCCGACTGGTCTGAGGGTGTGCAGGTGCCCTCCGTACCCATCCAGCAGTTCCCTACTGAGGACTGGAGCTCCCAGCCAACCACTGAGGACTGGTCAGCCGCTCCCACTGCGCAGGCCACTGAGTGGGTTGGAGCCACCACTGAGTGGTCCTGAGTTGCACTGCAGACACCTGAGCAAAGGGAGAAATGGAAGGAAAATAAAGTCTCTAAAAGTTGGGAAAAAAAAAACATTGCATTTGGCAAGCCTAATTCTATTTGTTAGCCATTTCATGATGTTCATGTTGACTCAAACTCTTATGATAATGCTTTGTTTTTATCCCAAACAGTTTAGAACACAATAATTCGTCTGTATATTTTAATACCATAAATCATTAATTTTCATAACCTTGTTTATAGTCTATAGAGTTCAAGATATTTTATCCTGTTTCAATGGATAAACCTATACTTAAAACAAAAACCTTACTCAGAAAGAAACATATATATCCACCTGCTGACATGTAGTGTGGATTTCCACTCCTAATTTCAATGGGTTTGCAGCTCCTTGACAGTTCTTCTCACTACTTAGGAAAAGCTTGAACACGGAACTAAAATACATCAGTTTTAAAACTAGTAACAGAATTTCATTTTTCTTTACAGCGGAATAAAACTGCTCTGCACCACATTTTCTTTTTTTCTTTTTTCTTTTCACCACATTTTCATTCTCCACTTATCTACTGTTAGACATCTAGGCTTGTTCACATTTCCTGGTTACTGTTAACAGAGAAGCAATGAACATGAACGTACTCTTCTGTTAGGATATAAAGTCCTTTGGGAATACCTCTAACAGCTGTACAGCTGCATCATCTGGTAGATGAGCTTTTTTTAGGAAGAACCACATTGATTTCCATAGTAACCGCACCGGTTTTCACTCACACTACAGCCATTATTGGAGCTTCCAAGCACTAGCAGTATTTACTTTCCCCACATCTTCCCCCATTTCCCCACATCAGTGCTAATTGAAACTGGTGATTAAATCGGAGACCCAAGACTTGCCGATGAGCAGGAGACTATGACATAGTGGACAGGTCTCCTCTAAATGGGACATCTCTATCACACTCCCTTCTCCCAAAACTCAGTGATAAATGCTGAAGAGAAAGTGGAAACAATTTAAGAGGACAGAGAAGATACAGGCAGGGCCACTGTACGCATGAACTTGCATTGGCTGTAGCTACATGTTTTAGACATAAGCAAGATACATTTGGCCAAAGTGGGTAGGGCTCATGAAGCCTCACCCAGCTGAGGAGCTACTGGTAGTCGATGGCTGCTGGTAGAATGAGAATCAGTTTTATTATGGGATGTTGTCTCAAAGAGCCTGCACATCCTCTAGAGGACTGCCCTTCACTCATACCCATGGAGGAAGTACTAAGTGGACTCTGTAGGTTGTAAAAGGAAGGAGCAAACAAATATACAAATTGTATATATTTTTTAAAAAGTGTGTGGATGTGTGAAGGACTTAAAGAGGGAATTTGGGAGGTGTATTTGATCAAAATATACATACTACATGCAGGTATGAAATTCTTAAACAATAAATAGAATTTTTAAAATATCAACAGATACAAAGACCTAGGAAAAATGTACGTTTATCCCATAAATCAATTCTAAAATAAAATATAGGCAGACAAATTTTAGCCTAGGAACTTTTACCCATAAAGAAGTTGAGAGAACTGTAGGCAGTAAGTTCTTGGCTGGGGAAGGATCACAAAGATCTTTAGCAGTTCTGGACAGCACATAGGCGACCTATCAAAGGCAGCCTGAGACTCACATCTGCGCTCTTCTCCCTCGAGCTACCTGTAATCAAGTCCTTCAGCCTATGCCACGCCAACCTCCTTCTGTTTTCCATGTCCTTTCCAGCAGTTTGAGCTGACTCACAGTGTTCCTAAGAACTGACTAGCGTGTAGAGGTTTGGCTTGAAGTGTATCTCAGTGTTTTTCTGAAGTTGTTGCCTCATCATGAGGCTCCAATTGTATACATTGAAGAAGGATTTCACCGAAGAGATCCAAGGTCTCGCTCTCCCCTTACATTACGTCTCCCTCTGAATTTCCTCTTTGTTGAAGTTAGCTTTGATGGTCTGACATGTGGGCTCTTGCAAGAGATTGTTTTCCACTTTGTGGCTATTCTTTCATCTGTTGCTTATTTGGGGGGTGTATTTAAGACCTTTAAATGTATTATTATTCATCACACCTTTAAAGATAAGTTTGATAGTGTTGACGCAAAAAATCACAGATCTCATCTTAAAGGAAATAAGTGATAGTTTACTCTTGAGCCATGTTGTGTGACCATCGCCCAGGAACACAGAATTAGGTTGCTAGTATTATGCGCCAGTGTGGAAGTAATTCCAGGAACTTGTTATAGTCTTACAGAACAGAGTAATTAGTAAATCAAGAAATATTTAAAATACAGTGGTGTGTCTATCAGAAAAGCAGGTACACTGAAATGGAGGAAGATTTCCTCTAAGCTCAAGATGTTATCTGATGGCATTCCCACCTTTTGTATTGTTAGAAGCTAGTGGTCTGCTAAGTCAACAGATTCTAGCAAGTTTGTATTTATTGTCACAAGATGTTAGTTCTAACACAGAGGCACAAGAAATGGCTCTTCAGGAGGGCCAGACCTTAGCCCAAAATAAGGTAACTAGCCTCTAGACTTGCAACATTCCAATCTTTCCACAATCCTGAAATTAGTCAAACTAGTGCCTGCAGACACAGATTTCTTTCAGGAGTTTTTATTCACAGACTTTTGCTTTTACACTAGCAAGACTAGCTCAAACCATGAGCTCTGTATTTGACTGAGATACTCAGCCTCCTTATATAATGGAAGAACACTTGATGAAAGATGATTCCTGACATTAACCCAGACTCCACACACACACACACACACACACACACACACACACACACACACACACACATACACACACACACACATAACACACACACACACACACACACACACACACACACACACACACACACACACACCACGAAGGAAGGTCAAAAGGGAAGGTCATTTTTTCAATGAAAAATGTTTAAAAATAATGAGATTCTGCATGGTTCGCATGCTCATTATTATTGGGATGGATATCTTCAGTCAGAACTGGGAAAGGTGTCTCGTATGCACATGCACACATGCACCCATAACTACACATCCACACTGACAGCCGACGACAGTTTGCACTGGCAAATCCAACACCACAGGTTTGTACAAAGTCCTCCCTTGACACACATCACCTTCTGTCTCTGACAGGGTGAAACCTGGCTCCCATCAGCTCTCAGTTGCCTTTTTGGTTCAATTCCTGCAGCGTTCAACGAGTCTCCCGTTGTTACCACATCTTTCTTCCCTTGTTCCCTTTGCTGACTCCGAGCTGCCGCCGCCTCCTCCCTGTACTCCTACGAAAAAATGTTCTTTTTGTCCAGTCAAGAATCCAACACTTTGCTCCAGCCCGATGCTACCAGTACCCTGCAGAGCTACCCTTCACACTGGCCCCATGTCCCTGCAGTGCCACAAAAATATTCTCATTCAAAAGTAAAAATGCCAATTGATTCCACATCACTCTATTACTCCTAGACCCTCTTAGAAGCAAGCCTGAAGGGAAGATTCATTTTGGAATGGTTTGTTTAAAGGTGAAGACTGTTGTGCAGGAAAACAGGGAAGGAGCCAGACCAGCTGGAGGAAGCCAGTGCGCGTGAGCTCTACTGAAACTGACAGAAATGATGAGCAAGTTGCGTGGAATCGGGGCAAAGGCACTCTGGCTGCGCATCCAGGGGTCCTTTAGACTCCCAGAAGCCTTCCGCCCTGCAAATCCATTCCAGCTGCGCTCAATCATTTGGTTGTAAACAGTCTGTGTAGAGTGTGTGATGACTGCAAAACTGCACAGCGCCTGAAGTCACGCAAAGCTACACCCCTGCAGCTGGACGAGTGTGAGCCCGTTTCCCATTATCACCCCAAACCAAATTCTGTTTTTCAGGTTACAGGGGATTTTTTTTTATGATTACAGCTCAGAGTCAGTTCAGTACCACATTAAAAAGAAGCCTTAGGTAAAGAAGCCCTTAGATGTACAGTGAATAATAAGTTTACTGCAAACCACAGGTCACATCGCAGCCCAAAGACAAAGGACAGAATCAGATTACAGTATACTTGTTCCAACATAGACTTCTGGAAAGCTTTTCCTTGGGTTCTTCCTGAGGAATAGCAGCTATTGCACTGGCAGACACTCTCTGCCCATCCCTAGGGCACCTGTCTAGAGTAAGCAGCCAGTCGGGGAGCACGGTGAATTAACAGGGATTTCTGAGGCAATGATATCTGACATTTATATTCCTCATATATTGGTATTCTATATGTATATGTGTGTATGATGTCTGTGCTTATAGTCTTTATATGAGACCCATAGCATTTCAGACCTTACTTTTTCATTTACAGGCACATGTGCCTTTTTGAACAGTGTATCAAGTTTTTCAAATAAACAAGACAGATCGTGCACATGCTGAAAATGTGAGATTAAAAAGAGGAGGCCATGCCACTGAAGAGCTACTGCACCTCACAGAGTCAATGGCAACTTCAGGCAGAAATGTCCTAGATGTTGCCCTTGAATGTAATGCCCTCACTTCAGCACTTTATAAAAGCAGGTTAAGTGGGCAAAATACCAGGAGACCTATGGGCCCTTGACATACCGCAACGTCATACAGAAAAAGAAACAAGAAATTCTAGCTACAGTTATAAAACACAAACACAACAAACAGATAAATGAACAAAACTTAAGGCTCGCGTAATGACATTCTCCTGAAAGTCTCAATTTGAAACTCTCAATAGTTTCTTTGCTATTTAGGTCACAGTTTAAATAGGGGATACAAACAGGAGGAAATAAAACCCAAGGCTAAAGCACCAGTGGCGTTACAAAGAAGTAATGCTTTGGTCACTTAATACTCTACATATGCTTATTGAATGAATTGTTTAAAACAGTATTATTTAATCACATGTGTTTATCTGGTTGTTTGTTTTTTTTTTCCTTTGTTTGTGTTTTTTGATACAGAGTTTCTCCGTGTAGCCCTGGCTGTCCTGGAACTCACTCTGTAGATCAGGATATCCTTGAACTTGGATACCTGCCTCCCTCTTCATCATCTGGAGTGCTAGAATTAAAGGCATATGCCACAATTCCCAGTTTACAAATATGTATCAAATACTTGAAATTTGGTAATTCAGACAAAAAATGAAAATAGTGAAAAACTCTACTTAGACGTCAAAAGTTTGGGTGAAAGAAAATTAATGCAAAACATCCCAATAATATTACACTTACTCTTACAATGATATTCGAATATTTGTGTTAAATTTATATATGCATGCCATTATTTGTTAATTCAGTCTAAGTCTTTCAACTTTTGTAATATGGATACTAGATATTTTAAAATTACATTCATGGAAATCCCTTACATCTATTGGGAAACATGAATTACATTTCAGAGCATAGTCAAGATATTGTCCAAACAAGGGTCAGCTTCCCATCCTAGTTCATTCCTAGGAGAACGTCATACCTTACTCCCCTTAAAGATAAACTTGGTAAATAGCATCCTTCAGCTGGAGGATTTTAATGAGTGCCCCTTCCCAGAAGTCGCTTCAAGAACCAAGTGTGATTATCTTCCTTACCTGCAGGGGAGGTAAAGTGGCCCTTCTTCCCCTCTTTATCCCCCTAGCTATTAACATGGATGCCCTCCCACTTGCACACAATGTATACTAAACATTTACTTAGATGGAAGCATTTACTAAATAGTTCTTCCCAATACTTCTTCCAACAGAATGTCAGCAACAACAACCAAAAAAAAAAAAAAACAGTAAAAAAAAAAAGAAAACAGTATTTGTTCCCAGACCTTGATTGCTAATACCATTCTCAAAGTTCTCCTCAAAGAAGTGGCTGACTTTGTAGCTACAGCTACATGAGCCTTGAGTATCTTTCAGAACCACAGTTGACCATATTTCGGAAAAGACAAAATGATGACCACATGTCAAAAGGACACAGAGCTCCAGTTTCAGCTAAAGCTGAAATAACCAGAACAACAGCAACTCATTGCATGTTGAAGACCATCTGTGCATATCCATACTGACAGAAGTGAGTCAACGAGTAAGTGATAAATGAACTAGGCACACTTCTACACAAGAATTGCAAAGACTTTATCTTAGATTGGACTCACCATATCACATGTTCCATGGAAAAGAAGTGAATGGCTCACTCTTTCCCTAGGTGTGTTCTGTTCTTAGTGACAAATTGCATGGTATGGTGAGGTATGTGAGAATGAATAAATCCCCTGTGGAATAGCCTTGAAGGTACTTCCTTCTCCAGGTGAAAGCAGAAAACATCAGCAATGACACTACTACATTCTAAGCAAACATTTTTAATGTATGTTGACAGTGGCGCTTCATCCCTGTAGTCTGCCCCCCAAAACAATGAGTCTGACATAAACATTAGAAAAAGAACAAGTTGAGAACCAGTCTACAAATGGCCATCTTAGAAACCCCTCAAAACCAGTAAAGTCATGACAAAGCATTAAAAGGCTAAGGAGACGACGTAGCTGAAACAAGTCTGGTATCTCAGTCGAGGTGTAGTAATATTCAAGAAACGTTACAGGATGTGGCACCACTTGTCTGTAACCACAGTGCCCCTGCAGGAAGATAGGAGACAGAAAAAGGAGACTCTGGGAACCTGCAGATCTGCCAGCCTGACGTATGCAGCAGCAGACATGGATCTGTATGTAAAAAGGTGGAAGATGAGGATAAACAGTTGAGGTTATCCTCAGAATCTTGTACACACTCTGTGGCAGACACAATACACACACACACACACACACACACACAGAGAGAGAGAGAGAGAGAGAGAGAGAGAGAGAGAGAGAGAGAGGGAGAGGGAGGGAGAGATAGACAGAAACAGACAGAAACAGGGAGACAGAGACAGCGACAGACAGAAAAAGTTTTAAAAAATAAGCATCGGAAAAACTAAAGTACTACTAATAATATAATAATATTGGCTCGTTAACTATGTGCCATAGTGCTACAGGATCGTAACAGAGAAAATGTGTACAATATATATTGGAACTCGTTGCAGTATCTTAGAGAACTTTCAGTAAGTCTAAAGCTACCTGAAGTTAAATATTTTATGTATGTATAGAGCAAAATATTTTAGTTACTTTGAAACGTCCTTTAGTTACAAGAGACCCAAGCCAAGAATTGTATCCTGAACTTTGTGGAAACCTCTGAGTGGCTGAACACAGATACCTCAACTAGAGTAGAAACCAAGTCTCTGCGGAGTTCCAGGCACTCGTTTTGATGCCTGTTACTGCTTCAGTTAGACTTGAAGGTCGGAGAGATCCTACATTTGTATTAATTGTATTGAAACCATTAAAAGGTGATCATTTAACACTGTGTATATCCTCATTAGTTCATCTGTGCTGACCTCTTCCGCTACAAAGCAATGCTGGGACAGCCTCATGGTGAACAGCATCACCTCCAATGTGTGCATTTGCCCAGAAGTCCCAGCAATGACCTCTGAGCACGACTATGATGCACACTGCTGTCCTAGATAATAAGAATTTAAAGGTGCAATGTCTACTCATCAGGGCATTATAATATAATGTCGTATTGAGTCCAGAAGCACTAATGTAAAAAAAAAAAAAAAAAAAAAAAAGACATAGTAGCAGATCAAACATCCAATCCTGCCTTGGCTGGCTCTCCCTCTTGACATCTCTGCCTCCTCATACAGAATGAGAAGCACTTGCCTAAGCAGAGGCTAATGAGGAATCAGCCCAGCTTCCTTTATTTCCTTTTTGCTCTGTAGCAACAGTAACACCTCTCGTCCTCTATGTTTCACTTTACTTTTTAAAAAATATTTTTTATTGATTTATTCATATTACATCTCAATTGTTATCCCAACCCTTGTATCCTCCCTTCCTCACAGTTGAGTGGAGAGTGGGGTCTGACTTTCACATGAACTCTGGTGCCCCATATATGACCACGTCCCCTGGATGGGGAGGCCTGGTGGCACTCAGAGGAAGGATAGCAGGCTACCAAGAAGAGACTTGATCAATTTACTTTTAAACTAGAAGTATTGATGATGACAGATTTCCCCCAAACCGCTGGGCTCAGTCTCTCAGAAAGATTTGTGACCTTAAAGAAGCTCTTTACTCACTGTGAAGCTCTGTTTCCTCACTTAGTAAATTATATTAACAGCACAATGTAAGCTATCGTTGTAAAAAATTAAATTGAATTAGCAGCACTATATTCTATTACAGTGTTTATTGTACATTAAGCATCTGATAAACATGAACTGCAGTTATTCAGTGTCTGCCTGCTTCTTGTCCTCAGGAACGTGGGTTCTGAAGGCTCTGTGGCAGCATTTGGCTAAAGGTAGCCAAAAGCTCTGCCCCCAGCATGAGTGTCACAGAAAGTGGGAATCAAAACCACAAAGCTCCTCACCTCCAGCAGGGGACATCTACAGCAGGCCATATTTTTTAAAAAGACAAATAATATTCTATGTCTATGGAATTCAATTTCTTCCAGTGTCTACACTAAATAATTACATAAAGAATCCAACATTCCCCACCCAAGGGACCGTTGTGGTCTGGCTTTGGATGACAAGGTTTGCTGACCTCAGTTTATAGTTTTCTGTATGGCAAATATGGGGACCATCAACTCATGCCTGGAATATTATTAAAGTGTTTTCTTGTAGTGTGTTTAAATTAGGTACTCTGTTTCAATTCATTAATTTTTAAATTAACCAGTTCTATATGCTCTTCTGCAAAATATCTAGAAATGTTTTCCTACAGCTCAACATTGCCCTCCTATGGACTAAAATCCATAACATAAATGTTCTAATGTTTAAAAACAAATAGGAAAATTATACTCCTATAGCACAATGATTAAAAGAAGCAATTAGCCTTTGGGATTCAGAATATCAAACACACACCTGTCCCCAGCATCCAAGCATGCTCACAACTCTTATGGATGAGTGTGCCTAGAGAGACTTCCCTTTTCAGACACTCTCCAGTCTGAGTGGGCAATCAATGTACAAACGTGACCAGCAACTCAGCAAGTAAGCAGCGGCTTCACAGAGGCTGGCCAGTCATCAAGGGACGTGCATGGTGGTTTTATTTACTGGTCACTTCACATTAGGTAAACATCCAACAAATTAAAAGAGAGAGAGAGAGAGAGTGTAAGTAAGATTTAGTCCAGAGTTCCACAAAGTATTAAGCCACACTTTGCTAACAATTCACCTGGACCTGGAAGTGTGAAGTTTAGCAAATTAACAATGAGGCACTGCAGGGCAATGATCAAGATAAACAAATAAACAGAAAAGGTGAAGGGTAGGAAATCAATGCTTTACATACACTTAAGAATATCAGTGGCAGGTGGGTGTGGTGCCCAGTGCTTTTAATCCTAGGACTCAGGAGGTAGAGGCAGGTGGATCCCTATGAGTTTGAGGCCACCTTGGTCTACAAAGCGAGTCCAGGACAGTGAGGACTTGTTATACAGAGAAATTCTGTCTCTAAAAAACAAAGCAAAACAAAAAGCAAACAACAACAACAACAAAAATAACATCATTGTCTAAATGTTGTATATAACAAACTCATAGGAAAAAAGTGAGAAAAACAGTGCTGCCCATTATACTTACTCCTTTTTAATACAGTGCTTGAAGCACTGGGTAGAATTGTAAGAGAAGACAAGGAGGAGCCACAGAAATGTTAAGTGGCTGAGAGCACTTGCAGCTTTTCCAGAGAACCTTGGCTAGATTCCTAGTACCCACACAACAACTACCACCTTTAATTACAGCTCCAGAGGATCCAACACCTTCTTCTGGCCTTTTTGGTAACTAGGCAAACAAATGGTCCACAGACATACATGTAGGTGAAACACCCACACAAATAAAATAAAAATAAATACATCTGAAATAAAAAGATAAGGCAAGGAAATAAAAGAAATACAAATATAAAAAGAAGTCAAAATATCCTGATATATGAGATCCCCAAAATTCTACCATAAAACTACTGGAAATAATCTACAGGTTCAAAAAAAATGTCAAGAGATAAAAGCAACATTAAAAAATCATCAGTCTTGCTATACATACATACAAACACACATACATACACACACACACACACACACACACACACACACACAAGCATGATGAAGAAAAAAATACTCTCACGAATAACATAGTGACAAGAAATATCTTGAATATCTTGGAAAAAGCATAACCAAGGAAGTAAAAGACCTGTAAAACTGAATCATTAAGTCTCTAAATAAATAAATACATTGAAAAATACTCTAAAAATGGAAAGATACCCCCATGTTCATATATTTGTAGAATCAATATTGTAGAAATAATCATCCTATCAAAAGGAAGTTATAGCTTAAATATAATACCAAGTAAGTAACCCAGGATGTTCTTAATGGACACAGAAAAAAAAAAACATACATCATATGTCACACCAAAGTCCCTGTGATGACAATTCTTTGTTGTCAACTTGACAACATCTAGAATTAACTAAAACAAAAATGAAGGGCACACCTGTGAAGTATTTCTTCATTTGAAGTGGAAAGATCTACTTCTAATCTGGTTCTTTAAAATGGGAAGACACAGCAACAACTCAGCTCTTGAGGTCAGAAGACCCATCTTTAATTCGGATCTCATCTGAGCCAGGCTTTCTTCAGGAAACCTATGTAAATACCTGGGAGAAGCAAGTTTGCTCTCTGTTTGATTGCCTTTGTCTTGCTAGCAAGCCATTCTTTCACTGGCATCAGCACCTACTTCATCTGGATTCTGGCTTATCTGGCAGACCAGCTGAGACATTCAGACTAAGGGACTAAACAACTGTGATATTCTTGGACCTCCTGTTTATTGGCAGTCATTGTTGGATTAGCTGGAGCACAGCCTGTAAGTCATTCTAATAAGTCACCTTTCTATAGATACATATAGAGATTGATTCTATTCATTTTGTCACTCTGTAGAACTTTGACTAATATAGTTCCCAAGTAGCCAAAGCAAAGATGAGCAAAGAGAGAAGCTCTAGAAGGAATACTTTCCAGATTTCAAAATGCATTACAGAGACTAAAGAAAAAATTCTCTCATCAAAATCAATATACCAGAATGGAAGACATAAATCAAACTACACATACCCAAAATCATCTGAGAGTTGACAAAGATGCCAAGAAACATATTCTAGGGAAAAGAGGTGTTTTTTTTAATGCTGTAGGGAAAACTGATTGTCCACAGATAGAAGAATGAAATTGACCTTACCTATCACATACACAAAAATCAGCACCAAATTCACCAAAGCCTTCAATGGAAAACTATAAACACTGAAAGTTGTAAACAGAAAGTATACCTTACAAGGGAGATCCAAGATGGCAGCGAGCAGTGTGGACCGTGTTTGGAAGCTCCAGTGAACAATTCAGGAAATTGCACAGATTTCTGAGCCAGGAACACCAAGGTCCCCACACCACGGCAGCAGGAGTGCTCCACAGTTAGAAAGGACCAGGGTATGGAGGACTTGCATGCCCCTGCACATGGGAGGAGCGAGGATTTTCTCGGATTGGAGCAGCAGCAGCAGAGGCAGCAGCAGCAGCAGCAGCACCCGCAGCTGAGGTTTGCAGCTCAGAGCCTTCCAGTGGAGGCGATTGGTGTGTTCGCTGGTGGGAGTTGCTGCGGGAGAGGAGGCTCTGGACAGGATTTGGGTCGCGTGGTGCCTTGAGACCCAAACTGGACTCGGCGGACAGTTCAGACCTAAAGTCCCGGGTTTGCTCAGTGCGCTGTGCCGTGGAGACACTGGCTCAGCTCAGCAAATAATTCTGCCTGAGGCAATACCTCAGCGCAGCCACAGCTCCCCTGCTGTGACGCAGGCTGGGAAGAGCTCTCAGTTCCCCCCTAGGCACCAGCTCAGCGCAGCCGCAGTTCTCCTGCTGTGATGTAGGCTGGGAAGAGCGCTCAGTTCCACTGGAGGCATAAGCTCAGCGTAGCCGTAGTTCTCCTGCTGTGGCAGACGGTTCAGGCCCTGAGAATCGAGCTGAGCTCGACGCGTGGTTTGGGCCCAGTGTCCCTGGCTGGACTTGGCAGGGGACCCAGAAGTCTGTGGATACCCTGGCCTGACCCAACACTCATTCAGAGACCCAGAATGATTGCAGGACCCACAGCAAAGGGAGCTGAGGATCGCTGGGTGTGAGGGCCCAAAACGACGGGGCTAACCTGCCAACCACACCAGTGAAGCATCAGAGCTTCCAGCCTACGGAAATTGTGAGAAAAACAAGTGAATCTATCATCAGACTCCCTCCATCCAACTCTGGAAGTTACCCAAAAAAACAGAGACTGCAAGATGTCTAAAGGACAGCGTAAAAGCATACACAAAAAACCCCAAAACAACATGGCATCTCCAGTTTCCAGCTATCTCAAAGAAAACAACCCAGAGAACTCAAATACAATGGAAATACAAGAAAATGACCTCAAATCCTTGGTAATGAGGAAGATAATGGAGGAAACAAATAAAAATTGTAATCAAATGCAGAAAGATGCAGCAAAACAGGTGAGAGACATAAAAGAAGCATATAGAGTGGAACGGGAAATTTTTCAGGAAAATGCAAACAACCAGATGTAAGAAATAAATAAAATGGTTCAAGCTCTGAAGACCTATGAAGTGACAATGGAAGAAACTCAGGAACATACAAAAAAACAGATGAAAGAAATCAAAAAATCTGTTCAAGATATGAAAATGAAAATAGATTCAATGATAAACACACAGACAGAAGAAAAACGAGAATGTCAAGCCTCAGAGAAGAAGGCGAGTGACACAGAGGTGAGCTTTTCTAACAGAATCCAAGAGATGGAAGAATGAATCTCAGGTCTAGAAGATACAATCACAGATCTTGAAGCAACCATTAAAGAAAATGCCAAATCTGGAAAACTCCTGACACAAAACATCCAAGAAATTAAGGACACTGTGAAAAGAAGAAATCTGAGGATAATAGGCATTGAAGAAAGAGAAGATATCAGACTCCAAGGCCCAGAAAATATTCTCAACAAAATCACAGAAGAAAATTTCCCCAATCTAAAGAAAAAGATGCCTATAAACATACAAGAGCACCAAATAAAATTGACCAGAAAAGAAAAACTGCCCATCACATAATAATCAAAACACAAAACATACAGAACAAAGAAAAATATTAAAAGCTGCAAGGGAAAAGGGCCAAATAACATTTAATGGCAAACCTATCAGAATTACACCCGACTTCTCAGCAGAGACCATCAAAGCCAGAAGAGCCTGGACAGAGATCCTGCAAACCCTAAGAGACCACAGATGCCAGGCCAGACTACTTTACCCAGAAAAACTATCAATAACCATTGATGGAGAAAACAAAATATTCTATGACAAAAATAAATTCAAACAGTACCTATCCACAAATCCAGCTTTACAGAAGGTACTAGAAGGAAAACTCCATCCCAAAGGGTCAAGCTACAACCAAAACTACTCAGGAAATAGATAACTATACCATGGCAAAAACACAACTACACAAATGCTCAACTGGAACCAACATCAAAATTAAGACGCTTAACAGTAACTGGTCATTAATATCTCTCAACATCAATGGTCTCAATTCTCCAATAAAAAGACACAGACTAAATGAATGGGTGCATAAACAAGATCCAACATTCTTCTGCATTCAAGAAACACATCTCACCCATAACGATAGGCATTACCCCAGGATAAAAGGTTAGAAAAAAATATTCCAAGCAAATGGTCACAAGAAGCAAGCAGGCGTAGCCATTTTAATATCGAACAAAATAGACTTTCAACCAAAATTAATCAGAAGGGATGAGGACGGACACTTCATACTCATCAAAGGTAAAGTCAACCAAGATGACATCCCAATTCTGAACATCTATGCTCCCAATACAAGGGCACCCATATTTGTAGAAGATCTGCTAAAAAGCCTTAAACCACACTTCGATCCCCACACAATAATAGTGGGAGACTTCAACACCCCACTCTCACTGAAGGACAAGTCACTGAAACAGAAACAAAGCCGAGAAATAACATCATTAACCAATGCCATGGGTCAAATGGATCTAACAAATATCTATAGAACCTTTCACCCAAACAAGAAAGAATATACCTTCTTCTCTGCACCCCATGGAACCTTCTCCAAAATTGATCACATCGTAGTTCAGAAAGAAAGCCTCAACAGATACAAGAGGATTGAAATAATACTTTGTATCCTATCAGATCACCATGGGCTTAGCCTGCAATTCAACAACAACAGAAATAACAAAAAGCCTACACGTATGTGGAAACTAAACAACTCTGCTAAATGACACCTGGGTCAGGGAAGAAATAAAGAAAGAAATCAAGGAGTTTCTGAAATTCAATGAAAATGAAGGAACAACATACCCAAATTTGTGGGATACATTGAAAGTAGTGCTAAGAGGAAAATTCATAACACTAAGTGCCTTTAAAAAGAAATTGGAAACATCGCACATAAGCACCTTAACGACACAACTGGAAGCCCTAGAAAAAAAAGAAGCAGAAACACCCAAAAGGAGCAGACGTTTGAAAATAATCAAATTCATGGCTGAAATTAACAAATTAGAAACTAAGAAAACAGTCCAAAGAATCAACAAAACCAAGAGTTGACTCTTTGAGAAAATCAACAAGATAGACAGGCCATTAGCCAAACTAACTAAAAGGCATAGAGACAGTATTGAAATCAACAAAATCAGAAATGAAAGGGAGACATAACAACAAACACTGAAGAAATACAAAGAATCATAAGATCCTACTTTGAAGGCATATATGCCACAAAATTTGAAAATCTAAGGGAAATGGATGATTTTCTTGATCAATTTCACTTGCCAAAGTTGAGTGAAGAACAGATAAACAAGCTAAATAGTCCCATTTCCCCTACAGAAATTGAAGCAATCATTGATAGTCTCCCAACCAAAAAAAGCCCAGGGCCAGATGGTTTCAGTACAGAATTCTACCAGGCTTTCAAGGGCGAGCTAATACCGATACTCTTCAAGCTACTCCAAAAGATAGAAAGGGACGGACTATTACCAAATTCATTCTATGAGGCCATAGTCTCATTAATACCTAAACCTCACAAAGACTCAACAAAGAAAGAGAATTTCAGACCAATTTCTCTGATGAACATCGATGCAAAAATACTAAATAAAATACTTGCAAAATGAATACAAGAACACATCAAAGATATCATTCATCATGACCAAGTAGGTTTCATTCCAGGCATGCAGGGATGGTTTAATATACAGAAATCCATCAATATAATCCACCATATAAACAAACTGAAAATAAAAAAGCACATGATCATCTCTTTAGATGCAGAGAAAGCATTTGATAAAATCCAACACCCATTCATGTTTAAAGCTTTAGAGAGATCGGAGATACAAGGCACTTTCTTCAACATAATAACGGCTATATACAGCAAGCCAATAGCCAAAATCAAAGTAAATGGTGAGATACTCAAGGAAATTCCTGTAAAATCGGAAACAAGGCAAGGCTGCCCTCTCTCTCCATATCTCTTCAATATAGTACTCAAAGTTCTAGCCAGAGCAATAAGACAAAAAAAGGAGATCAAGGGAATGCAAATGGGAAAGGAGGAAGTTAAATTATCC
Source organism: Acomys minous (assembly GCF_964271855.1). Lineage (NCBI taxonomy): Eukaryota > Metazoa > Chordata > Mammalia > Rodentia > Muridae > Acomys > Acomys minous. The sequence continues at coordinate 29,816,262 of NC_140495.1, forward strand.
CTATTTGCAGATGATATGATAGTCTACATAAGTGACCCTCAAAATTCCACTAGAGAACTCCTACAGCTGATAAACACCTTCAGCAAATTGGCTGGATACAAAATTAACTCAAAAAAATCTGTAGCCTTCCTATACACAAATGACAAGCTTGCAGAGGAAGAAATTAGGAAAGCCACACCCTTCACGTTAGCCACCAGCAACATAAAATATTTAGGAGTTACTCTAACTAAGCAAGTGAAGAACTTGTTTGAAAAAATTTTCAAAACTCTGAAGAAAGAGCTTGAAGATGACATGAGAAGATGGAATGATCTTCATTGCTCATGGATCGGGAGAATTACCATAGTAAAAATGGTCATCCTACCAAAAGCAATCTACAGATTCAATGCAATCCCTATCAAAATACCTACACAATTTTTTAAAGACATTGAAAGTTCAATTCTGAACTTCATATGGAAAAACAAAAAATCCAGAATAGCTAAAATAATCTTGTACAATAAAAGGTGCTCCGGAGGAATCTCCATACCTGATCTCAAACTGTACTTTAAAGCAATAGTAATTAAAACAGCATGGTACTGGCACAGCAACATGCTGGTAGATCAGTGGAATCGAATCAAAGACCCAGATATGAATCCACACACATATGGTCACTTGATTTTCAACAAAGAAGCCAAATCCATTCAATGGAAAAAGGATAGCATCTTCAACAAATGGTGCTGGTCTATCTGGATGTCTATGTGTAAAAAAATGCAACTGGACCCATATTTGTCACCTTGCACAAAACTCAAATCCAAGTGGATTAATGACCTCAACATAAAACCAGAGACACTAAGTCACTTAGAAGAAAAAGTGGGGAAGAGCCTGAAACATATTGGCACAGGAGACAACTTCCTGAACAGAACACCAACGGCCCAGGCATTAATGTCAACAATTAATAAATGGGACCTCATGATGCTGAGAAACTTCTGTAAGGCAGGAGACACTGTCAAGAGAACAAAGCGACGGCCTACAGACTGGGAAAAGATCTTCACCAACCCTACATCTGATAAAGGTCTAATATCCAAAATATATAAAGAACTCAAGAAATTAAACACCACCAAACCAAATAACCCAATTGAGAAATGGGGCTTGGAACTAAACAGAGAATTCTCAACAGAGAAATATCAAATGGTTGAGAAACACTTAAGGAAATGCTCAGCCTCCTTAATCATCAGGGAAATGCAAATCAAAACAACTCTGAGATTCCATCTTACACCCATCAGAATGGCTAAGATAAAAAATTCAAGCGACACCACATGCTGGCAAGGATGTGGGGAGAGAGGAACACTCCTTCATTGCTGGTGGGAATGCAAACTAGTACAGCCACTTTGGAAATCTATCTGGTGCTATCTCAGAAAAATGGGAATAGGGCTTCCTCAAGCCCCAGCTATTTCACTCTTTGGAATATACCCAGAAGATGCTCCAGCACACAAGAAAATTTGCTCAACCATGTTCATAGCAGCCTTATTCATAATAGCCAGAACATGGAAACAGCCTAAGTGTCCCTCAATAGAAGAATGGATAAAGAAACTGTGGTACATATACACTATGGAATACTACTCAGCTATTAAAAACAAGGAATTCCCGAAATTTGTGGATAAATGGATTGAGCTAGAAATGATCATAATGAGAGAGTTAATCCAAAAGCAGAAAGATTCAAATGGTATATACTCACTTATATCTGCATATTAGCCCAAGGGGCATGTCCCACGAAAGCCTTCACTTACCAGAAAACTGAGAGAGAGGGGAGGACATTCTAGTGGGACTCTAGATGAGAGAAGCATGGGAGAATAGCAAAGTAGAAGGATCCAGAGGGTCCTAGAAACCTACAAGTAGAACATTATGATAGGCAGATTTGGGCCCAGGGGTCCCACTCAAACTAAGACACCAGCCAAGGACAATACAGGCCATAAACTTTAAACCCCTACCCAGATCTAGCCAATGGTCAGAACATTCTCCACAGTAGAGTGCAGAGTGGGATATTACTTTCTCACATACTCTGGTGCCTCACCTTTGACCATGTCCCCTGGAAGGGGAGTCCTGGTGGCACTCAGAGGAAGGACAGCAGGTTACCAAGAAGAGACTTGATACCCTATGAGCATATACAGGGGGAGGTAATCCCCCTCAGGAACAGTCATAGGGGAGGGGAGTAAGGGGAAATGGGAGGGAGGGAGGAATGGGAGGATACAAGGGATGGGATAACCATTGAGTTGTAACAAGAATAAATTAATAATAATAATAATAAAGAAAGTATACCTTACAAGATAGGGTGCAAGAAAGGAGTTTATGAATATAATTGATTCACTTCTTGAATTAAGGACAACATTTGGCAAATGAACCCTCATAAAATTAAACATTTCTGTCAGCAAAGGAAATAATCAAGTGAAGAGGAGTCTCACAGCATAGGGGAAAAAAATCTTTGCTAGCTATATATCCAGCAGAGAATTAAAATCCGGAACATACAAAGAATTCAACAAAGAACCAAAAAAAAAAATTAATAATAATAACGTAAGCAACAAATGGTTTATAGATCAGTGAATTTTTAAAAGAAGAAATAAAAATAGCTAATAAATATTTTTATGAGTCTTGAATATCCTTAGCCATCAGAGAAATGCAAATTCCATCTCCCTCTAGACACAATAGCTAATATCATGAAAGCAACTAACAAATGCCAGTGTGTTTGTTGGGAATAAGGCACCGTCATTCACAGTTGGTGAGCTTGCAACTATAGCGATCTGTGTGGGGGCTAGAGAGATGACTCAGCCATTAAAGACTAGGCTCACAACCAAAAATATAAGAGATCAGTGTGGAGAATTCTCAAAAAGCTAAAATAATAATGAGGACCCTAGGGAGAATGTTTAAGTCTCACTCAGAAGGACAAATAGAATAGACACCAGAAGCAGTTGAAGAGAAGGAACAGGATGGGAGCCTACCATAGAGGTCCTCTGAAAGACTCCATCCAGTGGGGGATCGAAGAAGATGCTGAGACTCACAGCCAACATTTGGGATGGAGCTAAGGGAGTCTTACGGAAGAATTAAGGGATAGAAGGACCCAGAGGGGACAGGAGCTCTATAAGAAGAGCAATAGAGCCAACAAATCAGAGCTGGATGTGGGTGGGAGCGGTGCTATGGAGACTGATCTACCAACCAAGGACTATTCATGGTGAGGACCTAGACTTTCTGCTCAGATGTACTTGATAGGCAGCACAGTCTCCTTGTAGGTCCCCTAATATGAGGAGTAGTGGCTACCTCTGACATGGACTATGGAGCCTACTCATAGATCACTTCCACCTGGCAGAAGCCTTGACAGGCCACAACAGAGGAAGACCGATTCAGGCAGTCCAGATGAGACTTGATAGGCTGGGGTCAGATGAGAGGGAAGGAGGGCTCCCTCTTTCTGAGGACTAGGGGAGGGGTAGGGGGATGAGAGAGGGAGGGTAGGACCAGGGGGTGATGAGGGAGGGGACTACAATTGGGTGTAAAATGAACAAATGCTTTAAAGGCCAAAAATAAATCTACCATATGACCTAGCTATACCAATCTTTGACATATGCCCAAATACATGGATCCTTGCTCAGCCCTGCCCATTGTGGCTCTATTTGTAAAAGCTAGGATATGGAAATTGTTTCACTGTCCTTCAACTGATGGATGGATAAATAAACTGTATTACATATACCAATTGGAATTCTATTCAAGCATATTCATAGAGAAACATGATACCATGATATTTGCAGGTTAATGGATGGGACTAAACCTACTACCACCACTCCCCTGCAAACAGTATAATGTCTACATATTCTTCCGCCTACATAATTATCCTTACATCCACAGTTATAACTCTCACCAATCATCAAAGAAGCTTCTTTTTGCCATTGTAGAAATCCACAAGTTGTCAAAATACAGAGCACAGATGAGCGTATAGTGGCCAACCCCAATCGATGCTATATCCATTAATCTCAACAATATTGTTAACTAAACCAGGCCCACATGATGGCCAACCAGTAGTCCTCATAATGTGGATAGGAGAAACATCATAAGGTCCCTCCCTACCTCATACACATATTTGTACATATCATAAACACACATTGATGGAACACTGAACAGGCTCCGGAAATATCAACTAATTTTCAAGGAAATTGCTGAGATAATTCACTGGAAAGGCTCCTCTTCTCAGTAACTATGACATAGTGCTCTTAGATTTTGGTGTTGTTTTCCAGCACTTACATTCTACAAATATTATGTTAGGAAGAAAGTAAAAAAAAAAAATCATGATTTTTAGATATAATTATATCACATCTTTTACTTTTGTTCCACATATGTCTGTGAGTGTGGCCTTGATAAAATCACTTTTGAATTTGAATAGATTTTTGTAGGTTTTTTTCATGTTTCACTATTATAAGACTAAAAAAGTTTTCTCTTGCCAATATACATGCTTTTTACATACATGAAAATAAGAGCATGCACATGCACTGCAAGTACACACATACACACATATGCATGCATGCACGCACTGGCACACACACAGTTTGAGCTGGTTGGAAATTCTAAAATAAGGTGATACAAAAGAATAACAAGTTTGATGTTTGCCCTGGTTTTCCAAGAAAGAACTGACTTGTCATTAACTGTGTTGGTATCTGTAAATTTATCCAGTTGCCCAAAAAAAAAAAAAAAAAAAAGTATTAAATCTCCATCTTGAAATGTTTCAATGGTTTTCCATATAAGTAAAAGTGATTTTCTTCTTTTCTGTGAGTACAGCTATCCTATCAATATTTCCTTTAATGGTAAATCAACTTGATATTCCGGATAGAATATCTCACTTGGACACCTTTGTTATTCTTTTCGTGTATCATTGGATTGAATTTACCAAAACGGTGGATCTCTCTTTGTAATACACAGGCCTCTAGCTTTCCTTTAAATTATTTTGTGAATCTTTGGTACTGAGGATGACATGTTTACAGTATCTCCTTATTCTTTTTATAAAAGTTTCTTTAGGATTTGTGTCACGGCCTTCTTAAACACTTTATTGGATTCAGCAGTGACGCCAGCTGAGCCTGTGTGTGAGTATCTGTGTGTGAGTGTGCATGTATGTGTCTGGGCATGTGTGTGTGCATGTATGTGAGTGTTTGGGGAGAGGGAGGGAGGGAGAAAGAGAGAGAGAGAGAGAGAGAGAGAGAGAGAATTAATGTGTGTTTATGAGTGTGTTTATGCGTGATTGTGTGTGTTAAATTCAATGGTTCTTAAAAAAATAAAGATAACAGGTTTTCTAAGTAAGCACATTTTTACAATTTGCTTTTACACATAGCTTCAATGTATATTGCAGTTGTCATGGCCTAACATTGGTGTGCTGTTTTTGTTGTTAAGTTTTCAAGTTATGTAATAACAATCCCTTTATCATCCTAGAACTTCTGAATTTTTATACTTATTTTAATGAATTTTATTAATCATTTGAAATGATCAACTTTTCTTTTTACTTATTTTCTCTATTTCTTTTTTTTTTTTCCCTGTCATATAGCTTGCTATTTTGTATTGCTTATTATTTCTTTCTCTGGTCTATTATATGAATTTTTGTCATTTTTTTATGTTTTTGCTACTCATAACAAAGCATTAAAGGCATACATGTAAGTATTTGCAGCATTGAATTAGTTGTCCATTTAATAGGCTTTGCTGTATTGATTACAAATGTAGTCCAATTTTTTTATTACAAAGATATTTAATTTCAGACAATGATGACAAATACTGTCAAAATGCGTTGAAAGGTGGCATTTCCTCTACTGTCAGCAGTGGTGATCCTGACATTCCTTCTTGCATATGCTCGCACCACCTAGCATCTGCAGAAACTGCGGCTAGGTTCAACAGGGCTAGTTGTGAGAAACTTTATTCCAGCACTGTTTCTTAGAAGCAACAGAGGTCCATGGTTTACTCCAGATTCCTTTCTTCTGGAAGGTTCTGACAGTGCAGTACTGAGTGGATTCAAGTTTTACTTAATCCATGAACTGTTAAGCCCATGCCTGTCCAGTCAGGAAATGGAAATAAAGCAATTTAAAGGAGAAAATGGAAAGAAACATGAGGCCGAGGTAGGAAACCATCATGAAGCTATAAGGATGAAGAAAGCGATGGGGCACTATGGAGGCTGGCATTTAGACTCCATAGAGAGTCCGGTAGCAGCGGCTAATGGAAACAAGCTCACAGAATCACGGCAATCCACACTTGGCAGGCAAGACAGCAAATGTCTGCAGTGTAGGCAAGCCTCACAATTAGACTTCAGGTTCCACTGTGGATGGGAAGCCTAGAGGATACCACACCCATGAGAAGGACTTAGAGATGGGAAAAGTCAGCCTTCAGTGAGGACAACGCCATAGATCGTGAGGAAATTGTATCTGCATGAGTCGACATGGGGGCCTGATTCGGAGGTAGCAGGCAGGTTGCCAGAGATGCTGTTACACTCTTGCCGAGGAAGTGCTGCCCCAGGTCAAACTCCCCTCTGCCCTCTCTACAACCTTAGAACTGCCTCTACCTCACCCTGGCAATGCCAGCACCTGCATAAGCCGTAAGTAGCTAGGGTAAGGGAGATCACACCCTCATGTTTTCCTGGGTTAGATCTGGGCAGAAACAGTGGCAAGATTATGCCTAATGTCAAATGTTTTTTTTGTTAGACCCAAATTGTCCTCTTTTTAATGCATAAATCCTGCACAGTGTTTAAGGGGACATAGGAAAGCCGTCATCTATCTCAGAATGGAAAATGATTGACTTTTGTCAAAGATTCACCATTCTTAAATACAGAAAAGCCAGTGACGATGGGTGGGGGTAGAAATAGAGTATAAACATGGTTACTTAGCAGAAAATGGGAAACTACTGAAGGACACACTCAGTAACTGCTTTTGCATTTCTCTTTGTTCTTCCTGCCATTTAAAGAAGATGAGAAGGCAAATCGGCAGGGCAGTGTCAGACCACAAAGACCAGAGCCGAGATGATGAATAGATGTCAACAAGATGAAAGACAGAGAGCTAGAAGGACAAATGAGAAAGTGCTTTTGAAAGAATCTGAGTGCACGCAGTAGGTGAACATGTGTGAAATCATGCCTAGACTTTGTATAGGATTGAGATACCATTTTCAGGCTCCTTAGGTCTGCTAAGTTGGCTAAATAATACAAATTCTGGCATCTGGAGCCTGCATACTTGGTTTGTTCTGAAGATGACTCAGTTTGAAAAGAGTACAAGAATTTTCTTTTTTTAAGTGAACGTCTTCTGATTTTGAGGATATGCTGTTTAAAAGAGCAAGCCAGCACCTAAGAGGTGGAAAAGTCATGCGGTGTAGGAAGGCTGCCACCTACAAGGAAAATGTGTAGAAGGTGGAAAAAAAAATTTCTGGTTATGCTAATTTAGCCTGATCTTGTACTAAGGATTTTCCAGCTTTTGTGCCAGGCTGCTGAAATGGCAATATAAATAAGATGTAATTACTAGTTTGCCCATTGAGAATTACAAGTCCTGCTGTGATGAAAGGAAAATAGCAGGAAAATCACAGGCCTAAAACCCCATAGGTCACAAACGCAAGGGCCTCCTGAGGTCGGGGTGATGTTGAGGGAGGGCTGCTGGGGGCACTGTGGCTGTGGCAATGCAGAGTCTGGACCCACGCCAAGCACCAGCAGTACCCTGGCTTCTATTGTTCTGTTCTGACTCTGTGGCCCCACCCACAGACTCCACACAGCCAAAGCTTCTCAAATGCCCCCTGAAACTGCAAACATATCCTATGAGCAAAATTACTTAGTATTTTTGTTATTATTTATTTTTATACATTTTAATTAGAATAGAATTACATCACTTTCTCCCATGCCTTTTTCCTTTCCAGACCTTCCCAGCTATCCTCTCTGGAGCACCTCCCATATCCTCGCATTCTTAAATCGGTAGCTCTTCTTTTTTTTTTTTTTTACTATAGTTGTTACATACATATACATTTACATGTATGAACATATATGTATGTAAAAATATACAGATGATATAGATGTAGATAGATATAGAATATAAAAGTACAGATGATATAGTTTACTGGGTCCATTTAGGTTGTTTGTGTACATATGGTGTCAGGGCAGACAACTCTGCATGGACAACTCATAGGTTAATTCTCCTTGTCGCAGCAGTCGTTAGGTGCCTGTAGTTCCTCGTCTAGGTTGGAACCCTGCCAAAGTATCCCCCTTCCAAGTTAACAACTCTACTGATATGACCACTTAACAGACCTGTTTATGCAGCCGTTTCTAGGAGTGACTCTATCATAGCTGGTTGTCTTATATCCTGAAGAAAAGTTATTAGCTATTAAGTGTTTAAACCTTTTTTAAGTATGAAAAATGAGGAAAGAAAGGAGGATAAGAGACTTCTGTTACCGTAATAGATATTGCTTCCATGAGCCTCCAGCGTTCTCAGCCTATACACATATTTCAGATGAGGAATTTGGCCCAGGGATGGGAACAGGCTTTGGCCACGGTCACAGATTGGTTCCTAGCAGGCCCGAGGTTTAACATGAAGACTCCCTTGTTACCAGCTCAGTGCCTGCCAATTTTTGTAGATTCCAATGTTCCCGGAAATCCAGACTGAACTCTCAAAGCCTTTTGAGCTTGGAGAGAGCCTTGCTTGTATGCCTTGTCTTTGCGGGTTAGCTGAGAAGCCACCGGACTAACTGCCGCTCCCTAGACAAGGTTGCTGTGGCCTACCAAATGCATTTTTTTCTTGACTTGGTGTGGAGGGCAAAAAGGGTGCTGCGCACCCAGATAAGCGCTGGAGAAGACAGGAAAAGTTAAACACACTGCTGATCTTTCCAAAGGGAGAAGATATTTGACTGTTCTCCAGGCATGCTGGGGGGTGGGTGTGGGAAATGTACTTTACAACCTGGTAATTGTTTTTTATCTGTTGGGCTCCACCCGTATCAACCAGAATATTAAGATAGTTTATCGCAGACTTTTTCTCCCTAAAACCCTGAGCATTGATTGCTTCTAGGCTATAAAACTCATTCTTTTGAGTGATATCATTTGCACTTTACAGATTTAGTTCTATGTTTTCTTAGGACCGAGCCAAATCCTGACTCCCACCAGGATATGTTTACCTCTGTCATTCTCAGAAGACACTTATCTTGAGCATTGTTTCTAAGTCAACAAGGATGCTTCTTATGGACAATGCCATATGTACTTTGTAGAGAGCTTCAGTGTAGACAACAAGCCTTAAGCTTTGTTGTACTCATGGGGCTGATTTGCCTGTTATCTGAAAACATTTTTCTAGTCTTGTGTTATGCTTAAATATGACAAAAATATATGAGCTGATGTTAGACTCCATGAAGAAGTCTTGGCCCAGCATCAGTTATCCAAATTGAACAGAACTGAGTTTCAGTCTTCCCTCAACCAGATCATTTTCCCTGCCAAAATTTGGGAAGCAAATTGGAGAAGGTTGAATTCCTACATGTTTTATGGTAATCTGCAGTGTTATATGAACAGGAACAAGCCTTTGGTCTACACTGGCTGTATAACCTTTGTGTCCACTTCTTGCTAAATATTTCCAAAGCACTGGTGATGAGCTTCAACTCAAATATAAAAAACTGTGTTAAGCACCTTAGGTTTTCAGGAGTACTCTGAATGAACTCTGGAAATTTAGATCTCAGTGGAACAAGCACCCAAATGCAGATTTGTGTAAGGACTGATGAAGGAGACCATCACTTTTTGTTTTGTTTTTTGTTTTTGTTTTTGCTTTTTGAGACAGGGTTTCTCTGGGTAGCCTTGGCTGTCCTGGACTCCTTTTGTAGACCAGGCTGGCCTCAAACTCACAGTGATCTGCGTGCCTCTGCCTCCTGAGTGCTGAGATTAAAGGTGTGTATCACCACACCTGGCTAAGATCATCGCTCTTGAGGTTGAACCAGACACCATAGAAAATGTAAGGGCTCAGATCCATGATCAGGAAGGAATTCCTCCTGCTCAGTAGAGTCTGATGTGTTGGGAAGCAGCTGAAAGATGGACAAACTCCATCTGACTACAACATTTCAAAGAAGACCACCCTTCATCTTGCACTGAGACCTTTTCGTGGTGCCACACACAAAAAGAAGTCTCACATCACTCTCAAGGAAGCACAAGCAGAAGAGAAAGGACAAGATGGCTGTCCAGAAAGTGCACCTATAACGTGCATGAAAATGGTGAAATCAGTCCCTTTTGTGGAGAGTGTCTTTCTGTGAATGCGATGTTGGAGTTTGATGACATTGTTGTGACAAATGTTGTCTGACTGACTACTTCAGCAAACCAGAAGACAAGTAAGTATGCATGAGCTAACAAAAAGAACTAACAATAAATAAATAAATTGCTAGAAAGGAACAGCATTCTATTAAAAAGTAGTCAAAGGTTTAACAGCAAAATAAGAAATGAGTAATATCATGGAGTAGCACATAGGACCATCAGGTACTTCAAAGTAAAAACTCAGTCCCCTGCTCAGCAGATGTCTGCAGATGTTAAAGAAGTGGTTGTTGCAGAGCTGCACTCAGTTTGTTTAGAGAAAGCTCACAGTCGTGAGTACCATTCCATGACTAACGTGTGTTGTAAATATTATCTATATCTGATTTTAAGTCAAAGATGTCTACTACTAGGAGTGAGGGAAGAAAGAAAATACCTGCCGACACTGGAGCGTGCTCAAGCACTTGAGTCCTGCAGCACTGCTTAGTCTTGGAAACTGGCACATTGATTGTTTCCAGCAGTCCCCTGCAATTGCTTAGAGATGTAAGTAAACTCACTAAGTAGCTATTCACAAATGCAAAATTCTTTTATGTTCTCTTAGCCACCAGAATTTAATTAAACATGCTTCATACATCTTGTATTTTTAACCAAATCTTTATACTTGTCTGCTGCTATTCACAGCATCAGTCAACAAGCCCTAACATTTGGTAGGACAAGATGTGTGTGTAGCATTTATTATTAAACCTGAAGAGACAAAGATAGGTCAAAGTGACAATGAAATAAAGTTTGGGAAAAAAAGCTTTTTTTTTAAATTCCATCATTCCAAGTTCTACTTTGCAATAGTCAAATCTAATTTTTGAAATCCAACCACCAGAGGAGAAAATATACAAATATCCTGGAAAACCCCTTTCTTCTGAGGAAGGCTGAAGTTGCAAGAGGAACGGACCTCCAGGGATAACTGATGGGTGTGGGGCCCTCCTCCCAGCAGCTGCAGCATCACTGAGAGGGAAACCTCATCGTTCTCAAACTCCCCTGCTCTGTGATTAGCACAAACCCTTACAGAAGGCTTCATTATGCTCCTTCAGTGGGTGAGGTCTACACCCAAGTGTGTGTCGGTAAATAACCACCTTTGCACTGCAGATCCCCACTCCTGTCTTTTTATAGGCAAAGCCTGGCCCTGAAGGTATGGCTTATCATACTAAACAAGTTTGCCACCTTCCCTGAAAGCGAACAGGCTTCCCTCATGGTAGAAGGAGGTACCAATGGGCCAGCTTCTCAAACTGTAACCTGGTTGTGTGTGTTGGCTATTCTCTCTCAGTCTCTTCTTCTGTGTGCATCACATCAAGTGTGCATCAGCTTCCTCAGCCATCTTAGTCACCTACTTGGCCAAATTTTCTTCACATTCACATATATCCATGATATATTTATCATCATTTATTATTGCGTCTTCCTTACCAAATTAAAATTGTATGAGACTTAACAAGCAAATGTGAAATGACTTTACTTTTCAAAAAAAATTTCTATGCTAAAATCTTTACTGGCTTTAATCTTGATATTCTAAAACCTTGTACCTTTTGTCCACAGTGTACGGTACACAGAGGTCCAAAAGATGTTACCAAAGTTATTTAAAATTCATTTTCCAGAGGCATAAACTTTTCACCTACAGTACGACCCCACCTCTCCACTTTCTACCCTCACTACACGAGAAACTTGCGCACACATGCCTACACTCTGATATTTGGAGAAGTTGATGATAAAACAGGGAAAGAACAGAACTGTTATTTTGAAATGAAATTATTGACAGTATTAGTCTTCTTAAATTAATTTATTCAGATTACAACTCAATTGTTATCCCACCACTTGCATCCTCCCATTCCTCCTTCTCTCCCTCCTCCCCCACTATAGTCTTTTATAATGTTATTTTTCATAGCTTTAGCTCCTCCCCATCCCAACTATGTAAACTGCTTAAATAAAAGTAAACTGCATAGTTAAAGTGTCCATAAGACAAAGTTCTCCAAAAAACACAGTTGATCCCTCAACAGCGCCCAGTAGATTCTGGGCTGTGCTAACTATACCCAGTCAGGACACAAATATAGCAGACTGTTCTTGTGGGTAAGCTGAATTACTGGCCTTGGTCCTGTGTTTAACCCAGGGTCATAAATTGGCAAGAAATGTTACTATTTGTCCTGAGATTTGTGGAGAGAAAAACCCTAGGACTGTCCACGTGGCGTGGCCTGCAGCACTGAGGGCTACTGGTGTGAGCTGAGCTAGTCAGAACTGGATTAGAATGTGATAAATGTATGCATATCTTTAAACATTGATTACTGATCAATCAATGTCCAAGCCTTTTGTTCTTTCCTTGTTTGTTTCTGCTTACTAGATATATACAGATCAATACCTTAAACATCCAGGAAATTCAAAATGATGTCAGCATTTTAATCAGTTTGAAACTCTTATGATTTCATAAAATAGTTATTCTATTGTGACAAGGGTCTTTCTAGCTGGTTCTTTTCTTTTTTCTTTTTCCTTTTTTCCAGGAAAAGGATCCTAAGGATCAAATTTGGGTTTTAAGGCTTGGTGACAACCTCCTTCATTTGCTGAGCCATCTTATCAGATCACATTTTTTAAATGCTATAATAAATAGCAAAAAATAAAACCATCAAATGAGAAAAAGAAAAGTAAATATAGCTTAAGTATTTTGCTAAAGAAAAGCAAAAGCAAGTTAAAGAACAGAGCGAATTGTGGGCTGGAGAGATGGCTCAGAGGTTAAGAGCACTGACTGTTCTTCCAGAGGTCCTGGGTTCAATTCCCAGCAACCACATGGTTGCTCACAGCCATCTATGAGGTAACCTGATGCCCTCTTCTGACCTGAGGTGTACATGTAGACCACTGTATAAATAATCAATAAATCTTTAAAAAATAAAAAATTAAAATTAAAAAATTAAAAAAAAAAGAAAAGAGCAAATTGTTTTAGATAAAAATGTATTTAAGGCCTGGCGACACTCAGAGGAAGGATAGCAGGCTACCAAGAAGAGACTTGATACCCTATGAGCATATGCAGGGAGAGGAGGTCCCCCTTAGTCACAGTCATAGGGGAGGGGAGTAAGGGGAAAATGGGAGGGAGGGAGGAATGGGAGGATACAAGGGATGGGATAACAATTGAGATGTAATATGAATAAATTAATAAGATATATTTTAAAAAGATTAAAAATTATATACACCCTAAAATAAAGGGTTGTTCTAATAGAAAATATAAGATGAAGACAAAACTATAAAGTTAAAGTAAATCATAAAAAATGCTATAAAAGTTAAAATTTAAATAAAGATTACATGCCAGAACTAAATTAGCTGTAATTAGAAATCCTGAAATTCCTAAGGTCAAATTCAATAACTTAATATAAATGTAGTGGCTTAATTTCTGTTTAAAACACAGTTTGCTTAAAATATTGTTCTGCTTTTAGTGTTACTGGAATTGTAAGGATCAGAGCCTTGACTCCAACAAGCCCGAGAAGCTAGGATCAGCCACATGGCCTCAACAGGCCAATTAAAGAGACAAATAATAGTGAAACAAACAGACAGATGAGAGCTGAGATTCTTTCTGATGTGGCCACACATCAGAGGAGGCTTGGTAAATAACTCCCTTCTTCCAGCCAAAGCCCATCCCCACCCGTGTTCATGGGAGTTTAAAAGAAGAGGAGACACTGATTGTTAAGCTTGACCAAAGAACCACCTCCTTATAGAGGAAGTGCCAAGCATCCTTTACAAACATGGTCAAAGGACTGCTAAAGGCAGCCATGGTACACTATTATAAGGAAACTTTAACCCTGAAAACTAAAAATTCAGAATTGATTACAGAATCTTTCCACTGAGAGTTCCCAGACATTAATAATTAAAGGAACATGAGCTAAATCTAGCTGCTTTGATCTATTGGAAAAAGGAGAACAGAGCCAAAGCTCTCTTTAGCCTAGAGGGAGAGACCACAGCGTTACTTCTAACTACTTCATGTGCGGTGGAGTATCAGGAGCTGAATTCTCCAGTCCTTGCTTTCTGCCTCACACTTGGGCCGACTTCTTTTGAAAGCACACCCTCATAGACTTCACAAAAGCTGATCAACTCCAACTGCATGGGCTCTTGCACACCCCAGTTGTATTTTATTATGGGCAATTTGTAGTCAGATAAGATTTTGTTCTCCTCATTATCAATCTCATAACTTCCTTTTTTTTTTTTTGAGGCTAGCATAGAAAGCTACTGAATTACATTTTTCTTTGTGGCTTTAAATTGTAGTTCTGGGTTGATGGCGTATTTGTGCAAGGTGATTTCCCCCGTCTAATATAATTTGTCAGTCTCCCCCTGGTTCATGTCACCTGAATATGAACAAGACACATCTGTAATGTATATATATAGACCTGTTCAGAAGGTTCAATCTAAGTTACAATTACATTCTATAAGCCATCTTAATCAGAGTGATAATTATAATTACAAATATTAACATTTTAAAACTTTTTAGTGTGTGTGTGTGTGTTTTGATATTGTTTGTGGATACACAAATTTATTCTTAGAACTCACAAATGGCGGGCTTTTGACAGTTCAAAAGAAAATTGCAATTTGTTTTCCACTGGTCTGCAGTGCAGGGTGGTGTCTCCTTCATGTTTACAACTTGCAAGTTCGCAAATGGGTCACTCACTACAGGAAGACTTCATGTGAGTGAGGGTGGGTGGGTTGTCAACAACGAAATATTAAAAGGCTCGGCTTAGGATGGAAGTGTATAGAACTTGAACTGCCACTACCCACACGCCTCTTCTCTTCTTAGATGGCAAATTCAATCACTAAAGTCTTCAGATGATGCTATCATTTAATTACTTGAAATTCAACACATACAGATGGGAGGTATATCCCAACCTACAAAATAAATTGAAAAACCTTACATTGAAAGTACACTTAGCACAAGTTTGACCTCCTAGCACAGCAGTGCAGAGCACCAGGCCTCTGAGCCCAGGCTTTTTGGGGAAGCCCACCACAAATGATACTTTGCAACATAGAGGCAGTACTATGTGCACCAATTACCCGAGAAAATATAAAATTTCAAACTTTTTATACTTCATGTGCATTACTTTTGAATTGCCAAAAGCTAAAAAAAAAAAACCCAAAAACCTAAGTTGGTAAGTCAGTGACTATCCATTTCTATCTTTTCCTCTTCTCATCACTATTGTGTTAGCATAGTTTGTGTAGATGTTAAAACAAACAAACAAACAAAACAAAGCAAAAAAACATCATGACCAAAGCAGCTTATAAAGAAAAAGGTGTATTTCGGGTTTAGGGCTCTAGAGGGGGTAAGCATCTGTCACCATCAGAGTGGTGAAGCAGGGCATCAGGAAGACAAGAGGAAGAAACAGCTGTAACCTCACACCTGGAGCTGTGAGCCCACACCTGGAGCTGTGAGCAGCAAGCAGAGAACTGGGAATGGTGGGAGGCTTTAAACTCTCCAAGCCTGCCCTAGTGACACATTTCATCCAGCAAAGCCACACCTCCTAAGCTTCCCCAGACAATAGCACCTACTGGGGATCAATTATTCAAATGTCTGAGAATCTGGAGGACATCAGTTTTACACTGTAATCAACTGCTGGGCAAACTCAGTTAAGCCTCAGTTACTTAAGTAACATAATCAACTTTAGTTCTCATACAAATGTCTTGAAGTGCTCAAGCATACTTATTTCCAAGACGGACTCAGTATGCATGCACTAAAAGGTGTCCCAAATGGGTGCTAAGTGCTTGTCTTGGGAGTGATCCAGAGTCACATGATCCCACCCGTCACAAGGCAGGGAATCTGGAAGCGCATTTGTACTCAGTGAGTACCTGTAATTATCACAGAATTGAAGCATCAGCCATCATCCACAAGCATCTAAGAGCCATCAAGGATGTTGCAGAGACAAGTACGCATTTTGGAATTAGGTGTGTCTTCATTTTAGACCACAAATTGTTTAAAGCTGGACTAAATTTTTACAAAATGTATTGCAAACTCTGTTACAAAAAAACAAAAACAAAAACAAAAACAAAAACCTACTGCTAAGACAAATGTCCAAAATTAGTAGAGAAAGGCTATTTAACGTATGAGTTCGTGTCAATTTTTTCCACATCTGCTGGGTGCCATTCAGGCTCCACTTTAAGGCACATTCGCATTCCACACAGGACAGTGATCTGTGGATCCTAAGAGAGGAAACAGGGATGGGGGTGGGGGTGGAGGGGGGGTGTAATGGCAGGGGATGAAGGAGACCTCAGAGAGCTGTGAGTGCATTGAGCAACAGCAGACTTCTTGGGAGACAGCTTCAGTGAGGCAGTTTGTTTAATTGGAGCAGGGGTGGGGTGGGGGTGGGGGGGTGCAGGTAAAAAGGCTACTTAAATCTTTGTGGGAGAATTTCAAGTGCTGTCAGGCATGACCTTATAAGGCAAAAAGGAGTTTAACCTGGCTACCGGGATATATGACTTCCTCTGGGTCCCACAGCTCTCCAGCCCCACAGCTGGGTAATAAAATCAGAATATTCAGCCAGGCAGTGGTATCCCATAATGTAGTCTCAGCACTCAGAAGGCAGAGGCAGGCAGACAGAAAGATCTGGGTTCAACGCCAGTCTAGTCTACATAGCTACCTCCAGAACTGTCAGGACTACATAATAAGACCCTGGTTCTTTTTTTTTTTTTAAATCAAGAATAAAAATAATAATCATGTTATTCCCCCTGAGCCCTGGCTATTATCTTCATCATTACTTTTCCCTTGAATTCACTGCAAGTTCTCTTTACACATGATCAACTCACTTATAGGAATTTTAAAGTTAAAAATAGCCTCTTCATACTTTTACAAAATTGCTATTTTCTAAGATTATGTGACTCACTAATATCTACCTTTCAACCAAAAGTGTTCCTAAGTTCTAGCCTTTTATTTTTTTCTTTTCTTTCAACATTATTGTAGTTTTAACTCTCCTAAGTAGTATTTATCCCATATCTTAGACCAATCTGAAAAAAGATGATGAAATAGTGTTTGGTCAAATCGGCCAGCCAAGAGGGGTAAGCAGTACCATGAGTATCCATGGTAACCGTGTGGTTCCAATAAACACATCGAGGCCACTCTCTTCCTCAGCACCTGAATCCACTCTCGCCACAGGTTGCTAGTTTAGAATTATTTTACTTCAGAGTTAGAGGGTTAAGTGGGGGCTTTTTGGATAGTTTACAGGCATAGCACTTTTTGAAGAACATAAAAATGCACTATTTTAAGATGTGTGACACCAATTCATTTGATTTTAAAATGCCTATTGGAAGTCTACCACATGGCCACCAGTGAGCAGGTCACTCATAAATTGAGTAAATAATGAGAACAGCAGGGGCAGTGGGTTCTTGTTACAGTTTTAATGCATCACTCTCTCCAACTTGGATTATATGTGTGGTGCTCTATTCTGGGACAGACAGTACACCTTCACTGTATTTGCAGGCAAAGACCCGTGCATTTCAAAAAAAAAAAAAAAAAGTTTGCCTGTTCAATTCAAAGCCTCTGCTCCCACCCACCCAACTCCTTTTCAAGGACTGGTTCAAACACAATAAAATTTTACAAATAAAAGCGCCTCCCAGTTACTCACAGTTAAGTATTTAGTAGCTCCAGACTGGGGGTGTTAGAATGTCTAAGAGGCTCCAGAACTTTAAAGGCTACTGAGAGAGGAGCCTTCATTTCTGCCCTTGGGAAGCTCAGGAACTTGAGAGGGAAATGTAAATAAATCTAATATCCAGAGGAGGCACCAGGGCACCGGTCTGCTTCTCATGGAAGCCTTGTGGCTTATAGTGTTATCACTCTTACCTTCACTGCTGGACCTTGCCTCTTAAAGGATGACTTGGCTTGAAGAGGGTGCTCAGCTTTGCTGGCAGAGCTTGTAAAGAAAAAAGAAAAAAAGAAAAAAAAAAAACCAACCAAACAAACAAACAAAAAAACCAGCCCCTGGAGTCTCGAGATAATTCCCTGAATGTCACTGTCCAAAGAACTAACGCTGTAAGTTCTGTAATTCAACTTGGAAGCGATGCTATCACTTTAGGATGAATCTTTTTCCTTCTAGAGTGTCCACATGGACTTGATGTACAGGGCAGTGACTTCACAACAGCCCATGTCAATACCCATACAGGACCAGCTCACCCACCACAAGCATTCAATCCTCCCAATAACCAATATTTCCCATTTTTTGTCCTTGAGGCTCACCGATGAGTGTAAAGATGGCACCCTAGAGCAATAGTTCTCAACCTGTGAGTTGTGACCCCCTTGGGAGTCCAGTAACTCATAAGCATCACCTAAGACCATCAGAAAACACAAATATTTACATTATGATTCACAACAGTAACAAAACTGCAGTTATGAAGAAGTAACACAATAATTTCATGGTTGGGGGTCAGCACAATACGAGGGACTATATTGAAAGGTCGTAGCATCAGGAAGGTTGAGAACCACTGCACTAGCATCCAAGCCACAAGGAAAAGGTGGCTGTGAACATCTGAACATGCAAAGCAGACATACCTGGGAATTCCTTGGGCAATCTCCCTCCATTTACACCACTAATGTCAAAAATGCAGCTACCATAACTTTCAGAGTCGCAGTCATCCAGTTCCTATTTTTTTAAAACCACAGTAATCTTGTCCTTAATGTTACAACCATCAGCCTTTCAGTGATCACTCACAATTATTATTTATTTCTTTTCCCCACAGAGCAATTCAAAGGATTTTCCTTTGCATAGTAGAGGCCTACAGACCTGTTCCTGCGTTGGTATAGATGGAACTTGGGGACTCCAATACTTATGAGTTGTACCTTCATCTGACATCGTCTACACAAGGTTTATTAGCAGGACAGGCTAGCGGTCCCTACTGGACATAGATGAGAGGACTATAAAATAGGTAAAGTTAAGGACAATGCTTGTCATCAGCATTAACTGGAAGCATGCCCAACCTTTGAGATAAGGTGTTGTGATTCCTGCTTTTTAAAACATTGATATACATCACAACACGACATTTAAAAAGAACTGCTTTAAAAAACCTCATCTCTGTACCTTCCTTGTACTAGTTTTCAAGGAAAAAATGCTCAGCAACAACTAAAAGAAAATTAAAGTTTTTGCATCCTGCTTAGATTAGAAGCTATCATCTGTGGCTTCTAACCACAAGGTGGAGCTGTGATGTCACAGTTTGGAAATACTTATAAACCATGTAAATCCAGATGAGAGTAATTTAATAAAACACAATGAAAGAGGCTAACTTGGTTTTGAAAGCACACACTATTTCCAATTAACCAATGATGCACTGCTTATGCTCAGCAGGAAATGGATTTCAGCGTGCTCAGGACTGCCCTTGCTGCTGCTGAGCTTGGCCAGATGCAACCAGCGCACAATTGATTCCCTTTGCTCCACTAAGAGATCCTACTACAGTCATGATCACTGAGCAACACCGACAGAAAGGAACGTCTTTCAGAATTTCTTTAAAAGTTACTGTGCAATCATGCACAGAACGGTTCATCTGCCACAAATCTACAGGGACCCTTCCCCATTCCTTAATTCGAAGCGACGAAGTAGCATTTACTCTAGAATGAGGCTTTAGAATGGAAACCTTTCTTTATAAGATGCTATTTTAATTTTAAATTAATGATGTGGCTTTTACCATTATATAGGCAGAAATTACTAATTTAGGAAGACAATCAATGTTCGAAAGTAGTCACCAATTTTTCAGTGGTGAAGACAGAACACATTAAATGGTCTTTATATACTAAATGAATAAATATGGACATTATAAATTGTTAGCACGAAAACCGACTCTCACAATTGAATGCATGGTCTTGTACCTACAAGGCAAGAACCATTCCACTGGACTTGAAGCCCAGTCCACAGCTCAATTTGCATTTTAGAAACATGCTTGTATGCAGCTTTCTACTCTCTTCATTACTTCTTAATTTGAATCCAAAGCTCATTTCTTCATTCGTACACACACACACACACACACATACACACACACACACACACACACACACACACAAAAAAAAAAAAACTTTATGGATTTTTCTCCTTGTTGTCCTCCAATGTCTTTTTCTTAATAGAAATCCTAAGTCTATACTTGTTTTCTGAAAGGCCACAGAAAAACAGTGCTGACAAAGCCTGCTTTCATAATGTCTTAAATAATTTACGTTTCCAAAAACAGCATCTAGTGAAACAAAGCTACTTACCCAGGCCGACGCTCCACTGTGGACAGCAATTTTAAATTCTATTAGATTTGTCTGCAGTTTAAGGAGATCTGGTGTGTAAATAGTCCTATACCCTGAATGAATGACACATCCAAACACTAGCACATGAGATGCACTCTAGTCCTCAGCAAGCAGGCAAGTTAACCAGTGTACACTCAGACAGGAAAGCAGGAACGTGGGCTGCTTCTATCACAAGGAGCCCCACTTGACACAAAGATGTGTGGTTTTCCATACTTTTACTGTTTAAAATTACCAATAAAAAGTTAGTGATTTTTATAGGTAAAGCAGAACTGACACTGAGTCACCAGAAAATAATTAATTAATTATTCTAGGGGTTCATACTGACTTCCATGTGCATTAACAGTTAGCAAAAGCAGACCTTAGAGGTGTAAAAAGGGCGAGAGTGAGGGGCTCTGGTTTCAAACAGGAGGAAAGAAAAGGAAGAGGAAGAAAGAAGGCTAGAAAAGGAGAAAAATAACTTGGAACAAAATGACATCAGCACGATTACTTAAAAGCCCTCTGATCATACAGACATTAATGATATTCCTGACTTTTTTCCATTCATGCCTAAATGCATTTTTTGGTAAGATTTCAGTTATTAAAAAAAAAAATAAAACAATAACCAAAAGCACAAAATCTATTTACTCTTCCAAGATCTCACACCTTTATGTTCCTCCCTGGAATACTTTACACACACACACACACACACACACACACACACACACACACACACACACACGAAGGGGAGTGAAAACAGGGAGGTCAGTTTTTAACATGGCTGATACTGCACTCTAACAGTCTGATTTTTTTCCCTCATATGCCTCTTTTGTAGAGACATCTGCCATTTTGTTGTTCCCGAAAAAAGAATGCACGAGCCATGCCTCTGAAGTGACCTCAGGAACTTCCTGTCAGAGCCATCTCCGTCAGTTTCCTCCATCTAGCAGGATGTCTCATGTCCTTTCCATCCTTTAGATTGTATAGTCTACTTGTGGGAGGTTTGCTCTCACTAATCAGGATTCT
The DNA here is from genome assembly GCF_964271855.1 of Acomys minous. Lineage (NCBI taxonomy): Eukaryota > Metazoa > Chordata > Mammalia > Rodentia > Muridae > Acomys > Acomys minous. The sequence continues at coordinate 29,837,759 of NC_140495.1, forward strand.
AAGACTTTAAACATTTTATAGTTTCCCTAAATGAGATTTAAAAAAGGAACAGAAAATTTTGCTAAGTTGATTGTCTCTGTTGAACTTCTGGAAACGTGGCATGGCTCATTACGCTCAGTGGCAGCCTAGGGCCTCCGTCACATAGGAGCCCATGCCTACCGTGCTCCGAACAGTGTAGCATTGGGTGTGTAGCACTGGGTGTGGGGCTAACTCCTCTTGCTTTACAGTCTGGTTGACCTGGATGGCACCAGTGCCAGACCAGATCTGCATACTGTGAACACTCTGTCTGAAGTGCACTTAAATTCAAAAAGCATTACTAAATGATTTATGCGTAATTGAATTTTAAAGTTTAGGTAGCAATTTTGATATAGTATTAAATGATCAAGCTAAATAAAATAATAATGACTTTTATATCCAGATATGCTTTCAGACTAGTTTACGATACAGTCCCCTTCTAAAGAACCATTAATAATACTGAAAAGCATGATGAGTTTTAAAAATTATTTTATTTTTCGTCATTTTCTAACACACAGAGTTGGAAAACTTAATTTTGGCACCATGAATAAGAACCTTTTTCAAGTGTAACCTTAAAATTAAAAACAGTATCTATAACAAAGATATTCAAACTTTGTTCTGAGAAATATTAAAAATTGAAATTGAAAATTTTGTTGTGGGAATTTTTTTAAAAGTGGGATAAAGGAAAAGTAATAAAACTAAGAATGATGAAGTAGATTATGGTGAGGAGAAAAAAAGTATTTACCCCCAGGAAAAAAGTAACAGAGATCAACTAAGGGGGAAAAAAACAAACAACAACAATAACAACAACAACAAAAACAAAAACAAAAAAAATCAAGGCTCAAACTATTCATTTTCCTGATATAAAATTCAAGTACTGAAGAAGTTTGGTTTTCATTATTTTTAAAAAACATTTCATTAGTCTCAATAAAATTGTTTTTTTTTTTTCCTTACTATTTTCTATAACTAAGAAAAAACCCAGAAGGAAACAAACAATCCTTTTGACATAAGGACACTTGGGAGTTTATATTTGAAGCACTTCGCAAAGCGGAAAGACATCAGCTGCCCCCGAGAGAGCTTACCCTGGGATAACACAGGGGTCTAATTTCCAACAGAAATGAGTATCTGCCTTACACGCTCGTAGTTCCAATGGATATGCTCCCACTGGCTGTCCGCGCTAGGGTTTCTTGAGGAAAAGCTTTGTGTAATATTTTCTTTGGCTTTCCTTCCTAATTACTGAACAACAGACCCACGCAGAGGTCAACATGACTTACTAATTACATATAAATTCAGTAAGCTTCAGAATTCTACATTTCCAGACTTGCTGATTTTCCTTTATAACCATTTTCTATACTTCTCCTCACTGAGAAATAAAATCTCAGGTTTCTCCTAAGTAAGAAAATATGACTAGGATTGTTTATTATCATTCATGCCTCTGTACCTAAACATTGTATAAACTGTCATTGTTTTCAGAGAGAATTAAAGCATAGAAATAAATACCAAGTTCTACTTTGTTTTTTTTCCTTTCTTTTCTTCTTCAACCTGCGGTTTTAAGGCTCAGAGCAGACGTTAGGAAACATCAAACAATTTTACATAAAAAGTTTTCAAATGTTTGGCCCAAAGTGAAGTTGTTCCGATGGCATCCTTTAAATATTCCTCTCATCTTCTCAAGCACAACTTCAAAGACATGTCCGTGCCAGTCCTCCATATCTCAAAGAATGATTCCGTTCAAGGCAAGTAAATAATTTAGGGATCTATAAACGACACCGCGATGTATCGCGTGCCATTTTTAACAGGAAGTCCTTCATGCAAATGCGTAAGTCTCCCAGGATGCATGAAGCTCCAGCCTTTCCGCGGGGACTCAATGGAGCAATTATACCGTATAAATTTGCAGCCACCTCCCTAAAGAAAGTTAAACACAAACAAATACATCAACTTAATTATTTTACATTTTTCAATCAGCAGCAGTATTCAAACCGTGCCATCTAAACAGCCTTTCCCATGATGCCACAGTCCCTGGGGGGGAAAAATTTTTTTTTTTTTAGTATGTTTGTCATAATTACCTGGAAATCTACTCCTACATTATTTAGAGCAATGTTGATGGTAAAGGTTGAGGCATCGTGGTGGGGACGGAGTGAGCGCTGTCTTTCAGGCGAGTACTTCACTACAAAATTCAGCATTGCAAACCCCTAGAAAGGCAATGCAATGGAGGATTTGCTTAACAATGGAAAGCTGTTCACGCAGGACCAAGAGAGACTGAGCAGGCAGGAGGCAGGCGGCACGGGACAGGTACCTTTGTGTAATACCCTGCAAAGACCTTCAACGTCACTGGAGCAATGAACTCGCGGATAAAGTGAAGCCAAACATGCTCCAGATCGATTTGTTTCATATGGATGTCATCGGTGGGAACATTTTCATAACCACCAGATATTCGACTGTCCTGGAAACGGCATTAATGCGTAAAGACTATTTGTATTGTTTACCTTGGCATTTCTCAATCAGGAATCGTAAAAAAACGAACAGTTGTTTATGGTTTGCCGTCTGTACAAGAAGATCAAGACCATTTAGGTAACATAGCTTTGCACGTGACCTTTATGAGTGTTGAAGCGAGCTTTAGCCGAAAAACCCATTTCCACTTATTAACTGTAGATATGAGTTTCACAATAAAATTGACTAAAATGGACCTTCTAAGTCCTCACACCATCCCCGAAAATAATGTTTTATAACCACCCTCACGGTAGATTCCACTCATGTGATCTTTTGCGTCATTGACGCTGCAAACCTTGCTTTCATTTGGTGAAAGCTATGTCTTTCTCTAAACGGTGAGTTCTTCCTCATATTTTCAATGTGCCTCTTCTTGGTCACCTAGCTACGTAGCTGTGAGCCAAGCTTGGCAAATGCAGTTAGATTGCAAACTAGCCCACCAAAATGCCATTGTAATTTTCAGGAACAGGCTGTCCCTGTGGCTTCTTAAAGAGACACATGTGGAATCAATGCTGGTATTACTTCCTGCCAAGTTTCTAACCGAATGTAAATAAAAAGCAGAATTACATATTCAACCTCACTATTTTACACATATACAAAAAAAGAGAAAAAAACCCTCATGCTGACAGTCAAATGGAGTCTGTCTGAGCATTTTCACTACAGTGCAGTAGGAAGATGAGCCCAGGAAGATGTGCTTGAAAAAGAGCACTGATAGGTAAAGGAATGTATTTCCTAATCAATTCCAATCTGGGGGCACTGATCCCTCAAGGCTAAACAATGTAATTACTCTTATAAATGAGAAAGGGACCCAGGTAGAGAGTAATTTAAAACAATTAGTAATCAGTAAAACCAGACTAAAAAGTTTTCTTCACGGCTAACTCATTTAGATCAAGGGCTCAGAGACACATAACTGAAAAGGAAGATGTCCTCTGTAATCCCTTCCCTCCCCATTTCACTCGGTTCTGTAAAATTACAACTTACGTGATGTTTTCCCCCAGACCACTTGCCATAATGTTCCATCTCCTGGACCAATTCATCGCAGGCTCTTTCAGAAAATATGGGAAACCAGAAGACATCTGGACAAGGCTGTAATGCAGTGCGTCGTTAAAAGACAGGGCAGCACCAGTAAGAGCTCTTAATGTGTATGCATTGTTTTTAAAAACTTTACTAGAAGATACTTTCATAATAGTTTAATTGTAGTGTGTTTTGTTCCTCTTCATGCCTAAAACAACGGTGTATCAGTGAAACTTTATTTCCTCAGAAACAAACCCAACTGACAGTTTTGAACACTGAAGCACAGTACATTTTGTCTTTCTGAGTAAAGGCTCTTCAAGAGAGATGACCCATCATTTCCCAAGGTAAGCTTCCGCTGTCCAACTGTCTGCTAAGAGTTCCCCAGCTTCCGTGACTTGATGGAGGTCCAGTGCACAGCTGCATGTTTGCATGTTTTTGACGACAGTGAGGTCTTAAACTCTAGGTTCCATTAAGCAAATTAAAAGCTGTAAGTAAACCTCATGAATTATAAACTAACCAACTGTTTCTCCACATTTAAACTGTCTGCTAACGTAGTAGTATTTAGGTAAGACTTTGTGGAAATTATACGAAAACCATGTTGCAACTACTAGTACAAACCTGCTCGGCTATATTTTCAGTGAAAATCTTTGAATAATCACGGTTTATATATTTTTCCTTCCAGTCCTAAAAAAAGAGAGAGAGAGACAGAGAGAGAGAAAACACATTTAAAAAAATAAAATTTCCATTAATAAGCATATAGATTGTAGAAATATTTATGTTACTTATAAGAAACTATGTATCTGGATGAAATGATCATTTTCAGGAACCAGTTCATATTTCAATCTTCGCCTGATTCTGTGTATGCATCTACCATTCCACGAAACCAAGCTTTTTATCTATAAACTTTCAGGTATCAAGATATTAAAACTGAATAGTATTATAATGGATAAGATTTGTATGCAGTTTTCAGGAAATTAAACAGGTGGTATTTAAACACAAGGAACAGAACTGAGAATGTAGCCCGGACTCCTAAGGGTTGAGATAACCCCTTGCCTGGATACAGACCTCCACTGCAGTTGGGCTGGGCCATCATTTTACCTTAGCTGATGCTAAAGGTTTTAATGTTTTATAGTGGGCATTAATACTAACTCTTCACTAGAAAACACCTTTCGTTCTGGTCATCGAGGCAATTATGATCGCACTTACAAAACGGGAGACCCCTAGGTGTTTATTTTCAGCCATCGTGCATCTTCAGAGTGCAGTATGAGAGAACAAGCAAGACCATGGGAAGGGAAAAGAGGCCACCACACTCTGTCCTCTCAGGAGAGCCGAGTTCCTACAGGAATCTATGCACCACAGGACAGGAGCTAAAGCTCACCTGGAAGCTAGAACCAAGTAATTCTACCCCTCGTGAACACTCAAAAATTCAGAACCCAAGTTATGTGAGTAGATTCTATCCTCTCCTCAAAAAAAAAAAAAAGAAAAGAAAAGAAAAAGAAAACCATTTCCACTTCTACCCCATTAAAGATGAAGATATGCAGGTAAAAATAGAACAAAGGTACTTTTAAAATACCAAAATGCCAAAAAAAAAATTTTTTTTTTTCTCTCCAACAGAGGATTCAGTGTTCAAAGCTGCTCTTTCTGGAATCCTGCTACTTCTGTAAAAATCAAAGACTACCAGCATTAAGAGGCTGGAGGCTGTAATTCAAGACTTACTGCTGGCAAGAGAAGAGACCTTAAAAAACAAGGTAAGTGAAATGACTACTCAAGAAAGCTTTCTCAAGGGACAAATACGCTAACCCTACTGAAGAAAGAGGTCCCTAAAAAACTCAAGACCAGGAGCTATTCATATTTCAGCACATTTCTTCGACTTAAGAACACATTTTTTTTTTCATATGGGAGGAAGCTTTACTCTGCATTTTCCTTTGGCTATCTTCAGTGTATATTTACAAAAAGAAAAAAGAAGTTGTTAACACTTTACTAAGTGGAAAAATAATGGGTATTCCCCCAAACTAACTTCTTGATATATCTTCGTGTGTGTGTGTGTGTGTATGTGTGTGTGTGTGTGTGTGTGTGTGTGTGTGTGTGGTAGGGAGTGGGGACATCTGGGAACAAACCTAATACATTTTGCATGCTTGGGGAAGAGTTCTACTCTGAAGCCATACTTTTAGTCACTGAGTTTCTCTGATCCCACCCTACCCCGTTTGAACATATGTATGCTATTCATTTTGTTCTAATTTATGGTTAAAAATTGGACAATACTTTTGAATACAGAAAGCAGAAATGTTGGGAGAAAGCAAAGAAACTGATAAACTCCCTTCCTTTAAGGAAATGTGTATCTTAATTTTAAAAAGTTCTTGGTCAAAGTTGAGAACTACTACAGATCATAAAATACAACTGTACACATTTTAAAAAGTTTATATGCTGGGAGTGGTGGTGCATACCTTTAATCCCAGCACTCGGGAGGCAGAGGCAGGCAGATCTCTGTGACTTTGAAGCCACTCTGGTCTACAAGGTGAGTCTAGGATAGCCAAGGCTTACCCAGAGAAAGCCTGTCTTTAAAAATCTAAATAAATAAATAAATTTTATGTTTTAATCTTATTACATGATTTATACCCATTTAGAGTGACAGGAAGATATGCAACAAGAGAGTTGAAAATGAGCATACCATAGGGTTTTCAAAGATCTGCCAGAGGTCATTGTTGAGATGAGAGGTGTTGTAATTAGCAGTTGATAACAGCCGTCCAAATTCATGTCTGTTAGAAATGTACATAAACACACCCTATATACCAAAAAAAACAGCAGTATTAAACTCAAAGTACAAAACATTTAATCATGGGAAAAATACAGAGAATGTATTGATTTCAATTTTCTAATATTTAATTCATAAACATGCATTTTAATTTTTCATAGAACATTAGAACATAGAACATATTATTTCAGATAAGTTGTTATAAATTCAGACAACACATAAACTAATCGCCCTAGTGGACAACTGAAAAGAAGAAGACTCAGCTCCTGGGCTGCTTTGTTACTGTCTCAGTGAACCTAGATGCAGATAGGAAAAAAAAATCCCTGTTCAAAAGCAGAAAAGTATTTCAGACATCAAGAGGCAATGAAGTGTATCTTCTTTTTATCCTCTGTTCCTTTCAAAGAAACGCATTCTTTATGCAACCTCAAGGTGCCAGAACTTGTTCCTCGGTGTCCTGTATTCCTCCATTGTTGGGTTTCAGCACCCAACACAATTCTGCAGGCATGTAAGGGTCTAAGAGAGAACGCTCCCGGTTTTTTGCCCTAAACCACATGAATGTGGCCGACAGCTCTGGGCCAAGGATGTCTCTTTGCACCTGCTTTTGTTATAAAGAGATTAGCAGCAAACAAACACATTGGCAAGTTCCCAAATGCCATCTCCAGTAGAGATGTACTTTACACTTACTTCATTCGCTCTCCACAGCACCCCAAAAATCCTACAACAATGAATCAAAGTATTTGCAGTTATTTCTCTTACTTGCTAACTATAAAATGGAAATGACTTCAATGGCTGAGCATTCAGCAATACTCCTCCAAAATCCCACAACACACATATGAACAGTTAAGGATCCCATGAGTACCAACATTTCACCAGTCAATGCCAAGGAGCCTCTTAAGGAAGTGGCTTTACTGCCACTCAAAATAGCATATCTAATATAATGACATAAAGAAAAAAAAAGAATAAAAAGTAAATAAAAATAACACCTTTGGGGGGCTGAGCATTTGGAATGTTTCCGGAGTAGGGGAGTCTTTTTCCCTTTGAAAGGTCTAAAATGAAGAGAAGCATTGGGTCAGTTGATCTGTACACCCCATTAGTCAGGCATCTTGGTAAATAAATACAGCAGCTCTGATAAAAAGCTGACATTGTGAAATGTCCTTCCCGGATCACATGCAAAACAAGCAAAGCCTGCAGAGCCCACAAAGAACTTCAAGCCTTCCCCCTCCGTTTTATTTTAACGTGTTTGGCGAAACACATATCCAAGCTCATTCCTTAGCAAAACTTCATTGCGTAGACACATAATTAAGACAAAGGGAAAAAAATGAGTAACAGTGGCCATTCCTGATGCACTGTTGAGTGAACTCAGCCAGACACGAGCACAAACACAAAGGTACTGAGGGCGTTCGGTGAGGATGCACACAGGTACATACATAGTCAATACAAACATACTGGAGCAACACATGCCTTGTTAAACTAAGAAAAAACACTTGCCAACTTTTCTGATATTCCTAAGGCCATGACTGCTTATATAAATTGAGAAATAAAATAACAATATCTGAAACTGAAAATCTTATAAATATGTTGTCTGAGTAAAAACATATTTGTGCATTTCGAAAAAAATATTTTCTATAAGCATTTCTATATAAATGTAGAAGTAACAATTCGAAAACATTAATGTATCACCAAGTTTTCAGAGATTAAATAGACTATTTCCATAGTTTAAGGCACCTGCTTTGAAAGAGTATCATCACTAATGTTATAGAGTACATTTAAAAAATAACATGGATATATGCTTATCAAATGTGTAAAGAACATTTTGTTCAGATTAATATTAAATAAACTCAATTTTTTAGTCAAAAATTTTCAAATGTGAGTCAAGACATAGTCTTTTTAAAAAGCTTACTCTTAATTCTGCCTTTATTAAAATCTTCTTAAGCTGGTCTATGAGTCAAGCCTAGTCTAACATTTCAAAACTGTGTTTCAAATGTTAGTCTCCAAAAAATATAGAACCAAAAAAATTGGCTAGTATTTACAAATGAAAGATAAAAAGGGGGCATCCAAATACAGTGACACACGGACTGAAAAGCAAGCCATCTGATCAGAATGTTCAAGCGAGCTGCAGCTCTGCATCTTACCGTTTCTCTAGCATTGCGGCAAAGAGCCATATCAGGGTCCAACTTATCACGGACAAAATAGTTCCTTTCATTCATCTCTGAACGGAGTGTCTTTCCTTGAATTAAGTACACATTAGCCATGTAGGGGACATTCCAAATTCCTCTGAAAGTTAAAAAAAAAAATCCAGAAATACCACTCATACAAAAAAATGTGTTTCATGTCTACATTTTAAATAGATGGTTTGTACATATTCAGGATTTGTATATATAAAGTAATCTGTAGGTAAAACATATGCTGATGTTTGTCAAATATGAAATATTATATATATTAATGATGTTTAGAAGAAGTTGTTATCTACAGAGAGACTTAATTTAGGTTGTATTTATCTGTGGGCCTTTCATGACACCGTTGTCAGTTAGGTCAGAATATCTTCTGTCTAACAGCAATCATCTGATAGCTAAAGCAATGACACAGAACAAAAGGTGTGCGGGCACTAGCTGGCCCAGATCCCTAGAGCAGACATCAGTGCAAAGACTGCATTGAAGAATTAAATAAGCCATAAGAGAAGAATTTATAGGGCATTCATCCAACCACAGCCAAAACAAAACATTTAAATGATATTCTCCTGAATTTCCTTAAATCTGTGTGGATGAGGAAGATGTGAGGAAAAACAGCTGGAAGTGTAAGTAATGGCAGACATTTCTCTTTCTTCACTGTTCCCAACCACATTCTGCCAGGGCTCCTTCTATATGAGACTTCCCAGCCTAAAGGCCTGTGTCTGTCATGTTTAGAAAACAGAAAGGGAAAAATCTTGACCAAAGAAATGATCAAAGTCATTTCATCTTACTTTGATGGAGAAAATCTAAAGAATAAAAAGGCCCTTAGCCTTATATGACTTGTTACGTAAATTCAAGCATTGGTCATGATGGAATGCACGGTGCTTCTAAGGGCACACGTGCAGGTGCACTCCCACATGTCACTCACTAACCAAGGCCCCTTTCAGCCTCTTGACTTTCTCCTGTGGAGAAACCAGGCAGGAAACCACCATGTACAAAGGAACAGCAATCACTTCCTACAGTCAACACAGATGCACCATCCTGCATTTGACAGCTTGCACTTCCATCCAATCCACGGACAGCATCAAATACGTGGCTTACATACGTCATTTTAGAGTCATTTAAGTAACTGAAATAAAAGAGTTGTCGTAATACTAGCTTCTTACCTACCATGCTATCAGCTAACGAAAACTTTATCATAGCTGCATCATTCAGATGTAAAGCTCCTACGCTAATCCTTACCCCATCCACTACTTCCTAAAGGAAGATACAAGGTATTTAATCTATGGGCACCTCTTTTTCAACGTCAGAGTATATTCCAGTTTTTCACTGAGTTTGATAATTAAGACAAAGCAGTTAGGACTTGAGCACATCTGGAAAAAAGAGTGACATCTTGCCTAGTGTTTCCTTAACAAAACTCTTGATATTTGACTAATTTTTAACTTAGAAAATATCAGCTATCATCTAGGAAGTACATATCAGTTGAACACTTGAATTTGTAGCATGTGTATTTTTGAAACATCTAAAGGATGGTAATCGCATGTCAGTGAAGTTTCCTACCTTTTTATGTATGCAATTACATACAGAGATGACAAAACAAACAAAAAGCTACCACCATCATCAACAAAGTCACCTCATGCAACTGGGAATGTTGGGATGTTTTTTTTATTCTGTATAATTATGTCTGTATTTATACATTCTAAAGACACGACAACGTTTTATTGGAGCTACTAAATGAATTAGCTAAACTGTCTTTCCCAACTTTTAGGAAAGATCTGTACTCTTCTCTACCAATAGGTGGGCACCCACGGCAACCAAAAATTAACACACAACAATGAAGTTGTCCTGTTAATGATGTAGAAATGCTTCCTAACTTAAAATTTACATATACTGTTTTTATATAAATATTCTAGTATCCTTTGGTCTCCGTGTTTTCAAATTTACACTAAGAACAATAAAAAGATAAGCAAAAAGACAATTTTCAAGTAATGTTAGTAAGACAGGTATTGTATGTGATATGACTAAATCACATACAATCTTTATGGTATTGTATGTGATATGACTAAATCAGACAACTCACACTCTAGTCCCCTGAACGATGTCCACATAATCTTCAGAGCGAGCATAGTATCCGTCAGGACTCAGTGCTCCCCAGAAGTTGGACCACAACTTTCCATGACGTGTCACAAGAGGAGCAATGATCTTCCTAAGAAAGGGAAATGCACTATTATTAATTTTTAAACGATCAGAGTTGTGTATTTTTCTTTTCTTTCTTTTCTTTCTTCTCTTTCTTTTTCCTTTTTCTTTCTTTCTTTCTTTCTTTTTTTTTTTTTTTTTTGTTGTTATTTTGTTTGGTTTTGTTTGGTTTGGGTTTTTTTGTTTTGTTTTGTTTTGTTTTTTTCCGAGACAGGATTTCTCTGTGTAGCCTTGGCTGTCCTGGACTCGCTTTGTACACCAGGCTGGCCTTGAACTTACAAGGATCTGCCTCTGCCTCCTCAGTGCTGGGATTAAAGGCGTGCACCATCATGCCTGGCCTATTTTTCAAGACATAACATAGTGACGTTTATTTAACTTATAACAAACAAAATTTGTGTGTGTGTGTGTGTGTGACACACAAAAATATTAATCACAGCATCTTTTCTTTCAATGGATAGACTGAAAACTTTCCATCGTGTCAATTAAAAAGAGCAACAAAAAAGGAAGATTTATTGAAAATGCTAACAAGGTATTGAAATAAATGTTTACCAGTACACTAGTTACATCTAAGGGTGTCAAGCTGAACTATTTCACAGCATTTAAATGAGTCCCTGTTTAGCTGGCCAGCTGAACTCTCTACTGTAATACGGTAGCCAATGAATATTTGTTGAGTGAAAAACAACACAGGCAGATGGGCTGAGACGGTGTTGAGGCAATGTTCCTAAAACAAGTCCTAATCACTTTACCATCTGCCTCCGGTGTTTTATGACTTTTAAACTGGGTTGTAGTTGTAAGCTGGCCTCGGAGCAATGCATACGTCAGCCTTTGCTTCAGAAAGCAACACAGAGATCCTTGCCTGGAACAGAAAGTCCCCTAAGAAACGAGAGTTTAAATTTAACCACTAAGGCGAGAGCTCTGAGAGATGGGACAAGGAGCCGCATCCAGTGCATCTCGCTCCTTAACATCAGAGGTCATAAAAGAGAGACCTTGAAACTCTTCCTCCCTTCCTGCTCGTACCTTGCATCTTGTCCCTCCTCTCCTCAAGTGTACCCCAGAATGTTACAAGGCAGCAAGGCAGCGCTGCAGCAGTGATGTTGAGCCTGCACGTCTGTATGAGTCAAATAAACTTCTACTGTTTATAATTTACTCAGTTGGTGGCCTTTTGTTGTAACCATAGCAAACAGAGTAAGACACTGTGGCAAATTCTGCCTTCATAGCTATTTAGAAAGTGGTCCTGAGACAAACACAGGACAAATTTGAAATATGTCAGGTTTTCCCTGGGGAAATCTTATTTATAATATCAACATTTTCCAAATGAATAAAAAGTTCCTCTGTTTCTTTTTTTTTATTGTAGAGGTGTCATACAACTTAAGGAGAGCTCTCATAATTCTTCTAAGATGCTTACGGAGTGGATGGTCTCCCCCCAAGAATCCCAATTCAAAATGTTCAATACTTGTGAATATAAGTTGCCTTCTTTCTTATACACATACAAACATAAGACAAATACATAAAATATTATGTAACAAGGCTAGGGAAATTGCCTGGTGGATAACGGCACTGGCTCCTTATGCACAAGTCCCAGGTTTGGCTTCCTGCACCCACATGTCAGCTTACAACCCTCTGTAGCTTTAGCTCCAGTGGTTCTGAAAGCCTCTTCTGGTCTCTAGGCAACAGGTACACACACACACACACACACACACACACACACACACACACACGCGGTACCCAGATGTACACACAGGTCAAGCACCTGACATACATGCAGATCAAGCTCTTATAGACATACGCATTAAGGAAAATTATATTTCATGTGTACCAAGATTTTTTTTAACCACTTACCAAACATCAGCCTGAAGCATGTAGATTTGTATTGTATAATAAATATAGCAATATACATAATGCCATAAATTCACTGTATAGGAATTCAGGAAGTGAGGATACAATGTCTAGAACTGACATCAAGTATTTTCACAGTTAAAAAAAAAAATAAGAAGAAATGGGGTGGAAAGAAGGCTCAGAAGTGCTGAGCAATGTCTGTTCTTCCACAGGACCGGGGTTCAATTCCCAGCACCCACATGGAAGCTCACAACTGCCTAGAACTCAAGTTCCAGAGGATCCAACCCCCTCATACAGACATCCATGCAGGAAAACACAACAGTTCACATAAAACAAAAATAAGTAAATCATTAGAAATTACTTTTAAAAATAGACAGAAAAAACCCCCACTCATAATTTATAGTCTCGTTGCTCCTGAAGAATTATACTGACAGCCATAGAAACCACTGCTTGTCTACTGTGTGCCTCAGTGCTTTTTAAGGATGGGAAGTGTGAGGACATAATCTGGGCGTGATGACTTCTCTTATAACAAAGAAAAATTTGTAGCTAGCCAATAAGTGGCAGAAACAAGGGGAACAGAGAGCTGAGAGCTGCTCCAAAGCTGCATCTCCTATTTCTGAACCTCCAACCTGCACTCAAGTCCTCGGTATCTCATACATGTTATATGCCTGTTTCTAATGGAAACGTCAGACTCAAACACAGAAATTACAGGAACGTAAACTTTTGTAACTGAGGAATCCATGGAAGTAGGAACTGTTTGTTTTACAAGTCAATAAGGAGGTAAGGACTAAAAAAAAAAAAAAAAAAGGCAACTGAGTTCCTTTTGAATTACATTTTATTTTTCAGACCATTTACACCTTTGATTAATATTAGTGGATTGTATGTTTAATATATGGTATGAACTAACTGTCTGGTATGACAGCAGTAACTAATCATTAAGGAACTACCCAAAGTGTCCTAAAATCAACTCATCTGTGTTGGGTAGTTTTAACTCTCAACCTAGCAAAACTTAGCATCACCAAGGAAGAATTCTAATGACAAAATTTCTAGGTCAGGTTGGCCAATGGGCATGCCATGGGGTGGAATGTGTTAATTGTTAACTGATATAGGAGGACCCTGCCTGTTGTGGGCAGCACCATTCCCTAGGCAGGGGATCCTGGGTAGTCACAGCAGAGGAAATCTAGCTGAGAGCAGCAAGCAAGGATCCATACTCTCTCTGCACTTGACTGTTGATGTAATTTAAATTCCAACCTTGACTTCCCCACAACAATGGACTATGGCCTGTACCTCTAGTCAAAGAAGTCTTCTTCCTTGAGTTATTTTGAGTTGGAGGGGGGTTTTCAGGTTATTTTTTACAACCGCAGAAATGAAACTAGAACGTTACTTAAATATTACTGAAAGTCTGTATGTGTTATAACACACTGCATCCAAGTCAAAGTGTGGAGAAATTAACAAAGCAAACTTTAAAACTTACTGTATTCTGTAGATTTATTTTTATGAACGAGAGAACTTTATTACCTCCCATATCTGCTTATTTAAGCCAACCGATCAAAACCTTAATATTTTGAGAAACTATAAAATTTAAACTGTTGACTTAGGGCAGCTCCCTATGGATGAACACAATAGATCTGCACGTACAGATTACATCTAATGAGTCGGGTTTGAAGCAAAGACTAAAACTTCCAAACTGACTATCTAACGGCCTTTGTTTATACCACAGGATGGGTTAACGCTGTATAACAAGCTTCTGGTGTATTTCCCTAACATTGTGAAATCATGCTAATGTCTCATCTCCCACGCCTTCTCTTTGCTGTGGGAAACAACTGTTAAAGCACACAAACGGTACGAACGTGAGCTACGAGGAGCAGTGGCCAGCAACAGATTCAGTCCTAGCTGTAGCCTAACAAGCTGGATGAAGACCTTTGTGTCCATTATGTCTTTATTCCATTTCCATTCGAGTCGGTGAGAACAGGGGTTCAGTGGCATTCCGTACAGCCGTGGCTGGCTGTGGAACCGTCAGAATATCTGAAATGTCTTATCTTAGAAATAGAACTCTATGAAACAACTGATGCATTCTACGAAACTCCATATTTAAATATTTGCACGGGGAGCTCCCCTTTTCTAAGAAGGGCAGGGGAAAGGGGAGGAGAGGGTGGGAGAGTGGGGCTGTGTAGAGAGCAAGAAGGGGATAGCGATTGGAATGTAAAATAAATAAATAAATAAATGTAATAAAAATAAAATAAATAGCAATGAATGATAAAAATAAGAAAATTTGCTAGTATCAAATACATTAATAATATGTTACACTTAGCTTTAAATAAAACACAACCAAGTATCATTGAAGACCCACTTTTAGTGCACTTCTGTCTCTAAGACTATTTAATACTGGCAGTGACAGATATGGTTGACTGTGACTTACCTCAAGTTATTACACAGTTAGGTAGTGTGCCCACACAGATGTGGGAGGTTATCATATTACTAATGAACTCACATTAAATCTTAGTACCTGTTTTGTTCAATCAGAATTTTTAAAGTTCTCGGGTTTGTCAAAACAACATCTGCATCCACACTAAAGTAGTAATCACACTTGTCATCCTGACGGCAGAAATCCCTGATGTTAAGAAGGAGAATAAAATAAGCATTAGACAAAATTTCCTGCTTGGAAGTATTAGCATAAAGCAAACATAAGTAGGGATGCTCTGATGTATTTTTCAACCCAAACTGCCTTGACACTGAAAAATCCCTGATTCATCAACATAGGTACACATCCATGGGTACATAGGTATAGCCATAGGTAGACATCACTATAACTTTAGGCCATGTGAGCTATATATTTTAAGTCACTAAATATTTCAAGGCATAAAAGCACTGAGGAGGCGTGGGGAAGGCTCAGTGCATAATAGTGCTTGCTATGCAATCATAAAGTCCTATTGTCCTGAATCCACGTAAAAAAAAGCTGGGCGTGGTTCAACACGCAGGTCGCAGGCTGGTAACCTCAGCACTGCAGGGACACAGCAGAAGGATGGCTGGGAGTGGCTGGCCTCTAGCCAAGCTCCCGGGAAGTAAGAGATGCTGTCTCAAAGGAATAAGGTGGATATTGACAGACAATATCCTCATGTCTTGCTCTGGGTCTGCACGTGTGATAGGTGCACACATTTATATACACACATACGAAACATCTGGGAATTTGTGAAACTTGTAAATGCTTTAAGGGAGAAATAATTTATTTATATTTTAAATTACTTTTTACATGCAAACACATAGACACACAAGACGAAATACTGTATCTACAATAATTCAGATTTTTAAAGGGGATTGGATGGGGTTTTCCCCCCCTCTTTTTGGTTAGTATATGTGTGTGGAAGATGATGATGGAGATGAATTAATCCCATCCTTACACACGCTAAGACCACTGCACTACAAACCTAAACACTAAAAAAATCATTTGAAAGAAATTGTGGAGATGAAGTTAAAAGCTCCCTGAGTATTGATATTTTATACTTGGTTGCATAGCATGATTTTTAAGACAGTTACGTCCGGCCTCATCACTGGAGATGCTGACTGGAGTCTATTTCCAGTAGAGCATGCAGCGTTTTCAGCAGGGATGCCGATGACTGAACCACTGCTGATCCCACGATGACTTGTGAACTCTCCACAGGTTATGGCTTCTGCCTGCCTGCTTCACCTTCCCACACAGACAGCTGGCCTCACTGGCCATCTTCTGCTCTTAAGTACATTTTTTTTTCATAGTAGCTGCCAAGCAAGACAGCTGATTGGAAGGACTTATAGCAGTCAGAGGGAGGAAGCCTTGAATGAGGAGTCAGGGAGCTGTCCAGTGATTGAGGTCCAGACATTCCTGACTAGTCTAAAAGCCCTCCCCATGCAGAACCGCTAGCTGTGAGCTGAGCAGCAGTACGAGATGCTCTCAGAATGCTGTCTGGATTATCAACTTGGCATTCACAGAAGACATGCCTGTTCTCTGAGCGGAGTTTGACACGGACTCTGTTGGAAGTATTAAAGACCCCAAGCGGCCATCTCTGAGTATATGGTATTAGCGACGCCACATAGGAACACACATACTCCTTACAGGAGCTTTACTGTATGGCCTTTTTTGATGGTAAATTTAAATGTAAGGCATTTGCTATTGTGGCCATAATATTCATTGTTATTTTCTTTCAATCTTAAGCTGAAGTTTAATTCATAAAGAGGTTAAATATTTTGACCGGGTTTAAAGAAAAATAAGAAACGTCTACAGCTACTCCTGCGTAACTACACCCATGCAGAAAAGACTCCTGCATGTCTGTGGCACACATGGAAACAGGAACCTTGCAACTTTAATAGAATAATTTGGGGGATTTTTTTCTCAATGACAAGCCAGTATAAAATATTTGAACATACATTCCCATGTTTCTGGCTTCCGCTTGACTTAGTTTTTCTTCTGGTCCTACAATTTTTATAGTACTGATCTCATGTTTAGCTTTGTCAACAAATGCTTTGACGTCCTTTTCGTGATAAACTTCCTGAAACATATTTTAAGTAGAAAAAATATTAGAGAGAACACAAACAATCCAAATCATTCATAAAAACAATGCTTCAAATTGAAAGTGCGGACTATATGATTGCCAGTCACTCAGTTATAGAAACTGTACTTAGTTATCACTTGAAAAATGATACAAAGAACATAAAATTGATTTATATCAATATCTAAAAAGAGAAGCTGCTTCAAAATTATTTCACTATCTGCTAATTGTTTAAGTCCTACAATAGCCCTTAGATCATGGTCATTAAAAATAAGATTCAAATAGAAGGGGGTAAAAATCTTCTTGCCTAAGAATATTAGACATTTGCCATTTAAAAAAAAACAGGAAAAGGCTCTATTAAACATAATAGATATTAATCTGTTAGGAACATAAACAGTTTCATTGTGCAAAATAAAATGTAACAGACTGCACGGAAGCCACAGACTGTAGTTAATGACCACACACAAAATTGTTATTAGCTAAAAAAAAAATAGTAAAGAATGCAACAAATTCAATACTGATAGACAGGCAGCTGGTGGTGTAAAACCACTGCATTATTTGCCATATTGACGTTCAGGGGATTCTCTCTCTAGCTCCTGACTGTGAGGAGCTTTTTATGCAGCACATCTCACTGTGCCTTCTCAAAAGTCCTGTCACAGCACGGTAAGGTCAGTTCTCACAAAAGGCTGCATGACACAGCCTTAACCCAAATGATAAAGCTGCTGTTAGGAATTTAAGGCCACTTAAAATCAGGTAAAATGGAAACCAAAAAAATCCAGTACCATAAAAGTAAAAGAGGTTGTGTTAAATATCTACTTCGGACAGCAAATGTCTATTTACTCTTTGAACTTACTGAAAATGGGTTTCTGGAATTTTAAAATAGTACCCAGAAAAATAAATGATTATGAGACATCCAAAAATATAACAATTTTAAAAACCTATTACCACAAAAGCAGAAAATAACATGCTTCATAGCTATCAACGGAGTAAGAACTAACATTCAAGCAAAGAAAACACAAATTAGCAGGAAGGACTATGTTTAGATTATGTTTGGGAGGCTCTGGATGTCTCGCAGGAAAAAAACAGTATCTAATTCCTCTGGTGAAGAGCATGCCACCTCGACATGGACAGAAGGTTATCACTAGAAAAATCATCAATGGCCATCAAAGCCCCAAAGTCACCCAATGCAAAGAAACACTGGCTCTCCCACACATCCTTTGTTGACAAGCAAAGGCTAATCTTCAGCCATTTTAATCTACAGAAATGGTCAATTTCATCTGGCTCAGCCTAGTATTCGATTCAATCTTTACATAGGATGGAGGTAAAACCCTCCACTTGGTTTTTAAGTACAAGAGGAGTCACCTCAAAAGAATTCTCACCTGCACCGCTCATGACTGAAATACTTACTTTATTATGAATAAAGAGTTGAAGCGCATCTTTGGGATAATCCAGTGTTAACAATAAGTCCAGGAAGCGAGGTAGAAAAGGGGTTGGTTGTTCAATGAAAACACCTACTGTTACCTTTGGATAGACCTGTTTTTTTTTTATAGCAAATACAAAAGCAAATTGGGATCAGTATGACTTTAACTCCTATTCAGATCAAAGCAATACCACAGTGGGGAGGAAAACAAACAACAGCAGCAACAGCTACAACAACAACACAACACTAGATTTTCAGTTCAACATTATTTCTAAACTTGCATCAACCACTGATAGTCCTCCAACACAGAAAGTCAGTATCTATGAAGCCAATCAAAGTGATTTTACCGAATCACATCTTTTCCCTGTAACTTGCATTTATAACTTAAAGTAAGTTCTTATCCTATTCATTGGATGATCAGCCTACTTCAGTGATCCATTTCCTTCAGGGCTGCTCTCAAAGACATGTCTTCATAGCTGAGTGCTGTTTTGAAAAATTCTATAAAAAACACTAGAGTTCAAGGCCAGGAGTCCTTACTGGCAGAGAGCCTACCTACAGCTGGGGATGAAGACAGAGAGAAAGTGGGTGGAAGGAGAAGGATAATCTCATTAATAGGCTTTTTTTTTGTTGTTCTTACTTTCCTTTGTCATATTATTTCATATTTTATCTTAATGCAAATATTTTTACACATTTTCTTAAATCCACTGTAAGCATGCCTAGGTGCAGCTTCTTTCTTTTATTCTTTATATGAAAATATCTAGATTATACATTGACCATGGCAGTCTTTGTGTGGGGTGGAGTTTTACAAAAGAATATGGAAGCCCCTGGCTTGAAAAAGTTACAGTTAAGGAGGGGTCACGATGACATACAAATGAACTACTATATATGGGACTGGAATCAGAAGTCTTCATGGAGCCCAGACATGTTGAACAAGCTCACCACCGTTTCCTAAGATCCAGAGATACAGATGTATTTTAACCACACATACGCTTTGTGTTGAACTGGCTATTTCTCCCCATCTCTTCACACACAAATCCCTCCATTACCTGAACATCTGTTTGCCAAAAAGTAAGTGAGGCTGGGCATTATGTTTTATCAGTTCACTCGCCCAAACAGTGAATACCAGATGTCTAAATAAATGCAAAACACTGGAAACAGCACTCCTACCCACCAGGAGTTTTCAGTTTAGTGGAGGAAAAGTGTCAAGAGTAGATCACATTCTTCTCTTATGTAGATCATTCAGTGCCCTAATGAATGGCACTCACCTTCCCTCATTTATACACACACAAATGAAACTTGGAGGGGAAATTTAGAGCCATTACGTATTTCTGTTTTAATCTTTTTTAAAGAATACTGGTAACAGTAGCTAAACATTTATTAAACACTACATGTATGTAAAATGTAGCATGTATATGGCCAGTAAGATGACTCAGGTCATAAAGTTGTTTGCCACCAAGACTGTCCATATGGCCCACAGGACTCGCAGTAAAAGCAGAGAACAAACGCTTCCAAGCTGACTCTGACCACCACAGTGCGGTAGAATGTGCACATTAGCGTGCACACAAACACATGCACAAGCACAACATAAAGAAATGAAAATGTAACAGAAATTTAATTGTGCCCAATAGGACACTGCTATGGCCCATATCTAAACATACGCTGTATCTGGGATTCAACTCGTATAAATATTTAATTTCTATGTCCCCATTGCATGATCACTACATTTTGAAACTACAGACTTTTATTATATTTAGGAGTAAGTTGTTTTCCCTTTCTAGCACATTTTTAGTAAGTTAAGTCAAACAGAGTTAAGAATGAATTTATTTATAAGCAAAAAACCCCATTGTTTATATGTTAAATAAAAAACTCAATACTAATATTTTATCTTTGAACGATAAAGTTTATATTAGAAGGAAAAATCCAAACAGAAGGAATTGATTCTCCTTTCAGAGGACAACTGCAAAAATGATCAAGACAAACGTTTAAACATCTCTGTGGGGCAGACTCATTCAGAAGAGCTCTGGCTCACTTTCCAGATAGGAAACATTTAGTTTGTTGCTTAAAAGTCTGGCCAAAAAAAAAAAAAAAAAAAAAAAAAAAAAAAAAAAAGCACACACACTTTGCTTTCAAGTGACATAGAGCTCTATTCAGAAGTTACTAAATACAGACAATTTACTTTTTATCCTCCCTTCACACAGCAATGAGAAATCAAACATTCATTTTGGGAGTTCCAGTGTGCTGTGCCTGGGGATCTTGCCATTCCACAAGTGCTGTGGTCACACATGTCCCCAGTGACTTTATTTTTACCTGCACTGCTTTACCTTCCATGGCACGCTGTAGGTGCTCGATTTCCTCATGGCCAATAAATTTAACTTTCAGCTGTCAGTGATTTCAAAACAATTCAAAAGGACAAGTCTATAGGTCTTCTCAGTCTCTATACTTTTACATTATAAATCCATTATCTAATTTACAATGGATACTATAAAACAATTTGCTCCTTTTCGGAGTCACTGCATTTTATGACAATGTAGATTTTTAATACAAATTCATACAAATAAATTCCACTTACATCTACGGTAGACAAGTCAATTGTGTCAAAGTCACAAAGAGCACAGCCATTTTCCTGTGTCCATGAATTGGGAACATAGTTTCCGAAATAATTCAGGAGGATCTAGGAAATGCAGGAAAAACAAACGAACAGAAGTAGTCCATACCCACAAAGGCGTTCTCACTACATACTCACAGATGCTCACTCACTATATAGCTTCACAGAAGTCTGTCTGCACCGGTACATTCCGCTAATCACAGCAACACACACTAGTCAACCCTTCCTTCACACAATGAATCACTAAGTGCCACAAACTATGTCTAGAAGTGTCCAAGTTGTTATAAAAGATACAGGTTGTACTATTTGATATAATTTGATGTAAGGAGCGGTACTAGAAACGACCAGTGTAACAGTAGTCAAAACAAGCAATCTACGAAAGGAGCAAATAAGACAATTTTAGACAAACCACCATGAATCATGTGCAATGAGATATATGTATTAAATGCCCATCAGAGACACCTGCAGTACGTGGGGCAGGGATAATGGGATCTCTTACCAACACATCACACAAAACAAATACTGAGGAAACTTGATCACGAATGGCATTAAGTTATTTCTGGAGTGTTGGAGGTTGGTCCGATAAGTTTTGGGCTAGTTACTGTTTGCCGTCCATGTACCCGACCGTTGCTATGTAACCAGGCCTAAAGAACTTATTCCTGTTTGAGCCATCACACCTGGGCAGGACAAATGAGATAGGCGTGGCTAAGGTTCCCAGGCTATGGGACACAGAGAGAGTCTTGGGAAGAAGGAGAAAAGCAGGAAGAAGGGGCTGGAGCCATGGGTTAGGCAGGAAGAAGCACATGGCCGGCTTGGATGGAGATTTGGCCCAGATGTAGAGTATTTGGGATTATGGATGGGAGGCAGCTCGATAGAAATTATTAGAAGCAGATGGCCTGGGATTGGGGCAAGTTACGGGATACCTATCCCAATATGGGATGTAGTTTAGGAGATTAATATCTGCCCTGCCCCAGCTTAACCAAGGCTACTTTAAAATGTAACAGGTGTCTGTGTCTTAATCGATTGCTAGAGGGTTAGAAAATACTGCCATAATAATAATTACAGGCCTGATAATAAACATTATTTGGCTCTACTGCTAAATTAACCACAACATATTGGCACCCGGGTGCCAATATGATGAATTAATGTTTATACTTCCTACATTAATTAATACAGTAAATTATTAAGGCAGAAGTTTTCTTTAACCAGCTAGTTCCCCAATGACAGACACAGAGAGACTGATGGAGTAGAAGCTACCGTGGGAGTCATCAGATTGGCAAATTAATGGTTTTTATATGGGTTTTAAAGCTACCAGGATTAGAGTAGCTCAGAATCTCCCCAGCATAATGCTTGCAGCTTAAAAAACAAAACAAAACAAAACAAAACACAGTCTCTATGTGTCTTTCATTGGAGAACTACTGCCTTACTAATTTACTGCATTAATTAATGTAAGAAGAATAAACATTAATTCAACACTGGAGACATTTCAGTAGGCCAGGCTTTGGGGTGCTGCTCAGAGCATTGATGTGGCAGGGGATTAAAATATCCAATCCACAAACCAAGAAGAAGCTAAAGTGCAGACTGTTTACCCATATGACAGGGTGCCTCCTCCCTGACTTATGGCCGCTCTCTTCTAAGTATCTGTTGGGACCCATTTCATTTCCAAAAACTGTAATTTTATGTCTTGAAGGGTAACCAGTAAGGGAAGTAAGATGGCTCACGAAGAAGCATGCATATGAATATTCCCTTTGAGCCCTAAAACTATCTTGAAACTCTCCGAAATTGGAACATTGCAGAAGACACGCTCTAGATATATAAGCAACAAAGTCACTACGTGCTTTGCAATCTTAGTACCACACAGTGTCTATCGTAGCCTAACATTACCACTGTGAGAATGCACCTTGAATCCACATTACATTTATATAACCATTTTTTAACGTGTCAAAAGTAAGATAGTTTTAAAAAGTCAAATGTATTTACAGATATAAGTTAAAACACATAGCGAAGTGCCCATGAGATTTTTTCCTAGGCATTTCTCTCGAGCCCTTCCACGGTTCAATCCGAGGATCTCCACTGCATGGAAACTTTCAATCAGAAGCTGCTGACACCAGTAAAGTCTGCATTAGGACACAAAAGCCTTTGTGCTGCCACGATGCTGTAGATGTCTATAAACCTAAGACAAGGACAAGCACTACAAGGGCATTTGCATTGGACGATGAGCTCACTCAGAAGTCAGGAACCACATGGTCATGACATTCATCATTACATTTCAAGAGCCAGTGTGGCTAGGCATGGGAGAGCACACCTTTAATCCAGCACTCCCGAGGCACTTTGAGTTCACAGCCAGCCTGGTCTACAAGGTGCATTCCAGAGTAGCCAAGGACTACACAGAAACACCCTCTGATAGGGGACAATGGTGGCATTTAAAATGCATAACAAAAACAGACACAGAAAGCACTTCTGACTCTCAAATAACAAAAGTGAGCATTAAAATAAGACGTGTTTTGTAAAAACAGGCACCTTAGTACATGTTACTTTTAAAGGACATGAAAACCAGAAAGCATGAAATACATAATTAGACACATTAAAAATCTCCACAATGTATAAGGAATGACAACTTTCCCACTTAGAAATAACAGAAAACTTTAATATTTATGCCATGAATTAGTCGACTAGATTCCCTGTATGACTATGTGAAATAGTCAGTAGTTCCAATGGGCAAAACACAAACGGCTATAACTTTCAGCTTTCAGAATTAAAATTGGATTTTTGTAACTTTCCACCTTCTGCCCTTTGTTCCCTGGATGAGTATAATATTGAGAAACAATCCTATTGATGGGAAGTGGCCTTGTTATTTGTCATCCCGTGGCAGAGACTATCCATCCTCCCTCCCAATTCCCACACATCAGGGCGTCTGTTTTCCTCATAACAACTGTAGGCGTTTCTTTTGGCCACTGTGGAAGTCGTGGAAAGTTGCTTGCAAGGTGAGGCTGCCTTGGGCTCATGAGGACTGTGTACTAGTACTTCCCTGAGGCCTCTTCAAAGTACTTCCTAACATGATGTCATCTGTGTTTGCAGAGGACCTAACCCAGCCCCATCTAGCTATTATTCAACAAGTGGTAAGCACTATGAATTTGAGGCCTTAATTAAAGTGATTTTATTATAAATCAAAAAAGTTGAAGAAATTACTTCTTTTCATGTGCAAAGCAGGTGACTCTAAGGTCTCTGAACGATCAGGGGAGTAAGGTTTGCTCTCCTTATTTGTCCCCTGACCTTTACTGTTCCTAAAACGGTAAACACTCAAGTGAAGTATCTACTTATATATTAAAAGATCATACTCTTGCTAAGGAAAATCCTGGTTATTTTAAACCAGATCCTACCACTGCATAAAAGACAGTGTAAATAAATTGTTCACACTAAATTTTTGACTTAAGTTTTTTTAAAAGATGATGACCTTCCTATGTTGGTCCAAAGTCCACCTCTGAGAAACAGACAATGAACTAAAGGGCAGGGGTACTCACTTTGGTGGGCCCATTCCCATTAATTGCCACTGGCAGTGTTTCATAAAATGTATTCTTCACTCTGCTTTTACCATTTTCGAATTTTAAAACAACTTCATCTGCGTTAAAAAAAAAGTTTTTGTTAACTTCAGATATATATTGGTCTATGGATTTCTAACACAAACTATAACATTTTTCAATGCACAGAAAGTATCCTCTCCAAATCCATAAACAAACAAACAAACAAGCAATCACATCTATAAGAAAGTAGCATGGGCATCTGTACCTGTAGCTCCATTCAAGGCCTGGAAAATTTTGCATTTGTGATCCAATGTGATGTTAAAAGCTTCCTAAAAATAGGGAAATGGGCAAAAATGAAAATTCCAACAGAAATACGCAACAGCACAGTCATATTGATATATGTGTCTTTGGGGAAATTTATAGCTTAAAATACTTGTTCAATATATTAATGGGAATCTGCAGATGTCTAAGACAGACACCACTATCCTGTAGCTGCACACTTGTACTGTAGGTGCAAGCACTGTGGAACACTCCCCCAGACCTTGCTTCCCTGGTGACAGGATGCAGAATGTGCAATTCAAGAAACACTACAATTATATTTATACTTCACACAAGATGCACAAAACATTATTTTGTGTTATTTAACTACATTTTTTCAAATGATACTTACTTTTTCTCTGAATTAAAGCTTAAATGAATTTTACAAGCCTCTATAAAGACCATGGCAGACTCAGTTGTAACTGTACCTGGATCTTCAGTATTTGTATTTGAAGAAGCATAAATTTTGTCTATGTGTTATTGATAGAACACTGTGTCTTAAAGATAGACATCTGCTCCATCTTAACATCATTGTCTAGTATTGTCATTGGTCTACAGGCTCAAAACCTTTCCTGTCTTAGCCTCATTCTGATATTTAGAAGCCAGGCAGTGAGGACACAGCAGGGGAGCAAGCACACTAGTAGAGACTGGCCCTGAATTTTCTAGTTTGACGTGTTTTCCCACATAATATGGTGGCAAATAACAGGTCTTTTACTCTGTGTAGCCTTGGCTGTCCTGGACTAATTTTGTAGACCGGGCTGGCCTCAAACTCACAGAGATCCACCTGCCTCTGCCTCCCCAAGTGCTGGGATTACAGGGGTCTGCCACCACACCTGGCTCAAATAACAAGTCTTAAACCAACTTTTTTCCTCTCTGATGAACCCAAGTTGGGCAGTTTGGACTTGGCCATTGAGAGATGGAGAGTTCTCATATCCAGCCTAGGGAGGGAGACCAAGGTCACCACCAAATGCTTATTCCATTGACTTGTAGTGTTTCAACTGTGATGTTAACAAAAATAATTTACAACTCAGCTTCCTAAAACCCTCTGCTTCTGACCACTTCGTCGAGGAAAATATAAAAATCAAAGCAACCGAACCAACGAAAGAGAAATTGCAAGCCGTTCCTCACCCTCTTGACTGGGTCGATGTAAACTTTAGTGTAGAAGAGTTGATCGTCATCATTGTCCTGCAGATTCCACAGCTGGACCAAACGGTTGATGTACGGCGCATAGCCAATAAAGCCTGCAATACACAGACACACAGCAGAGCTCAGGAGCCCAAGACCAAAATGCATGTCCACGTTAGTTCTGCTCAACAGCTGACAGCACTGAAAAGTCACACACGGTCTGACATATCTCTGTGTAGGCTACAATGGAGCAATTACACACCAACGACAGCACAAAGCAAGATACTGATGGTAGAACTAACTTTCGAAGGTTGCCAAGGAAGGCTGAGGAAGGGCCGGAGTAAGATAACCCTCGACCTTGTGAATTGCTGTTCTTGGACCCACTGAAAAGGGAACCGCTGCTTCTGAACGAAAGAAATGTCTCCTGCTGTGCCAAGATTCCAGAGTAGGCAAGGAATGTGGGTTGTCACCAACTACAAAAATCAGGAAGAAATTTTCTATCTAGGGAATTTGGGGAATTTCTTCCATTACTTGAACCACTGTTACTGCGCCTGCTAGACTGTTTGTTTTTCTGGCTAGGTCTTATATGTCATTGTCTGGAAAAAGGAAGTCTAAAATTGCAGTGTTTCCCCTTGGCCTTCAAGCCTGCGCAATGAATCTGCCAATGGCCTGTGTCTATAAAGGCAACAGGAGCATCTTCTTCGTTTCCCTCCAAGTTTCAGACATGCAGCCAGCTGCTCTGCCTCACCACAGATAATCTCACCACACACAGACTATACTTAAAAAAAAAAAAAAAGTATGTGTGCCATGTGTGTGCATGTGCTCACAGAGGCCGGAAGGTGGTCTCAGACCCCCTTGAACTGCAGTTACAGATCTGTGAGCTATCTGATGTGATGTGGGTGCTGTGAACCCTCGGAGAGGCACTGAGCATTCATCTCTCCGGCATGGCAGTGTGTTTTTAATTCTTATGAATAGTCTTCTATATTACTGTCTTATTTTAAAAAAAAAAAAAAAAAACCAACTCTTTCTTTACTCTTCTTCTAAGGCCAAATATCCCTAAATAAGTGAAATAAAATTACATTCATATGCATCCAGAATCTATCTTTTTTCTATTAGTGTGCTTAAGACTAAATGATACATTTTTACTAAGTCATGATGAATGTTCTTTAAAATATCTCTCACAGACTGCCTCTGAAACCACTCTGACTGCACACACCTACCCTCCCTGCCCTCTCTCTAACAATCCTGAGTGTAGATAAAAGCTTTTTTCCCTGCTCTGTCTCCAAGTACTTCCCTGTAAAGGATGACTGAGAACAGAGCTTACTTGCTAATATCTGTCATTTGCACGGCACCATGAGTCCCTCTTCTATTTCCCCCAGTGGCTTTTTACTGTCGAGATGTATGTGTACCACAGGATATCATGTACATGCCATTTCCAAGAAAAAAGAATTAATTGACTACAAAATACATCCTAATCCAAAGCTATACATCTCACACGGAACGCATGACCTCCATCCGATGTGGTTATGCCTTCTGTCTACGTGTTTACACTAATCTCAGTTCAAGGGTAACATGCTCATAGTCATAACACGTCAAAGGTCAAATTTTCTTTTATCTTTACAGGAATGTGGGTGACCACTGTGATTTAATTTGTGGTGATTCATACAGAGAATGCAACATTTCTGTCCACTCAGACATTACTTAAAATTTTGGCTACAAAAGTCAAAATAAGTAATTTAGCGCAATATATTTATAAAAAAAAACAGACCACATTAACAAGTGAATATTTTTACCTGGGTGACTGCAGACTACACATGAACTTGTTCAAAGTAAACTGACTAAACTTAATATCCTAGACCCAAAACCTCCCAATGAACCATAAGGAGAAGACTTGAATTCTCACTTGTAATATGGCAGTTCGAACATCCATCCTGCCTAGATACACAGATAGAACATGACAGGACACAGGGGAGGTTTTATCAGCTCTAATGTGTGTGCGAGCTTTAAGAATATTTCCTAGCAAGATCATGGTTGCGAGGCTGCGAAACCTCCTCTCTGCAGCAGCACCGTTCATACCTCCGGAGTTCAGGTAGCGTTTCCCAATGTGCACTACGGGGTACTTGTCTGCCAGCCTCTTGTCTGGCCACAGCAGCCCGTCGGCTGCAAAGACGATTTTGTGATTTAACTTTTGGAACTTCTTTAGAACTTCCTCAGGCCCACCGGCAAATACAACATCAAAACTGTTTAGAGAAGAAACAAGCAAGCCTTAAAATGCATGTTTCAGAGTTTAAGCACAAAAACTAAGAAAGGAAATCACAGAGAGAGAGAGAGAGAGAGAGAGAGAGAGAGAGAGAGAGAGAAACACATCAGAGAACTTCCTCCCAACTTGCATCATATGAACTACATTTGATTCTGAAATACAAATATGATATATTTTTATTACAAGAGATAATAACTTATCTCCAAAATAAAAAGCATAAGTTAGTGTGCAAATGTTACAATTAATATAAATTAATGACATAGGCATAAACATAAACACTTATAAAAGTTTCCATCATAACATTTAAATATTTCAGTGACATGTGTGATAATTCATTATTATCTCTGATAATCTGGTTTTCACTAATATGTCTCACACTGCTTTCAGTATACTTAACACTTGATATATTCTATAATATGGAATCTATTTTTTGTTTGTTTTTCAAGACAGGGTTTCTCTGTGTAGCCCTGGCTGTCCTGGACTCGCTTTGTAGACCAGGCTGGCCTTGAACTCACAGAGATCCACCTGCCTTTGCCTCCCCGAGTGTTAGGATTACAGGCGTACGCCACTGTGCCTGACTGTTATTTGGACTCTTAATCAGACAAGTTCATCTTTTTAATGCTCAGTAAATGTGAAGCAATGTAAAAATTAACAATATAATTTAAGGTCTACAGTTTTATTAACCCCCCCCCCCAAGACTTCATTTTCCAGAGCTAACTCACAGGATCACAACATAACAGAAAATTAATTTGAAAACATCTATCAGGAATGGAACCTCTCTGCAGAAATCCCTAACACATTACAACCTCAAATCTGCCTGGATTGGTTTTCACGTTCAGTGTACCTGAAAGCCAATGCCTGCAGGACGCTAAGCTAATGCTTACACGAGGTGCCAAGTGCCAAGGGCAAGCTCATGCTCTGGAGTTCTGCAGAGGGCTTCCTGGTAGCTAACACTGCGGAAGTGCTGTGGGGACGAGGCTGCTCCACCTGGGCTCGCTAGCTGGCTCAACTGAGGGACTGGATATGCATATGTAAGATTTAGCAACTTATAGTCAGTCCATTGTATGAAACTTTTTAGCAAAACTATCGTCAGTTTATATTCTCCATTCGGCTCTTGGCAGAGATGATACCTGCCCCTCTTACATATTCTGACGCCGTTTTCGAAGGTCTATTTGTCTATTTATTATGTTTATAAGTTTTTCGTCTTTGAAACTCTAGTAAAGGACGAAGCTAAAACTGCATTTCAGACTATTACTAAAGTCAATAATTTATATTTTAAAAGGTATGATGTCTAATTTGATAATTTAGCATTTTATAAGCATTACTTTAAAATGCAATTCTTTTAAGGTAGGTAAGAAAGAAATTGTTTGCACACAATTCAAGTAAGAATATTACTTTGACTAAAATGTTAACTTTTTTTTTTTTGAGAAAGGGTCTCGTGTAGCCCAGGCAGGCCAGAAACATGCTATGATGTCCAGGCTGGCCCTGAACTTCCTGTCTTCACTTCCCAAGGGCCGGCATTACAGAGAGGCGCTACCACACACAACTAAAAAGGTAAGGCTGGTGGAAATTTTCCTATTTCGTTCTAGCAGGTGTCATTTCTGTTTGAGTTTCTCAAGGAGGAAAATATCTTTGTGTCTATTTAAAACTTCCCAGAGGGAAGAAAGGTTTTCTACTTAAAATTATTTGAACCACAAAAATGTAAAAATACATATATTTTTTAAAAAACCAAACACACAGAGGTCATAAAAATAATTCTCATGGGAATTCAGTCTATTTAAATCAAAGAATAAAATAAAACTTTCCACATTTAAGCATGGTAAATAGTCCCAAGTCCTGCAAAACCCATAAGTTTGAACCCAGACCTGTCACAGTTCTATCCCCAACAGGTCATTGAGACTTTTATGAGTGTTTGTCCTTCTGTGTTATTTTTGTGGTACCTTCAACTACAATTACCCAGACTGCACGAAAATTCGTCATTCATCCTGGGCTCACCCATTTTCATGACAGCTGCCATCCAAGTCATTTTGCAGTGTCTTACACCTACTATTCAGTGTCTCTCCCAGAAGGCAATGGCCTGTGTTGACTTACATACCCTACAGGCTACACGGGCACCTCCTGGGTGATCTGCCACCCCTGCCACTCACATACTCCTGGCTCAGGAATCTGTGACTCTCCTGAAGGTACCACACCCCAGCGTCAACCGTAGTTTCTAGCTGTGGCCTAAAATAAGAGTCACCAAATATTGACACTGGCCTACAGACAAGAGCTTGGACTCTGACGGCCACATAGTCTCTGACAAACAACTTAATTCTGCCAGGCTAGTACAAAAAGCAGTCACAAACAAGACATAATCAAATGTAGGTCTCTGAGTTACAGAACAATGGTCACACAAGAGCCATTTATGGATACCTGCCCTGTGGGATAAAATCTAAGTGACTCATACTAATAACCTCCATTAACTATCCTGTTAAGAAGCTTAATGCGACTCTTTTTCCTGTGGGATCGAGTGTATCTTCATAATGGATGGATTTAGTGTGGATTTTCCAACGGGTCCCGGCCATTTGCTTTCAAGGCCCATTTCCAGTGTCAACTCCTCTAAACACCAACATGGCAGGAAAGTATCATTTCCTTCCACTACCTCTCACTAGCCTTTCTTTCTCCCTCCCCACCCAAGTATCCATTCTATTTTATGCATGTAATCAAAAAGCCTTTCTTATTCCAGAAGGCAGCTTCTCCTTCATAAGCCAAGCTCTTGTCTTTAGCATCTGTAGGCCCTTAGCTGAGGATTTTGAAGATAATTCAGAAATGTCTGTTGAACAAATGAACCAACCAACGAACGAATGAATTATACAATATCTAAACAAGAGGGAAAAGCTATTGGGTAGTTAAGGAAAAAAAGCCACAGAAGTATCCCCTAGCCTTTTTATTCTTCCCTATCTAATACTTTCCTAATCATTACATGCATAGAATTAAACAAAATTATAATCATCTAACCCATAAAGTATAGGCTCAAATAAAGTCTAACAAAACTGAAGCAGATCCTGCCACACCTGAAAACTATGTATCTTAAGCCTTCCCTCAGTCACATTTTGGTATTTCCAGAGATAAACCCACAATGCAACACTGTGGAACCTTCAGTGTCTGCAACATACACTGACATACACAAACAGACATACATAGACAGGTGCGTGCATGCACGTGCGTGGACACATACACACACACACACACACACACACACACACACCAGCCGTAGCTATCACAGATGAAACGCTCTCCCTCACTAATGACAAGATCCTTTGTGTCTGCACACTTAGGCTGTTACTACTGCCAGACAGGAGGCATCACCAAAGAAAACTACATGTTTATTCTTAAAACTTTGCTCTCAAGAAGCTCTAGCTGGTCCACTGGCACATTGCTGATCCTGGCAATACCTAGAGATACCCGACATTCCTCAAACACTCTCTTTCCTGCCAGGCTGAGTCTTAAATACAACCCAAAGGAATCAGACTGGCTTGCCTCGAGCTATGGGTGTCATATAATGCCCCTCTTCTGTCTGTCAAAACAACTGGGCCATTCACGTTGCCGATTCTCAGACACTAAATTTTATGAGTAGAGGAGATAAGAGACTGCAAAGGGAAGCACAGAGAAAAGCAGGTTCCCCAAACTCACAGCCCAGATCACTGCGAGCCTCTAGGTGGTCGCTTGTTCACAGGTTATCAGCCTCACTCAAAATCCAAATTTGCTTGTGTTGGGTTCAAGCTCACTGACGTTTTCTCACTAGTTCTTATTATAACTCATGACCTTTAATATACTAGGAGACCGGCTCAGATTGTGAATTTTCATGCATCATAAATTAAGAAAAATTCCTGTTAATTTAGTATAAAACAATCTTGCTTTTAAGTTGAGACTCAGAAGCAGAGGCTCCTCTCTGGAGAGACTTCTTCAGTTATAACTGAGAAAAATACTCTTACAATACTATTCTTTGTCAGGAAAATAATTCTATATTTAAACTTCAGTTATAAATTTCAGTCTTTAAAAGTAATATAATACATATTGAGTATTTCTCTTACCATTCAGTAAACAAGATGACCAGGTCCTCCTGACTGGCGTAGTGTTCCATGGCTTCCTTCATTAACCTCACCTTCTGGCCCCCTCCAATACTACCCATCCCATCGCCACCTCTCCACTCTTGCCCTTGGCCAAGAACCTGTCAATGAAATCAAGAATTCATCCTGTGGAAAACGCCAGTGGCGATAATAGCATAAAAGTGTCAGCAGACACTCGTTACTGCGCTACATAGTGATCCACTGTTTATAATTAGAGCACAGTGCTAGAATAAAAGGGAAATTCAAGCCTGGGCGGGTCATATTTCTTCGACGCTATCCGCCTCTAAGACACCATTCCAAACATCTCAAAAGTCCATTCGAACCTACAGAAGTAGACTCAGAGAATATTCTTCATATTTTCTTATTCTTGTTTTTTTTTTTTTCATACTTAAATGAAAATGAAGAGACCTTGTAGTTTATCTGTTCAATATGGCAGGAAATCTACAAGGAAGTTCTTGTGCTTGGAAGGCCCCTAGACAAGCCTCGCAAGCAAGGACACACAGAAAGTATCAAGTAAAAGAGACCTTTATTTCTCTGGCAAATCATAAGCTTGTATCAGCCCCAAGAGTTTAGTAAGAATTATCCAATGCAAGAGACGCTGAAGAGCAGCTAGTCTGGGCTTCACACACTGACTGTTCAGCATCTGCCCCAGCCTCAACCACTCCACACTGAACTGTAAGTGGTAACTGACACCCCTGGCTTTGAGGGAGAGAAGTGTAACCAACATTTGCCCCAGCTACAGACACACAACTAGATCTGGAAGATGAAAGCGGAATGAAGGTCAAATGAAGCACAATGAAACAAATGCAATGGACACACCCTCACATGTTTTAATCCTTACAGGGATGTCTAGGGCAGAAGACATCCACACGAACTGATGTTAGTCTGGAACTGGATTCACCCTGTGGAAAATCTACTGGGTTATCAGTGTTCCAGCTGAGATTCTTCCACAATCCCCTGGAGTCTCCAATACTGAGCCCACTGAGCCCAAGCACATCTGAGGCCTATCCCAGTTGAGTACAGGGAGGAGGCAGGCTTTGCTGCACATGAGCCACATGGACAAATGATGAAGGCAAATCACTCCTGGCTCCACTCTGGCTCGCTGATCTTAAGTGCACCTGAGAATTCCCCCTCCTAACTCTTTTCAAGTAACAAGGATCTCACTGGTATAAAGTATATACTTTAGAAACCTCTGGACTATGTAACAGGAGAGAAAAGGGGACCAAAATCTCCACTCTATTGACAGTGAACTCTAAGGTAGGAGAGGTTATAGCTATGTACTCTAGGACAAGTTTTCCTCAGAAGTAAATGAATTTTGCTCATTCGTGTGTTTGTGTCACTTTAGTCACATAATTCACCAATAGCATACCACATGCAAATTTCCTAATAAAATACTTGCACATAAGAAGCTTTCTCTTCTTTCTTCAAATTGATCCCTAAAGATTGGCCCACTGTGTTTCAACCATATCTTACCCTAATTTCTTTGTACTCATATACTGTTTCCCATCAATGCATGTTAGCAATGTTTCTTGTTTACCTCAAAGCATTTCTCACTTACCCTCTTTAAATATGTAGTTGTTATCACTAGATCTCTTTCTAGCTCTAGTTCATCATCATTAATACTCTTCATGAAACCCACATCTTGTCATCGAGGGGATAAGTAAGGACAGCACTGTCCGCTACATTACATGCTAAAACAGCAATGTTTTCCTTCTTTCTTATTTTTTTTTTTGTTCTTTTCTCTTTTGTTTTTAATCTCTCACATACTTTTTCATTCTCCTTTTTCTAGAAAGATGTGGCTTGCACACTCTTCATTTCAAAAAACAAACAGTTAGCAGCAATCAGCAAACAGATCTAACAGAAGCCAGTTTAAGGCTCTATCAAGGACTCCAGTCCCCCGATCATGTCCACGAACCGTGTACTGTAGAGAAAGTATCTACAACACTTGGCCATGTTCCAAAAAAATGAACCTAAACCAATCAGACAAAACTGGAAAAACAACTATCAATAAAGCAACCCAATGCCCCCTTCTAACCATGTTTCCAACAGTCTTTAAAGAAACACCATGGCAGGTAACCCATATATTCGGTAAAAACATTTACTGCCAAACTTTGATTACATTGTATGTGTGCATGGCCCTCCAAGAGAAATCAGTTAACTTACATATATACATACTTTTGTTTATAGAACATGTTTAAATAAACCACTAGATAATGTTTTATGCACATATTCCAACAAGCCCAAAAATTGAAAGATACATCATACCTTCACAGTGTAATTGAAATACTTGGCTGAATTCATAAATCGGTGGAACCCATCATTTTCTTTTGTTGCTACAGTTATCACTAATAATTTATCTGTAAAGAAATAAAGAAATAAGAAGGTTTAGAAAAAAAGTTAATCACTATGGTGATTGAAGACTTCATTATCCCATGGGAATGATGAAAATAGGCGTTTAAGATGGGCCATATTATACCCAAAAACGAATCCACATAGGAGGAAATCATTTTAATGGTAAAATAAAGTTCATTAGTAGCTCAGGAACAACAAGTCCTGAGTTGAGTACTTCAAATATAGGAGATGAGCTTTCACGAAGCACCTACTTTATCTGTAAGAGTTGAATCTTTCCTAGATATCATTTTATCAGCCAACTACACTGTTTGCTATGAAACCGTCCCAGTGACCTCCTCAGCAAGCTCCACAAAGGAGAATCTAATTGCAAGGCTAATTTTACTCTCTAAAATAAAGTGAACAAACTGAAAACAGATTGAGGAAAGTCTTGCTTTTCCTCCTACCTATAAGATCTTACACTAAAAGTCTTAAAAGTCATCACATTCACATCATTTATTTGTTGCTTAGTTTCATAAACAGTAGTTGGAACAAAAAATCAGTGATGCTAATAACGTCATCAGGAAATACGTAGCTTTTAGTTTCCTTTTACAACGGCTTTACTCTATTTTAATATAGGTGCTCTTCTTAAAGGCGGCAAGTCGGCTAAGGATCTACCTACAAACACCTATAAAAGTTGCTGGAGACAGATGGAAATACGTACCTGGCAAAAACACGCTGGGAAATTCCTAAAAGTTGCATCCTCCCCGGCAAGCACTAAGGAGTCATGCATCCCTCTTTGCAATATTAAGGAGCTCTCATGGACTACGACAGCCAAGCTAACATCTCAACATTGTAAGCACCAGGCTATCCCACTTAGTTCTCCATGGCCTAGAGGTACAAGAAAACTGAAAAGGTCCTGCATAACCCCCACCTCATACACAATCTTTAGTCAAGGGTTAATGGATCATAAGTATCAGTGAACTACAGTCACTCCTCATCTCAAGGGCTGAAAATAATTTACTACAGAAAATAAGTATAATGTGGGTAAAATAAGCATTCATTACTCAAACCAAAAGGAAAAATACTTCCATGAAGTAAAATAATGCATTTTTAGATTTATGTTTTTTTAAAAAAAAGGAAGTTTTACCTTGCAATAGTTTTGGTTTTATAAATGTTCCAAATAAAATAAAGCCATTTATTAATGTTATGAGTATCTGAGTGTGGTGGTTTGGACGACTAATAATGTCCCCCACAGTCTTATATATTTGAATGCTTAGTCACCAGTGCATGGAATGGTTTGGGAAGAATTAGTACTTGTGGCCTTGTTGGAGGAGATGATACTGCAGTGGACTTTGAAGATGTAAAATTCCATGCTAGGCACAATGTATGACTTTGTCTGTCGCCCGCCCCGTGTGTGTGTGTGTGTGTGTGTGTGTGTGTCTCCCTCCCCCACCACCAAATCCCCTTCGCCTGCTGCTTGAAGATCTCAACCTCCGCTCCAGCACCATGCCTTTCTGCTTCCACCATGATGTTTACACACTAACCATCTAAAACTACAGGCAATCCCCTAATCAAATGGTTCTATTTTTTTTGTAAGATCTGCCTTGGTCATTTTTTTTTTCTCACAGCAATAGAACAGTAACTACGATACTGAGTAAAGGTATCTCAAAGATACTTTCAAATTATTATTTTTAGAGAACAATTTTTTTTCAGGGCGGGAGAGATGGGCAACCCTGACCACCTGAGCTGGATGTCCAGGAATCAAAGAGGGCTGGGTGCAACAGCAGGACAAGAGTCTGTAATCCCAGCATGCCCCCTCAGGAGAGATGCAAGACAAAGACAGCAGAATCTCCAGATGTTTTTGGCCAGCAGGCCATATGCAGTGATGAAGCCATCTTTGTTTTAAAGGTTTATTTATTTTTATTTTCCGTGTATGGGTGCTTTTTTCTGAATATGTTTCTCTGTACCACATAAGCACCAGTGCCTGTGGAGGCCTGAAGAGAGTGTTGGAGCCCCTGGAAGTAGAGTTACACACAGTCATGAGCCACTGTGTGGACACTGGGAATAGAATTCAAGTCCTCTATAAGAACAGTCAGTGCTTTTCACTACTGAGCTATCTCTCTATCCCAAGACCCAGACTTAATCAAGGCGGAAGGGTGAGAACCAACACCCAAAGGTGTCTTCTGATCCCTTTACCAGGAACGCTGTGGCATTGCTTGTGCACACACATGAACACAAACATAAACAATATACTCACACATAGGAACACAACAACTAAAATCAAATCAATCCCACTTTTAATATTTCAAATACGGCTTCACTGAACAATGACTTGGCAAGTCATCATTCCTAGTGCACATTAAAAACAGAGCATCTTAAGGGAGCAAAGGGCATCCTTTACAAAGGATCCCTTTTTAATAATGATTTTTAAAGTTTCTCACACGAATCAAAAACAACTACAAGTTCAGAGATTTGACTGCCTAGGATGTTACATTTACCATTACCAGTACAAATTAATAACAAGAATTTTATTAACCTTAATAGGAAGCATAATTTTGCAAAACCATTAGGAAAATAAAAATGTTAATAAACTCAGTAACAAATTCACAAGTGACATTACTTATCAGCCATAAGACAAATAAAGACTCTTGTTGCTTCTGTACTGTTTCTAAAAAACCATTAAAAACGGATGCAGGTGTGTCTTCCTGTCACTCAAGAGATAGCTGCTTTCTCACCTGCATGCCAACATCACTATTAGGAGAAATGAACCTTATTAATTAATATCAGAAAAAAGGTAAACAAATGGGAAACACTCAGAAACTGTCAACAACCAGTTCAAGAACTCAGCTTAAGGACAGGATAGATGACTCCGCATGTAAAAGCAAACTGCTCTTAGCATCTCCAGCTCTCTCCCAACACTCCCCAGGAAGTTTAAGTACAAACTCATTAGAACAGTTAAAATTGATGATCAAATCTCCCAACTAGACAATAAGAGTCAAGATGTCCTCAGTCGTTTACTAGACCATGAGGCTTTCATGGTCTTTAGCCTACCATGCATCGATAAACATTTTTAATTCATTTTCAGTTGACACATAAAAGCATACAACTGTAAAGCCCATTTGGTTCCAGTATCTAAGGTGGTCTCAAGGGCTGAAAGCAAACTTTGGAATATCATGTGTGCAGAAAAGGAAGGACAAGCCAGAGGCTTCCCTCTTGAAATGCCTGCTTGAAGGGCTGGTCCTCTATGGAAGTTGGATCCCAGAGATTGTCTACATCTTCCAGAGGGACAACCCTGTTCTGAAGAATTGCTCACAGTGCCTAAGTTGTCCACCATGGTTCGCATTGACCATCTATCTGATTTTCTGCCAGGTTTTGGAATGGTGGATAGGGGCTTGAGTATGTCAGCAGTCCTCGGCAAAAACAGGGCACTCAGTCACAGGTGTTACCAACATTTTACATATTCTGGCCACTGGGAGACTAAATCCATCACGTTTGACTTTGCCAGGAAAGACTAGGACAACCCTACATAGCATTCCGGGGATCCGCAAGGGCTGCATTTGCTTTGCACCACCCTGACACACTCAGAGATCTGAGGATAACTGTGCTGAATCCTCAGCCCTCCTGGGGCATCACTGACAGATAGGTGTAGGAGGGAATGTGAGACCTCCACAAAGCTAACTAGCTAATCATGTGATCTGATTGTTTTATCATTTCAGGATATAGGCTAGCCATATAGAAGACTACAAACAGATGCCAGGATCAGAACTCGCGCAGAAGGCAAGCGTGTCCCAGTCATTTCCTATCAATGTAAATTATGGCAGCAACAGAAAAGTAAACCCACTTTTTATAAAGGAAACAAACAAATAAATGGTCTAAAAAGAAAGTAAGACTTGCCTGAGACCCTGTAGCTAGGCAGTAGTCAGCTTAAGACTAAATTTGGGATACAAATTATATAAAAATAAGGATTTTTCTGTGAGATGGGGTGCAGGAGCGATGACTCAGTGGTTAAAGCACAGCTGCCTTCACCTCCAGCTCCTCCAAGTGATATGGTGCCCTCTTCTGGCTCCAGGGAACACGTGCATAATGATGGACACTCACAGGAATGCACACATAGAAATAGACAATAAATCTTAGGTCTTAGAGCACTATTTTGTTGCTAAGTATCGAGCCGCAGCAACAGTCTAACTGCACTATAGGAGGCCAGGGAATACATTTTATTTTGTGAAACTTTTGGAAGAAACTCAAGACAAAAGGGCCCCAAGAGCAATACGCATCATAATTTCAACGAGAACAATGGACAACAAGGGAACGTTTTTATCTGCATTTCCACCCTTGGCTGCAGGATGTAAGACGCATAATGTCGAGAGGGATATGCTAGTAGTGAGAACATGAGTCGGCTGTTCACCCATCTCCCTTTCCTTACATGGGCAAACCAGGATGACAAGCTAAGCCCCACAGCAGCGCACACACCAGCTATTTGCAGGAAGGCTATATAATCATCTGTCCTAGTTAGAAGGCAGTACACTTTAAATATGAACACTTCTGGACCCAGATGAGGCAAACTGATGAAACCTTCAAGAAGTTATAAACATTGCTGAGGCCATCATGACAGTTCTTCCCAAATGCTTCAAAGCACATTTCTGTAGATTTATTTCAAATAAAATTAAACATGTACTAGAATTAAAACCTTAAAAACATGTGTTACATTTACTCTTTTCCCTTCACATACCATTTTTGATACTATATATACCCACTAATTTTGTATATTATTGTAGGTAGCCACATGGTGATTGGAAAACAAAGTGACTTTCACAGATCTATGGAAACTTAAAAACATTTCCAAAGTATGCAAGTAGATTATTTATATTGCAAAAAAAAAAAAAACCCACCCAAAATTAGTATATTTTATAGAAAAGATTATTATTGGGGAAAGATTGAAACTATAAAACTCTATCCACTATGAGATGTAATTTTAATATATTTGTTGGCTACATGCTTTATATCAATGTTAACAACCACTGGTCAGAGATGAAAATGAGAAAAGCTGGCCATAACACACTTATTAGTTTACATAAGTGCATGGCGTTGTTGAAACAACAGTCGCATGCTTAAGGGAAAGATTGATAAAACACGAGGCACATCAGTTAATTGATCTGTATAAAATGCACTTCATTCAGAATGACTTCCTAAGAACACCTCACTAACATCCAACACTCCCTCACCACTCCTGTAGGCCCATACTTTTGCTTCTCCTCGGTTACTCAGAGTTGAATGTTAAAAGAACCCAACCTCACTGTGATAAACAATCGGAAGAAAAATGAAGGGGATCCACTCCCCCACATCCATAGGAATCCCTTCCCAGAAAGATGGAAATAAAAATTACACAAGGACTGGATGGCAGCCAAAAACTATACGCAGAGGTCCAAAAAAATGCCTCAAGGAGTTTATAATGTGAAAACAAAGTTCAGACACCAAAGAATGATCATGCTAAAGGAGTTGCAATTCAAGCAAGTAAAACCTGAATTAGAATTTTTAAATGAAGAACAAAAAACAAAAACAAAACCAAACAAAAACCAAACAAACAAACAAGGAAACTCAACAGCAAACCAAAACCTCGCTGGACATGGTGGCACATGCCTGTAATCCCAGCACTCTGAGAAGCAGACACAGACACATCTCTCTGTGAATATGAGAACAGCTTGATTTACAGAGTGAGTGCAGGACAGCCAGGGCTACACAGAGAAACCTTGTCTCCAAAGCAAAAAAACAAAACCTCAGGAACTTGAACACAGGCTCCAAAACAGCAAATACATGCCAAAGCAAGCAAAGAAGCCAGCCATGTTAACCAGGCAGATGACATCGGTCAGCTCCTTCCCAGTGTTAAATTACAAGACACTGATGAGCTATGTCAGCAAGTGCTGACAGTCTGAAATTTAACCAGAGTAGCAAAAGATCTGGAAGTCATGCCATAAAATAATAGTTGAGGGACCTAGAATTTTTTTTCTACTCTTATTTAAAAAAAAAAAATTAACCACCTTTTGCAGTAACTCATTTCATTAAAGAGGGGGGAAGCACGTTTTTCTGTATAACTTTAGAGAGCTGGTTGTAATGGAAAAAGGAGTAACTAACTGAGGAAAATACGTCAATACTGAGAAGAGGAAGAAGTATCCAAAATTAATGAGCTATATGAGAAAACTACTGTGCCTCCTATCCCATAGATAAGACAAATACAATGCTGCAATTTTCCAGAATTTTGACAGCATATTGGATAGCGCCACATATCACAAAATGTGAACACTAGATAAAATTCTAGTGTCAAAGCTGCCAGCCACCCGCTCCAAAGGAAGAGTGGATGTTAATGAATTCCAAGGCTTCAGAGACATCAAGAATCTCAAAAATAGAAAGATGGAGCGGTGAGGAGAACGAACATCCTTTAAGCAGAGTGCAGCCAGGCATCTGCTGGCCAAATGCTTCATCAGAGGATGGGACCCGCCTTCCCGAAATCTGGCAGGGGATGGTGGAGCTCACTGAAGTACATTTGACATGTTACAACGACTCCATGTTTTATACGGGCACCAAAAGCATCCGGCATGCTCACACACACAAGGGGCACCACTTAGGGACCAGGACAAAAACACAGATGGAGAGAACATCCATTCCCGCCAACGCACACACTTGTACGAGCTGCCCTGCAGCACGAGCCATTTCAACTGGGCTGGGCTTAGGAG
Source organism: Acomys minous (assembly GCF_964271855.1). Lineage (NCBI taxonomy): Eukaryota > Metazoa > Chordata > Mammalia > Rodentia > Muridae > Acomys > Acomys minous. Next base: position 29,879,161 of record NC_140495.1, read on the forward strand.
ACCGTGCTCTGGGAGAGGGTTCTAATTAAAAGAAGATCCAGAAACATATGCTGCTGAAATCTGAGGAAAGCCAAATCCCAAACCTCACTTCAGTTACAATGGAATAGCTGTTTCCTCGATTCTGCACTCCTGTGAGAACACTACAGATCATTTTCAAAGGGATGGAACATCAGTCGAGGAATGCTGTTTCTTGGTTCTTGGTCACAGTGCTTATTTAGCAGGCTCAAGGCCCGCCTTCAATTTCTACCACAACAAACATAAGAAAGAGAAAAGGTGATGCTGCCCGCCCGGTCTACCTTTTGTGTAGGGACAAGTGTATTAAATTAAGCAGCAGCTCAGCCTCGCTCCCCCTTGAACGTTTTACAGCATCAACTCCTGGAAGTCAGAATCTTTGTAACACCTTCCTGCTGCTTCAATTCCCATGATTCAGAAGAAGGTGCCATGTAAGAGATTAGTAAAAACGCTGACTAGCGCATTAGCTGATAATTTGTGCCTATAAAGGTAACCCTAAATGGCCCATAAGGCCACCTTTACAAATCGGGCCTCTGTGCAATTACTACAGTCATCACAAAAAATCATCTGTATGCTCTACCACCAACTTTCACACCCTCGTGTTGCTGAAAAAGTTGTCAGTTTTTTAGAGTGTTTCGGAAAATATAACAATGTAGCTTCATTGTGCTAGGCAAAGATTTTAAATTTATGCACATAAGGCTGGGTCATCGGTTCAGTGGTTAAGAGCACTGGCTGCTCTTCTGGAGGGCACAGGTTTAGTTACTAGCCCTCACACAGTGGGGCTCATAGCCTTCTGGAATTCCAGTTCCAGCAGATCTGACACCATCTTCTGGCCTCTGTTGGCACCAAGCTCACAAGTGATGCACAGATACATCCAGGCAAAATACTCACACATATAAAAATTTTTTTTAACTTCTTTTCTTCATGTTTTAGCTTTTGGATTAAATGATGAAATTAAAATATCTTTTCAGACATATGATTGGTTCCCACTCAAGACGTTAAAGAAACTGGTTCTGATGCCTGCTTCTAAAGAAGTCCCAATGCCACACAAGTGGGTATTTCATATTCCTGTACATGAGCACATTATACATGCTAGCACATATTTTCCTTGTATAGATGTTGCATACATTTGAGCTGTTTTCTTTTTCTTTTTCCTTTCCTTTTCTTTTCTTTTCCTTTTTTTGTTTTTTTTGTTTTTTTGTTTTTTGTTTTTTGTTTTTTTGTTTTTTGTTTTTTTGTTTTTTTGTTTTGTGAGGCAGGGCTTCCCTCATATAGCCCTGGCTGTCCTGGAACTCACTGTGTAGAATGAGGCTGGTCTTGAACTCATAGAGATCTGCCTGCCTCTGCCTCTCGAGTACTGGGATTAAAGGTGTGAGCCATTTAAGCTGTTTTCAAATGGAAGATAACAGTGTGATTTGGTTTACATAAGCTATAACTTGTGTAACCACTATGCTAAGAACTTAGGTAAAGCTATTTCTAAAACACTGCTTTCCTTAAGAACATTTACAAAGATTCAATTGATTATGATATACATAATTTCTTACATGTAAACTATATCTGTACAATAAACTCCAAGTCCAATTCTATTGTGCTTTGAATCTGCAAAGTCCCCTAAAGGCACATAGCAGCTGGGCTCCACCTGTTGGCATGGATTTGGTGACTTAGAGAGGTTAGGTCAGCCTGAAAAAAGCCAAACTATGGAAGTGACCTTTTGAGAGTAATGGCACGGCCCTGCTTCAGGGCCAGTCTGCTTCCTTGTCAGCCTCCTGTGAACAGTCACAGCGTCATGCTCTCCACCACAGCTGGAGTTGCTCCTGTTCTCTGCCACGACGGACTGAGGTCCTCTGAAAGCACAGCTGGCGTAACTCAGTCCTCCCTAAAGTTGCATGTGTCAGGAATGTTGTCCGAGCAACAAGAAAACTAATGAGTTCAGAAACAGGCAGAGAACCAGGGCTCTCGGGGTGTGACAAGCCTGACCACGTAGCTTACAGTCCTTAGGAGCTGTTGTGCGGAAGACCTTCCAGGAGAGGGAGGGAAGCCCTGGAGTTCTGTGAGCACGGATTTCTGATAGAAACGTGGGCAGGAAAGACTGTCCTCGAGAGGTTTCAAGCTGCGACAAAGACTACAGCAAATTGGGCTGGAGGCCGCTCTGGTTATACTCTGTTCTGCCTGTGTCCTGGACCATCTGATGAGGCTGAACTCTAAAGCACTGGACTTATTTATTTGGCAGGGTACATTTCAGGACAGCCTAGCACTCAGTCTGTGCCATGGTTGTTATTGGATGCTCTTGATCAGGTTCATAATGAGTGCAAAGCACAAGGAACAAATACATAAGCAGCCCAGAAAGAAGGGCATGTCATGCCCCCTCCAGATGCCATGAGGGGGGATGATATAAATTAGGAAGTGCCTATCTCGACTTACAGCAGGCTAGAAAAGCAGCAACGGAGTCCCAAAAGTATCCTTTATCCTACTTATAAACTCAGGGGGGAAAATCAAAGAGTTTAATACCAAAGAGTAAATATACACATATAGTAAATGACTACTCATGAATAGGTAATCAAAGTATTTTATTTCATTCAATTACTCAGGTACCAAAGAAAGACAAGGACCTATAGAGTACGTTTCCGATAGAAACGTGAGTCAACTTAGTTGTCCTTAGTGATATATAAGTAACTTGTCCCTAAGAAGCAATCACCACACTTGAGACCACCTCACCCTCACCCAAAGAACACATCGCTTTTACTCTCAGCGTACATGTTTTTCGACTTTAACTTCCTCTACCAAGTTGGTCCTTTCCTTCTACTTTCTCCCATCAGCCACCAGTCCTTTTGACACATCCCGTCTTAAAGCAGGACCTAAGGTACTCACCCATCCCAAGAAACCATGTGTGCCAAATTTAGCCTTAGCATGGCTTACCAGTCTCAAAATCTCCCTACGGTGAATCCCACAGGAAGTGAGGCAGATAACCATCTATTATCCAAAATGTGCTCGAAAGAAGAAAAGTCTAAACCTCAGATGTAAACATGGACATATTTCCATCTCACTGGCTGTTCTTTGTCTTGCAGGACATCTCCCAGTTAATGACACATTCAGAGAAAGGAGCCTGTTATTCATTCTTGGAACATTGGCGCTCTCAGCCAGTTTCCATTTTTGTTTTTCTATTCCTAGGGATAATTGCACACTAGTAACAGTAACTTACCAACCGGTTCCCTAATCTCAGGTATCACCAGTCTGTTCCACTCATACAATGTCCTTGTCAACTGGTTTCCAACATAAATGCTGGATCACAATGCCCCTCACATAATGTGTTTAAGGACGTGTTCTATGCACCAGGAGATACTGATGAAGCTGAGGGGCAATCGCATTATAAATTGATCACCTATGCACTCCAGGAAAGCCACAACGAGACGCAACAAGGCACGGGAGGAGGAGGAACAAGAGTCAACTGGATTAGCCCACAGAAGAACAGAAACTGTAGATGGTTCTGGAAGAAGAGGTAAGATTTAGACAGTGGGAAATCGAGGCAAGAGAATCTCATCCTCTGCCTTCAAAAAGAAAAGCAACGCTTAAATGCATGCACTGAGAGAAAAGGCATCTGGAAGCCAAGATGAAAAAAGACCATTCAGAGCTATGAGAAGTGCAGGCCCAGATGATGTTGTGCAGGATGATGTTGTCCAGTAAAGTTTGCAAGAACATTCCATAGATGCCGGAATTTCAGCCTCTCCAACATGTGCTGTGTTCTACCACTACAGGCAGTGTCCTAAAGGCTCAGTATACCAGAGACAGTAAAGGAGAAAACACATCAGCCTTTGCTGCCAGCAGAGCAAACACAAAGCACAATTCAGCAAACTTTCGGCTCTAGGGACATGGAGAAGAAACACACGGCTGCTGCAATTCTGAGTCACACGCATATGTGGGAAGGTCTGGTGCTGAGGCAGTGGAGTGGAACAGATAATCTAGGGATGTTTTCCAGTAAGAAGAAACAATAAACACAAAGTATGTCATGGAGTCTGGTTTGCGGAAGAACAAGACAGGCATAAACATGGATGAAGACATCAATCAAGAAAGGATGCAACACATGCCTCCCTGAGATCTGTGGAGGGCCTCACGGGTCACTGCAAATTTTAATCGTGACACCGGAAGCTCTCAGAATTTTGAGGAAAGGGATAACATAACCGGTTGCCAAGATTAGTGGCTGCTGATAGCAATAACCACTATGTTTTCTATTTTACATCACGTATACTGCCCTAAATAAAATATATTTGAAGTGACAGGATCCCACACTTGAGGCCAGACAACCTGGCTCTGGAGAGCATGCGCTCACTGCTACGCAGAAGGGCTTTCTCATCATATGACTAAATTTATCAGGATTTCTTGGCTCCACCAAAAGAAGCAAGGGCAAACACCGGCACGGTTGACTCCAAGAGGGTTTATAACACTGTAAGCTGGAGGTCATGACTGGAACTGAATGACGGATGGGAAAAGCAATTCGGTGTGCTTTTTAATAATTCAAGTTAACTGATACATTGAATTGAGTTTGTGAGGAAGGGAGGGAAGAAGGAATTCCAAATCGTTTAAGATGAGCTGGGCCAGAGCACAAGTGTATTGCAGAGGTAAAATGGCAAGAAAATGTGTTAAAGGTATTAAAAGTATTTACAGAGACACTGCAGACCCTAAGAAATCTAAATGTCACATTCTCCCCCCGCAATGGGACATACCCTTACAGCTTTTCTGCGTTGATATTTGTGTGTTCCCAGGAGAATCTCAGACACAAGCTAGGAAGAATCCTAAATGTGCTAGTGTGGGCTTTACTACACCGTGTGAATGGTGTTGACTTGAGCTTACCTCAACACCAGAAGCTTTTCTACACGTCACATTAGTTTGAATTTCACCAGACATGAGTAGTCAATACGCAGAAGCTTTTCCCACCATTTTTAATTAATGGAAACTGAACAAGTCACTGGTATTTACACATTCCTATGTAAAATTACCATTTAAGTCTTTGCTAAGACAGTTTTTTTTACAAGGACTGGAGTACATACATTGCAACTCACCTGCGGAGGAATACCTGTTGGCAGAGAACAGTGATGAGGACAGTGACAGCAAAGCCACCATCTACCCATCCTTCCTTTCCCCGGTCCCTCCATTCCTTCCCTGTCTTCTCTGTGGTCGTATTCATTTGATTTCCTGCTACAATATTTCAGAAACAAACAGCAGGCCATGCAGTTGTTCAAACACTAAGGTCACTCCACAAGAAGCAGCAAGGCATTAATTCATCACGAGGATGACACACATTTAAAGCAGATGTTCATGAAAAGAGCCCTATGAATGCAATGTAACCTCTGTGTACAACCCACACAGGGCAAGATGCCCCTGAACACTGGCCAAGGTTGTCCAGTATCAGAGGGGTCAGTAGTTCGTGTAGGGCATTTGGGCATTTGTGGAGCAGGAAATGAAGACACCCCTCACACTTGTTGGAGGGCACAGCCAATTATCCCACGTGGCCAGCTTCTAACAGGACTCCTCGGAATTGGGAGCTCTCCAAACATCTTCTACAGAGCAGAGTCACCCTGCCCACTGCTGCAAGGCCTCATGCTATTACTCACTCATGTCTGACTTCTACAGCCAACAAGCAAAGTTATCCCTAGTTATTGCCTCAGAATCAGTGACAGCTCCCAGTGAGCCCTGTGTGCTCTTAACTCCAAGGTTCCTCAAGCAGGAAACACAATAATTTCATTTAGAGTTAAATAGCATAAACAATTCCGATTAATCTATGGTGTGTGTGTGTGTGTGTGTGTGTGTGTGTGTGTGTGTGTGTGTGTGCACGTGCACACACATGTATGTCTTTTAAGGCATATACAATATAGCTTTTAAAGTAAAAAAAGAAAGTTTCTCAAATTCATAAATTACTCTGCATTCTTTCACACCACATCCCCACTACTGAACAGAACTCACTGTACATCACACTGTAATTAGAAAAAGACACATGAAAACTGTAACTTCTCTGTGACTTCTCATTGCCTGCCATAAGAGAAGAGCCCAAGGCAGATTATTTTTCATATACTTTTCAATTTTCATATCATTTTTCTTTTTCTTTCTTTCTTTTGGTTCTATGATGTTGAGGATTGAACGCAATACTCTGCATACAGGAGGCATGTGTTCTAGCACTGAGCTATACATTTCCAGCCCTGGGCCTCTAACTTCTAAGTTCCCACCTTAATACCTGAAGGGTCAGGGTACCAGCCAGCATGTCTCTTCACCAACTATCCCTGTATGACTTTAAAAATGTATTTTATGATGAGATGTGGAAAGCTCTTTTGCTCATACTGTACATAGTGTTTAATTATAAGTTATATATATATACATAAATATGTATATATAAAACATCTGGATTCTAGGTGATGACCAGACAACACAGTGAACTCCCTTAAAATATTTACATTCCGTGTTTTCACCAACACTAAACTGATTACCAACATACAAGAGATTAGTCTTGTAACTTGCCCATGCTGTATATACCTCCTCTGATGGAGACAGTAAAAATGAATTTAAGCAAAGGGAGGTTACGTTTCACTGAAAGAAAAGTCGGACTAACCCAGCCTTCTTCCTGACTGCAGGAGTGGAAAAGTATCTCAAGCGTCCACGGTATCTACTGAGAGGTAACCATGTTTTGATAACTATTAGAATGGCATGAAAAAAATTCCAAACTCCTTCTGGAGAAACACACACACACACACACACCCTTTCTAAGATCCCCTTGCCAGAGGAAAGTGAATCTACTAAAGAAGTGAACACTCTGCCCATGTAACACTCTGCAGCAGCTTCACCTTCCTTTGGGATGTGGCTTTGAAACCTTCATCCAGTTCCAACACCTAGAAAATGTTTTAAACACAGATGCCTAGAATAGAGCCTAGAGTAATGTAGACCCTCAAGGCTATTTTCTTTTCTTTTCCCTTAATGGTAGAAGAAAACCCTATGCACAGCAAAAGAGAAGCAGAGTTGCAGGGCACTTATAAATTTTAAGGCAAAGGAGCTTTCACTCTTGGGGCAAGTCTGCCTCCTAAACCACAGACTTAATTTAACCCCAGAATCCACTCTGCCTTAGGGTCCTACCAATTATCATCACTTCTTTCATTTTCATTTTTCAACAGTTATCATTGTCCACTTTGAAATAGGTACCAATTCACGCAAAGAGACAACAGGAAGCCAAAGAAATACTAAAAATTAGAAGAACATAAACTAACGATTGACAAACTCTAAATTTAAAGAGATACTCTCTGCAGACTTACTTTGAAAGTGGTTCCTGACTCCACATAACTTAGGCAACAGTGAAGACACACAGTAAGGAATTGCCTACAAAATTAAGGTTCCTTGCTGTGATAAATTAACAAAGAACACTTTTTTAAAAAACTATAGTGAAATGAGAGATTTTAATAAAGAAAGTTGTATTAAACTAGAAGGTTAGGAAACGGTTCGGAGGAATTTATACTAAGAGTGAGACCTGAAGAAGAGAAAAGAGATACCAGGCAAAGAGATGTATTTTTCAGGAAAAACAGTCTTAAATTAAACCAGCAATAAATGATGTTCCAGGACCAGACTTCCTTTGTCATTCTAGAGAGTTACAGGACTGATAACGTCCCTTGCTGTATCACAGAGCAAATGCTAATGTCAGAAAAGTAGTTGCAACGTTTTAAGAACTCTTTCTCTCTCTCTCTCTCTCTCTCTCTCTCTCTTGTGTGTGTGTTGTGTATTGTGTATGTGTATCTGTGTGTTGTGTATTGTGTATGTGTGTGTATCTGTGTGTGTTGTGTATCTATGTGTGTGTGTGTTGTGTATTGTGTATGTGTGTGTGTATCTGTGTGTTGTGTATTGTGTATGTGTGTGTATCTGTGTGTGTTGTGTATCTATGTGTGTGTGTGGTGTGTGTGTAGATTGGCTTGTTGAATAGCTGTGTGGAGGCCAAAAGTCAACAATCTCCCTCTGCTGTTTTCCTCTTTATTTAATGAGACAGGGTCTCTCGGTGAACATGGAGCTGGCTGTTTGAGCCAGGCTAGCTAGCTGGCCAGCAAGCCCATGGGACTCTACCTGGCTCTGCTTACCAGCAGTGGAGTTAGAGATGTGCAACACATCTGGCTCTTTATTTCCCCCTTCACCCATTACTGAAAGCTAAGGAGAGCACTTATCAGCATCACCACGTCTAAACACCCAATTTAAATTGCATAAGCTGCATATTTAATAGAAAAGATCATCAGGCAGTGCAAAGGAACCTCCAAGAACTAAAGGGGCAGTGAGGTATGAGGAAAGCACTTTCAGAGAGCATATAGGACCCAGGACTTCACTTAAACAAACCAAGGTGCACAAAGCAGTGCCTATCTTTAACCTAGGTTTAATTTGTCACAGATAACAAACAATGAAAAAGATAACTTCACAATAAAGCTCCTAGTTACTGTACTGTAATAGAGTATGAGGGAGGAGCGCAGTCAGCCCGTCAGCACATGCTAATCTTGTTCCAAATCAAATATGCTTATCACATTGGAACAGCCCTCTGCTGACTCAGGGAAACCTGAGCAGCGATCTTAAAGCCCTGGGGCCAGACGCCTGGCCGCTCCCCACCCTTGCTGTGACTGTAAGAGCTTCCAGGGAATCTAATCTCTCCGTACTGTAACTGAATTTCTGCAGAATGCTGTGTCCCAAACTCATGGGGTCAGGAAACAGCAGTTGCTGTTCCTCAGCAAAATCGGTTTCAGCAGTCGGTTTTGGTTTTTTTCCAGCCCTAGCACACCACTAAATTAAGCCCTCCGATAACAGTACAGGGACAAAAGACTATACACTTTAATAAGTGAGTGCTAAAAGTAAAACAGTCACCAAAGCTTCTCGAAAAGTGCTAGTTTACCTCCATCTCAGAATATAACTTAGAGCAGGCATTGTGCATTTTTACTCTGTCTTTTATATGCAAAGTATAGGGATGTCTTATATCCTATGTTCCTCTCTCAAATTTTTGTGCAATCTGCCTGCAGATTCTATCAGAGTAACGGGGCCCAGCCTCTCTGCTACCTCCCCTGTGTCTGATACCGTCATCTCCTACCTTGGTCATGAAAACACATATTATATGGGTTTTCCAGACCATGCTGACTATCATTACATTATCATCAGAACAGGGGGTCTCCTGCCAAGTCACACAAATCTTCTTTCACCTCAAAAACTCTCAGCAGTGTTCCTGTCTTTTTCTGTAATGTCCAGGCTCTTTGCTACAGTGCCCCGTACCTGTCTGTGGATCTGAACTGTTAACACCACCACAGGCCCACTGCTCTGGCTACTCGGCAGACACACCCTGGGCTCAGGGAGTTCCAGGAAATTGTTATTTACGGTCTGCTGCTGCTGCAAGCCTTCTCTCCCAGAAACAATGTGTCCCCCAGGCTGCTTAAAACAGTGGCTCTCATGGATCGCTGTGAGTTCGAGGCCAGCCTGGTCTACAAAGCGAATCCAGGACAGCCAAGGCTACGCAGAGAAACCCTGTCTTGAAAAACCAAAAACAAAAAACAAAAAAAAAAAAAAAAAAGGAGGGGGGGCTCTCAACATCCACAGTGCTCAACGCGGGTGTGACCTTTTAATACAGCTCCTCATGCTGTGCTGATCCCAAACACAAAATTATTTACATTGCTACTTCATAACTGTAGTATGGCTACTGTTATGAATTATAATGTAAATATCTGTGTTTTCTGGTGGTCTTAGGCTGCCTGTGAAAGGGTCACCGGACCCCTAAAAGGGTTGTGACCCACAGGTTGAGAACCACTGACTCAGAAGACCACAAATATGGAACAAAGCCCCAAAGAGACCTACATGATTTTTTCCAACCACATCATTCTTACGCCAGATCACCAATACATAAACACGAAACAATCTTTCTTCTTGGGATTCACAGTCACTGACATAATACTTTACTGTGCTTACTCATCTCAATTAGCTTTTATATTCCAGTAAAATGATATGACATCCCACAGAGGAAAAAAAAATGAAAAGGAAAAAAACTCTTCTTCCGGTGAGCAAAGAGTACAGAAATCACTACAGTATCAGTACTGACAGAGCTGCCACGATTCAATACAAAAGTGAGGGGCAGGTGGCAACCCACACAGTTTTCTGCTATGCACTTTGATACATGACACAGGAAAGAAAAGGTCCATACTACATGATACGTTTTTCCTTTACAGATCACATGCAAATAAGTAAAAATGGATCCCAACTGGATTTTCAGTAATCTTATCACAAAATAACTTGTATTAGTGTGCCATACTAAACGATGTATTTGTTCAAGAGTGACAGTAGCATAGGAAGTCTGAAACCATCCTATCACAGTACTACTACTATAAAACTACACCCTGGAAGCGAACCAACACTGTAAGAGATGCTTACTGAACAGTGTTTTGAAGGAGGCAGAATACAAAGTTCTTTACATGCTTGTTGACGTGGATGTACTGGATTTTGTGAAGAGAACACATGAGGGTACAGAAGATAATAGCACAATATTTTGCTTACTAGTTGATAGAGGGATCACAGACAAATTTAATTTGCTCTTCTAAGTAACAGAAATTCATTTCATCGTAAGAAAAACCACAGTTTTAAATAAAGACATAGAACTCATATTAGTCAGTCTACTCTGTTGGCACTTTGATGTGCCTTACTAGAGCTCTGTCATTTCATTTGGGCATTTTAAAACATGCTATAGGTGAAAAGGATGCAGTCAGGACACACGTCATCAAAGTAAACCCAGGGTCACCAAACAGTTGTGTCTACTTTCCACAAAAATGAAAGCTCAGCATAGCAAGATGAGACAGATCACTGGTAAAGAGTGTGTCCTGATCATCCAGACGACCAAGCATCCACACTGGACAAGCACTACTGTAATTCCAGCCCCAAGAGATCCAGTACCTCTTCTTTTCTCTGCTAGCAACTGCATTCATGTGTGCATACTCACCTCACACCCAGTAATGCTGATATGCACATAGTTAAAAACATAGATCTTCTTGGCTGCCAAGAAGAGACTTGATACCCTATGAGCATATACAGGAGGAGGAAGTCCCCCTCAGTCACACTCATAGGGGAGGGGAGTAAGGGGAAAATGGAAGGGAGAGAGGAATGGAAGGATACAAGGGACGGGATAACCATTGAGATGTAATATGAATAAATTAATAAAATTTTAAAAAAGAATTAAAAAAAACATAGATCTTAAATAAAAAGAAAGCAAATGTTTTAAATGCACGTGCACACACACAGCTACAACTGCTATGGAAGCAGATTAAACATGTACAATCCTCAATTTTAAGTCTTGTTCATTCTGAGTGGCTAAAGAGAACATGATACATGCACATATGGGAATACTACTCAGCTAAGAAAAAGCTAAAGATCATTTGCAACAACTATGATTAAATGGGGATCATTACATTAACTGAAAAGAGCCGGCACAGAAACACAAAACCCATGATTTCAGCCATTCTAACTAATCTTAAAAGGCTGATCTCTTAGACCTTGAGGATTAGAATCATAGTTCCCAGAGACTGGGGAGAGGGACAAGGCGAGGCTGCTCAGTGGCTACATAGCTAGAGCGAGACAGGGGCAAGTAGTTCTTATGATGATGATGATGATGATGATGATGATGATGATGATGATGATGATGCCACTGCTACAGTTGCAGAGTTTCTCAAAGGGCTGATTAATTATAGTACTCTCAGTTTCTTGAGCACTTGGAGGCTAAGTCAATCCCCCCTTCCTAAATGAGGCAGAATTTTTCTGCTATCTCTTGACCCTTCTCAAATTATCGAGTAGGCCCTGGTTTCGCCTCAGAAAAGTAACTCTAGCCACTAAGTCTTTACTAAAAATTCACAAAAGCCACTGAATAAAGTGGACACAGTAAAAAGAAAAATTAGGTTAACAGCTGAAAATCAACACGGTATAAGTGCAATTAGCGATAAGCCGTGCTACAATCTTCCTGTGCTAAATTATGATCCATGGTCACTAAGCAGGGGAGAGTGAGGGGACACGAAATCTCCATTACTTACTTTCAGTTCAGAGCTTTGTTTAATTTTTCCCACGACCTTCTCCATTAACTGTTTTCTCGAAACTTAACAACACATCTGACAGTCGTCGGAGCTCTGCGCCTGCGTCCCAGTGGGATGTCGTCAGTTGCCTGTGCCTGCATCTCTACTGTCAAATAGACGGCTATGTGATTCTGCAGCCACAGAATGGCTTTTCTTGCTACGAGCAAATGCAATTCCTGAAGAAATTCACCAAAGCCTCAGACATCAAAAACCAAGCCCTTGCATTCTGAGAAAGCCGCAGCTGCCTCCTGTCAGCGGCCTCGAAGCAGATCTGGCACTAGCAGCTCCCTTCCCTGTACCTTCTGCCTTTTTTTTTTTTTTTTTTTTTTTAAATAGAGGGTGTCATCCATCAGCATTCCAGTCGGGGCCTCTCAGTGTGAGCACTGGGAGAGGCAGCAGAAATCAACAAGAAAGATGAGGAAATAGGCAGAGGCAGGAGTTTTTCTGTATTCTAGAACCAGACACCAGCACCAATCTCATGGGTGCAGAGTCCCTGGAGATGGCTTCCTAACGCCCTGATTGTATTTAAGGCAGCAAAATCCAGATTCATGAAGGGCACAGATAGGAAGCTCCTGAAGGTTCCAACGAAACAGAAACAACTGCTTCTGTTTGGTCAGTAGGAGGACCGGCTAGGGTCAGTGTAAAGCTAGCTCTTGTTCTAGCTTGCTTCTCTGCTGCTGTGATAAACATTGACCAACAGCAGCTTGAGGAAGCAAAGCTAGGGCAGGAATCTGGAGGCCAGGACTGCAGTAGAGACCCAAGAGAAACACTACTTCCTCAGGCTTGCTCGCTTTCCCTTTTCCCATAGCCAGGTTCCAACTACGGAGTGATGAGACCACCTGCAGTGTGTTGGGTTCTACTACATCAATTAGCAATTAAGAAAACAGCCCCCAGACATGCCGCCAGGCCAATCTGATGTAGGCAGTTCAGTAATTGAGGCTTCCTTTTCACAGTGTGTCAAGCTTACAACACTAACCAGGACAAAGCTCTTAATGAGTGTCTTAGAGCCCCTCTGCTCGAGAAGACACAAAACAGAGTTTTTAAATATAAAATTATAAATTACAAAATGAAACTGTCCGCAGTGGAGCTTGGTTCAGTGGCAACCATCCTCCCCATTTTCTTATTTGTGACAGGTGTGTCCTGTCCACCCTGAATGCAGACGGCAGTCCAAAGGCTTGCGGAGGCTTGTGCTGCAGAGACAGAGACTTCATAACCAACAACAGGAAGCCTTCTGCCCTCCTGCCCATTAAGCATCTAACTCAGACTAAAACTTTGATTCATCCCAAAAGAATGAAAACTACTTGTTACACAGCTAATAACTGATCATATCATCAGCCCGGGGCCCTGCAGGAGGCCAGGGTGGCAGAGAGAGCTGCAGGAAACTCGAGACTATTTATTCTTGACACTTGGCTACATTCGCTTTTCTACAAGGGCGCACTAAGGACTCCAAGTGAGAAGATAGGAAAGTGGAACTTCTCTAAGGCAAGCTCCCACTCCAGCAAGATGGTTTTATGTTTCATGGATGCACCAACAGAGGACTTAAAATTGCTAAACAGGATTTTAAAACTCAAAAGGCATGGGAAATAGAACACAAAGTAAGTAAAGGTCAAAGCAGGCTTGGCTGACAACAGAGACCGTTGACAGCTGTGACTATTGTGCGAGGGAACGTGGATATACTTGGAATTGTGAGAAGCACAGGGTGAAGGCAGTGTAGTCAGGACTGAGCTGATATAATGAATCTTTCCGCAAACTCAGCGCACTGACAATCAGGACTGGCAATTCTTCCTTGGGAGCCATGCTGTGCCTTGTAGGATACCCCCACCCACTCACCCACCCACCAACGTTTATCCACAGGACTCCAGCAGCATCTACTACTGGTCACAGAGCATTTGCATACATTGTCAAATATCCTTTGGGAGAATGCCTCCTGGTCAGGAGGCCCTGGACTTGAGTAGGCCGAGAGTAGGATGATAAAGCGGGAGGGAGGGAAGAATGGGAGGATACAAGGGAGGGGCTAACAATTGAGATGTGATATGAATAAATTAATAAAATATTTTTTTAAAAAAAGAAGCATTCTGGCTATGTCCTTCAGTGACCTGTGCCCAGTACAAGAATGCAAGGTTTCAAAGAGTGAAGGAACAGAACAGCAATGCTTCCCTCCCCGCAGGGCCCCTTGCAGTCCAGTATCCTGTGGGAAGGCAACTCTGCACTGCCACTGTCTGACAGTCTGCCTGCCTGCCTGCCTGCCTGTCTGTCCCTCCCTCCCTTCCTCTCTCCCTTTCTTCCTCACTTCTACTCTCTCCCCATCAAGAGAAGAAAAACGGATTTCACGTAAAGCTCCCAGATTCTGAAAACCTAACATTATTTGACTTTTCTGAAATCCCATGAGCAGGAGAGATTTGACCCTGCAGCCTGGCGTAAGGGGGAGACAGCCGCCATGAGGGGGAGTTTAGGAACAGAGATTAATGGTCTGATCAGACAAACCTCCTGCAGAAGAGACTTCTGAGAGACGCCAGCAGAGATGAGATCAGCTAGCCATAGCTTCCAATGATGTACTTAGAGCCCTGGGCTGTCTGAGACATTCAATAACGTGTGCATATACTTCTTTCTACTGAAGATGAGAAAAGGAGAGATGACAAGGTAATAGTGGCTGGTCATAAGTTCCAAGGAAAACTCGCCTTAAAGAAAAGGAGGAAAAAATAAGTTATCAAAAGAATAAAGAAAAATTTAAGATTTGAAAGTGAGTAAGCAATGCACATCATCAAAAAGATGGCATCTGCACTATCCAATTTATCATTTGTTTCCTTCGAGTCCCTTAAAAAATATTGTCTTTACAGTTTAGCTTGTTAAAACCTGCTGAGTCCCTGTATTTCTCCTATTATGTGGACATAAGAATAATCCCACTATTTTGGGATTCCACTTTAGAAAAATGCTAACTAGAAGTACATTCCTTAAAATGGTACAAAAGTAATAGCACAAACTGGGCAATTTCCGTTTGGAGGCATGCTTCTTCCACAGGTGTTGTTGTGACCTGTATTGTGTCCTGAACCTGTAATGTTTAGATAATTGCCTAGGAAGCAGCATTCCTGTCAGGGAACTAGGAGAGCTCAGAAAGGTTAAGAAGCTTGTGCAGAGGATAATCTGCTCATGTATGACACCTTAAGGCTCATCTGTTCATTCAAAAGCTTTATCCACTTAACTATTGCCCTACACTGTTTCCATATCCTCTGCCTTTCACAGTTACTATGTAAGCAGTTTGTAAGCCCTTGGCTTTCAAATACATCCTGTATCCTGGCATCAGAAGCAACATCCAGGGTACTTATTAAGTCACAGTTAGGGGTCTGTAAGTGCCTTATGGTGCGCCCTCTCTGGCTGTTCTCAGAAGCAAGCACACCGGCCTCTGTTCCTTCTGCATTTTTCTTGATATTTCAAAACAAAGTAATACAGTCCTCAGACTCACTGTAATGTTAAACACAATGAATGTGGAGTTAATATGGCTATCCCAGTCATTCATAGCACAGCCGACTCACACCGCCACTCATCAGAAGTACCAAGAGACAAGGGACTCATCACCCTGCCCACCACAGAACACCCACAGGGGACTGATGATATCTACATGTCTCCATCTCTACTAATCAGGGGGGCAATCAGCTGATTTCCTGCAAATCAGTGTGCCGGTGGTGTGTGTGTGTGTGTGTGTGTGTGTGTGTGTGTGTGTGTGTGTGTGTGTATGTATGTGTGTGTGTGTCTACTACCAGGGTTCACCCACAGGAGACCACAAGCTGAATGTCACGATCTAGCAAGAACAGCTGGAACAATTCTTTCGTTACGGTCAATAGAAAATGCCATGGCTTCAATTAGCATAACCTAGATAAAGTCCTACAGTGAAACTAACCAAACCATATTTCTTCTTTTGGACAGAATGAAAGGTTCACCTTACATAACCAAAAGGGATGGCAAAATCCTATCAATAGATTCTGACTAACATCTTTCTTAATTGTCTGCATCCTTCTCCTCCACATTTGAACGCAATGTCTCTGTCTCTTCTCTGCTTTCTATCACCTTGTCACATGAGTATTTTTCGAAAGGTTTTTCTACAATTCAAATGTGCTCTTCAATTAATTCAATTGTGGGTGATTATGATGAAAGCAAATTAATATCTTAACATCTAGGAGGAATTTGTTTCCTGTCATTTTCATTGTTGGGGACTGAACAGGATAGCCAAGCAGTCTACTGAGCTACTCACACAGACCTATAAGAGTTCAAGCCTACTTATAAGACAGGAGATGTTTTATCAGTGATGGTTCTTTCTTAGTTTATGCGTGTTTAAAACATAAGCTTCTTACTTATCTCTCACACTTCAGCCAGGAGCATCTAATCCCACCCACATCATCCTAAGCCACACAAACACATTAGTCAGTAACTGATCCTTTAACTGTCCTATATGATGGATGACCTTAGCTGTTTAGGAGCTGCCTCCCTGTAGGGGAAAATGATTCTGCTTGGCGAACATAAAAACATCAAATACGCAATACCTGGTAATAAAGGGGTTAGTTAATTAACTAAGGTAGCTAGGGAGATGACTCAATGAAGTGCTGCCCCTAAACTTGAGGACCAGAATTTGGATATCCCACCCCCATATTAAAAACAGAGTGGGTATGGCTCACTGATAATCCCAGTGCTTGAAAGAAGACAGGAAAATCCCAGAGGCAAGCTGACTGCCTAAAATACATGAGCACTGGGGTCAAGGAGAGATCTCAGTAAAGGACAGAGGGATCTAGGATCATAAGCCACTTCAATCCCTGCCCTTCATGTACACTGACATACATGTTCATTCGTACCCTCCCTCACTCAAGTGCACCCACACTTGTATATAGAAGCATACACACAAAAGAGTTTACCATTTTAATAAACCAGATATTTCTTTAGTACTTAAAGTCTGGGGATAAATAACTATTTATGTGTATTTGCTTACTCAACAAATCATTGCTAATTTCCCAGTACTCAAGGTGAATGATTTTGCAATTTTTTAGTATCATATCAAAAAGTAATTTTGCTTTTTCGAAATTTCCACACTTCCCTTCGATTTGTCCTGCCTCAACTTCTTCTCTAATTTACCCAAAGTCATTTCAGAGAGCTGGAGGAGGTTTGGCTCAGTGATAGAGCACTTGCCTAGCAAGAACTAGACCCTTAGTTTGGTCCCGAACTATGGGAGGTATGGTGTAGTCCTTTTGAAAACAGCAGATAAAATAATACATACACAGGGGGCAGGGGGAAACAATCCTTTAAGGATTAGCTGTAAGATTGTACCACTGATTGGATAACATTCAATTGTGGAGGTGCAAACACAAAGAACAAATGCTGCTGAAACAGCAACCTAGCAACACACCAGGGAAGGCACTCTCACGTCACTCCACTCTAAGGGCTTAAAGGTGATCTCTATATCTAGCAGCAAAAGCAAGCATGCACACTCACGTGCGCATGCACACACTTCTGCACTTTTCTCCTATAAAGTGATTTCTTTTGAACTTATGGCTAGTGTAATAAATGTCGTATTTTAAAACTATAGGATAAATCTAAGTATTTCAGTAACAAACCAAGGGGATCAATTTTTTCATTTTTTTATTAATTCATTCATATTACATCTCAATTGTTATCCCATCCCTTGTATCCTCTCATTTCTCCCTCCCTCCCGCTTTCACCCTATTCCCCTCCCCTACGACTGTGACAAAGGGGGACCTCCTCCCCCTGTATATGCTCATAGGGTATCAAGTCTCTTCTTGGTAGCCTGCTATCCTTCCTCTGAGTGCCAGCAGGCCTCCCCATCAAGGGGATATGGTCAAATATAAGGCACCAGAGTTCATGGGAAAGTCAGTCCCCACTCTCAACTGTGGAGAATGTCCTGTCCATGGCTAGATCTGGGATCAATTTTTAAATAGCACATATTATATAGGTTGATTTTTAGCCATTCCAGGGTTATCAGCATCATCTTTGATAATTTATAATTTTTGAATAGGAAAGAAGCAACAGAAATATATATTTCTTTTTAAAATGCTTTACAATATTTAAATGTACTGGAATATCTGATTCCTCTGAGAAGACAGAAAATAGCTTCATATAAAAACTAGACTGTTTTCCTCTCAGCTGAAACATCTGGAATATTTTTTAAATGTAATTTAATCCTAGTTACTGTTAGCATTATTATCCTATCTTTAAATCAGAACCTCATTAAGAAAAAAAAAAGTCAGTCAAATTTCGCATGGGATACAATAACTAGGAGGAAACACAAACTTCAAAATACAACACCACTGTGTGCCTCTGTTCTCTTTGGCCTAATAAAATAACATTTTCACAAGGCCTCTTTTCTGATTCTGGAAATACTTGGCTTTCTGTCACTCTTTCTACAGGTAGAATTGAAGAGGCATCAAGTTGCAGTTAGGGGAAGCTCATACCTGCAGGTCAAGTTTGCTGGGGTGCTGATGGCTCAGTCTGCAGAATGAAGGGGGTCTCAGATCCCTGCCTGCTCCCCGTTGTCTGCACTCTTTCCTGTGCTGCACTCTACAGGCACTCTGATTTCTTCGACTTTACGTATGAATGGTTTCCTTATCACAATTCCTACAATTTCCATGTACAAATGAACTGAGTCTGCTGAGGGTTTGCTTGTGTTACTTCTTTTCTTCCCTCACACAAAGCAACAAAACATAGACGAGGCACTCGAAAAGTATTTCATCCCTGAAATACTGTCCTATGGAGGGTATTAAACAATAGAAACTATGAGATGCTTCTCTACCACCAGAAAGCATTATTAGGGGAATACATGAAGCTTATCCAATTAAATCAGTATTTAGTAAACTACAGAATCACAAAAGCTGTTGCAAATGATTACTCAAAGCCAAGTATTACAGCAATACAGAAGAGATAGCTTACTAACTCCATTGGAAGACCACACATCCACGAATACTTGGCCAATACAAACTGGTTCTGAAGACTTCTTTTTTTTTTTTTTTAATGGACATGATGCTGGATTGGTAGGGAAGTGGGCTATACTTAGAAAGAGTTGGAGGACGAAGTGAATATGTTCAAAACATGTAAGGACTTGAAACTCTTAAATAAGTAATAAAAAATAAGAAAGTCTACGAACAAAAATAGATAAGTAGATAAGTAAAAAACACAAAATCTTCCTCCTAAGGAAGAAAATGGAATGCTAAGTAGGTGGGATCATGATAACACATCACCAAGAAGCTACAAATAGGACCATCTCCTAGACCTTTTCTACCTTGAATGTCAAGGACTCCTGCCTTGGAAAACAGTTGTCTCTGCAAAAATACTGTGCCGGGAAAAGCAGGGAGATAACGAGTTAGCCAAACGAACATTGGGCAAGGATTTTCGGAATTCAGGAGTGAGCCTGAAGCATGATGCTCTCAGGACGCCGAGTCAGAAAACACTGAGAACTCTTTCTACTGCATGGGTCTGTTCGTTTCTTTGTCTTGGCGATTTTCCAGATTTGAGTTTGGTTTTGTTTTGCCCTTGGTTACCTAGTAAAGTCACTGTTTAAAAAATTCCAACCTTGTCTAAACTAAACCAAGAAGAAAAAGAGAACTGTCCTCTAAAAGTGGCCGGCAGGACCAGGATGAGCAGGATGTGCTGGTCACAGCCACATTGCCTGCCGGCTGGCAGCCAGGAAATACCAGCATGGCTGGAGTGGGGGGGGGGGGGGCCTCTGATGACAAAAAGCCTCAGAGTTGGCTTAGGCGGGACTGGAAAAACCCAGACAATCATTCAGCCAGTTGGCCCTGGGTCCAAGGGCTTGCAGGACTTCCTGGGAGAGTGAATTAGTCAGGTCATCTGGGATTTAAAAGATGTGACTTAAATTCTCTAACTGCATAAATTTTCAAAACAAAATAGCTGCTATTAGTACTTAATAGAACTAAGAAAGAAAGTTTTTAACCATTTGAGGAGCTGTTAGAAACTGAATCTAGAGTACCAGAAATAGGAGGCATGCATGGTGATGTAGGCCTGTAATCGCAGCATTTAGGAGACAGGGATGAGGACCAGCAGTTTAAGATCAGCCTGGGCTATATAAGTAAGAAGTGGCCTTTAAAAACTGAGAGCCAGTTAAGTAACTCACTCCTTTCTGTGCAATAAATATTAAGTAATTAGCACCCTAAAACCCCATATACATTTTGGCTTCAAGCTAACTAAACCAAAGTCAGCAGCAGAAATGAGCCTTGGGCTCTAGGGGGGAAAAGGATGGCTTCTGGGTGTGTCTCCTACCAACCAATGATGCTCCAGCATCAAGAAGTTGGCAACTGCTTGAACTCAGGCAGTTCTTTCACTTAATTGCTAAGTCTGCAGAAGAACCAACCATGGAGCATACTGTTCGGCTATAGGGGAAAAAGGCACCCAATAGAGCAACACCAAGTAGGACCAATTTTCAGGCAAAGCATTTATTGGAGAATAGGAAAAGACACTGGGATAAAAGGGAAGTCTCAACCACCTCAGAAAGTTCAAGAGTTAGTTCTTTTAAGGTTCCTGGTATGACAATCAGGAGAAGGAAGGTGTTGTGCCCAAGGAAATGAGCCCAGGGCCATCTGACATCAACTAGATAGACTTGGGGAAAATATTTCTTGTTTTCTGGTTGAGGTAAATGTTTAAAAGGTTGAGGGGAGGGGGAGTAGATGTTCCAGAATAAGGGTCATTTGTGTAACAATGGCCATAGTTGGATGTCATGAGTCAATTTTGTCATCTAGCAGTCCAAGTTATCTCTAAATGCCAGGTGCTAAAGAGAGAGACCAGCTTTTATGAGACCAGTGGGAATGGAGGCTTCATCTGTCGGGATCTAAACAGTAGCATGTGCTGTGCCTGTCACCCTGCTGCCTGTCAGTTCCAACTGGGGATAGGGGAAATAGTGTGCAGGTGGCCCAGTGTGTGAGCGTTTGTGAACTAGCAGTTGTGTGTATCTGTGTGTCTGGAGGCAGTGACATTGAGAGCATAAGAGCTGTCTATGCTGTGGCGGACATGATGGCATATACCTGTAACCCTGGGCAGGGGTAGGGGAATGCAAGATTGAAGCCAGGCTGAGCTATACACTCTAGCCCTCAAAGCACAGAGGTATGTATTTGAAAGCTCCTTTCTCCTGCAAAATATCTTCACTTGTCTGTTACGGAATATAGCCATAATATTGAAATCAAATGAAAAGCCTCGTTTGCATCACTTTTGGAAGAAACCTTAAAACTGGGAAGCAAATGGAGAAATTGCTCAGCAACATTTGATGCTGCAACCCTACAGAAAAAAGAAAGAAAGAAAAAGAAAAAGAAAAAAGAAAAAAGTAAGTTAGCATATTAAATGGATGTCTTATGCATCCAACAATAAGTTAAATAACACTAAAATCAAAAGATAAGCAATACAAATGAAACATAGTTTTAATTTTGTCCTATTTATGAAACTCACTCCAGTTTGACAGAAACACCTCCTGACAAAGCCTCATTAGCCCCCAAATATTAACATATGTTCACTGAAAAATCATTACAGGAGCTGATTATAGTGATAAACACGTTCTGTGGGTTGCTTTAAAATGTGAAATGTGGTAGTTTGCTATCATCTCTAGTGAAGACTCTATGTACACTTGGTCTTCAGGAACAGAAATCCACACCAGAGGGGAAGGCTTCTCCAAGACAAGGGATGTCCCAGTGAAGGCGATATGGG
Organism: Acomys minous; assembly: GCF_964271855.1. NCBI lineage: Eukaryota > Metazoa > Chordata > Mammalia > Rodentia > Muridae > Acomys > Acomys minous. The sequence goes on from NC_140495.1 coordinate 29,900,970, forward strand.
AGTGTCTCCACCACTCAGAAGCCTGCATGGATACCAGGTCTTCTGTGGGAAGACGCAATCCAAAAGAGCAGTGAAAGGGAAGATGTCAGTGCTGGCTTCCCTTTAAAGGTGGGGCAAAGGCCTCCTTAGAGGTGTCTCCCTGGCTAGTCAGCATTCTAAACCTAAGCTACAGTTCTGGTAGAAATACTATACAGAACTAACGAATTGAGCCCCCATAGGTCTCTCTGCACATAATCACACCTCCTTTAAGAAAGCCAAGAAAATCCATATGTTAATAGGAATGTGAGTCCAACGCTCTTATTACGTTGAGAAAACTGTTGCAAGTCATCAGTCAAACAGATAAATGCATAAGAATATTCATATGTTATAGAAATGCTACTAAAATTTAATTTTCCCTCTGTTAACACATAAAAATAAAGGAAGTCTACTCTTCTGCATAAAAAAATCACTATCTGCAGTCTAAGTTTTTAAGTGAGGTTATCCTAAATGAAAAATACTGAAACTTACATGAAGTTACTATATTTTAAATTATAAACTGCACTTTGACATGAACAGTAATTTATTAGAAGTTACATTTTAAAACTATGAAGCATTTCAAGTAATAAAAGTATCCTTGTGCCCCAGTTACTAGGGTAATAATTTAACAGTGTTCCACTGAATGTCAGCAACTGCTTAACAAACCAAGCTTTCAAGGCAGCTTCAGGGCAGTGACAGTGCCCATATTCACTGACTCCCAGTAACTGTTTAGGGGTAACTGCAATCGTAATAGCTTTGGAGGTTACTCAGGGGATGGGGCGGGGGAGGGGGTAAAATACACACACAAAACAGTTCAAGTCACTTGAAAATACACCACCCTCAGTTCAGCCTGATTTACTGCTACAGTTACTGGGAGACTAAGAATTCTAATTGACAACTGTACTAATTATTTCATTCAAGGAACTAAGCCAAAGTTCTTCACCAGATCACTTGATAAATTTCTAGAATATAAATCTAAAGAAAAATGCATCTCCTTCCCATCTGGCCAAAATAAAGATATTTTGTTTTTCACTACCCAAACAGTTTTTACACCAAAGATTGTATCTAGTTAGATTCAAGTGTTGTATTTCAACAGTTGCAGAAATCACTGGCAACATCTAAAATGAAAACCAGGCCTCTGGCATGGCCAGAGCCAGCTGCTACTGTCCCAACTGTGGCTCTTTCCAAGAGAGGAGCAATCGACATGTGTTACAGCTTCAATCAGAAATGTCATCTCCTTCGGCATGGACCAGGACAGGGAAGACAGTAAATGTTTTAAGACTGTGTGGTCGATTCCACCCATGTAGAACCACTCCGCTGTGCCTGGGAGCACGAAAGCCACCACAGCCCATGTGCCAGCACATGAATATGACAGCAGCCACTGCAGCCACTACTAGTTCATAAAGTCTTCACGTGCCCTGATATATTACTTTCCTTCTGATCTTTTTCCATCCATCTGAAATTGTGGAGTGTCTGTTTGCTGAAAGGCTACACAAAAACACATAGCTGGGTTTGACCTTGTGGACTTGGCCTGTGGTTTGCAGTCTGTCCCTGGCTGAGGGGCAAATTGGCCTTCAATCCTTGCACATATACCACTATGTACATCACCTACAAACAGCATACTTTTTCTGCTAAACACCCTTCTCTCTCAGTCACTGGCTTTGTCCAGTTGCTATTTCTTTCCGACATACCCTAAAGTCCAACAGAGCAATAGTGAGGGCAGGAAAAAACACCCAACGTGGAGAAAGGATACAAACCCCTCTTACTGCTCCCCAGTGGCCTTGTGGGAAGTGGGAACCATCCCCAATCAATTCTGGCCCTCTAATTGATTGTGGCACACAAGCACCTGAAGGGAACAGTGAATGCACCATCTTATATTAACAGAAATGGAAGCGGTGGGGGGGGGTCGGGGGGGGCGGCAAGGGGGGGGGGGCTTGGGCAGCCAACTGCAGCTTGGAAACAAGGTCCTGGCTGATAGGGAAGGGTTAAAATGCTCAGTTTTGGTAGCAAGGATCCCTGAGGGAGAAAGAACATTGGGCTAAGATAGCTGAAAGTCCTAGAGCAGCTACAAAGAGAGCAGCTACTAACCTCAAAAGCTGCATGCTGCTTTTCAGAATTCTTAAAGGAGGACTTAAGCCTAACAAAATAAATTGTGGATCTCTTTGTTGTAAAAAGGCCCAGCCAGGCATGCATTCTGAAGATTGTAAAAATGAGTAAAATTCTACTTCAAATATAAGTCACTAAATCATAAACACAAAGCAAAACAAGTTTGAGCCGCATACACCAGCCATATTAAGAGGTTATAAAACAAAAAAAAGCAAAACCAAAAGACAGCAAGGGGAGGCATTTCCTAGGTACTAGACTGACTGGAGAGAAGTGCAGGAAAGACAGAAAAAGTAGAGGAGTTTCCTTCCTTCCCTCCCCACTGCCTCTCCAGGGACCTGCTCTCTCCCTCTCTCCACCCTGTAAACTGCTGGTTTACATCTGCAGACAGGGACAAGCTTTTTCTTCCTTTTTCCGAATGTGCCATAGCAAATTAAAGAGCTTATGAATGAGCATCACTGAAAAATACTAGTCTTAACAGAAATGTCTGAAGCCATCGCCTTCCATTTTGCTCCAAACTTGGTATTTTGCCCAAGTTAGTTGACAAAAATAGTCAAGGTGCCTCTAAAAGTAAACACTAGTCTGGACCCAGGTCTAGCATCCAATGGCAGGGGCTTGGCAGGACCACCCTCTCCTACCTCTCTCATCTCTAAGGCATGGAGTGCTGTGAGAAGCAGTGGCATAGGAATTTGACTAAAGAGATCTGCCTGGGGATAGCTCCAAGAAACATAATTCTGATAAAAATGCTTCAAAGACAAATGAGGAGGACAAATGACGATTTTAACTAAAGTCTTGTCTACATTCTCTCTTGAGCCTGGAGCACAGGGGCAGCCAAAAGACACTCCGGGCAGCACACAGCAGACCTGTCAGCTGCTGTCACAAGTAGGACATTGCCAGCTGTTGAACACACAGCCCAAAGCCAGGAAACCTATTCCGAAAACACATTCGATGCAACAAGGGACGATTGCGCTTAGAATTTGCTTTTCAAAAGCTCCTGCCAGGCAAGGATGAAGACCTGAACTCCTGGTTACTCAGGAAGCTGAAGTGGGAGTCACACAGAAAACTCTCAAAAACAAATGGAAGGAAGGGCACAGGAGGCTCTATTATCCTTCAGATAATATTATAATGTTACCTTGCCTCTAGGACACCTATTTACCTTGCACAGCCATTCTCAAACCTAGACCATTTGCCTCTCGAGAGACTGTCCTTTTGCTGGTTTGAACACTTCTTTCGTTCTCACATTCAGAGCTGGGTGCTACTGGCATCTAGTGGGTAGAAGCCAAGGACAAGGCTAAACACACAGCGCGAGTGCGCAGGACAGCCAGCAAGAGCAAAGGGGAATGGTTCAAATTATCAGTAGAGCCAAGCAATGTTGAGTGAATCCACTCCTTTTATGTGGGAGGGTAAGCTCGTACTGGGGATGTGGATGTGCCTGTGAAGGACACACTGGCAAATAATTGGGTCAGAGGTGATCTGCCCTCTTCTCGAAGACCTACCAACCTAGACAACTTCGCTCTTCTTTAAGGTCCACTAATGCAGACAACTTAGACTTTAAAGATTGTTTCCGTATTTATGTTGTAATTTTCCGTTTTGCTACTTCAGGGAGAAAAGTAAACGGAGCTGATAAGTCTGACCAAATTATCCAATAGTGTATCTTCTGCATTCATTAGCTTATCACAGAGCTGGTAAGACCAATCTACCTACTTACAGAACCAGCTTGGCTACTGCTGTTTCCTGGCTCCTTTAGTGCACAGTAACACGTCCAACATTGGCGCCTGACTGAACTCTGTGCCCACCCACCACAGAAACCACGTCTCATATATCAACCGTGGGTTTTATATGGAAAACATCCATATATGAAATTCCCTTCCTCCGATATTACGATCCAATTTAATATCCAATTCCACAAAATGTGAAAGCTTGCACAGGGAAGGAGTTGATTTTTGACTGTAAATTTAAAGGTAGTAATCTGGCACGGCCATCTTCTATTAAAAAAAAAAAAAAAGAATGGTGGTATAAAATACACAAAAGCAGAAGCTTCGAGATTGCTTTATTTATAAATAAAGGCTTGTTTGGGTGTCTCAACAAAGACAATTTTCAGAGTAGGTTTTTATATTTTGAGTCTCTATTTGCATTTGTGTGGCTTTCAAGTGTTATTCCAAAAAAATACTTTTGATGCGTGATTAAATTTAGTTCAAAGTCTGAATAATCATACAGGTTCAGATTTCCCTGCGACTGATAGAATTAAAGGCAGACATTTATGCAGCCAACAAAGCAAGCACTGTTCCGCCAAGAACCAGGGGCTGCACAGCGCTAAAGTTTCATGAATTGCACTAAGAGAAAGAAAAGACAAAAGGACGGCGACCCGGACCAGCTGAAACTTGTGCCAAGTGTCACCCTCTGAATTGGAATCCCAAGATGGAAATGTCTGCTCGTGGGCTCAGTTTCCAGCAGAAAAGCATCTCACTAGTTATTGTAAAAAGCAATTTTATCTCATCTACCTACTCACCACCAAAGTACATCAGGTCACTTCAACGAAAGGCTCAGTTCCAAGGAGTTAAGCCCAGGGCCCAGAAGTGGAAACCGCCAGAGAACTCCCTTACGCGATAAAGCGCTGCAAGCCCTGTTGAGACAAATAGGCGGCGGGGCTCTCCTCTGGCTGAACCCAGAAAGTTTTATTCACACGGACTTGCCTCCAACTACTAGCTTTCGTTCAGCTTCCGAATACCTCCGGAGCCAGGACTCAGGGAAGCCTGACTCTGAGCCCCGAAATGGAACAGAATGAAAAGTGGGTGGGAGCACAGAAGGTCCACCGGAGCACGGCTTGTAGACAGAGACAAGAGGGCGAGCTGCTTCCCCAGGCGCTGGAAGGAATGTCCCAGTCAATCGCAAAACACCAAGCCCCGCGGTTAGGGTCCGACAGGGATAAAGCATGCAAAGAGGAAAGAAAAGATGCCCAGTTCCCTCCAGATTGGCCCATGGAAGCCGGCGAGAGGACCTCACCTGCAGGGATGCGCGCGAGAGTCTCCTCCGCCACACCCAAGCCGGCTGCCCAGGAGAGCAGGGCGAGCAAGGGCACAAGGCGCCCTGCTCTAGGTCCCTGGTCCCCCATTTCGCCCCTTCCCCTAGGAGCCCAAGGCCTGCGGAGGCGACTTCTCGCGAGACGCGGAGACCCCAAAGGGCGTTGGGCCAGACGTGGGCCGGGGGACCGCAGCGGAGAACAGACTTTGTGGATGGCGAAGCGGGCGGACTAATGTGAAGCCGGGGCGCATGGAGCGGACGACGGAACCGGTGGCTCCGGAGGTGCGGGCTTAAGAGCGGCCAATGAGGGCGGGGCCGGGGCGGGGCGCTGCTCCAAGACCCTTGGTCACCGGCTGTCGAAGCTGCGCCCCCACCCTCCGAGTTGCCGACGCCTACGTGCACCGCCTCACGCCTGGAATCCAGGGAGCTTTCTTGCGGGACATGCGCCCCTCTCCCTCTCCGCGCGCGTTTCAGAAGTTTCCACTTCTGTGCGCCCTGGCTAGATCTCCTTCTCTGCTGAACCGGGCGCTGCCCCCGCGGAGGTGAGTGATGACTGCAGAGCTTTCAGCCTGCTTGGCTGAGTAGGCTCTTGTCACACTCGCAGCAACAGTGCAGGGGATCCATTTCTACAGCCCTGTTGCTTCTAAGCCTAGCCATCACCTTGTCAAAGAAGACCATGCTTTGATTTTATTCCGTAAACAGAAACTTTTCATTGTCCGGTGAACATTTCCCCCGCTGCTAGTGCCAGGAGAACCTTAGACTCTTTCCAGTAATGAAGCTTGTAAAATCTGGCGGAGTCCAAGGCCAACTTGTGCAACCTGGGGGTGTTTTTTTTTTTTTAAACAAGATCTTCCTGTCCTGTCCGGCACATGGAAAATTACTTCCGAAGATGTAGGGGAGGCATTCCTGGACTCCTGGGAGCCGCCTCCACTATTTCGGGTTTTGATTAGTATGTTTATGTAAAGTCATTTTCCATTTGTCCTCCACACACTTTAGCCCAGGATTTAAACTGGATTGTACAAGATCCAAAGTTTTGAGAGCTTCATCCCACACACTATGGAATGCTTACTTTAAGAAAGAAGAGTCAGATTGACTGCATTCTAGAATCTGCTACGTAAACCTTCCTGAAATAAGAGGAGGAATGAAATTCTTGTTCGAACCTATAATTTTTAATTGAAATTACTCAAGTTCATGATCACAGTTTTTGTAAAATTAGCAGAAAGTTGAGAGGAATACTAGTTAGCAGATTAAAAACAGGTGGGAAGTCTGTAAATATTTGGAGTGTGACATTTAGAAGAAGAAAAAAAATTTTTTTTCCTGAGTCTAGAACTGAGCCAGTTATTACTGTTTTAAAGGTTTTGGTGTGTCCATCTCCCTCCTCACTCCCTCACTTTTTAATAAAGGAAAGTTGGGGAAAGTTCAGAGAGGAGTAGAAATAATCAAAGAAATGGAAACTGTGACTGGAGAAGAAGGGAATGAGGAAGAATGAAATGAGACGTATTTTCCCCAAAGAAGGAACAGCTCAGGGGTGGATTCCTTCACAGTGTGGGCGGCAGGTGCAGCGTCATGAACTCAGGCAGGGCCAAGTACAACCAGCCCTCAGTAGAATGGCTGGTCATTTGGATACATACGTTTTCAGGATTCCAGACTTAATGCTGCCAAGCTCCTTGAACTTGACTCTTGCTTCCCTGAACCTCTGGAGTCCTCAACTTGTCTGGCTAGAACTAGAGTTTCCATGTATGCTCAACTGTAGAGTCCACCAAATTACTGGTTACTACGGCATTCTCCTCAGAGTCTTAAGAGTCAGAACTTAACAAGATTCCATAAGGCAAGTGTCTCTGAGATTTTCAAAATAGCCAGAGGCTTCAATCACAGCCTCAAAGTGCCCCCATTATGAAGCCAGATCTTCCCGGCCCTCTGAGGTTTTCCAGCCCTGCTGTCGACCGGAGATGTCTACTTGTATGTTCCCCTGGCAAACACTTAGCGTCTTTAGCTCATGGGATCCAGATCTCACACTGGTTTCTTCATCTTTGTTAATGGTGCTCTAACTCACACGGCTTCAGAGTTCTTCTTAATCTGGTACTGAAAGCAGTACCACCAAAGCAGAGAACTCTTATATTTTCCCCTTCACCTTTTCTCTGTTTCCTTCCATCCTTTCTTTCCTGCTTAAGTAACACACAGCCTTACTGTGGCACCTCATGCTGTTTTCTCACTGGCCAACTTTCCTCTGGCTGTTTCCTGCCCCCAAACTGTGACACTTTATATTCTGACTAGATTCATCATACTCTGATTTTTTTTTTTTAATCCCTTAAACTCAAAGATTTCACAGTAGATCTGGGAACAATCCTAACCCGTTAACCCACAATTCGTATTACTCCACTAAGATGCACGCCACCTCATTCTACGTACCTGTACCTGATTGGTTTGGCTTCCTTATCTCCCAGCACAAGACAGATGTGTTTGTTTGTTTGCTTATTTATTTTTCTTTCAAAGTTTGTATAGCAGTCATTGTCATCATTTGGGTCCCAGCATAGGTCAACTGTGACCCCAAGGGTTACAGGAAGAGTGTATTCAGAAGGCTGGGCGTGGTGGGGCAAGCCTTTAATCCCAGCACTCTGAGAGGCAGAGGCAGGCCAGGTGGATCAATGTGAGTTTGAGGGCAGCCTGGTCTCCAAAGTGAGTCCAGCCCAGCCAGGGCTACACAGAGAAACCCTGTCTCGAAAAAACAAAAACAAAAACAAAATAAAAGAGTGTATTCAGAAGACACTGAGTAGATGAGGTTGAAGAAATTCCAGGAAAGACAAGCAGGCATTGGTTCATTTTGTAATCTAACCCAGGAGGTATGGTCCTTAGCCCACAGACTTGACTCATAATTTACCCCTCAGAGATAGCCTAGCCAAGGAGCAAGATATCTGGGCTGTCTGTCTTCATTTTCAGTTCCAGCATTCATTGACTGAAGGGCCGTGAAAGGCTTCTTGGTTTCCACATATTCCCAGCCTGCTATGCTCACATATAAAGCAACCCACCAACGATTGTGAAACTCTGGACTACGAGAAGTCAGGTTAGCGTGCTCAGAAATGGTCATTTCAGAGGAGAAAGCAAGTTACGCCCACATTCCTTTGTTCTTCTTATCTCTCTGTATAAAGACCTCTAACAAAGAACCCCACTCCTCCTTCATTGAACTAATCAGCTCAAAGATTAAAGATTCTTGGAGATGCCTAAAGATTCTGTATATCTTGGCCTACCATAGCTTGGACAGAGGAGAATATTCAGTTTGTATTCATGCTTAGTTCTGTCCAAGCCCATTTCCTTTGTGGCTTTTTTTTTTTTTTTTTACTTGTTTAAATATCAGCAAAACCTTTACGGAGTTTTTACTCTCAAGTGAAGAAAAGGCTGTAAATGTATAAATGTAATAAGTTATATAGAGAAAATAAATCAGGAAAAGTACACAAAAGAAGGAATGTGCCGGAAATGTAACTGAAGGGTTCTGGGCCAGTGTCACTGAGAACATACTTGGGTTGTGTAGTGTGCAGGAAAGGTGATCCTGGCACAATAAACAAGTGCCAGGACCCTGAAGTTAGGGGGGAAGGGAGGCCACACCGTGTTCTATACCGTGTGAGAATAGTAACATAAGCCTAAGAAGAGATTCAGTGAGTAGGCAAATGGCTGAGCAGATAAGGAGCCTGCCTGCCCTCCTCCTCTGACCTAGGTGAGCAGAAAAATTCTGTGAATGTTTTAGGCAGAGCAGAAGTGTGCTTGATGTGGGTTGAGAGAGAGAGAGAGAGAGAGAGAGAGAGAATATGAGAATGAGATTCCAGATGTTACATGAAGAACCAAGGGGCAGGTGGTGGCAAAATGCAGCACTAGAGACCCATTATTTATAGACTGAAGCCCGGCAAAGAAGCCATGGTGGCGTTAACCACGTTGGTACTAGTAAATCAAAGTCAATTTCTCAATAAGTTTTACAGTACAGCCAACAAAATGTGATGGTCTGTACGTGGGTGTGAGAGAAGAAAAAAAAATGTCAAAGGAGTATTTATTCAGCGAATATTTGTTGCGCACGAATGAGAGGCAGTGCTCTGAGAACATACTTCATAACTGGGGCGGACAGAGAAAAGAACATTATAAGAAACAAACTGGAAGGAAAATAACCAGATAGCCAAGAAACGAAATGAAGGAAAGCAGGCCCTGCTGGAGAGGGAGGAGCAGTGACCAGTAAAGGAAACCACCGATAGAGTCAGACGAACAAAACTGATCTGCAGTGGAGGGAAAGGAGGCCGGCTGCAGTGGTCAGGATGCAAGTTTAAGATCTAAGCCTCGGGAGGGACTAGAAACCACATGGTGAAGAAAGCAAGAGGAAACTACAGACCGTTCCGGTGTGACTGCATCTAAACCAGGCCCTTTCTTTCTGTGCATGTCAGACTGCAGCCTGACTCCCCCACTCAGCCCCACTTAAGGGTGCTCACGTTACCACACAGCTGACTCCGCCCTTCAAGTAGGAAAGATTTGTAACATGCTACAGGGGACCCAGCAGTTTTCCAAGCTGTAATTTAAGGAAAGATGATTTCCTAGGAGATATATATATATATATATATAATTTCCTAGGAGATATATATCAGATATATTATATATATATATATAGTTGAAATATCAGATATATATAATATATATGGTTGAATCTCTTTTTAGCTAATAAGAAAATTAATTAGGTTGTTTAGCATATCAAATGATCATCAATCAGCTACTTACTTATAACCAGGAACGTTGATTGGTTTGTATTGGGATTTTTTTTAATTTATTATCTTTTTGTGTGTGTGTCATTGAAGACTGATAAGCATACAGTTTTACTTAAGAAATCTTGGTTTACATTCAGCACTTTCAGATTAAACATCAGTTTTTAAACTCTTGATTACATGCTTTGGTCATCTTGTATGGAATCTTCCCTAGGTAGATAAATGTTGAAGTCCATGTACACTGGAAAATGATGTCATGCCTAAAACTAACGCAGCCAACTTGAAATAACAGAAGCAGGCCAAGACCATGACGAGAGCCAATTGGTGCATGGTATTTTGAGAAGATGATTCTAGCAGATGTTTTCTGACTAGTCAAAACGATTAGGACAGAGCTGTCTGTGCTGTGAGTCACCCCTCAAGTCCAGCAACAGACATCTGTGGTGTCTGCGTTTACCTTCCAAGTATGTTTCACTGAAGTCCAGTGCCGTAACATACTTGTTGACACAGATAACATTAAAATGTCACTAATTAAGACAAGCCCAGTGGTAGTGACACTTTTCTTTTTTTTTTTTCTTTCTTTTTTTTTTTTTTTTTTTGTGGTTGTTGTTGTTCAACAGTAGTTTCTAATGATTTCCTTCTGGTTGTCTTGTTTTTACATTTTTTTCATTTCCTCACTTAAGTACTACCCCAAGGCACATTGCCCTGAGGCTAAGGAAGCTTAAGTGCTGTGAATGTGGTGCAAATGTAAGGAGTGACTAGTCCTGGCTTAGTCGTGATTGGGAAGGAAGCCAGGTCATGATCAGGAAGAATCATTAAGAACGGGTCTCTGAGACACTGCTCTGGAGCTCTTAGAAAAGGAGGCTTGAAATTTGGTTCTCATTTTATTTGTAGGACAGCAGCTGTGTAGAGGGGGGTCAATGAACAAAACTGTCAAAGTGAGTTCTCTCTCCATGAGTTTCAGGGATGGCGTTCAAGTCGCGGACCTTTAACTCAGTAAGAAGTTCCATGACCCAGGGCCTGAGTTTCATTTACCCAGTAAAGTATTAGGTTTCGTTTTGTTTTGTTTTTTCCTCATTATACTAAGTAAGTACTCAAGTCTGTGGTGGGAGGACCACAAATACAGGACAAGTGCACCAACACACTATGTTAGAAGCATAGACAAACATGTTTGTGTCCTTCAACAGTGTCAAGATTTATTGAACAAAAGTTAATTCACAAGATAGGGCCAGTAGACCCACTTACCTGACAGCCAATTGTGCTGTCTAATTTTATAAACCCTTGACACAGCTACAAACTCTCTTCATTGAGGAAAATGTCTCCACAAGATGGGCATGTTGACGGTGTGTAATGCATTTTCTTAACTAGTGAATGATGTGGGAGAGCTCAGCTCATTGTAGGTGGTGCCATCCCTGGCCTAGTGGTCCTGGATGCTAAAAGGAAATAAGCCGGGGACCTTCCCAGCTTGAGCTCAATGGGCTGGGTGACTGTCTCACCAAGATCTTCAAGTCTAATGGCCTGAAGCATCTCTTACCAGGGTTTCAGCGTGTCTGACCAGGGCATCATCATTTATTGAGCTGCCTACTTCAAGGCTATGACACTGCCAATGGGATGCTGCCAGACCCCAAGAATGTGCATATTATTGTGAGCTGGGTGATTGCCCAGAATATGAACAGTGCTCACAGGGATGGTGTCCTATCCATTTGACACTGTTTGTCGTAGGATGATGATGCAGTCTGGCTGGAAAGGGGTGGAAATTATGTACATGGGGACTCTTGAATCTCAATGTTGTGTAAAATTTGTTCTCCTTCGCCTCTGATTGGTTAATAAAGAGCTGAACAGCCAATAGCTGGGCAGGAGAGTTGAGGCTGGACTTGCAAGCCCAGGAGGAAGGGTCCCAGATGGAGGAAAGAGGAGAGGGTCATCCTGGGGTGGTCACCATGAGGACACAGATGGAGCAGGAGCAACCAGGGCAAGACTAAGTCATAGGTAAAGGGCAAGTGGCTGGGAAGTAGGCCAGATGAGTGTAGACGGCTTAGAATAGCCCAATATCTGTCCAGCTATAGTATCTAAAGCTTATTAATAAATGTTATAGGCCTCTGTATCAATATCTGGGAGCTACAGCAGGGGTTTAAAAAAAGCCCATGTTTTATTTTTACATTAGCTAGAAAAATAATACAAGTAAAGGAAACAGAAGAAATACAAATAGGAAAAGAGGAATCAAATCATCCTTGTTTGCAAATGATGGGATTCTATACTCAAAAGATGAAATACTCCACCAGAAATCCCTACATCTGATAAATGTGTTCAGCAAACTAACAGGTTCGAAAAGAAACACACAAACCAGTAGCCTTTCTGATTACGAATGACAATCATACCAAGAAATCAGAGAAACAATCTCTTTTGAAAAGTTAAGATAAATAAAAACTTAAACACATTGAAAAAATTTACAGTCACCAGGAGATGGAGAATCTTCTCATGCTCATGAGCTGATAGGGTAAATATTGCAAAAAGGCCGTACTACCAAAAGCAATTTACATATTCAAAGCAACCCCTAACAAACTTCCAATATAATTCTTCATAGAAATTGAAAAAAACTCTCTTAATTTTCATTTGTTTAATACAAGATAGACAAAATAATCCTAAACAATAGAGGTGGCTGTAGGTATAAGTGTTATCACTAAAATGAGATGGGGAGAAGGGAGAGAGGGGGAGAGGTGCATCAGGGGAAGAGACAGAGAGGCAGGAAGAGAGAGAGAGAGAGAGAGAGAGAGAGAGAGAGAGAGAGAGAGAGAGAGAGAGAGAGAGAGAAGCAAAGAAGTGAGAGAGAGAAAAAGTGGCATGTTGGCTCCTTTTAAAATCCTGGGCACCTGGGCACCTAGGTGATGACATCATAGCTTGCTAGGCAGCTTGGAGGCAGGCTTGTGATGCTGCTTATATGCTAACAATAATCATTTCTGATTTTAACTTATACTACACAATGGAAATAAAATGATACAGGCATTATAAACATATCTTGATCAACAAAACAGAACAAAATACCAAGACATAAGTCTATATACTATGGCTACCTGAGTTTTGACAAAGAACTTAAAAATATACACTGAAGAGAAGACAGCATCTTACACCAATGATGCTAGTCAAGTTAGACAGTTACATGTAGAAGAATAAAACTAGATCCTTTGCTCTCACCTTACATAAAACAATTCCAAATGGATCAAGGGCTTTCAGATGAGACTTGATAAGGGAGGAAACTAGAGAATACCCTGGAAAGTGTAGGAATGGGAGAGGACTTTCTGAACAGGACCTTAATAATACAAACATTAAGGTTAACAATTAGCACTTAGGACCTTGTGAATTCATCTCTAAAATATACACATAGCTAAAAAAAAAATACACATCAAGAAAATACACAACCCAATTTAAAAATGGGATATGGATCTAAACAGAGGCATCTCAAAAGATGAAAGACAAATGGCTTAGAAATGATCTTTTTAAATGATCAATACCGTTAACCATGAGTCAAATGACAAATGATATGTCATGTTACCCAAGTCAGGATGGCCCAAATTGTATTAGTGGTTTCTTTAGCTTTTCAGAAGCTTTTTTTAAAAAAGAGATCTCACTTGTCAACAGCTGGCCTCAATTTCTTGTCCATCGGGCCCTATGCAGAAATTCCTCTCCACGTCTGTGTCTTACAGGGTTCTCCTCATGCTATGATGTAGCAGGTGCAGTGTTTCAGGTTTCATATTTAGGTCTTTGACTCCATTTGGAGTTAGCTTTAGGTGCAGGGTGCTGGACATGGCTCTGATTTTATTCTTCTACGTTTAGACTTCTATTTTCCCAACTCCACTTGTTAAAGATGTATGGGTTTGACATCTTTGTCAAACACTAGATGGCTATAATTATATGTACTCATGTTCCTATCTCCTATTTTGTTTCATTGATCTATGTGTATGGCTTTTATGGGAGTACGATATTGTTTTTGCTACTTCGGCTCTGTAGAATGTCTGCAGGTCTGGAAGGTCCATTCTTCCAGCACTGTTATTTTTGCTTATGATTGTTTTGACTATCTGGAGTCTTTTGTGGTTCCTTATGTTATTCCTGTCTTACTATGCATCCTTGATGCAGTCCTTTGCCGTGGGACACAAGAGACTATATAATCAGGGGCCCCACCGTGTTTCACCGTTACACTCCCCTTCTCCTCAGAAAAGGGGAGCTCCACCCTCATACCAACCTGCCCCAACTCATCAAGTTGCATCAGGACTAAGCACCACCTCTTTCAGTGAGGCAGCCCAACTAGGGGAAAGAGATCCAAAAGCAGGCAACTGTATCCATGTCAGAGCTCTAATTGCTCTTCTCCACAGCACTGCTCCAATTTCTAGGGGTGGGCAAGAAGACCAAGCTGCTCATCAGCTACTACATATGGTGGAGGGGACCTAGGTCCAGACCATGCATGTTCTTTGGTTGGTGGTTCAGTCTCTGTGAGCCCCCATGGGCCTAGGTTATTTGACTATTGGTCTTCCTGTGGAGTTCTTTTCCCCTCTGGGTTCCTCTATACTTCCCCCAACTCTTCCACATGTTTCCCTGAGCTCTGCCTAATGTTTGGCTGTGGGTCTCAGCATCTGTTTTGATCCACTGCTAGGTGAAGCCTCTGAGAGGACAGTTATGCTAGGTTCCTGTCTTCAAGCATAGTAGAGTATCATGACTAGTGTCAGGTGTTGGCTCATTCCCATGGGGTGTCTCTTAAGTTGAGCCAGTTATTGGTTGGACATTCCCTCAATCTCTGCCTCATGTTTATCCCTGTATATCTTGTAAGCAGGGTAAAATTTGGATTGAAGGTTTTGTGGGTAGGTTGGTGTCCCCATTATCCCACTGAAAGTCCTGCCTGGATATTGGAGGTGACTCCTTCAGTATTCATATCCCCAGTGATAGGTGTCTTAGCTAGAGTATCCTCTCAAAAACATACACCAATGTAGGTCTCCAGCTTGTCCCAGAGATGGCCCCACCCATCAGTTTCCTTCCTCTGTCTCTCTGTCTCTCTCTGTCTCTCTGTCTCTCTGTCTCTCTCTCTCTCTCTCTCTCTCTCTCTCTCTCTCTCTCTCTCTCTCTCTCTCTCTCTCTCTCTCTCTCTCTCATCCCTCTCACCTCCCACCCCTGCTGTCTCCATACCTGATCATAATCTCAGGTTCCAAGTGACTGATTAATTCACTTATGAATTGATGTTTCAAAAAAAAAAAAAAAAGGAAGGAAGGAAGAAAGAAAAGACCACACCTGTATTAAAGATTCTTCAAGGCTGATTGATAGTTAAGAACCTCTGTGATGGGGCCTGTAAGATGGCTCAGCAGGTAAAGATGTTTACCTCCCAAGATGGAAGACATGAGTTAGGCTCCCAGAATCCACACAAAGGTGGAAGGCACAAATAGAACCTTTATAACTGTGGAGAGCTGGAATGTTCCAGGTCAAGAGCCAAGCTATTAAGTTACCTTTAGCCCCCAGTGTGGTCATCCATCACCCATCACTGTCTCACTTAATATCTGTCCTTGTGACTGTTAAGTAAATCTATTTGCAGTGTAGAAGAGACCACTAGCTTCTACCAACCCGTAGTCTAAGAATGTCATCAGATAGCATCCAAGGCCTATAGAAGAGATTTCTCCACATTTCTATAACCTGCCTGCTGTTCCCATGAAAATACTTTTAAAATACTTTGATGGATGACTGTTTCGTTACCGTCAAAACCTCATGAAACTGCTACCACGTTTTAACATGGTATTCTGTGTAACATGAACCTGTGTTCATAGGACATATTCATTCATATTTGGCTCCAAGATAATTTTGTCCTGTGTAAGCTATCTCAGGATGAACTTACCATTACATACAGTTTTAAACAATAGGATTCTACTACTTCCCTGAACCCCTGGACTTCCTGTAGCCCCTGGGTGGCACAAATCATAGTACTTCTGCGACGATGTGGTCACTTTCATGCCCTGTTGCTGCTGTTAGTACACTAACTTTTATTATTGAAGAGCTTATTCAGTCTGACCTGTATTGAACATACATTAACTGTATTGTTTGATTCAACAAGAGCACTTTGATGGCCAAAATTCCACTTTGATTACCAATGGTGAACTCTCCAAGAAGGTCACCTTAAAATGAAACACAACCTAAGTGGAAAAAGAGATCCACCAATAATGAAAATAATTGTAGATAATGAAACTAAAGATGCTATGGAATAAACAGATGAATTAATGGAAGTTATAAAGCTTTGATCTGAGGCAAAGGACCATTACTCAGAATACATGTTGTAAAAGCACTAAGGCCATTCCTAGTCTGGAGTATGAGTTCTGGGGCATACACCACAGGAAATGCACTGAAAAGAAAGCTGTACTTGAAAGGGTATGCCAATTGAGAAAACCCTGTAGTGTGGCCATTCCGTGCCGAGTCTGCACACACCACCTCAGAGGCCCATGCTGCCTCCTTTAGAATAGTGCCCATTACAGGCTTCTAAAGCCATACTTTGCATCAGGTATAATTTTCCATATTACAGGCCCAGATGGCAGATCTCAGAGCCATTTGATACTTTCTGAACCTCACCATAATGAGCATGCAGCTTTCTTGCGCGCAAGCTCCTGCAGACACTGTTTTATAAGGTCCTCTGACTTTATCTTCATATCACTCCAGTATCAAAAAAAGCTGCCATTTGGAAGCGGCCCTCTAATTTATCTCTCACTTAATCACAGTGTTTTTCCAAGTAGCTGTAGCATTACCTTGTTTAAAGCATGTGGGCTCTCTTAGTTTTTTTCCTCTAGCCATTAATATGATTGTTAAATATCACACTTTAGAGATAATTGACATGAATTTTATCCCACAGTAAAAACTACTCAGTTCAAAGGATAATCAACATGTATCTAAAAATACAGGCATAGGCTATAACAGGCATGTGATCACTAAAAGTGTATTTTTACATAAGGTTCAGTTTTTACATAGAAAATTTAAACCCATAAAATAGAAAACGCTCTGAAATTAATTATGTTAGTGGCTCACTTGACTTGTTCAGCTTTTCAACACTGAATATTTATTGCTTTACTCAAAGCAAATAGCATATGATGTCCGTGCAGAATAATCCCACCAAAAAAAAAATGAATCATAGAAGTAGAAAATCTCCTTTTTTTCCCCTTTATTCCATTCAAGGCTGTTTACATAATCAGTCATTGTTGAAAGGTCACAGAAATCATCAGGACAGGAAGACAAGAAAGTGCTGCTGTTACTCACTGCTTAACCAAGATGGAACCCTCTCCACCAGAGGCACGGCTAGTGCTAATCATGGCCATGTTGCTGTTGCATTCCAGACACTCACAGCCAGATCCCAAAATGAATCAGACTCTGTCTCTTCAAATAGCTCCCAAGCACTGTTGTTTCTTTTTTAAAAAGAAAACTATAGTACATCCCAGTAAAAGTTTGTTAGGACAAAAATGCTATTTGAGTAAAGAATAAAAGATATTTTTAAAGATATTCCAATACTCTAGATAAAAAAAAAATAACCTGAATAACTTTTTTCTAGATAACTTGTTTATAGTTTTAACATGTGTTTGATATTGTTATGCCATTAAGTAATAAGACATGGGGGCTTATGATCTTTTGTGTTGTATTTTGTAAGAAGCTATTAGATTTTTATTTGTTTCACATGTATGCATGTGTGCGTGTGTGCATGTGTGCATGCTCATTTGTGAAGCTCAAGAAAACAACTGATAGAAGTTGGTTCTCTTCTTCCACTGTGTGAGTGCTACAGATAGAACTCTGGACATCAGGCTGGGCAGAAGGAATTTTTAGTTATTGAATCTTCTTGTTAAACCCTTGTGCCTATTTTGTCTATGTTAATTTACTATTATTCTTTTCTTTCTTTTTTCTTTTTCTTTTTCTTTCTTTCTTCCTTTCTTTTTTTTTTTTCCTTTGTTTTGTTTTTTGAGACAGGGTTTCTCTTGTAGTTCTGGCTGTTCTGGACTCACTTTGTAGACCAGGCTGGTCTCGAACTCACAGAGATCCACCTGCCTTTGCCTCCTGAGTGCTAGGATTACAGGTGAGTGCCACCACTGCCTGGCCTTGTATTATTCTTTAAAAAAAAAAACTGCAATACAAACCAAGGAAAGATATAATTTTGGAACATTTAGGCTGTTTCCGTTCTTTAATTTTGTGAAAAGAGCTGGAAAAAGTAACATAGAAAAATAAAAGACCCCTAAGTCTCGCCCTGTGCAAAACTCAGTTAAAAAGAATCAGAGATCCTAATGTAAAAACCTGAAGTACAGAAACTGTTACCAAACTTGGAGTCACAGTCTGCACTTCCATAAGCCTGGTTCAGCACCCTGTCTTTGAGAAACTGATCAAACAGCCAAATTAATTGTAAAAATCAAAAGAACAAAGACTTATCCAATGTGAAGACGCTGGAAAGAAGGATAAAGGGACCAAGTGATACCCTTCCAGTCTGTCTTTGGAGTCTTAAAATGATAGAAGGCCAAGCTTATGTGCATGTCTGCAGTCCCAGTCCTGATGTGATCCTGCCCACCACAGGCCCACTTTATCTGGGTTCCCATTTTCCACCAAGGTAGTCTGGTAAGTTCTTAGAAATGTGTGGAATCTCTTTCAGGGAGGCAGTATCACTCTCAGACTGGTAAAAGGTTTAGCCCTTCCTTCTCTCAGTGTGAGATTCCTATGGGGAATTACAGTTTGGGGGTTGGGAATTTATTGATTTAGTAGTTCTGTAGTCAGATTGAGGGACATAGTATCTCTTTAGAATATATTCATTCTGGATCCTGTGTACCAACCCAACCTGATGGGCCAGTCTGACCTTAGCATGCCTGTAACATCCAACCTTCATAACCCACCCAAGGTTTCACATTTTATACAGCTTTCCAGTCTGGTGAGCCTTCCACATCTTAGCTTGCCTGCACCTTCTCTAATCCCCATACCCAGCCTGGGGTTCATACCTCATTCATATGCATATACATAGCCTGGTGAGTTCCACACGTATGATCCCCCAACCTTCAGACTTGACCAAGTCTAAAATTCTATGCATCAACCTAGCCTTATGAGTACACATGACCCTAGACCACACACACAGTTTCCAATATTCAGTCCTAGTCTGGGTTACACATCCTATGTGCCGCCTCAACCTGGTAAGGTCCATAGATTCTAGTCTTCCAATACAATTCCCAACTTCCAGGCTTGACCTAAAACATAAACCCAGTGTACTAGCCTGGTAGGGTAAGTATGCTGGACTTTAGACTGCCTGTCTACACCTAATGTTCAGAATCATCCTGAGTTACAAATTGTGTACTGGTTCAGTATGGTGAGTATCCCAGATGCTAGCCTCTCTGCACCCCAGCCAACCTCAAAGCCTAGTCCCATATGAACATTTATGTATGTGCTAGACCAGCCTAGATCCTCACCCGCCCATGGCATCCCCAACATCAGCCTGTACACTGTTCCAAAACCCCT
Source organism: Acomys minous (assembly GCF_964271855.1). Taxonomy (NCBI): domain Eukaryota; kingdom Metazoa; phylum Chordata; class Mammalia; order Rodentia; family Muridae; genus Acomys; species Acomys minous. Next base: position 29,920,331 of record NC_140495.1, read on the forward strand.
CACCCATCTATGCAATCCCTATGCTCTTGGGCACAGCTTGAGTGGCACAACTTTTACACCAGCCCAAATAATCCAGAAAGTTGTTGTATTCACCTTCTATCTTGCTTTACACTGAACTGGAATCACCTCCATTTCCCCAATCCAAGTTTATCACTGAATATTCGAAGGATTGACCTACCAACTCCAAATGCTCGACCATAAATCAACCAATCTAGCAAAACAACAAAAAACACAAACTTCTTCTCAATAGAGTCAGCCTAGAATCTCCCATCAGACACACAATTAACAAAAGAAGTCTCCATACCCAAACTTATCACAAAACAATATAAGCAATATGAAAGGCCAAGGCAGTGTATCTCCTTCCAAACCTACAAGTGCCATAAAATGGCACCCAGTGAGAATTATTGATGTTAGAGCACAATCCTGACATTCATCAAAAAAATTCAGGGATATTAAGGAAGACAAAAACATCTCAATAAACTTATAGAGAACATCAGTAAATGGTTGAGTGTTGCTCAAGAAAACACAAACATAAAAATAAACCGATGAAGAGGATCCAGGACTTGTAAACTGATTTCAATAAAGAGGTAGAATTATTGAAGAGCGAGATCAAGCCAAAATTAAGATGAAATTTAAAAATCCAAAAACAATTAGAAAACTCAGTGGAATGCTTTACAGGAAGAAGGGTTGAGGATAAAAATATCAACACTAAAAGATAAAGTAGGACAGCCCAGTAGAGACGTTGCAGGTGTGGCTGCTGAGGTACTTTTGCATCAGTTGGTGGCAAAGAGAAGAGAGGCTATGTCTCCATTCAATGTTCTGACTTGTGAGCATCGGAATGGTTAGTATCCTAACATTCCCCGAAGAAAGCAAGCCTGACACAACCACCAGTTTAGCATCTTTCAGGCCTAGACAGGCTCCCGGGATAGGGAGCTAGGCAGGTATAGGCTCTATTTCTTAACAATTAACTTTATTATACAACCCAACTAGCCTACACGAGAGGGAAAAAAGGTTAAAGGGAAAAAAGAGTGAACCTTCCAATATCCGGTCCATGGAATGGGTCCTTAGGTGTCTCTGGCCTGCGTGCTGGTCCAGCCTGTTGCTGATCCACTAGTGCTCAAGCCCAGTCTGCACTTGCTGCTGCTCTCTCCTTTCCACCTGCCTGTGTCACGTGGGAAGGGCAGTCTCCTTCTCCCATTGAGGATCGATTAGAAAAACAATAGTCCAGGTGGAGTCCCCAGGTCTGCTTCCTGAATTCCAAGCCCAGGATGGCTCCACTCAGTCTGTCTCAAGTTATCCACGGGGTGCCCAAGGGTAAAGCCCGCCAAGACTGCTTTCACCTGTGACAAAGCTTACAGTCTTTCCCACAAGCAGGAAGCATAAGAACCCTGCCATGCCTGAGTTGACTCAATGTGCAAGCAGGGCAGAGTTCTCCTGAAACCACTCCTGAGATGATTCCAGAGACTGTGAGACCCCAGGAGCCACTCAGAGGAGCAAGTAAGTGATGGAGAAATGTAAGATACAGGGAAACAGAAGGGTCTGGGCACAATGAGAAGAAGAGCAACTGGAGACTCTAGGGTAGTGAGGAGCAGCTTGATGTGAGTAACTTGTGAAGCCACATGGGACCATGGTTCTGCCTCTGGAGGCCATGTCTGGGTCATGGCCCTGCAGCAACAGGGGTCTGCCACGACCAAAGGCCTGCTGATTATCTCTGGTCTGGGATGCTACCCAGGGACATGTTGATGTCTGAGGGCTGTGAAGAATTGGCCCAACTCCTCACCTGGGCATCATGATAGAGCTGGATTTGGGGGTGTAAGAGAAAGAGAACTGACCCTACTTCTAGCCAGCTGCAGTACCCAGGAGAGCAGCCCACACACAATGCAGGGGTTGCAGGTGAGCTTGACCCTCATCTTGCATGTGGTGGCGTGGATGAGGGAGGCAGGCATGCTCCTACCTCCTTTTCCCCTTGACACCTGTAGCAGGTGGGATACCTGGCCTTCAGAGCGGAAGAGCGGGCTCTGCTGCTTAGCTACTGCCGCACTCAGGAGAGCCAGCCCTACCTCTTCTCTGTTGGGCACTGGCACAGACAAGGGATACATGCCCTTCTCCCTCCTTTGTCCCTTGCCACACAGTCTGGCAAGCGGGCCCCAGGGTCATAAGAGTGGAAGAACTAACTGGTTGTATCCTGCACCTGCTGCAATGCTCAGGAGAGTGAAACTAGCACCTCACTTGAACAGCAGGGTAGAGCTGACCCTGGTTTCGAGGAGGGGAGGGGTTGAGGTAAGCATGAAGGCATGAGAGAGAGGAAGAGCCTCTGGTGAACTGACCAACTCAGATACCTCTCAGGCCCAGATGCAGGGCTTTGAGTTGGCCCACCCCAACATCTACGCCCTCGATGAACTGCTGGAGCACATGACGGGGCTGGTCCTGCAGATCCAAAACCCTGATCACCATGACAGATGGCAACAACAGGATATCTGAGAGGAGTCGTCCCAGTGAGGTTCCAGTGCTGATAGTGTAGCAGAAGGCAGGGGCATCAAACCAGACCAACGAGTGATTGCAATGAACATTTGCAAACAAAGGAGTGTGGACAAAGGAGTATACTGTATTGTTTTTTCTGTGTTGGGGCTGGGGGATGGTGAGGAGGAGGAGAAACCAAGAAAGAAATGTTTGAAATCTTGGAATTAAGTGAAAGTAAAATTCAAGGTATCAAGACCTCAGAAACCTGGTAAAGCAGTCCTAAAAGGTAGGCAAATTGGGAGGTATATGTACACATGACTTAATGATGCAGGTAAAGAATTAAAAAGAGATAGGAAGGGACAATAAAAATCAGAACACATTACTGAGATCAGAACAACAGCAAAAAAAAAAACAACAACAACAACAACAAAGAAAACTTTGTGTGTGTGTGTGTGTGTGTGTGTGTGTGTGTATTTGTTTGAGAAGATAAACAGGATTGATATACCTGTGGTACAATTAATCAAATTAACAGAATCAGAGATGAACAGGGAAACATTACAACAGACACCAAAGAAATTCAGATGATAAGGGCATACTTTAAAACCCTGTATTCTATTAAGATAAAAAACCTAAAAGAAATAAGTAACTTTCTAGATTTATCCAAACTATAGCTCAATAGTTTTGACACACTCCTAACAAATGAGACTGAAACAGTAATAAAAAGCCTGCGAAAGAAAAAGAAAAAAAGCCCAGGCCCAGATAAAATCATTGCAGAATTCTACCAGACTTTAAAGAAGACCTACACTCACAATTCTTACATTATTAAAAAAGAAAGATAAGGAACAGAAGGAACAATCCAAAACTCATATAAAGCTAGTATTTCTCTAGTACCAAAACTCAGGTAAACACATACAGACAGACATTCATACATGCATACACACACACACACACACACACACACACACACACACACACATACACACACAAAATTCCTGATGAAAATACATGCAAAAATCCTGTAAAAAGTTCTTGAAAGCCAAATAAAGACATATATCAGCAAGATCATCCACCACATCAAATTGGCTTTATATTGGAGATGAAGAAATGAGTCAACATATGAAAATCAATAGAGATAGTTGTTTTAAGTTGATAAAGATGAGATTTGATAGATGTTGATTTACATTCAGGCTTTTAGATGCACCAATATAGGAAAGATGTTTTCTCCAAGGTTGACAAATACAAACAGCCAAAACACTATGAAAGTAACATTTATATATTTCCTGATTTTTTTGTGGTTCTTCTTCCTCTAGGTAGTTTATTGTATATATGTGTAACAATATAAATGTATATGTAAAAAATAAAAGTTAATTAATTTAAAACAAATTGTATAATGAATGAAAGACAAAAATTACATGATCAGCTCAATAGATGAAGATAAAGTCTTTGACTATATATTCCTTCATGATAAAAGTCCTAGAGACAGTAGTACTTGAGGGAACATACCTCCACATAATAAGCAAACCCAGAACCAATATCATCTTAATGCAGGAAAACTCAAAGCAATCCCATTAAAATCAGGAACAAGATGGTCATGTCAAGTATTTTCACTCTTTTTCAACATAGTGCTTGAAGCACTAGCTCAATCAACAAGTGAAGTAAATTGAAGAGCTACAAATAAGAAAAGGAATCAATGTTTATCTATTTGCAAATGAAATAATATGCATTGAAGATCCCAAATATTTCACCAGAAAACTTTAGAAATGATTAAAACTTTCAGGAAAATAGCAGCATAAAAAAATCTGCCTTCAAAATTCCATAGCCTTTCTATATATCAATAGCAATACATAGAGAAAGAAATTGTGGAAGCAGTTTTACACACACACACACAGACAAAAAGAAAGAAAAAAGAGAAAGAGAATATTTGTCTACAAATAAGCTTAACCAAAGAGATAAAAAAATTTCACAGTGAAAACATTAAATCTCAGAAGAAAGGGATTGAGGATGATACTAGAAAATGGAAAGATTTCCCACACTCATGGATAAATAGAATTAATATTGTACAAATCATAATCCTACCAAAGAAATAATAAATGGGATTACATGAAATCAGAAAGCTTCTATACAGCAAAGGAAACAAATAGCAGAGTGAAGAGACAGCCTAGAGAGTGGGGGAAGATCGTGGCCATTTAAGCTTCAAAAGGAAGATAATGTCCATAATATCTAAAGAACTGCAAATATAAATGCCAAAAAAATAAAAAATTTCAGTAAGTAAATGGGCTAAGGAAATGAACTGACTGTTTTTAAAAGCAGAAATGTTGACAGCCAATGAACATTTGAAAGAGTGTGCAAAGCCCTTACTTTGAAGAAGAAGAAGAAGAAGAAGAAGAAGAAGAAGAAGAAGAAGAAGAAGAAGAAGAAGAAGAAGAAGAAGAAGAAGAAGAAAAATTCCCTTTGGTCAAGAGAATCCACTTTCTTGTCTGAATGGAAAACAAACATTTCAGTTGTATCTGTCAATCATCGAGCCAAGGGACCACCCCTCACAAAGGACACTCACCCTAAATCATACTAACGAAATAGAAGGATTAATTATAGATAAAGCACTTTGCCTTTCCAGAGTCAGAAAAAAATAAAATAAAACAAAATAAAAATAAACAAACAAAAGATGAGTCAGTGGTGAGTGGGTCCACAACTTGATAGGACTGCTTAGATGGACAGAGCCTTAGCCCTTTATTTAAAACCCCATCTCCTTTCAGGACCCAGAAGATGGACTTAGCCCAGAGCCCTGATTTACACTAGTGTTTTGGGAGTGCTCATTCATTCTCTAGTTACTTCTCATGGTGAATCAGAGTGTTTGGAGACTTGGCACACCTAAGTGTTCTCTTCTGTCTGTCCCCATGCTCTAAATGCTACTATGCTCTTCTCTTGAGTACGGCACTCTAGACTGGCTGCTCATTTCCTCCAGAATCGTGGATAACTTGTCCAGTCAACAGTGATTTTGATCAGGTTTGTGTTTAGAACCTATTCCCCCTCCTCTCAATCCCTCTCTCTCTCTCTCTCTCTCTCTCTCTCTCTCTCTCTCTCTCTCTCTCTCTCTCTCTCTCTCTCTCTCTCTCCCTGTCTCCTTTCTCTCCTCTTTAAAATCTGTACAATTCACTAGCAGTGACAGAGAACTACCCCACAGGTAAGTGTTTGCTGCCTACTGCTGTTTCCACTAGATTAAGGTCTCAGAGTTGTTCCACTCTGATGTCTCTATCCTGTCCTGCATTGATCCACTGATTTCCTTGTCATCTCCTACTGCTTTCTTGGATTTCTTTGCCTTGGTTTCTTGTTTCTTAGAAAAATCCTATAAATGTATCTACCACTCTCAAAATTTTGGGGTCATCATTGGAAATTAAATATTTTTTTTCTGAATGATCATTATTAAATAACAATTGTTTCCTTTTAATTATTCAAATATATTGCTTATGTGTCATATGTGGACAATGTTTTGTTCTTGTTGTATTTTATTTCACACCTATACCTTTTCATCTTCCAGCTCCTTTATTTGCTTTAGAAACTGTTTTCATGTGAAGGTTTACTCCAAGTGCCGCAATTATCCTTAATATACAATAAGAAGTCTCTAAACAGACCAGAGAGAGCTGTGTGTGAGGCAGGGTAAAGGTCCAGTGCAGGAAGACAGTTTCAATGGTATGAGAAGTTAAACCTTTTGTTGGGGACATGCCCAACTGTCAGTGTCTCCCCTTTTTTTCTGATGAAACTTATCTTCAGACAAAATTTCTATTCTGAAAATACTATGCTTTTAAGCCTGGTATTAGATTACTGTTTTTAAGCCTGGCTGTTAGTGGTGGCTCCTAAAGAGAATAAGAAAGTAAAGTCAGTCATGTGCTTATTTCAGTACACTGTGGCACTCTGATGCGTGTTCTTTATAAGGTTCATCTTATTTGGGTTCTTTCACTCCAGCCTGTAAGGAATAAATCTCCATTTTACTGGGATAAGTTCAAAGCTGAACCACTTTTCTGGCCCACATGTTCTGGACAGAGAACAAAGCAGCCTCTTCACTTGTGCCTCCATGCATAATCTGATACCCTAAACTCACCCTAAATTATAAACTTTTTTTCTTGCATGAATTGCCTTGTTTCACAGTGAAGTTGTAGGTTACAGTTAACCAAGTTTTAGCTTTGGAAAACTTTGAGTAAACTCTAAGTGGCGAACATATTAAAAATAAATTACTTTAAAACTTTATTATCACCAGTAGAGCCACTAAAGAATGAATTTGATATTACTACATTTTTGTGAGAAAAAGGAAAACAGTTATCAGTTTCATCAATTAGAGAATGTTCCAGATCCCTACAGTTAAGAATCCTCTGGTCTGTTCTGCCTGGTCTGGCATCTCTCTGCATCCAACCTTCCTTTGTAAGTTCTTCTGTCTCTATGAGGGTAATTGCTGAGATTATCACATCTATGGTTATGGCCAGATGCTCACGCTATCTATTTACTTGCTCAGTAAGGAAACAAGCAAATGTTTAAACCATTTCCAAACTTTATTTAATTTTCTAACATGGGGGAGGAATGGTAATGCTTCTGTGAGTCCTAAGACAAGGTGTGCATTTTCCTCTGAAGCAGAGGCATGCCTGACTCGTGTTTGTATTGCCCAAAAGCCCTGGCACAGTGCCTTGAAACTGCAGGCATGTAATAACCACCTAATGGATGAATGAATAAATTTACTTTTCTCTCTCTTTTTTTGTCGCATATAAAGACCCAATTCATTGATTCCCTCTTCTGAGCAAGCTTTGGGTAGCTAAGACATATCTAGTTTACTTTCTGTGTGGTAGCTTACAAAACAAGATTTACTTTGTGTAAATGCTGAATCCTAATCGATAATGTTAGTAAAGAAGCACCTCCCTATTTTCATACGTTCTTTTCTTATAAATCTTTGTATGTGAATCTGTATGTCTCCCCTCTTTTTGTTGTTGTAATGCTAGGAGTTAGAGGTAAGCGGATAATAAAGGCGTTTAGAGAGAACTGGCTTCTGTACATTGTGTGTTTTTATACCCCTGGGCCTTATTTTCATTTCCTGAAACACTGAAAGTCTCTAGTACATCTAAAAGAATGATGCCATTTTGCAGTTTTTACATCATGTTTTGTGAATTTTTATCCAACATAAAGAAATACAAAGTTTGAAATAAGATGATATAATTAGAACCAAATATTTTTTTTCCTGTGAGAGCACCTTCATAATCTAATAAGGAAATAAGTAGAAAAAGAGGGAGGGATTTATGCTCATAAAATTCCTCTTTGCAAAGTATAAAATTATGATGAGATTATAAAGCAGTGTATTTGTTGGCTTTATTAGAGTCCATAGCAGTATCATAAATGCCAGTCAGTTCCCCATAAGCACAATGAACGGTAACAGGAAGTGAGAGTTTCCTTTTGTAATTTGCTTACTTGTATACTAGTCGACATTTTCCCAGGCCATTGAGTTGTGAGAGTTTTTAAGGGACAAGTTGTGTATTTTGGGGGAATTAATAAAAAAAAGATTTGGGGATATCTGTATCACATTGCAACTTGGCTTGCTTTTGCCTTGTACAGGCAAGCAGATCTAATCACAAGTGAAAGTGTGTTGCTAATTATCCGCATGAAACTAGGAACATTTTAAACAAATCTAGGATACTGAGTGAAATTCAGCAGAAAGATATTTGAAGAAAGCACGTCTACGGTAATCATCTGTCTTGTATTCCTAAGCCACGGTGTCGTAAAAGGTAGTGTTCCCAAACCTCGAGGGCCAGATCTGCTGCACTGCCAGCAGCAGTGGACTCAGGTCAGCATCTGGCAGCTGAGGTTCTACAGAAGATAAAAATCTTAGAATGAGTCATAGAAAAGGAATCCTACTCGCATTTAAAATAGTTTGCATTCATCATTCAAGACTATTTACAGATAACAAAGCAAAACAGAAAGTGAGTAGTGAAAAACCAACTTAGAAGCAGAAGGTTCTGGAAGTAAAGCAGAAATAACCTTCACACACTCACACAAAACTAGAAGGCAAAGATTTTTAGTTAAATAAGATTTAAATTTATGATTCATATAACATAATTAAATGCTTCTGGGTATTGGATTGCTTAAATCTTTCTTCAAAGAATTTCTCCTTAAAAGGTAACATGGAGTTTCTAGGTTTTATTAAATGTAATTTATTTATATTAATTTTTATGTATATGAATCCTTTGCATGCATATATGTCTGTATCACATGCATGCCTGTTGCTCATGTTATGAGAAAGGACAGGTGATTGCTGAGGCTTTCAAGGGTTAAACTTTACAGAAGAATTCCAAAGTGACTTTTTTGATGTACAGTTGGAATAAAGTTGTATTTTGGCTTAAGACAAAGCGAAGAATCTGGCAAGAAAAGTAAGGTCTGGTCTTCCTCACCAGGCTCTGCTAACATGATTTGGCATCATTACTGCTTCTGCTAATCACTGTGAATTTTATCAACAACAGCATCTCCTTTAGGGGTTTGGTGGACTGTGAAAGATGAAATAGTTGTGAGACCATGCTTTTTTTGCCTCAAGA